>NC_133327.1:311308037-311976787 GCF_042186555.1 Aquarana catesbeiana | reverse complement strand
ATCTCACACTACAGATATACATCTATGGGGCTGTAGACACAGCAATGCCTGGAGACACTCATATCCCAAGATATAACCTTCTAGTTTTTTAGGAGGAATTTCAGAAAAAATATACATTTTTCAGGGTCCTGCTTAGGCACAATTAATGTATAAATTACCCCTATGTACCATCCTGTAGTGTGCTAGGAAGGGTAGTGTGCATAGTTTGTTAGGGTAGGTAAATTAGCTTGGCTGAGAGCCAGGCTGGGCTGAATCTGGGTCAGGGTGAGTGACTCAGGGAGGCTGGAGTGACTCATTAGGCAGCATCTCTATTACCTCCCCCTACTTGCTGGCCTGTGATTGGCCGATACACGTCTAGAAGGGAGGAGCTGATAGTCACGGTCAGCCAGACACTATGGTCTCTATACTTATTATTTACATGTCCTGAACTCATGGAATATTGAGCCAAGCTGGGAGGTGATTTGTTTCTTTGGATGTTAATGAGCTGAGTTACCATTAAGAAAAGAGCCATCTGGATTTTTCATTTTATGGACTATTCATTTATATGTAGGTTTTATTTATTTTAGAGATTTGCACTTTATATTTATATATATTTTTACACATATCGCTACATTTATTTATTTACTATCTATTTTGAAATTAGTGTGGTGTACCACTTGGAATGTTTAGCAGCTGTGCACGTTTATTATTAGGTTATCTTATTTAAACATCACAATAGTTTTTACTTGTGGCGCTGATTGTTTCATCTTATAATATCCTTTGCTTTATCTGACTGTTGCCTTTTTGTTAGATCAACTAACAGTGTGCCAGCTGGGTCTAAGAACTTTCTTTGCAAACAAGTGATGTGCTGGAGGAAGCTGAGGAGTGTGTAAATAGACTGTACATAGGAAAGTTTCCCTGAAGCGTTTGCTAAAGTGGGCATCCCATAATATTTCTAACCCCATCCAAGTTATTAACCCCTAATAAAACACTAAAGCTGCTGGACTGTTTCTTGACTTAAGAGAGCTGTGGAAATTTAAAGTGCCTGGCTGTGAAGGGTGGGGGATCCCTATTCACCAACGGCTCCTACGGGGGTAGCGCTACACTTACTGTATATCATAGCAAATCTCAACTTTTTTTAGATCAGTTTCACTTTAGGTAACAAAGTAAGGTATTCTATTAATTTTGTTTTTAACAACCTGAAAAATTTTGATGCATTTTGCATAGTACCTATTATGTACTGGCTTAATACACATGCAAAAACATCTTCATTTTACTTTTTCAAAATACATCTGTAGGTGGTCTGCATTATCCAAATCAATGCTGGGTTACACTACAGAAAGTTACATTTCTGTAAATTTTATTTCATGCTGAAAGTTGGCAAAGTTGAAAAGGTAAATGAAGTGGCATAATCTGTTTGTAACATTTTGACTTGCATTCAGTGTTATGCTGAGTAATCCATCTTCCAACTATCCAAATGCCCATTTTAATTAAAAGAAGCTACGATCACTTGATGATCCTTCTCTCTTATTCTCTTTGCTTTCTAGGGTCCTTATTCTGATATCCACATGACTTCCTGCTTGACACTTCCTGCAAGGAGCACTGGAAGGGCAAACGCATGTCAAATAAAACCAAGGAATTTCCAAGCTCAACTTACCAATCAGTTGGCGACCAACTGAATTGACCTGTCTAAAAGTATGCGTTAAAAACAGGGGTTTATTTGCACACATTTGCAAATACATGAGTAAGCTGCAGGCCCCCGGCAAGGCACTCTGAATCCTGCAGACTCTACCCTACACACTGAACACCCAGCACATTGCACTATTGCGTTGCCTGACCAATATGTCAACAATACTTAAAAAGACCACTGCCCCCATCTATAGATGGTCTACACAACAAGGAGCAATGGAAGGGCAAACTCATGTCAAATAAAACCAAGGAATTTCTAAGCTCAACTTACCAACCAGTCTGCGACTAACCAAGTTGACCTGTCAAACAGTATACGTTAAAATCAGGGGTTTAGTTGCACACATTTGCTGGGTGCTCAGTGTCTTCCTGCGCCTTTAAGGAGGGTTGGGCTCCCTCCAGTCATCTGCCCTTCATCTATCCATCAGAATACATGTGCTCCCACTGTGGAGACTCTTAAAAGTTAGAGGTAGGGTCTGCAGGATTCAGGGTGCCTTTCCGGGGGCCTGCAGCTTACGCATGTATTTGCAAATGTGTGCAACTAAACCCCTGTTTTTAATGCATACTGTTAGACAGGATAATTTGGTTGGTCGCAGACTGGTTGGTAAGTTGAGCTTGGAAATTCCTTGGTTTTATTTGACACGCGTTTTGTTTGCCCTTCCAGTGCTCCTTGCTGTGAAGACCGGTTATAGGTGAGGGCAGTGACCTTTTTTTTGTATTTTTGAGGTAAAATAATTGATGCTTTTCATTTTTCCTGGAGTTGGGCTTCAAATAACACTTTATTCTAAATCTATGTAGAAAGTAAGGGGAGGATGTGGTAACACTGTCAAAGCTTACCACATTTGGAGGAATTTGCCATTTTAAAAATACATACGTCACCTTGTCTTTATTAGCTGCTATTTTTCTGAAATATGTGTATGCCTGTTTAAAAATAACATTCATTCATTTAAAAATGTGTTATCAAATTCACAAGTGTTTTGATTCAGAACGTGTGGCAATGAAGCCAGATGATCAGTTTGTCTGATACAAATACAGATATATAAATTGCTGAGAAAAACAAATTCCACCACTTAATTTTATACTGTAGGTATGTTTTGAATGGTGTGTGTGTAGGGATGAATGAATACAGTATGTCTGGGTTCTGTATACTGGGAGTTCCTCAAACCCATTGTGAAGTCCAAAAATTACAAATTTATAACCGTTATTTTAAGTTGCATGTAGTGTTACAGAACAGTAAGATTCAGAATACTTTATTATTTCCAAAGGGAAATTATTCAAGACTCTCGTGAACAGCATCATCGTATTCTAGCATCACATATTTTGCATGTGTAGTTTTTTTTTATTTTTTATTACAGTTAGCTTGGCTTAAAGTGTTTGTTACCCCAGCATTTCAAATTTCCTGATTCCTGCTGTACCATGTACTCGTATGAAAAATTACAAAGAATAAAATAAAAATCATTCTCTTTTTGTGCTTCCTTTGTGTAAAGTCCCTGGTGTTCCTGTCAGACCCTCTGCTTCCCTATTAAAAACTGACCACACCAGGCAGTAGAGCTCATTGTGGTCAGTTTTCCAGCTATACTGGCAACTTAGCCTGCTCTCCTCCAAAGATCCCCCCTGCAAAGCCTTTCACTGGGAAGATCAGTGTTCTGTTACTACTCCTCCCCCCTGGTCTTATGCAGCTGAGAACAGAGGGGACAGAGGGAATGTGATCATTTATTAAAAAAAAAAGAAAAAAGGGTAATTATTTTTTTTTTAGATCTATACACAAAATATTTGCCTTTCATTTCAATTTTAAATGATTTCTACAATCACTTTAAATAAAGCAGCAGCACCCCAATCAGCTCCAACACAGTTAAAAAAAATAAATTTTGGTTGTGACACTGAATTGAATGGTGGAAGTAGAAGCTACAATAAGCTAAATTGTTCCCACACATATACAGAGGTGAGAATTGGATCCTCAGGTCACTCTTTCTAAAGTGCCGGTGAACAGAGTGCTTTTCACTTTTAGTAGTAGGGCTACAAACTTCTCTCCTGGTGGTATCATGCTCCAGTCTTGTTACACACAATACACGCACAGGTTCCCGACGTCTGTTGGCACTGTCAAACAGATCCTGGGATCCTGGCATTCTTTTTTATACATATTTTGGCTTTGCCTATTGCTTCAGACCTTTTGATTTGAGGTTCAGCAAACCATTCTAGAGTTGACTTCTGTATACATAGGTATTGACCCCTTAAGTTCCCATGAAGTAATAAAAGTCCTCCCTGCTTGTCCAATTTCAGGGTATGGTGATGAAAATTCTACACAATGTAAGCTACATGAATAAAGTATGAAAATGTTGGGAAAAACAAATACAACATTTAAAATATTGATATATGTGAAATACAGTGCAGTTACCTATAATGCTCATATATACACACACCTGTGAATAATAACACAATACAATATTCCAATATGATAATAGAAAGCATATATTATAATAAATCCAAATTAAAAAGTATTTCTGCTTGTCTTTTATAATGACTCCACTTTATACTGTGCATTTATACTGTATGTTTAGCGGTCTCTCCATGCATCTTTGTTAGTCCACTCAACACTGTGCAGACAAAAAACAATGTAGGTGTTCGTTTATTCACTCTGTACCACTGCTCAAAAACCAGATGTGCTCCCACCTTTTCTTTTTTGACCTCTATATGTTGGACAAAACACGCTTGTTTCCTCTCAAGAACCTGTCAGCCTCCAACTCCAGAAGGTGCCTGCTCTCTCATCCACTTCTCAGAGTAAAGAGGAAAATAAAAACTCCATAGTGCTTCACTGCTTTAAAAACATGTATTAAAGCCAATTTCTCACATATATCCACTCACATGTATGACTTGAAGTGGACTTCAATTCTGTGCACCAAAGTTAAACGCACAATATAACATGGAGTGATTAATACACACAGAGATATTTTTTCATTTTTATTTTTTATGATATATGCTTTTTATTACCATATTGGAATATTATATTGTGTTATTAACCACTTCAGCCCCAGAAGATTTTACCCCCTTTATGACCAGGCCATTTTTTGCTATTTGGCACTGCACTACTTTAACTGGCGATTGCACTGTCATGCAACACTGTACCCAAATGAAATTTATATCATTTTTTTTAACACAAATAGCGCCTTCTTTTTGTGGTATTTTATCACCACTGAGTTTTTTATTTTTTGCGATATAAATAAATAAAAATAATGAAAATTTTGAAAAAGAACAATATTTTTTACTTTCTTTTATAAAACAAACCAATAAAAATTAAAAAAAAAAAACATTTCAAATTTCTTCATAAATTTTGGCCAAAATGAAACTGCTACATGTTTTTGACCCCAATTAGTATATATTAATTGGTTTGCATGAAAGTTACAGCGCCTACAAACTATGGTATATATACTGGAATTTTTATTTATTTATTTTTTATACTACTTATGGCAGCGCTCAACAGCATATAATGGGACTTTGATAGTGCGGAGAGCAATCTGACACTAACTGATGCTAGGGGGAACTGACTAACTTCCACTGACATCACCAGGGACAAACAGTGATCAGAGATAATACTATACACTGTCACTGTACTAATGACACTGGCTGGAAAGGGGTTCACATCTAGGGAAATCAATGGGTTACATATGTGCCCAACTATGTGTAATGCATGTACAGTGTGCTGCTGTTGCTTTGCAGGGATGAGAAACTGAAAGATTGCTGCCTCTGTACAGAGCTCTGTGTTGTTTACTAACACAGGGGCTCTGGGCTGTGATTGCACACAGCCGATCAGCAGGTCTAGGGCGTGAATCATTGGCTGGGACTTGCTGACAGGTTCCCACTGTGTGCAATCACAGTGGGTACTGGGTGGGGGGCGCACTTGCATGTGCCCAAACTCCGGAAGTAGGCAGCGATGTATGGGTACGTCGCTTTGCTTACATCGGCTGCCTGTACGCAATACATCATGAGCAGGCAGGCCTTAAGTGGTTAAACATTGGTGTATACGTATAAGCATTATTGAAAAGGTATTTTTCACATATAAATATTTTAAATGTTGTATTTATTTTCTATATGAGAAATAGTTTCCCAACATTTTCATAATTTTTCATGAGTGTTTAGTTCATATCGTGAAGAATTTTCATCACTATACCCTCAAATTGGCTCTCTTGTGCACATGTGTTTTTAATTGGACCATTGGCCAGAGTGTTCACTGGCATATGTTCACTCTGGCAAGTATACATGCAGTCATCTTTTTGCTGAGAGGACATGAATGGAAAATGTCTATACATACACACATATACCTACATATATTTATATTCAGATATCCAATACTGGAAAACAGAGTTGGAAGTCAAGACTCGTTAGCTTTTGGTCATTACTTTGAGAGTTACATTCTTCCAAATGTATAAGCATTTTATTTAACACACATTATTCAGAATGATCTGTTTTAGTCATCAACATTTTTATAAAACAGGCAAACAATCAATGGACTTTAAACTGTAAAACCTAACAATGAATATTTCCTATTTGCTCAGCTTTCATCTATTTAAAATACCATTGGAAGCATTTTGTTATATCTGTTTGATAAGTGAAAACAATTGTTAGAAGATCAGAGCTGTCCTGTGTCCTCTGAAGACTTAATGTGCCCCATAAAGCTCTCCTAATTCTTATCTAGGACTACTGATTGATTTGCCTTTTGGTTTGGATACCTGAGAGTAGGAGTGGTTTAATAATTTTGGAAAAGACATTGGGCAGGGACAAAAATATCCAGTCTGCAAAAGGCTGTGTTTTGTCCACCTACAACAGGGCTTAAGAGCTGGGGATGTTTCTAGCAGATTTTTCTGCACTTGCAGGGTCTTTAAGGGTGAAACACATCTTTGGCAATGTGTGCTTCAGCGCAGCTTCAGTGCACATTCTTTGCAGCACACCGCAATGCACAGTAACACCCTACAGTGCAGTGTGGTGTGCAGTATTGGAAAAAATGTTACATGTTCATTTTTTGGTCTGTTTCTGTTTGTTGGCCGCCCATCCAAATCGAATAGATTGATTGTTCAAAATGTAAGGGCTGCCTCAAAGTGGTTATAAAAGCAAAATGTTTTTTTACCTCAAGATGTTACTAAACCCAGGACCTTGCATTCATTATATCTGGTGTCCAACAGTGCACAGAACATAGAAATGCAATTATTTTAGTAAATATAAACTGCTAAATACCTTTTCTCATCAGCAGTATATAGCAGTCTTGTGATTTCTATCAGTGTCTGGCCAAGCACTGGTTAAAGCTTGTAGGAGGAGTTTTAATTTTCTTCTGACTGTCCTACGAGGCTGCATGACCCCTGATTTTCTGTCTGGACAGTGCTGATTGGCCCTGTGCTGGTCATGTGCACCCTCCCAAAAAAAAAAAAAAAACTCTCTAGCAATACACACCAAACTGAGCATGTGCAGAGTGCCTCCAAGGCTCTTTTACACAATGTGGAAGATAAACTTCTTAGGTTCCACATTGAGTATAACAAGCATGCTTGACTGCATTTATAGACTGATTTTACTTTTGTGGGTTTAGTAATACTTTAATGCATTCTCTGCATGAAGGTATAAAAAAAGCTTGCTATTTAGGCACTCTGAGAATAATAGAGCCTTCTGTGCAAAGCCATTGCATAGAGCAGATAAGTAAAATAAAAACAAAGAAGCTTTACAATCACTTTAATACAATGTACATTAATGACACAGAAACAGAGAAGTGTAAATGGGCTCCAAAAGGGATGATCATAGAGGGGAATATGAATGGACCAGTAGTCTGGACTGATTGCCAGTGCTAGAGCTATCTGTATCATGCTATTGTAGTAGATAAATAAAGTGTGCTGCGCTAATATGACAAACTCTGTGCTACAAACCACACATGCTATTTATCATACTTATGCCCCGTACACACGGTCGGACATTGATCGAACATTCCGACAACAAAATCCATTGATTTTTTCTGACGGATGTTGGCTCAAACTTGTCTTGCATACACACGGTCAGACAAAGTTGACGGAAAATCCGATCGTTCTGAACGTGGTGACGTAAAACACGGGGCAGTAGCCAATAGCTTTTGTCTCTTTATTTATTCTGAGCATGCGTGGCACTTTGTGCGTCGGATTTGTATACACACAATCGGAATTTCCGACGATGGATTTTGTTGTCGGATAATTTTATAGCAAGCTCTCAAACTTTGTGTGTCAGAAAGTCCGATGGAAAATGTGTGATGGAGCCCACACACGGTCAGATTTTCCGACAACAAGGTCCTATCACACATTTTCCGTCGGAAAATCCGACCGTGTGTACAGGGCATTACGGTATACACTACCTTCTTGTGATAGTCAATACCACATGTGGCATAAACAAGTAAAGGCATGAAAATATATGAGTGTTACAGTACAATTATAAGTGTTAAGAACTTCTACAATTGAAAAATGTTTCCATTTTGTGTTCAGGTGTAACACCTTCACCACCTCTTATGAATACTCTTTCACCTTACCTTATTGACCTAAAAAATAAAGGTATTTTATGCATATCCCTTTTAGAGGCTGGACAAAGCTAACACTCCACCGATGTTTCCAGATCTTTTCAAGCATCAAGGATCAATTCATATAACTGATTCAAAGAGATACAAAAGGTAACACCACAGGGCTTTCCGTAAATCAAATGATTTATTAATGAATAAAAATGCTATACTAATATACTGTAGCAGTGGAGGCCTCAGGATCTTACCCCAGAGTGCAGCTCCCCAGAGTGTGTTAGTTATTTGAGGTGAGCACTGTGGTGATTACCTTTGTGTCTCTCTGAACTGGGTAAAGGGATTGATCCTTGATGCTCAATAATATCTGGAAACATTGGTGGTGTGACAGGCCCTGTCCAGGCTTTGAAATGGATATGTGCATGAGATCATTTATTTCAGAGGTCAATAAGATAAGTGGAGAGTGTACCCATAAGAGGTGGTATTACACCTGAACACCAAGTGGAAGAGCTTTTCACTTATGGAAGTCCTTCATTATTTGTCAGAGTTTTAAAGGACTTATATTTATGGATTTTTTTGTTTCTTGAAGGAGAAGCACAGCCAAAGCTTGTTTGGCTGTACTTCTCCTGTGGATCACAGGAGTATAGTTCATTCTGTACTCCTATGACCAAGCCCGCTGTCAGTTGACGTCACAGAGCAGGTGCAGGCTCGGGCAAGATCGCGATTATATGGTCAGGATCCACCCACATGCCAGGACTGGAACCTGGCTCAGCCTCTCAGAGAGCCGACCGCTCCCCCCCTCTCCACAGCCCAACACTCCAGTAAACAAAGTGGGGGGGCAGAACAGAGAGCTCTTAGAATCAAGCGATCAGCAGTGTTTGATCACTCGTTTCTCAGTGTTAGAGCCGGGGGGGAACAGATGCAGCTTTGAATTGATGCTGCATCCACCTAGGTAAGTATGATTTAAAAAAGTATCCCTATACTTCTCTTTTAACACTTATAACAGTTCAACACACATTTTTGTGTCTTCACTAGTTTATGGAACATGTGGTATTGATTACACATGAGAGTGTTTTTTATGTACGATACAAAGCATTTGTGATTCATGGCACATTTAGCAGAGGGTTTATTATATTAGCGGGGCATACTTTATATATTTATCAGTTTAGGTGTTTATTCACTTGATGCTTGCAGCTTATTTTTAGATTGTGCACAAGATTGTTTTTTCAATATGCGAATGTAGTTGTCATTCTGTTAAAGTAGTACTAATGCAGCATCATTTTACCCAAAACACACTATGATATATAATAATGTTTTTTAGGCCAAAACACAATTCCTTCCCAAAAAGTGCAGAAAGACCCACATTACCATCTGTTTATAGTCACATCCACTATTTTCCTACTTGCCACTTTCATAAACTTCTAGTAAGGGAGCAGTAATCACAAGTTCCCTTGATCACAGTACTCAGGACTACATGTCCCATCATTCCCCACACTAGCATGCATGAGTACCCTGTTATTGATGATATTTGTTCAATGTGTAGCCTGGTGCTTGGTTAGAGGGAGAGAGAGAGAGAGCGAGAGAGAGAGAAAGCGAGAGAGAGAGAGCGAGAGAGAGAGAGCGGAAGAGAGATAGCGAGAGAGAGAGAGAGACCAAGTTTGGACACTGTGCTGCAGTTGCTCTTTGTCCTCCTTGGATCATCAGCCTGAATGGGTTAACATAATTTGCACCTCCACTCAGCAGGGGAGCTGACGAGCAACGGAGCTCAGGGGACTTGAATGCTGGCTGCCTTGAACTGTGGGAGTTGAAGTCCAGGAGAGGAGTCATACTGTGGAAGTTTATGGCCCAATGGACTTTTATTCCCAGGGAGAGACTGTTATAAAGGAGAGAGATCTGTATTTTCCAATGCTGATGATGGGGCAACTTTTTCTTTGCTACAAGGGGACTGATGTGTGCACACCCCTACTCCTGTGTGAACATGAACCTGCTACAGGACTGCAGCTAAGACAGAAAATGGAGAGCTGTTAAGCTGGATGATGAAAACTGTTGTCGCTGCAGACAGCTTTGAAGCAGACTGATATCTGAACAGTGGGACCAGAGCTGCTGTGTCACTTCACTGGGACTGGTGAGAGGGAACTACTGCCATTAACCTGTTGCTGCTACCAAAGACTGAGCACATATGGACTGGACATTCAACTAGCAGCCTCTACCACTGCATGCAGACTGTACTGGGACAGTACTTATGTGAACCACCGTAAAGACTGGGCCCCAACGCTAGCCAACCAAAGATCTATGGCAAAGGACTGTCTCCTCAGATAGCTGCTCTACAAGGACTTCACTTGCTGCCTATAGAAAGGGATACCTCTGTAGAAAGGTCTGGGTCTTAGAATAGCCATTGTAATAGAGTGCACTTCAGGCAGTATGGCATGCTGGTCGCAGAAAAGTTATTACAGCACTGATTACCATTGCTGTTAATGTTATCTGTGCCATTGTTTACTGTACTGTATTGTTTACAATACAATATATTTCTTTATTCTTAGCCAGTATGGTTTTTGCTTCCTGATACTGAAATGTTGTGTGTGCAGGATATTTATACTTGTGCTAGTAATAGTAGTGCAATATCCTTTTTGCTTACCCTGGTGTGTCAGAAAGGCCGAGGTCAACCACGAATCACAGCAAAGAACAGAGAACCAAGTGGCTCCTGTGCGGGTAGTGCTACAAATGTGAAAATGTGAAATATATTTATTTATAAAACACGAAGCAGAGACACATTAAGTAAGTGTTTACACCATGAAGTGAAATTGTTAAAGAAAATGAGGATTTTCGGTCATTTTGAAGATCATTTAATATGTATACTCAACATGACCTTGTGCTAAGGCTTATTTTAAGAAAGCCATAGTCCCAAAGCATTACATTGCATAATCTTATATCTAGTATCCAGTACTATAACATTTAAATGACCAGTAAATCTCAAACACTTTCTAGTTTGCATTTCAAAAAAGCTTAGATAAAATATATATACGGTTGTTCGAAAAAGTATTTGCCCCCTTTCTGATTTTTTATTTATTTGCATATTTCTCACACTTAAATGATTCAGATCATCAAACAAATTTTAATATTACACAAAGATAACCCAAGTAAATCCAAGATGCAGTTTTTAAATTATTATTTCATTTATGAAGGGAAAGATGCTGTTCAAACCTGCCTGGCCCTATGTGAAAAAGTAATTGCCCCCTTCCATGCTGAATCATGAATGAACTGTAATTAAGCACAATTTTTTGGAAAGCTGAGTTAAATTTCACTTGCCACACCCAGGACTGATACTGCCAGACCTGTTGAATCAAGAAATTGCATAAATAGAAGCTGTCTGACAAAGAGAAGCATGCTAACAGATCACAAAGAGCCACACATCAAGCCACAATCTAAACAAATTCAAGAACAGATTAGAAACAAAGTAATGTACATGTATCAGTCTAGAAATGGTTTCAAAGCCATTTCTAAGGTTATGGAACTCCAGTGAACCACAAGGAGAACCATTATCCACAAATGGAGATAACTTGGAATAATTTAATAAATGAAACTATCATTTAAAAACTGCATTTTGTATTTACTCAGGTTATCTTTGTGTAATAATAAAAAAATTTTCATGATCTGAGTCATTATGCAAACATTTTTTTCTCTTTAAATGCTTTTAGAGATTTTAACAATATTTACTGATTATCATTCTTAAGCAAGAAAGAGAGCCAAATTCCAACACAGGATGGGTCTGTGGGAATTTACTAGGTAGGGCAGTGCCACGTCCTAAATATTAATATAATTTAACAGAGAGGTAGGTGGAAAAAATGGACTTTATAGGCACCAATCATAAAATTGTATATAAATATTTTATTATACACATAATACAAAAAAACACCAACATGTTAAAACATTGCAATTAAAGGAATGAGGGGCAATAGAGATATATAACCCTCTTTTATTTCTGCTGCTTTCGTTTTCTTCTCCTTTTTACACTTCTTATGGTTCTGCTACCAGGCACATCCCCACATGTGAGCTGTTTTCACCTGTTGCATGTCCCGTGTGAGGTCCACCCGCTGGTTTCTTTGTGGTACTCCCCGCTAATGATTGAGACGTTCTACCAAGATGTTCAAGTTTAATATTATTGTATGTACTTTTTACTTTTGTATTTTTTCTCTCTCTTTTTCTCTATAGACCAATCAAACGAGCTCTTGAAGAAGCATTCAATTGTGAAACATGTAGAGCTTTTTAAGTTTGATGTCCTTTATACTTGATTAGAGGGATATGTCCCTGTTTTAAGGGTATGTCCCTTTGGAGTCTATGACTCCCATGAGAGTGACCTACTATTGGATACAGACACCAACAAACAGATATTTAAAACAAATTAACAAAAAGATGAATAATACCTACATATAATAAGTACATGGTTCACAAAACAAAATGCAGTTTCACATGGCATCCCCTGCATCTGTGACATACCAACCACAACTTGATGGGCCGTAAGCTTACAGTTTTCTTAAGTGGTGCCACCACTAATCTCTGATTTGTCCAGGTCTCCACCCAAAACACTTTCTAGGACACGTTACTGCTTCAGCAACTTTTTTTAATAAAAGATGCCTACATATAATATGTACATGGTTCACAAAACAAAATGCAGTTTCACGTGGCATCCCTTGCATCCGTGACATACCAACCACAACTTGATGGGCCGTAAGCTTACAGTTTTCTTTAGTGGTGCCACCACTAATCTCTGATTTGTCCAGGTTTCCACCCAAAACACTTTCCAGGACACGTTACTGCTTCAGCAACTTTTTTTAATAAAAGACAACTGATCCACACTATGGGTGCCACACAGCAGCAGCAAATCTGGTATGACAGCCGTGTCATCACAGACTGATCAATCAGTTTTTTTTTCCCATGTGTCCTGTGGCTGCACTTCTCACAGGGCCACAATGCTGTTTATGCTTATGATGATTTTAATGTCCAAAAAGGGGCCTCCTTTACAATCCTTTGTTTGTCCAATTTTTTTCCACATATCATTATGATGCCACCCATAGTTGTTGGCAATTTTATGCCCATTGCAGCATAACTTATGTACAAATTGTTTTTTTTTCTGCAAAACAGGCTCTGAATTAGTCCTCTGTAATAGTTGTCAAATTCGAACCTGTGTTTAATTGACAATGTACCCAACAGCCATCTACCTGGCTCTGACCAATCACCTGTCCTGGGGATTCTGTTGTGCTCCCTCACAAATGAGACCATTTACTCTGACAACACTTCTCAATGTGATTGTTGTCAGCTTTTATTGTCACCTTGCTTCATTTCAACACCTGCCTGTACCTCATTATCTCACTACTGGAGGTTAAAACAGGGAAGGCCTTTGAAACCTGGAGACAAGGTTGTATCCCACATTGCCTTGACTTTTTATCATCCCTTTTTTTGTGATCACTTTTGTACCATTATCTGATAATTGACCTTTTATCAATAAAACCATCTGGTTTGACCTGCACTATTGGAGTCCTCCTTTCCCCCTTTTTTACACGGTTGTCCTTTGGAGCCTATGTGGGAGTACCTTGGGAGATGATCGCTTGGTTGCAGAGTACCTGTTGAATCTACTGACTGAGAGCTGGTCACACAGTATCGGACCCGCCCTATCTCCCTACGTCTAGTACCTGAGCAGCATCAGATCCATACTCCATAGGATCCCAAGCCTGTATGACCCCTTTGTCATATGACATATAGGGTCCACCACAGCTGGTAAGAGTATTTATTTACTTCTGAAGTGCCACTGAAAATGACTACAGGCAAGCATTTCAATGCTCCCATTTAACTGAAGACACCCCTACAAGAAGAATGCATTATTTCACATCCCTGTGGACTTTACATTTCACACACCTACCGTGTTGCACACAGTCTTGTTAACTTTTGTTTGGTTTTAGCACTTTGGCATATTATATTTGTGTCTAGTTTACCACATTTAGGATACACCTCATTTTCTCTAGCAGCGCCACACTGTCACTCTATTATTCATTTGGAACCTTGTACATTTGAGTGTTGGCAGCTTTTGTTTAGTTTGTTTCACTATTTAAGTTATAGCGCAGTCTTTCCCCCCAAACCTTCCCTAAAATACTACTGATACAACTCACATCATCAGGTCATTCAATGAGCTGAAGTTGTGGCAGAAAATGGCAAGCTCTACTATCTCCAAGACATCAGCAATTACTGGCTGAGAAGAATCTCACATTTTATAATGCAACTTGTGAACTGAATATGAACCCCATGATTCTGAGGGTGTATCTAATATAGGTGATGTGATACTGTAACATCATATTTAGGATCCTGACTGAAAACTTGAATTGGTAAAGAAGATTTGGTTTAACAAACATTTTATTGTAAAATATGTCTATAATATTATCTGTAGGATTTTACCTACAATATCATGATATTTTGCTGAAACCAAGTAAAATATCAGTTCAAAAATATTTTAAATTCAGAAGCTAATCTAGCTAATGCCACTAAATCAGGATGTCTAAAATCAAAAGCACATGGCAATTAAAAGTCAAAAGGATCAAATTTCAGGAGAAGCCAAAATAGCGCATTCCAAGGTTCATAGTGTACTTTTCCACTAAGATTAATGCCTGTTATGAAAACATTGTATTTGCTAACCTCATGTATCTTTGCACTACCTACAAAGTGAAACACTTCAGTAACCAGGAAACTTGAATGAGCCATTACTTATACTAAATACATTAAAGATGGTCTGATTTCCTATCTCTGTTTGCCCTTAAACACTACAGTTGACTTTAGAGCAGAAGTCCAGCCAAAGCTCGTTTGGCTGGGCTTCTCGTATGGATCATAGGAGTGCAATCCGTTTTGCACTCCTGTGACCCGTTTGCAGCAGAGAGTGGTCTGAAGTCCGCTCTATGCTGAATTCATGCATATCAGTCCAGGCACCGCGTCATCCCGACAATGGAAGTCTGGATCCGCCAGGTGCCTGGACTGACACCAGTCTTAGCCTCTCAGCCAGCTGCTGAGAGGCTGAGACGGCCACTCCCTGCCCCTCCACAGCTTAGCACTCCAATGAGCGTGGAGGGAGAAGAGCGGAGAGCTCCGACTGGCAGTCTGCAGCTCTCTGCTCACGGAGCTGTGAAAACCAAGCGATTGGTTTTTAGTGCAGAGGCGCCGGGGGGACAGATGCAGCATCTGGATAAAATAATTTGTTTGGAACCACTTTTAAAAAATCTTTCTGTTTTAAGACTGTTATCACAGGGCTACCTATGGCAGACTACAAGTAGCCCAATTTTGTGCACATAGGAACTTATTTAGAAATGGTTCATGCTTAATAATTTCCCAAGAAGAATCTGTTAACCACCCATTGAGGGACACAGGATCCATTATGCTACTGTGTGTTATATAGCTCCACCTTCAGGTAAAACAAACACTGTCACATAAAAAAAACTCAAGGGCATAAAATTCCTCCCACACCAGTCATGCCTAAGTTTAGCTAAGTGTCCTCAGCTAAATGGATATATTTTTCCAGCTTTGCTTTTCAAGAGTTCCTGAGGTTTATTCTTCTATAAACAGAGAAAAGAAGGTATGGCTAGACAGGTTGCATCAGATGCGGCACCTCATCCCAAAGTAATTTGGTAACATGTAGATAAGAGGACAGGGGATTATAGCGGTGCTAAAGCAAAAAATGTGAACATGAGATGGAAGTATAAAAATTACAAATAACACTTTATTTCACAAAATTCAATACATGAAGAAAACAGTAAAATCATTAATAGCAAAACACATATATATCATATATCGTAATATAACCCAAGTGCAGTAGGGTGGGCCTGGTGGAAGCGGCCTTCAAGGCAAGAGCTCAGTTTCCTACATGTTTCGCCAAAGCATTGGCTTCCTCAGGGACTGAGAGCTTATGCGATATATAAAAATCTATACATGGGAATACAAAAACATCATGTAAACATACAAGACATAAGCAATGGACAATTATACACCTTGCTGCATATTGAAAGTAAAGGAAAATAAAAATAAGGCTGGACAAACTCATACGGAGAGGTGACCCTATAGTGACCCCATGGTTCCAAACATACCTGAACACCCGACACCCAGGGAAGGCCCGGCAAAAGACCCCCCGCCAAGGGAGGAACAGGCTGCACCGTATTTATGCTTGCAGGGGGCACATAAAAGACCTGGCGATTGAATATATTGAAAATTAGGAGTAATAATGGTTGAATAGACGTAAGATACGTGTAAAACATTAAGTTCTGGAAATATAAATAGGGTAATGCACTATGCATAGATTAGATAGGGCATAAAAGCCTCAGAGGAACTCACTCTTTAAAAACAAGTTGATTGGTGAAGAGGGAACGCCTGAAGACGGATTAAAAAAACAAGCATGGACAGCTGGTAAAGATGTTAGATGATGGTCTGAAAAAATACATGGAAAAATGAGCCAGTTAGCCAAAAGGGATAGTTTGGCAACAATTGTATCAAGGGATTGAAAAAAATGACCAGAAACTGCTCACCTAATAGGTGATTAGCAAGGCATGTGACTGTCACCAATAAGTCTTCACATAGCTTGCATAGAGATAAGAGACCAGGCAATGGAAGAAGGTTGATATGTCCTGGGAGAGGGTGAATAAAGGCTGAGTTAGGAGTGGCAAAATGGGTTGTTTCAAGGTGATTGAAAAGTGAGTAACCATAAATCATTACCTTGTCAGCTTGTGCAGAGCATATACAGGGGTTTTCCTTGTCCAGGTGAAAGAGTGGACAAGCCGGCTGCTTATATCCCCCCCACACCTGATCCAAAGCCGATCAGGTGTGCGGACGCTGAAGAGAGGCGTCCGCGCGTGCGCACTAGGTAGCACAACGGAGCCTACAAGGTCCGTCATGCACCGCGCGCGCCTGCTCTAACTGCACGGCCCCTGTGTGGCCAATAGGAGAGTGGGAACGCCAGGAGGACGGAAATCCAACGGCGCTACCCAAACCCGACTGGCTGATGGAATGAGGGAGGCCGGGCAGTGCGAGCCACTCCATTTCAAAAGGGAGTGGCTATATCCTCTATCCTCTATTGCTTTGGCGAAACAATAGGGAAACCTGGATGTGCACCTCTTTCTGTCTGGATTCATAAAGGTGATGAACATGTTTAATTCCAGGTTTCAGAATTGACAGGTTGAGTGGCTGTATGCTCTGTGGAATTATTATGTACTGATCTATGTGTTTCCTCTCCTGAATTTAATTCCTCTTTTGCATTGCAGAATTGAGGTGGATAGAGTTCAAGTTCTGCTAATAACTACAGACTAGAGAGTGTGGTACACTGAACTTGTTTGTCTGCTCACCAGTAGGGATGAGCTTTGAGTTCGAGTCGAACTTACGTCGAACATCAGCCGTTCGATCGTACTTCGAATTACGAACATTATGGGCCGTTCGCACCAAATTCAAGTGGTGCGTCACGGCCCATAATTCACTGCGGCATCGCAGTGCATTGCTGGCTGATGATTGGCCAAGCATGCACTATTAACCAGCATGCTTTGGCCAATCACAGAGCGGTAAGAACGGAGAGCCATAATTGGCCAAAGGCAGGGTGGCTTTGGCCAATTATGCCTCAGGGGATTTAGTACACGCCCCACACTATATTAGGCCGCCTGGAAGTCGGCCTTGTGTAGTGTGTTCCATTGTGCTGCGAGATAGAGAGAGAGAGAGAGAGAGACAGTGTCATTTGGGTTAGATAGAGCAGGCAGGCAAGTCAGTTAGCTGCAGTCAGTGTATTTAGTATATATATGCATCCCAATATATATATATATACACACACACACACAGTTTAGCTAGAATCCGTTCCTGTTATTCTCTTCCTAATATACTTACAGGCCGGCAGCTGCCATATTTTCAGTCAGTGTACTGTATCCTGTGCACAGTGTTCAACTAAAGCTAACTGCAGACAATTGCTGGTGTTCTCTTCCTAATAATACCACAGGCAGGCAGCTGCAGTATTTTCAGTCAGTGTACTGTATCCTGTGCACAGTGTGAAACTAAAGCTAACTGCAGACAATTGCTGGTGTTTTCTTCCTAATAATACCTCAGGCAGGCAGCTGCAGTATTTTCAGTCAGTGTACTGTATCCTGTGCACAGTGTGCAACTAAAGCTAACTGCAGACAATTGCTGGTGTTCTCTTCCTAATAATACCACAGGCAGTTGATTCAGCTAGCTGCAGTATATTAGTGTACTGTTTCCTGTGCACAGTGTTCAACTAAAGCTAACTGCAGACAATTGCTGGTGTGCTCTTCCTAATAATACCACAGGCAGGCAGCTGCAGTATTTTCAGTCAGTGAACTGTATCCTGTGTACAGTGTGCAACTAAAGCTAACTGCAGACAATTGCTGGCATTCTCTTCCTAATAATACCAAAGGCATTTGATTCAGTTAGCTGCAGTATATTAGTTTACTGTATCCTGTGCACAGTGTGCAGCTAAAGCTAACTGCAGACAATTGCTGGTGTTCCCTTCCTAATAATACCACAGGCAGGCAGCTGCAGTATTTTCAGTCAGTGTACTGTATCCCGTGTATAGGGATGAGCCGAACACCCCCCGGTTCGGTTCGCACCAGAACCTGCGAACGGACCGAAAGTTCGCACGAACGTTAGAACCCCATTGACGTCTATGGGACTCGAACGTTCGAAATCAAAAGTGCTCATTTTAAAGGCTAATTTGCATGGTATTGTCCTAAAAAGGGTTTGGGGACCCGGGTCCTACCCCAGGGGACATGTATCAATGCAAGAAAAACTTTTAAAAACGGCCGTTTTTTCGGGAGCAGTGATTTTAATGATGCTTAAAGTAAAAAAAAAAAGTGAAATATTCCTTTAAATATCGTACCTGAGGGGTGTCTATAGTATGCCTGTAAAGTGACGCGTGTTTCCCGTGTTTAGAACAGTCCCTGCACCAAATGTCATTTTTAAAGGAAAAAATCTCATTTAAAACTGCTTGCGGGTTTAATGTAATGTCGGGTCCTGGCAATATGGATGAAAATCAGTGAGACAAACGGCATGGGTACCCCCCAGTCCATTACCAGGCCCTTTGGGTCTTGTATGGATATTAAGGGGAACCCCGCACCCAAATTAAAATAAGGAAAGGTGTGGGGCCACCAGGCCCTATATACTCTGAACAGCAGTATACAGGCTGTAGGTTTGTTGTTAAGTAGAATCTCTTTGTAATTTTGAACGGGTACATTTTTAACGTGTTTAGCTCCAGCCAAAAAATCTTTTTTAAGCTTTTTGGAAAACATAGGGAAGGGTTATCACCCCTGTGATATTTGTTTTGCTGTCTTTCCTCCTCTTCAGAAGATTTCACCTCACTTTTTGTCCCAATGGATTGGAAAGCATCAGTGGAAAGGAGAAATGTTTTTCCCATATTAACTCTTACAGGAGAGAATTTCCCTTCCTAGGGGTAGATTTCACTTCCTGTTGTCTCCTTCCGTTTGCAAGTAGGAGTCGTTTGTAAGTTAGTTGTTTGAAAGTAGGGTCCTGCCCTATATACTCAGCAGAAATTTGGGCCTTAGGTGTTGCTGTGGCCACAACACTGTAAGCCCTCACAGGGCTCTGCTGTGAAATATTAGATCAAGAATTGTAATTACATGCCCCTGTTGAACAGGAGCTGAAAAATTAGGCCTTAGGCACTGGTGCTGGTGCCACAACACTGCAACCCCTCACAGACACTCTAGTTGGAATGCAGGAACGAGCCCTGCTGCAAAGTATTGCATCAAAAATTGTAATTACACGCCCCTGTTAAACAAGGGCTGAAAAATTGGGCCTTAGGCACTGGTGCTGGTGCCACAACACTGCAACCCCTCACAGACACTCTAGTTGGAATGCAGGAACGAGCCCTGCTGCAAAGTATTACATCAAAAATCGTAATTACACGCCCCTGTTAAACAGGGGCTGAAAAATTGTGCCTTAGGCACTGGTGGTGGCACCCAGAACCAAAAATGTTCTTACAAGCTATCAGCGTGATGATTGAGGAGGAAGAGGATAATTACTCAGGGATAGTCACTCAGCATCAGCATAGGCAGTCTTTGAAGGGATCTGAGATTTCAAAAAAAATTATTCGGTTACATCAGCATCAGGTGCTTGGTAGCTGGTGGTGATCCAAGACTCATTCATTTTTATGAAGGTCAGTCGATCGACCGAGTCAGTGGACAGACGCACCCTGTGATCGGTTACCACGCCTCCAGCAGCACTGAATGTGAGTTCCGAAAGAACGCTGGATGCAGGACAGGCCAGTAGCTCAATTGCATACTGTGCAAGCTCTGGCCAGTGATCCATCCTCAAGACCCAGTAACCCAGAGGATTTTCGGTGGGAAAGGTGTCCAAGTCTGATCTTGCCCCTAGGTATTCCTGCACCATGTAAAACAGACGCTGGCGATGGTTGCTGGAACCGATCATACCTTGGGGCTGCGGACCAAAAAATTGTCTGAACGCATCGGTCAGACGGCCACCTTCTCCACCGCTCCTTCTTTGACTGACCTAACTGTAAATAGTCTAGCTGCCTGACTGTGGTACTAATAGGATCAAAAGAACACCAGCAATTTTCTTCAGGTAGCTGTATTTACTGTAACAAGACAAGCCTGCCTGTCAGTAAGAAGATAACAGAAACGGATCTAGCTGAACACTGTGAGCAGGACGCACCCCACTAGCTTGTAGGTTTAGCTGAACACTGTGAGGTGGACGCACCCCACTAACTTGTAGGTTTAGCTGAACACTGTGAGCAGGACGCACCCCACTAACTTGTAGGTTTAGCAGAACACTGTGAGCAGGACGCACTGCACTAACTGTAAATAGTCTAGCTGCCTGACTGTGGTACTAATAGGATCAAAAGAACACCAGCAATTTTCTTCAGGTAGCTGTATTTACTGTAACAAGACAAGCCTGCCTATTAGTAAGAAGATAACAGAAACGGATCTAGCTGAACACTGTGAGCAGGACGCACCCCACTAGCTTGTAGGTTTAGCTGAACACTGTGAGGTGGACGCACCCCACTAACTTGTAGGTTTAGCTGAACACTGTGAGCAGGACGCACCCCACTTACTTGTAGGTTTAGCAGAACACTGTGGGCAGGACGCACTGCACTAACTGTAAATAGTCTAGCTGCCTGACTGTGGTACTAATAGGATCAAAAGAACACCAGCAATTTTCTTCAGGTAGCTGTATTTACTGTAACAAGACAAGCCTGCCTGTTAGTAAGAAGATAACAGAAACGGATCTAGCTGAACACTGTGAGCAGGACGCACCCCACTAGCTTGTAGGTTTAGCTGAACACTGTGAGGTGGACGCACCCCACTAACTTGTAGGTTTAGCTGAACACTGTGAGCAGGACGCACCCCACTTACTTGTAGGTTTAGCAGAACACTGTGGGCAGGACGCACTGCACTAACTGTAAATAGTCTAGCTGCCTGACTGTGGTACTAATAGGATCAAAAGAACACCAGTAATTTTCTTTAAAATACTGTAACAAGACAAGCCTGCCTGTCAGTAAGAAGATAACAGGAACGGATCTAGCTGAACACTGTGAGCAGGACGCACTGCACTAAATGTAAATAGTCTAGCTGCCTGACTGTGGTACTAATAGGATCAAAAGAACACCAGTAATTTTCTTCAAAATACTGTAACAAGACAAGCCTGCCTGTCAGTAGGAATATAACAGGAACTGATCTAGCTGAACACTGTGAGCAGGACGCACTGCACTAAATGTAAATAGTCTAGAAGATAACAGGAACGGATCTAGCTAAACTGAATACAGTGTATATATATATATATATATATATATATATATATATATATATATATATGCAACACCTGGGATGCATATATATATACACAATACACTTTAAGTGCAGCTAACTGACTGACTGTCCTGCCTAATCTAGCTAACTTAAATGAAATGACACTGTCTCTCTCTCTCTCTAAGCACACCGGAACACACTGCACAGGGCCGCCGCGCAGGCGGCCTTATATAGTGTGGGGCGTGTACTAAATCCCCTGAGCCATAATTGGCCAAAGCCTCCTTGGCTTTGGCCAATTATGGCTCTCTGTTAAGGCGGCGCTGTGATTGGCCAAGCATGCGGGTCATAGTGCATGCTTGGCCAATCATCAGCAAGCAATGCACTGCAATGCCGCAGTGAATTATGGGCCGTAACGCGCCACACGAATTTGGCGCGAACGGCCCATATCGTTCGCAATTCGGCGAACGATCGAACAGCCGATGTTCGAGTCGAACATGGGTTCGACTCGAACACGAAGCTCATCCCTAGCCGTGTACAGTGTGCAACTAAAGCTAACTGCAGACAATTGCTGGTGTTCTCTTCCTAATAATACTACAGGCAGTTGATTCAGCTAGCTGCAGTATATTAGTGTACTGTATCCTGTGCACAGTGTTCAACTAAAGCTAACTGCAGACAATTGCTGGTGTGCTCTTCCTAATAATACCACAGACAGGCAGCTGCAGTATTTTCAGTCAGTGTACTGTATCCTATGCACAGTGTACAACTAAAGCTAACTGCAGACAATTGCTGGTGTTCTCTTCCTAATAATCAGAGAAGGTTGGAAGCCGAGTCTGCTTAACCAGGCCCCAGTGGACCCCAAGCGCAGGGCCCCATCACCAGACGATGATCTCCCACGGCGACCTGGGGGAGCTAACGAGATAACGGTGGTAGTAAGAATAAAATTTGTACAATATATTATATTATAGGGGGTTACGGTAACCTAGATTGCCATATACAGGAAGTGAGGCAAGGAGTGATGAAGGTAATAATGGAAATAGTGATGAGCAAGGGAAGGTGACTAGTGAATGATGTGCAAGTGACAAGACTTAAGTTGCATTGTGCAAGGAAAAAAAGATTGCATACAGTGACCAAAAGAGTTAGAAGTGGTGATAGGGATATAAAAGGTGTTAAGTGGTGTGGCAGTAAAGAGGGTAGATCGGTGAGGGGAATTGGGACAAGGGAGAAGGGGGAAAGAGAGGGTAGAGTGAGGAATGGTAGGGAAGGGAGGAGGAAGGTAGGAAATAAGAGGGGAAGCCGGGGGGAGGGGGGCCTGGGTAAGCAGACTCGTCCCTGTTCCCCCCACAAAAATGTTATTACGCAATTGTTAATTTGATGCTGGAACACAAATTGTTTAATTATGTACTCTGTGTATACTTCATTGTATGTTTTTTATCTGTCAGGTTCAGACTGTTTAGTCAGAATTATTCATCTCCAGATTCCCTCCTGACGAAGCGGCTTGTGTCCGCGAAACTAGTCGAGGAATATGATATCTGAGATTTTGTGTTGTACTGTATACTACTGAAGCCACTATTTTATACCTGTACTTTTATTAAGTGTTATTGCATCACCATGTTTTGTTCTCCGCATCAATAAAATTGATTATAATCTTACTACTGTCATTATATGCTTTATATGATTACCTACTATTACCGTACCGGAATAGTCCAACCTGCCCCCAATTTTGGTCGCCTGACTGGGGATCAGGCTTCCAACCTTCTCTGATTATTGATTTCTGGATGATGGTACACTTGTATTAATGTTACCTTAATTTTCAAACTAGAGAGGCCACTTATTTAATCTCTTCCTAATAATACCACAGGCAGGCAGCTGTAGACATGTGCAGGATGAAAAAATTTGTTTAGTTTAGTTTCGTTTCGATTCGTTATTTAACTTAATTCGTTTAGTTAAATTCGTTGCATTCATTACATTCGTTTTCGGAATTCGTTTCGTTTCGTATTCGAATTCGAAAAAATTCGACCGCATTCGAAAAAATTCGACCGTATTCGAAAAAAACTATCAAATTCAAAAAAATTCTAACACATTCGAAAAAAACTGTCAAATTCGAAAAAATTCTACCACATTCGAAAAAAACTATCAAATTCGAAAAAATTCTACCACATTCGAAAAAAACTATCAAATTCGAAAAAATTCTACCACATTCGAAAAAAACTGTCAAATTCGAAAAAATTCTACCACATTCGAAAAAAACTATCAAATTCGAAAAAATTCTACCACATTCGAAAAAAACTGTCAAATTCAAAAAAATTCTACCACATTAGAAAAAAACTGTCAAATTCGAAAAAATTCTACCACATTCGAAAAAAACTGTCAAATTCGAAAAATTTCTACCACATTCGAAAAAAACTATAAAATTCGAAAAAAACAATAACTGAATTTGAAAAAGTAAACTATATATAACCATTTTGCGAAATTTGAAATTCGTATAGAATGAAATCGAATTCCAATAGAAAAGATTAGGATAGAATAGAAAGTATAAAAGAATAGCATAGAAAAACAATAGATCAGAATAGAAAAAAATATAATATATTGTATTCTAAGCTTTTCTATTTGAATTCGAATTCATTCTGTACCAAATTCCAATTTTGGAAGATGGTTAAATATATATATTATATTTTTTTTCTATTCTGTTCCATTGTTTCTCTATGCTATTCTTTTCTATTCTATTCTAAACTTTTCTATTCGAATTTGAATTAATTCTATGTGAAATTCGAATTTCGGAAGATGGCTTCTAAAATTAGAATTTCGTATAGAATGAATTCGAATTTGAATAGAAAAGATTAGAATAGAAATAGAATAGACTAGAAAAACAATAGAACAGAAGAGAATAAAATATAATATATATATATTTTTTTCTATTCTGTTTCATTGTTTTTCTATGCTATTCTTTTTTATTCTATTCTAAACTTTTCTATTCGAATTTGAATTCATTCTATACGAAATTCGAATTTCGGAAGATGGCTTCTGAAATTCGAATTTCGTATAGAATGAATTTGAATTTGAATAGAAAAGAATAGACTAGAAAAACAATAGAACAGAACAGAATAAATATAATATATATATTATATCTTATTCTATTCTGTTCTATTGTTTTTCTAGTCTATTCTTTCTACTCTATTTTAATCTTTTCTATTCAAACTAATTTTATACGAAATTCGAATTTTGGAAGATGGTTATATATATATATATATAAAATATTTTTTCTATTCTGTTCTATTGTTTTTCTATTATTTTCTATTATATTCTGATCTTTTCTATTTGAATTCAAATTCATTCTATACAAAATTCGAATTTCAGAAAATAGTTATATAGAAATAGAATGAAATCAAATTCGAAAAGAATAGAATAGAAAAACAATAGAACAGAATAGAAAGAAATATTTCATATATATATATATATATATATATATATATATATATATATATATATATACACACACATCTTCCGAAATTGGAATTTGGTACAGAATGAATTCGAATAGAAAAGATTAGAATAGAATATTTTATATTTTTTTCTATTCTGTTCTATTGTTTTTCTATGCTATTCTTTTATATTATTTTCTGTTCTATTCTAATCTTTTCTATTTGAATTCATTCTGTACCAAATTCCAATTTCGGAAGATGTGTGTGTATATATATATATATATATATATATATATATATATATATATATATATATATATTTTTTTTTTTTTTTTCTATTCTGTTCTATTGTTTTTCTGTTCTAGTCTTTTCTATTAGAATTCGATTTCATTCTATTTCATTCTGTTTCTGTATAACCATTTTCGGAAATTCAAATTTCGTATAGAATGATTTCGCATTCAAATAGAAAAGATTAGAATAAAATAGAAAAGAATAGAAAAGAATAGAAAAACAATAGACCAGCATAGAAAAAAAATAAAAATAAAAAATATATATATAAATATATATACCGTATTTATCGGCATATAACACGCACTTTTTTCCCCTTTAAAATCAGGGGAAAATCATGGGTGCGTGTTATACGCCGATCCCTTGCGATCCTGAGCTGACAGATCTTCAGAATCGCCGACCGCGATTTGAAAATGGCGCCGAAATACACAGAGCCGGTCCTCGGCTCTTCTCGGCCACTTTCGGCTTCACTCGAGCGCCGCCCGAACCTAGCCGAGTGTACTCGGCTAGGTTCGGATAGCTCCGCTCACAGTCACGCCCATCCCGGGCGGGACTACGAGTGGAGCCGAAAGTGAACGAGAGCCGCCGAAAAGAGCCGAGGACCGGCTCTGTGTATTTTGGCGCCGGCGGCACCATTTTCAAATCGCGGTCGGCGATTTTGAAGCTCAGGATCGCAGGGGATCATAGGATTTTCAAACTGCGAGCTGCAAGGCTGCACTGGGGCAAGGCTGCACTGGGGCAAGGCTGCAATGGACACTGGGAAGGCTGCACTGA
Organism: Aquarana catesbeiana; assembly: GCF_042186555.1. Classification (NCBI taxonomy): domain Eukaryota; kingdom Metazoa; phylum Chordata; class Amphibia; order Anura; family Ranidae; genus Aquarana; species Aquarana catesbeiana. Next base: position 311,950,337 of record NC_133327.1, on the reverse strand, counting down.
CAAGGCTGCACTGACAAGGCTGCACTGACATGGCTGCACTGGGGCAAGGCTGCACTGAGAAGGCTGCAATGATGGGCATTTAAATGTAAGTTTTTTTCCCTTAAACTTCCCTCCTAAAAGTTTTTTTTTCCTTAAAATTCCCTCCTAAACTTGGGGTGCGTGTTATACGCCTGTGCGTGTTATACGCCGATAAATACGGTAATTTTTTTGTATTATTCTCTTCTATTGTTTTTTTATGCTTTTCTTTTCTATTATTTTATATTCTATAACAGAATACAAAAAAATTATATATATTATATTTTATTCTGTTCTATTGTTTGTCTAGTCTATTATTTTCTATTCTAATCTTTTCTATTCAAATTCGAATTCATTCTATACGAAATTCCACTTTCAGAAGCCATCTTCCGAAATTCGAATTTCGTATAGAATGAATTCAAATTCGAATAGAAAAGTTTAGAATAGAATAGAAAAGAATAGCATAGAAAAACAATGAAACAGAATAGAAAATTATATATATATATATATATATATATATATATATATATAAAACATCTTCCAAAATTCAAATTTCATATAGACCGAAATCAAATTTGAATGTAAAAGATTAGAATAGAATAAAAAATAATAGAAAAGAATAGACTAGAAAAACAATAGAACAGAATAGAAGAAAATATAATATATAGAATGAATTTGAATTTGAATTGAAAATACTATTATAGAATATAAAATAATAGAAAAGAAAAGCATAAAAAAAAATAGAAGAGAATAATAAAAAAAAAATTATATATATATATATATATATATATATATATATATATATATATATATATATATATATATATATATATATATATATATATATATATATATACATATTCTATTGCTTTATTATTTTATATTTTACCTTATTGTTTTTTTTAGAAAAACGTTTTCTATTTTTTTTTAATTTGATTATGTTTTCGAATTCGATTCGAATATGTTTTCGAATATGTTTTCGAATTCGATTCGAATATGTTTTCGAATTCGATTCGATTATGTTTTCGAATTCGATTCGAATATGTTTTCGAATTCGATTCGAATATGTTTTCGAATTCGATACGAATTCGTTCGTTTTTTTTTCGGATTCGTTTAAATTCTCTACTTTTGTCATTCGGAAATTCGGATGCATCCGAATTTCCGAATAATGAAAAATTCGTCCGAATTTCGATTCGGAACGAAACGAAATGCACATGCCTAGGCAGCTGCAGTATTTTTAGTCAGTGTACTGTATCCTGTGCACAGTGTGCAACTAAAGCTAACTGCAGACAATTGCTGGTGTTTTCTTCCTAATAATACCACAGGCAGGCAGCTGCAGTATTTTCAGTCAGTGTACTGTATCCAGTGCACAGTGTGCAACTAAAGCTAACTGCAGACAATTGCTGGTGTTCTCTTCCTAATAATAACACAGGCAGGCAGCTGCAGTATTTTCAGTTAGTGTACTGTATCCCGTGCACAGTGTACAACTAAAGCTAACTGCAGACAATTGCTGGTGTTCTCTTCCTAATAATACCTCAGGCAGGCAGCTGCAGTATTTTCAGTCAGTGTACTGTATCCTGTGCACAGTGTGCAACTAAAGCTAACTGCAGACAATTGCTTGTGTTCTCTTCCTAATAATACCACAGGCAGGAAGTTGATTCAGCTACCTGCAGTATATTAGTGTACTGTATACTGGGCACAGTGTGCAGCTAAAGCTCACTGCAGACAATTCCTGTTTTCTTCCTAATAATACCACAGGCAGGCAGCTGCAGTATTTTCAGTCAGTGTACTGTATCCTGTGCACAGTGTGCAACTAAAGCTAACTGCAGACAATTGCTGGTGTTCTCTTCCTAATACCACAGGCAGGCAGCTGCAGTATTTTCAGTCAGTGTACTGTATCCTGTGCACAGTGTGCAACTAAAGCTAACTGCAGACCATTGCTGGTGTTCTCTTCCTAATAATACCACAGGCAGGCAGCTGCAGTGTTTCTCTTCCTAATAAAAATCCACAAGCAGGCAGTTGATTCAGCTAGCTGCAGAATATTAGTGTACTGTATACTGGGCACAGTGTGCAGCTAAAGCTCACTGCAGACATTTGTTGTTTTCTTCCTAATAATACTACAGGCAGGCAGGTGATTCAGCTATCTGCAGTATAATCAATATATATATATACATCCCAGCTTTGTTTAGCTACATCTCACTGCAGGCCATTCCTTGTGTACCTATTCCAATACATCAAAGACAGTATGTCTGGAAGGCCAAGGAGAGGCAGACAGTCACAGGCCAATAAAAGAGGGCAAGCAGGCTCTGCGTCTAGAGGCAACAGTGCTGGTCATGGACATGGTGCATCCTCATCAGCACATGGCCGTGGGGCACTCTTGTCCTTTTTCTCGGCAGATGGCCATGTTGAGCCACAACATGCCGAAGAGTTGGTATAGTGGATGACCAAGCTGTCCTCATCCTCCTCATCCTCTGTCACCCAGGCTACTTTGGCTGCCAATGCAGGTACCAAAGCAGCCTATTCCTTGGACTCGAGGTCGTCATTAGTTACTCCTTCCCTAGCCCCACCAGAGGAGTCCCTGACTCTAGGTCATCATCAGTTACTCCTTCCCTAGCCCCACCAGAGGAGTCCTTTAAACTGTTCAATCACAGTGTCGGGTACATGCTGCAGGAGGATGCGCAGCGTTTTGAAGGCTCTGATGATGGTACCCAGGTTGAGGAAGGCAGTAACTTGAGCCCAGAGAGAGGGGTTGCCCAAGAAGGACAGCAAACTGGCAGTTATGTTCCCCCAGCTGCAGCATACTGCCAGGTTTGCTCCAGTGACGAGGAGGGAGGCGATGATGAGCTCACTGACTTTACGTGGGTGCCTGATAGGGGAGAGGAGGAGGAGGCGGAGGAAGAGGAGGAGGAGGCACATCTTCAACGAGGCAGGATGCCCTCCAGGAGCCAGCTTAAGGGCAGCCAACCGACTGCATCACACCGCAGAGCTCCGCAAGTGCAGGGTGCTGCTGACTCCGCGCGTTATTCCAAAAGTTCTTTGGTGTGGGCCTTTTTTGAGACTTGTGCAGCAGATCGCACCGTTGCTATTTCCAACATATGTCTGAAGCGTATCAAGCGTGGACTAGACAGCAAGCGCTTGGGCACCACATGCTTAATCAGACGTATGTCGAGCTCCCATGCAGCCTGTTGGCAACACTACCTTAAAGACCCACACCAAAGAACAAGGCGGACCTCTGCTTGCTCCTCCTCATCAGCTGGGATCTCCAACCCCACTATACCTTCAGTCGTCTCATAAACCTGCACTGAGAGGAATGAAGGTGTAGAACTAGGTGTGCCACTGCCAAGTACTTGCGGGCAATCTGCTATCGGTACACCAAAGTCTGATTCTAGCAGGCAGATTTCCCTACCCCAGTTGCTCACCTGCGAAAGAAGTTCGCTCCCAGCCATCCACATGCCCAGCGGTTGAACGGTAGCTTGGCTAAATTGCTAGCACTTCAACTGCTGCATTTTCAGTTGGTAGACTCTGCCCCCTTCCGTGAGTTTGTGGAATGTGCGGTACCTCAGTGGCAGGTTCCCAAATGCCACTTTTTTTCACGGAAGGCAATTCCGGCCCTTTACTGGCATGTGGAAGGCAATGTCCATGCCTCGCTGGACAGGGCGGTCAGCGGTAAGGTGCATATTACTGCTGACTTATGGTCCAGCAGGCATGGACAGGGACGTTACCTATCTGTCACCACGCACTGGGTGACTCTGCTGGCAACTGGGAAGGATGCAGGACAGGGTGCAGTAGTGTTGGAGGTTGTTCCACCACCACGCCTCCAAAATTCTACTAGTGGTGATTCTGCCACACCTCTCTCCTCCACCCCCTCCTCTTCTTCTTCCTCCATGGCCTCTCCCTGTGCTGATTTGTCCTCGGAACCAGCAGTGCTCCGTAGGCATTCAAGGGGCTATGCAAGCATGGAGGCAAAAAGATGCCATGCGGTGCTTGAGCTGGTGTGCTTAGGGGACAGGAGCCACACTGGGGTAGAGATTCTGTCAGCTCTGCAGGGGCAGGCTCAGCAGTGGTTGACGCCATGGCAGCTTCAGCCAGGAATGGTGGTTTGCGACAATGGCACCAACCTACTCTCTGCCCTCCGATAGGGACAACTGACCCATGTGCCTTGTTTGGCTCATGTCCTTAACTTGGTGGTGCAGCAGTTCTTGGGCAGGTACCTGGGCTTACAGGATGTCCTGAGGCAGGCCAGGAAGTCTGTGTGCATTTCTGCCGGTCATATAATGCCAGTGCTCGGCTGGCTGACCTCCAAAAGGAATTTAACCTGCCCAAGAACCGCCTAATCTGTGACATGCCCACCAGGTGGAACTCAACGTTGGTCATGCTGCAGCGGCTGCACACTCAGCAGAGGGCCATCAATGAGTACCTGCGCGACTATGGCACCAGGACAGGGTCAGGGGAGCTTGGGGTTTTTTCCCCACGCCAGTGGACCATGATCAGGGATGCAAGCACTGTCCTGTCACCATTTGAGGAGGCCACGAGGATGGTGAGCAGTGACAGTGCATGCATCAGTGACGCTGTCCCTCTTGTCCACCTGTTGGAGCACATGCTGTGTGGAATAATGGACAGGGCACTTGAGACAGAACAGAGGCAGGAAGAGGTGGACTTCCTTACTTCTCAAGGCCCCCTTTATCCAGAAAGTGTTCCTGCATGCCCGCCGATCACACAGGAAGAGGATGAGGAGGAGGAGGATTGTGTCAGCATGGAGGTGGAGCCTAGCACTCAGCATCAACAGCAGTCTTTAAGGGATCATTTACAGTCCAAAGAAATCCATGAACTTGTATGTGGCTGGGAGGAGGTGGCTGCGGATCATGTCATCCTTAGTTACCCAGAGGACTCCGGACCGAATGTCTCAGCAAACCTACGCTGCATGGCCTCCCTGATCCTGCAAAGCCTGCGGAAGGATCCTCATATTCGTGCTATCAAGGAGAGGGATCATTACTGGCTGGCAACCCTCCTTGATCCACGTCACAAGGGTAAGATTGCGGACCTTATCTTGCCATCGCAGAAGGAGCAGAGGATGAAACTTCTTCGGGAGGCCTTGCAGAAAGGTTTGTGCAACGCGTTTCTAGAGCCTGGGAGGTTACAATTTCCTGGTCCTCCTGGACAACGTGTTGCTGAGGCTTCGGTCAGTCACAGAAGGAGCGGTGGAGAAGGTGGCCGTCTGACTGATGCGTTCAGACAGTTTTTTAGTCCGCAGCCCCAAGGTATTATCGGATTCTAGCAACCATCACCAGCGTCTGATCACATGGTGCAGGAATACCTAGGGGCAAGATCAGACTTGGACACCTTTCTCACCGAAAATCCTCTGGGTTACTGGGTCTTGAGGATGGATCACTGGCCAGAGCTTGCACAGTATGCAATTGAGCTACTGGCCTGTCCTGCATCCAGCGTTCTTTCAGAACGCACATCCAGTGCTGCTGGAGGCTTTGTAACCGAACATAGGGTGCGCCTATCCACCGAATCGGTCAGTCATAAAAATTAATCAGTCTTGGATCACCAGCTACCAAGCACCTAATGCTGATGTAACCGAATAATTTTTTTATTTAATGTGAGATCCCTTCAAGACTGCCTATGCTGATGCTGAGTGACTATCCTGTTATGCTGAGTGACTATCCTTTTCCTCCTCAATGTCCATGCTGATAGCTTGTAAGAACATTTTTGGTTCTGGGCACTGCCGCCAGTGCCAAATCCCAATTTTTCTGCCCCTGTTTAACAGGGGCGTGTAATTACAATTTTTGATGCAATACCTTGCAGCAGGGTTCATTCCTGTACTCAAACTAGAGTATCTGTGAGGGGTTGCAGTGTTGTGGCACCAGCACCAGTGCCTAAGGCCCAATTTTTCAGCCCCTGTTTAACGGGGGCGTGTAATTACAATTTTTGATGCAATACTTTGCAGCAGGGCTCATTCCTGCGCTCCAACTAGAGTATCTGTGGGGGGTTGCAGTGTTGTGGCACCAGCACCAGTGCCTAAGGCCCAATTTTTCAGCCCCTGTTTAACAGGGGCGTGTAATTACAATTTTTGATGCAATACTTTGCAGCAGGGCTCATTCCTGAACTCCAACTAGAGTATCTGTGAGGGGTTGCAGTGTTGTGGCACCAGCACCAGTGCCTTAGGCCTAATAAGGGCCAAGCATCTTTTTTCAAAAACCTCCAATACCCTTCCTCCGTCACTGGAGGGCACGGTCATCTTCGGAGGAGACTCCATAGGCGCTTCTGATCAAGGACTGGACAAATCCAGGCCTCACGCAGGTCAACTTACCCGATCAACTAAACAAGGCCTTAAGATAGCCAGACTCATTCATGCCCATGGATTGGCGGATGTCTGGAGGGAATTAAATCCGACCAAAAGGGACTTCACCCACTATTCCCACCCCCATAATTCCAATGCTAGGATTGACCACCTCTAAGCTAAAACACAATCCGTCTCATTGATTTTAAAATCCCATATCATAGACACAGTCCTATCTGACCACTCAATGGTCGTCATGGAAATCCAAGCCCATCACCACAGGACGGGTAGGGGACAGTGGAGGCTCAACGAATCTATTCTCTCAGATCCAATCCATGTCACTATGCTGGAAAAATCATTAAAAGAATATTTCCTTCTTAACAAAACTGAGGGTATCTCGGCTGAAACATTGTGGACTGCCCACAAGGCCTTTATTCGAGGGGAGTTAATCAAACTCGCATCCCAGCTTAAGAGGGGAAGAGAGGCTGACATAAAAAGACTAGAAGACAAATTCTTAAAACTCCAGGTTCTCCACAAAGCCAACCCCTCCCCTTCCTCGATAGCCCAGCTAGACAAAGCCAGGTTGGAGCTCAGCCTGGCCCTGACAGCCAAGGTGGAAAAACAAATTTGATGGAACGAGCACAAATTTTATACCCAAGGGGACAGGATGGGCTCCATGTTGGCCACCAAACTAACGCCACGAATTAAGTCAAATATTATGCCAAAAATAAAAATCCCTGACCAAGGCACCACGCAGATCCCTCCAAAATCCTAGAAGCTTTTCAAACTTTTTACAATACTCTTTATTCCCTGGATATTCCTCATACTGATATTACGCTGGACACGTTTCTGGGCGATCTCTCTATTCCATCGCTTTCAGCGGAACACAGAGATAGCCTAGAAGCCCCATTTACGGAGAAGGAGGTACTTGGCGTAATAAAAACCCTGAAGACTGGCTCAGCCCCTGGCCCTGACGGTCTATCAAACCCTTATTACAAAGCCTTTTCCACTACCTTAGCCACACACTTAACAAACTTTTTTAATTCTAAAACAAGGGGGACCCACTTGATTCACAACTTAACACAGCATACATAGCAGTTATCCCTAAACTGGACAAAAATCCGAAAGATGTAGGATGTATCGCCCAATATCACTTATTAACTGCGATATCAAGATTCTGACTAAGATCCTAGCTAACCGCATAGCTTCTTTCATCAATATATATATCAACAAGGATCAAGTGGGTTTCATCCCGGGCAGACAAGGCCCAGACCAAATACAGCGGGCCATAGATTTGGTTTCCATTCTCCAAACTAATTGGGAGGGAGGTCCTAAACAATCTGGAATGCTCCTGTCTTTGGACCTACAAAAGGCCTTTGACTCAGTCTCATGGCCATATATTACTGCCATTTTGGAGCGATGGGGATTTGGACAGCGTTTCATGGGACTAATACAGGCACTATATTCTAACCCCAGTGCCAGCATACGATTACAAGGATACTATTCCAAACCCTTCACGATCAAAAAGGGGACTAGGCAGGGGTGCCCACTCTCGCCGCTCATATTTGCTATGGCCATTGAAACGCTGGCCATTGCAATTCGCCAAAACCCAAATATCAAGGGAGTAACGTGCGGCTCCCAAGTTCACAAATGTGGCCTATATGCTGATGACGTCCTGCTTTTTATTACTTCTCCCATAATCTCACTACCAAACTTATGCCAAACTCTAGATGCCTTTGCTAAATTATCTGGATTGCAAGTTAACTATTCAAAATCACGAGCACTAAATATCTCCCTACCAACCGACACTGTTGAACTCTTAAAACAGAACTTCCAATTCAAATGGAGCGATTCCTCCATCAGATACTTGGGAATTAACCTAACAGCTACAACTGAAGCTCTGTATGGTCTTAATTACCCCCCTATATACTGCAAGCTAGAAGCGGACCTAGACTCCTGGTCCCAAAATAATATCTCGTGGCTGGGGAGAATAAACTCCATAAAAATGACCCTACTTCCCAAATTACTATATCTGTTCCACGCCCTACCCATCTCTATCTGGAGGGACCATATTAGAACCTTCCAAAGCAAATTGCTAAAGTTCATCTGGAGTAAGGCAGGTTATAGAATTCTCCAAAGAACCCTATACCTACATAAGAAGAAAGGAGGCTTGGGACTACCCCATCTTTACAAATACTTCCAAGCTGCCAGACTATCCCAATTATCAATAGTCTACTCTAGTTTCGAGAAACCTGATTGGGTCACAATAGAAAAACACACAGTACCTAACTTCATGCTAGACTTCCTCCTCTGGAGTCCCCCTATAAACAGACCCTCAATATTGGCACCCATTCTCTCCCAGTCTTTTGCTCTATGGGACTCCCTCCGCTCTTCAGCAGCTTTAGTTTCAGTCTATAAACCCCTTATACACCTTTATAACAACCCAGACTTCCCTCCGGGGAAAAATGTCATAGCCTTCAAGTGGTGGATTGATAAGGGACTATATAGAATTGGACAGTTCTTCACTGCCTCTGGCCCATTCACCCTTCAACATTGTATGAAAACGATTGATCTGCCCTCATCCGAAAAATTCAGGTTTAGCCAAATATCTCATTTCTTACAATCGTTATGTAAAGACAAGGACCTTCCCCCAAAATTTACTGACTATGAAATGTGGTGCGGTCAAGCCAGAGACCAGAAGGGTGGAATCTCGGTGATCTTCTCATCACTTACCTCTTCATGCTTGAACACGAAATTCATGGAAGCCTGGGAATCCGAGCTCCAATTCAAATGGAACCTGGAGACCTGGCAGAGGGCCTGCTTCAAATCATTCCAGGGTACTGTATCTTGAACACCACCTTGATGGAGGCCAGCCTGAAAGTGATCTCCAGATGGTATTACACTCCTTCCAGACTGGCCTCCATCTTCCCAACAGCGGACCCCCTGTGTTTCAGGGGCTGTCAACTCTTGGGCACAATGTCTCACATCTGGTGGGAATGCCCCAGAATTCATTCCTTTTGGAAAAGAATATTCAATATTTTAGATGAACTAGTGGAGGCTCGGATCCCCAGGACCCCTATGGTGGCCCTTCTTGATGCACCGATCCCATAGATATCTAAACCCTTACGCAAACTGGTCCACTTTGTGTTGCTAGGAGCTAAACTTACAATTGCCAGAGCCTGGAAACAATCGGGAGTCTCTCCCAGCAGCTAAAAGGAAAATATTCTGGATAATGTCCCAGGAAAAGCTCTCCAGTATTGTCCAAGATACTGCCAAGAAATCTGAAAATATCTGGGAACCATGGGCTCATATGGTAGGTGTACCCATCGGTTCTTCTAACAGGTTGTCTCAAAATGCTTTCTGAACGCATAGTGGTGGTCCATACCCCCCCTCCCCTCCCTCTCCTCTCTTCCACTTCTTTTCTCTCTTATTCTTATCTCTATAGGTCCATTCTGGACTCTGGTTTTATTTACACCACCAAAGTTACTTTGTTAGCTCAGATATATATAGACAGTTACAACATTTAAGACAGGTTATGGAGATGTCCACTTATTACTCTCCCTTATCCATAGTTTGTTTTTTTTGTTTTTTCTTTTATTATTTTCTTCTCCCTCAGCTCTCAGACATGTAGGCTCTGATGTGTCATGTGCCTTCCCTGGGAGAGGTCAGGCCATTGAGGTCAAGAAGGGTTTCCTCGTTACGGCACAGTTTGTTCCCTTTTGGGGTGCCAGGTGATGAGAAAACCCTCGGCTTCCAGGCTTAATTTTTCTCTGACACACCCTCTGGTTGGCCTTTTCCTTAACTCCAAGAGTCCTTGTTATTCTTTGCTCCCCGCCTACAATAACCAATGTATAAGTTATACTATAGACATAGTATTGTTTCTTATTGCTCACACCTGACAAAGTATATTTATGTACTGTTACTTGATTTTAGAGTATACAGGGCCTGGGGGCCCCACGCCTTTCCTTTTTTTTATTTGGGTGCGGGGTTCCCCTTAATATCACTAGTGATTTCTGGATATAGGTGATATTAGACCCTCTAAGGTCTATTGATCGAAACGCGTAGGACGGTTTTTTACCTTGTACACTGCCTTTTTATTTGTGATCACTTTTATATATCATGGTTTTTAGCAATAAATAACCCTGATTTACACATGTGGAGGCATCCCCCTTTTTTTCCACATACCTCCGGCATCTGAGGAACAGTTTGAACTTTTGAACCAGTCTTTCTTCCCGTGAATCCAGAGACGATATCTTGGCTTGCAGACGTTCCATCCGTCCTTGACCATTCCATACATCTGCCCTTGGTGGCACACAGCTCGACTGATTCTATGCTAATGGCAGTAGAATCCAACAGTTCCGGTAAGCGTACCTTATCCACTTATTACTTTGATGACATCTGAGTAGATATTTGGGAAGCGGAAGGAACTTCCACACTGATTGCACCTATTTGCTGTGGACTACTACTTCTTTTTGACAACACGTCATCACTGGGACATATTTTCATGTTTACAGAGACATTTTCTATCTATTACTTATGGTGTTTTTTTAGCGCTACAATTTATCTACTATTGGTTCACATTTTTGTCACATGTTTTGTAGCAGCTTTGTTTTTCTTCACTTTTTGGGTAGCGTATTAATCATCCCCCTTTTTTCATAATATAGAAGCATACCTCCATTGTTTGTCTGTTATTTCTACATCAAGTTCCTCCGACCACCTCCTCCTGTGTCCACTCATTCCATCCGCTCTCATACGGCTTAGCCACGAATAGGCCACTGAGGTAGCCTTATCAATTGGATTCCCGTCTCGACATAACGACTCCAAAGCCGTCAAGGGTCTATATAATTGTTGAGGGTTCTTAAATTTGCCTAGGTAACTTCTTATCTGGAAATAGATCCATTGTCTCATTTGAGGTAGGTCTTTTTCTGTCTTAAGGGAAGACCAGTCTGTGAATTTGTCCTCTGTGTAGCAGTCCCCTGCCAGCAGGGGGATATCCTGAGATGGTGTTTTGAGTGTCGGGTAATGCACACCTGGTATGAAGTCGGGGTTATCTGTCAATGGCGTCAGAGGGCTAGGGAAGGTAGTGAGCTTCCTTTATTTGGCTAATGTGTTAATGATTTTCAATGTCGTGCCAGTGAGCGGATGTGTGCGAATGTTGTGGGGGTAACTTCTCATGGTAGCCCATGGTGAGTACTTAAGCGGAAGTGTGGCTAAAGCTGACTCTAGGGTGACCCAATCTTTTACAGACCCATGGCAGTGCCAATCAATAACTCTGGCTATATGTGAGGCATAATAGTAATGTTGAAAATTCGGAAAGTTAATTCCTCCTAGGTCTTTGAGTTTGACCATAGTAGTTAATTTGATTCTGGGTTTTTTGTGTTGCCAGAGAAATCTTGTGACCATCGAGTTGAGGTCTTTGAAGAATTTCTGCGGTATCTCAATCGGCAATGAGCAGATTAAATACAGAAATTTGGGTAGAATAACCATTTTTACTATTGCCTCTCTGCCGAACCATGAGAAGAACCTCTCATTCCAATTTATGAGATTTTCCTTACATGCTTTAGGGAAGGCCACAAAATTTCTCTCTAAGGCAGATTGTATATTTGGCGTGAGACAAATCCCTAGGTATTTCAACTTATTCTTATCCCACCTAAATGCAGAGTTGGCCTGGGTCAGAACGAGCGGCCTATCTGGCAGAGAGATGTTTAGCGCTTCTGACTTTGTATAATTTATTTTTAAGTTGGATACATATCCGTAATGTGCAAATTCTTGTAACAGATTGGGAAGAGTTATGGTCGGATTTGTTAAGAAGAACAATAAATCGTCCGCGTACGCCGCTACCTTATATTCTCTGTCTGTGATCTGGAAGCCCTGAATAGCGGCATTATTTTGAACTGATCTGATGAAGGGTTCCAAAGAGAGAATAAATAGTAGGGGCGACAAGGGGCAGCCCTGTCTGGTCCCATTCTTTATGTGTACTTTTTCCGAAAGGATGCCATTTATTTTCAGCTTTGCAGTTGGATCTTGGTAAAGTGCAGAGATCCAGGCCAACATATGTGGGCCCAGGCCCACTCTTCTACATACTGCCATCATAAAATCCCATGCCACTCGATCAAAGGCCTTCTCTGCATCTGTCGAGAGGAGAAAACCTTCGATCTTCCGCTGCCTCACTGCATGAGTCAGTAGGAGTGCCTTCGTTACATTGTCCTTAGCCTCTCTGTTTGGCATAAAGCCCACCTATTCCAGACCAATTAATTTTGTAAGTAGCGGTCCCATCCTCAGTGCCAATATCTTTGCAAACAGTTTGACATCTAGGTTCAGCAAAGAGATGGGACGATAGCTAGCGCAGTCCTCAGGGTCCTTGCCAGCTTTCGGTATAACCGTGATATGTGCTGAAAGTAAACCCGGGGTTACATTTCTTGGTTTGGACAACGAATTCAGGGCATCTCTCAAGGGATCAGTTAAGATATCCATAAAGGACTTATAGTAGGTGGCCGAATACCCGTCTGGCCCCGGGCTTTTACCTGCTTTGAGTAATTTAATGGCCTGTTTAATTTCAGCTGATGAGATTGGAGTTTCTAATAGTTCTGTATCTAAATTTGGTAGAACTGGGAGTCCACTTTTTGTTATGTAATCCTGTATAATTTGTGCTGTCTCCTAACATTTGTGGATGTTTGTGTTGTGGTGGCAGGTTGTAAAGCTTCGTATAAAAGGTATGGAAGTGTTTAGCTATCGCCTCCGAAGCCACATCTAACTTCCCTTCCTTGGATCTGATCCCGGCAATATTGTTAATCGAATTATGTTCTCTCAGGGCTCTCGCCAAGAACTTGCCCGCCTTATCACCTGACTCATAATAGAGTCGTTTCTTAAAGAATAGCATCCGTTAGGCTTTGGCATTGAGTAGGAGTTGCAGTTCTTTCCTGGCCTCTAGGAGGCTTTTGGCTGAGGCTACTGAGAGAGATTGTTTATGTAATAACTCCAATGAACTAATTTGGGTGAGTAATTTCTTTACATGGGCATCTCTTTCTTTTTTACGTCTGGAACCTAGGTCTATCAGTATTCCCCGAATGGTGCATTTGTGTGCTTCCCATACCATACCATGGATCTGCCTCGGGGGTGTTATTGTGCTTAAAAAATTCTGTTAGGTTACTAGTGATGGTAGGTAAGAGTGTCTGATCGGTCAAAAGTGATGTATTTATCCTCCATTTGAGAGTTGAAAAGGCAATCTAGATGTGCGTATCTGTTATGCGGGACTGAGAAATGTGTGTAATCCCTTCCCTCCGGGTTGAGAAAGAGCCAGGAGTCAATCAGCTGCAGTTTTTGTAAGAGTGACTTAAGTTTTTTTTTAATTTTATAGGTAATGCAGGTCCTACCGTTGGAGGTATCCAGCAGGGGGTTTAGGGGGACATTAAAATCCCCTCCTAGTATAAGGCAGCCATTAGCAAACTCCTGTAGCTTCCCCACAATATGTTGGCAAAATGTAGTGTGCGCTTTGTTTGGGAAGTACACTTTGGCTAAAGTTATGGGTATGTCATTGTATGAGCCTTTCAAGAACACATATCGTCCGTCAGGGTCACATAATTGTTCGGTCAACTTAAAGGGTGCATCTTTACCTACAAGTATCGTGACACCCTTTGATTTGGAGTCAGCAGTCGTGGCATGGAAAGCCCTCGGAAATTGTGGGCTTGTGATCTTTGGCATATGATGCGTCTTAAAATGGGTTTCTTGTAGAAACACGAACTGAGGCTTACCTTTTTTAAGTTCCCTCAAAAGGGTGGAGCGGCGTTCAGGAATGTTCAGTCCTCTGATGTTATGTGAGATCACAAGGGGTCGATGCCCAAATGATGAATAAACCATAATGGTGGTGGAGGAGGAGGCGCTCGGAGGTCAGAGCTGTGGAGACAAAACTATAAGTTAGAAGTTAGTATCTGATACTCCGTTCAGAAGCTGCACACCTATAACTTTCTAAGTAGGTACCTTCTTAAGGTTGGGTATAAGGGGGTCTTAGAGGGGGAGAAGGAATAAGAGAAAGGAAAAAGAAAGAATAAGAAATTAACTTAGCGGGAGAGTATTACAGTGATGGATCTCTCTCCAGAGAAAACTTCAACACCCCCAGGGGAGAGGTACCACCGAACGTAATGCAGGCGCTTCCCTTATCCCCCTCGGGAGTCAGGAAAGCTTTGTGGGGTCGCTGGGAGGCAACAACAGCCAGAAGGCAACCTACCCTCCAATTTATTGGAGGTATAAGAGTAACAAAATTAGAACAGCCTCATAGAGGCACACATGTCTGGTTCACTTAAGCAAGTAAAATGTTGGAATACGGTTTACACCCGACCAAGGTGTAGTGTACATATTAGGGCAGATATGTAAGAAATTGGCAACAGAGGTAACACGGGCACTAATATGCTAAGTGTGGTATGAAACTATTATCGTAACTAATAAACATTAACCATCACCAGTAAGAGCACCCTTAGAGTAAGTGCAGAACCAATTCAAAACTTAACAGTGTATGTAGGTTTAAGGTGACCAAAAAAAACTGGAAAAACCACAAAAAAACAAAAAACAAAAATGTTCAGATCATAGCAGTATCCCAAGTGGTCATCCTCATTGAATACATTCTTCTGCAAACATATAACTGATGGACTATCTAGTTGTGTAGTCTCATGGCCATCTCAGAAATAGTCCTGCAATGAAAGAGAGTGTTCGCTTGACTGACAGTGAGCCACGTCCAGGGCATATCCATATTAGATTCAAGTACTATTTCTACCCCAAAATGCGAGCAAATAATGTGCCAAGGGCTTGAGAGTCTTTCCCAGCGTCATCTATAAACATCAGGCCCGTGCATACACATGCTGCCAAATAGGCTCTAAGTGGCTGTCAGATCATGCGATTAAGCTGAATTCTACGTGTAATGTTCACATCTTTTAAGATTAACAAACTTACAGGTAGATGCGTATGCAATACAGTTACCTGTATGCCTTGAAGGATATGGCAGTTGATGGTTGGAAAAATTGTGGTACAACAGTGGTGCAGCACATCTATTCGCATTCCTGGGCTCTAGAAGGACCGGACATTCTTCTTGGTGTATCCGCAGAGGTATTGCTACCCCTGCTCTGTTGTGTTTTTTCGGTTGTCTCTTGTCTGGGGATGAGAGAGGTGAAGAGGGTGGGCTTCTAATCAGTGGTGGCTGTAGAAAGTCTGCATACGAGTCTGGAAGCTCCATTTGTCCCAGGTCTAGCGTTTTGCAGAATTCCGGAAGATCAGCCGGCGTGCGTAGGATGCATTGGTGTCCATTATGTGTGACTGTGAGGGCGAAAGGAAATCGCCATGAGTATCTCAAGACCCTTGCTCTCAGTTTCTCCAGTAGAGGGCGTAGTGCTCGCCTATTCCTCAGGGTGATCTGTGAAAGATCTTGGAATAACATAATCGTGGCGCCATTAAAGATGATTTGGTCATTCCGTCTCGCTTTAAGCATGATCTCCTCTTTGGTGGCGAAACTTTGCAAGCAACAAATTATGTCCCGAGGTGGTGCTGTTTCAGACCCTCTAAGCCTAAGGGCTTTGTGGGCTCTCACAAATTCAATCTCTGTGTCTTCTTACCTTTCAAGCAGACTGTTGAAGACTCTCCGGAGTGCTGGGACAATCTGCTCTTGTTCCACCGACTCTGGGATCCCTCGCACCCTAATGTTGCACCTCCTTCCCCTATTATCGAGGTCCTCAATGTGTCGATTCATATCAATAAAGTGCTGCATGTGAGTTGTTGTTGCAATCTCTAGTTTGTGGATCGCCTTGTCTCTGTGTCTGCCTGCGTTTTCGGCCGCCGCCATCTTCTAGTTAATCACCATCATGCTTGTTTTCAGGTCGGTTATAGCAGCCGAGAAGGTGGCTTTAATGTCAGCTGCAAACACTGACATGTCTGCAAATGTCAGCGGGTGGTCCGGTCTGGACTTACCCCTGCCTGTGTCCTCCGCAGCTGACATGGAGTCCTCACTCTCTTTCTCATCATGAGGCGTCGGAGCCATCTTGTTTCTCGTGGTTCCGCTACAGGCCGCCGATTTGTATTTGAAGATGTCCGCTATATTAGCGTTAGCTGAAGCTGCCGAATTGCGGCGTGTTCTGGAGCGGGGACTCCAATAGAGCTTTCTGCCCGGCATCTGTGTGCTGTAGGTCGGGTGTTAGGCTGGGAACCGCTGTGTGTGTCTTAGAGCTCTCTCAGTGTGCTGCCATCTCCGCTGCGCACCAGGCCACGCCCCCAATATTCTGACTCATTTTAATAAATCAACAGTGATTCAGATAAGGAACTTGCAGGAACCAAACTGGAAGAATATAATTATTCCAGATGGGAGAAATGTAAAAGATTCTTTGATGCAATAGAAAAAAGAATCCCATTGTTTCAGGATAATAAATGGATTTGAGTAGTTGAGTTTGAGTAGTTAACACCTTATTTAGTTTTAGTGGCTGGAATAAATATTTTATTAGAAAAACCAAATGTCAGAAGTATTATTTTTGCTTCCTTTAGGGGATGTCAGTTTCAGTAAATGCACTTTGTGTACCTGTAAAACTTCCAAAAAGTAATTCATTTTAACCTGAAGATTTTAAGCCTTATTACATGGATGTTTTATTTTATTCACAGAACCTGGGCTTTTAGAATAGGCGATTCCATTGTTTATAATATTTATCACAAATTTTTAAAGGATAAGTTCACCTTTGGTAATGTGGTAAATGTTACAACCGTATTTAGGGTGTATCATGTGCAAATATGTATAAAGCACTGTGTATATTGATGGCACTATGTAAGTACTTGTTATAAATGAATAAATATGAAAGGACCTTAGCCTTGTTAACTAATCTTACTATCCATTGCTAGGGATGAGCTTCGAGTTCGAGTCGAACTCATGTTCGACTCGAACATTGGCTGTTCGCAAGTTCACCGAACAGCGAACAATTTGGGGTGTTCGCGGCAAATTCGAATGCCGCGGAACACCCTTTAAAAGTCTATGGGAGAAATCAAAAGTGCTAATTTTAAAGGCTAATATGCAAGTTATTGTCATAAAAAGTGTTTGGGGACCTGGGTCCTGCCCCAGGGGACATGGATCAATGCAAAAAAAAGTTTTAAAAACGGCCGTTTTTTCAGGAGCAGTGATTTTAATAATACTTAAAGTCAATCAATAAAAGTGTAATATCCCTTTAAATTTCGTACCTGGGGGGTGTCTATAGTGTGCCTGTAAAGGGGCGCATGTTTCCTGTGTTTAGAACAGTCTGACAGCAAAATGACATTTTGAAGGAAAAAACTCATTTAAAACTACCCGCGGCTATTGCATTGCCGACAATACACATAGAAGTTCATTGATAAAAACGGCATGGGAATTCCCCAAAGGGGAACCCCGAACCAAAATTAAAAAAAAAAAATGACGTGGGGGTCCCCCTAAATTCCATACCAGGCCCTTCAGGTCTGGTATGGATATTAAGGGGAACCCCGGCCAAAATTTAAAAAAAAAAATGACGTGGGGTTCCCCCTAAATTCCATACCAGACCCTTCAGGTCTGGTATGGATTTTAAGGGGAACCCCGCGCCAAAAAAAAAAAAAAATGGCGTGGGGTCCCCCCAAAAATCCATACCAGACCCTTATCCGAGCACGCAACCTGGCAGGCCGCAGGAAAAGAGGGGGGGACGAGAGTGCGGCCCCCCCTCCCTCCTGAACCGTACCAGGCCACATGCCCTCAACATTGGGAGGGTGCTTTGGGGTAGCCCCCCAAAACACCTTGTCCCCATGTTGATGAGGACAAGGGCCTCATCCCCACAACCCTGGCCGGTGGTTGTGGGGGTCTGCGGGCGGGGGGCTTATCGGAATCTGGAAGCCCCCTTTAACAAGGTGACCCCCAGATCCCGGCCCCCCCCCTGTGTGAAATGGTAAGGGGGTACATAAGTACCCCTACCATTTCACGAAAAAAGTGTCAAAAATGTTAAAAATGACAAGAGACAGTTTTTGACAATTCCTTTATTTAAATGCTTCTTCTTTCTTCTATCTTCCTTCATCTTCTGGTTCTTCTGGCTCTTCTGGTTCTTCTGGTTCTTCCTCCAGCGTTCTCGTCCAGCATCTCCTCCGCGGCATCTTCTGTCTTCTTCTCCTCGGGCCGCTCCGCACCCATGGCATGGGGGGGAGGCTCCCGCTCTTCTTCTCTTCTTCTTTTCTTCTTTTCTTCTTTTCTTCTCTTCTTCTCTTCTTCTCTTCTTCTTCATTTTCTTCTCCGGGCCGCTCCGCAATCCATGCTGGCATGGAGGGAGGCTCCCGCTGTGTGACGGCGCTCCTCGTCTGACAGTTCTTAAATAACGGGGGGGCGGGGCCACCCGGTGACCCCGCCCCCCTCTGACGCACGGTGACTTGACGGGACTTCCCTGTGGCATTCCCCGTGACGTCACAGGGAAGTCCCGTCAAGTCACCGTGCGTCAGAGGGGGGCGGGGTCACCGGGTGGCCCCGCCCCCCCGTTATTTAAGAACTGTCAGACGAGGAGCGCCGTCACACAGCGGGAGCCTCCCTCCATGCCAGCATGGATTGCGGAGCGGCCCGGAGAAGAAAATGAAGAAGAAGAGAAGAAAAGAAGAAAAGAAGAAAAGAAGAAGAGAAGAAGAGAAGAGCGGGAGCCTCCCCCCCATGCCATGGGTGCGGAGCGGCCCGAGGAGAAGAAGACAGAAGACGCCGCGGAGGAGATGCTGGACGAGAACGCCGGAGGAAGAACCAGAAGAACCAGAAGAGCCAGAAGAACCAGAAGATGAAGGAAGATAGCAGAAAGAAGAAGCATTTAAATAAAGGAATTGTCAAAAACTGTCTCTTGTCATTTTTAACATTTTTGACACTTTTTTCGTGAAATGGTAGGGGTACATATGTACCCCCTTACCATTTCACACAGGGGGGGGGCCGGGATCTGGGGGTCACCTTGTTAAAGGGGGCTTCCAGATTCCGATAAGCCCCCCGCCCGCAGACCCCCACAACCACCGGCCAGGGTTGTGGGGATGAGGCCCTTGTCCTCATCAACATGGGGACAAGGTGTTTTGGGGGGCTACCCCAAAGCACCCTCCCAATGTTGAGGGCATGTGGCCTGGTACGGTTCAGGAGGGAGGGGGGGCCACACTCTCGTCCCCCCCTCTTTTCCTGCGGCCTGCCAGGTTGCGTGCTCGGATAAGGGTCTGGTATGGATTTTTGGGGGGACCCCACGCCGTTTTTTTTTTTTTCTTGGCGCGGGGTTCCCCTTAAAATCCATACCAGACCTGAAGGGTCTGGTATGGAATTTAGGGGGAACCCCACGTCATTTTTTTTTTTTAATTTTGGCCGGGGTTCCCCTTAATATCCATACCAGACCTGAAGGGCCTGGTATGGAATTTAGGAGGACTCCCACGTCATTTTTTTTTTTTAATTTTGGTTCGGGGTTCCCCTTTGGGGAATTCCCATGCCGTTTTTATCAATGAACTTCTATGTGTATTGTCGGCAATGCAATGGCCGCGGGTAGTTTTAAATGAGTTTTTTCCTTCAAAATGTCATTTTGCTGTCAGACTGTTCTAAACACAGGAAACATGCGCCCCTTTACAGGCATACTATAGACACCCCCCAGGTACGAAATTTAAAGGGATATTACACTTTTATTGTTTGACTTTAAGCATTATTAAAATCACTGCTCCTGAAAAAACGGCCGTTTTTAAAACTTTTTTTTGCATTGATCCATGTCCCCTGGGGCAGGACCCAGGTCCCCAAACACTTTTTATGACAATAACTTGCATATAAGCCTTGAAAATTAGCACTTTTGATTATTCATGTTCGTGTCCCATAGACTTTAACGGTGTTCGCATGTTCGAACGAACTTTTTTCCTGTTCGCATGTTCTGGTGCGAACCGAACAGGGGGGTGTTCGGCTCATCCCTATCCATTGCCATGAAACAACATTGTGCTGTGTTTTGTTACCTCATTGCATTAGTGTAGGGATCATCTTAAACTCTTTATCAGCATTTTCAGAGTCAACAATTGGTTCGTAAATTTAGTCTAGTCTAGTTTAATGTAGTCTAGTTTAAAAAATGGGATTTTTGACTTACCGTAAAATCCATTTCTCTGAGTTCATTGACAGACACAGCGCCCCATTATTCAGAACCATAGGGTTATATCGCCCCTACAGGAGTAGGACACTAGGCAGAAAAAAGACTTGGCTACACCTATGGGCAGTCCTAGGTGATATAGGCCTTCAGTTTAGTAGCAAGCAGCGTCAGAAGCATCAAACCTCTTTGGAGGGGTGGGTGCTGTGTCTGTCAATGAACTCACAGAAATGGATTTTACGGTAAGACAAAAATCCCATTTTCTCTTTTGTTCATTGACAGACACAATGCTCCATTATTCAGAACCATAGGGACATCCCAAAGCAGTGCCAAACATGAGGGGTGGGACAACAAAAAATCCCAAGGCTAACACAAGAGCCAACCAGGTAACAGGAGCTCAACACAGAAACAAACTGGAGCCCAACCTGAACAATACCCCTTCAAGAGGGAATAGACCCTCTTAAACAGCAGCTTGCAACACCTTGCAGCCAAAAGAAGCATTCTCAGATACCAGCACATCCACGTTGTAGAATTCTGTAAAAGAGTACACCGATGACCAAGTGAACGCCTTGCAAACCAGTGCAGCTGACGCCTGATAATGGAAGGCCCAAGAAGCAACAAGCAGCCAAGAAGAATGGGCCGTAACTGGGAAAGGAGGAACCCAACCCCTGATAGAATAGACCAGAGTCATCGTCTGTCTGATCCATCTAGAAAGGTCGCAGAAGAAGCAGACAGTCACTTCGCCCCTGATCACAAACAGTGAGTCTGATCTCCAAAAAGGCCCTGTGACTGCCAAATACACCCAAATCGCCCAAACACATAGAGGGTATGTAAGGTAAATATCTTAAGACATTTTGAACTGGGACACAGGGAAGGCAATACAACGTCCTTAGTCAAAAGGAATCAGAGGAGGGAACCGCGGACAAGGGCAAAGAACCACTTTATCTTTGTGGATCACCAGGTAAGAAGTATGACAGGGTAACGTCTACAATTCTGACACTCTGCAAGCCGAGGTGATAGCATTCAAAAAAGCCACCTTCTGGGACAGAGCAAGCAGAGGAACCTCCCGAATATTTCCATAGGGAGGCTCCTGTAGAACCGAACACACCAATAGTAGATTCCACGGTAGTAAAAGTGACCGCACCAGTGGAGGCAGATGTCGAACCCCTTGATTAAGAGTATGCACCAGGGAGTGCGAGACCAGGGGACACTGAAGAAAACAGCCAATGCCGACACCTGGCCCTTGATGGTACTCAAGGCCAAGTTCTGCTCAACCCCCCTGGGAAGGAAGGTCGAAATCTGAGCCACAGAGAAAGAATGAGGGTTAAATGGCAAGCGCCTCACACCAGAATATGTATGCTATCCATGTCCGGTGGTAAATCTTCCAAGAGCAAGGCTTCCTAGCCTTTAGCAGCGTCGTTAATTTCCACACCTGGCTCATAACAGCCAGACCTTCAAAACCAGTGACTGAAGGAGGATGGCAGATTGGCCCTTGGGACAGTAGAACCTCCCTGAGAGGCAGTCGCCAAGGGACATCAGTGACCACGTGCACCAAGTCGGCGTACCAAGGCTGACAAGACTATTCGGGCCCACTAGAATGACAGGAATCCCTTCGGCCTCAATCCTGCGCAAAAGCCGTGGCAAAATCTCGAGAAGATGAGAGGTGTAGATCCGACTATACCGGCCCCATGGGGCCACCAGAGCATCTGCAGTGTCCACCAGAGGAGCCTGTGACCTTTCCAGAAACCTCATTACCGTCCCGTTAAGCCGGGATGCCAACAGGTCTATCTTGGAGGTGCCCCATCAGAGGCATATCCGATGAAACATGTCCAGGTGAAGGGACCATTCCATGGACCAACACTAGCCGACTGAGGCAACCGCCTCCCATTCTTGCCAATTTTTCACTCCTTGAATGCATACGGCGGTGAGGGCCGAAACAAGGCGTTCTGCCCACCGGAGGATGCTGGCTACTGTCAGGGCTGCCAACACTCTTCGCTCCGCCCTGGTGATTGACATACACCACCACTGTGGCATCATCTGACTGGATCTGTACCAGGAGCTCCTGAAGTCGACGTCCATGATCCATACATAGTCAGTCCGGATTCCTCCAGCGTCCAATGACCCTGAGCGGAACCCAGTCCCAGGACACCTCCCCAACTGGACAGACTGGCATCGGTGGTGACCACTGTCCAATACAAGGGGAGAAAGGACGTGCCCTGCCCAAAATCCCAGAGCGCGAAGCCACCAGACCAGGGACCCCTGGTTTTCTGGCTCAGCTGAATCTGATAGCCCAGAGACCTCGGGCACTTTACGCCAGGATCTCACTTAAAAGGAGCTTGTATGGAACTGCGGAAATGGAACTGCCTCAAAGGTAGATACCATCAGGCCCAACACCCACATGCAGGACCGCAGGGAGTTGAGTAGTTGAAATGCAGCATGCAACTTCTGGAGTTTGTCCAGAGGAAGAAACACTCTGGCCAGAAATGAAACCAGACTCAGGCCCAGATAATCCAAATTTGGAAGGAGCCGGAGTAGACTTCAGGTAGTATAGAAGCTAAATTAAAACTGAGGTCTGTATAGCGAGCTACATCGCCCCTCAGGGTAGCCGAGGACTCTGCTCGCAGAAGAAGATCGTCCAAGCAGCCCAGGACTGCCATCCCCCACTGATGTAACCACGCCAGAACTGGGGCCAACACCTTTGTGAGTACGCGAGGGGTGGAGGTGAGACCAATAGTCAACACCGCAAGCAGAGAATGCTCTTTTCCCGCAGTAAAATGGAGAAAGTGTGGGTGTTGGGCACATATTGGAGTGTGCAATCATCATCCGTGATGTAGACAGAAGCCCGAAAGTCCCCATGATGAAGGTATGCCACCACTGTGCAGATGGACTCCATTCTGACCTTCTGTACCCACTGGAAACGGGACAAGCACACCCTGAAGCTACAGGGTTTGCACGGCCCCAAGGAGAACTTCCGGTGACAGATGCCAATTGGGAGGAAAAACCCTTTTCGGGGTTCAAGGCTGGAAGGGGCCTTGTCCGTGGATCTAGGGAGCCCTGCTCTTGGCTGGCCAGACTAGGTCCATTGCATGCTGAGAAGAAGGACCGCATCCGCTACGAGGCCTTTTTGCCCATTTCAGACTGTGGAAGACATGTACACTTTCCTCCTGTGAGACTCGTAATGATGTCATCCAGGATAGCCCCAAACAGACATTGCCTTGAAATGGTAACCCAGTCATAGCTTTTTTGAAGGCCCAGTCCGCAGACCAATACTTAAGCCCCAATAAATGTCTAAGCACCACTGCAGAAACAGAGAGCTTAGCAACCAAGGGAGCTGTGTCCAAGAGGCATGGCATACAAACTACAGTCCCCAGACCAACTGGTCCACCAATTTAGCGAAAGCAGAGGGAATCTGCTCCCCCTCCAGGTATGTCATCCTTAAAAGCCGGAGACTCCTCTACCAGAATCATGGTCACCTTGCACAACCTGGAGACAGGGGGATCCACTACTGGTGGAACAGTCCAATTTTTAAAGAGGGACTCCACAAGGGGTATCTCACAGTGAAGTGTCTTTGGAACCACATAAGAAAGCTTTGACACTCCCAGTCTGTACAAACAAATATTCCAGAATAGGAGGGAGAAGGGAACGCTTTTGCCGTGCGAGACAGTTTATGGGTGCCAGGGGGACAGGCACCTCTGCCGCAGCCACAGCCGCATCCCCCATGTTTAAAGTTTCCTGCACAGATGTAATAAGGAAGCCAACCAGCACCTTCTTGTGTGCCACTGCAGTTGTGGAGGAACAACCTCACTAACTGACAGGACAGGGAGTGTGGCCACCAACCCCGCAAAGTGGGTCACATTCACGATGGCAGAGCCAGACATAGGATGAGTCGAGACGATGAGGCAGTGGAGGGCGGGGGGGCACCATTTACTAGCCTATATGCCTAAGCGCCACCTGTGAAAACGTAAAGAACACAGGGGGGCCGCTGACTGGAACCTCCGCCGCCTTAGGCCCCGCACAGGGGGGTCACCGAGGTCCCACACGGGGGATGTTGACTGAGGCCCCACACAGGGGGCACTGACCAAGGCTTCTCACAAGGGGCAACGGCCCGAGACCCCACACTGGGGCGCCTACTGATACCCCACACAGGGGGCACCACTGGACCCCTAACAGGGGCACTGGTTGAGACCAGGGGGCACCACTCGCAATGGAAAGTGGAAGCTTCATTGCCCACTCTAGGGCTGCCCCAGACGTCTCCCAGTCGGTAGGCCGCAAAAGGCGCGGCCTAAATTTTCGGCCGCTCGCCACAAGTGCTCGATAGGCTGCAAAGCCACAGCCTAAATTAGTGGAGGGCCGCTACAGGAGGCGCGGATCTGTGGATGCCTGGTCACCCACCCAACCATCCAGTAGGTACAAAAGTGTATTCCCCCATAGTGACAACCCTAGAGGGGAGGGGTGGACAGATTGTCTTAAGCACCCAAGCCAGATGCCTGGGCCTCACCCGGGGAAGGGGGGTGTGGAGGAGAACCCCAGAGGGACCGACTACCCCAGGGAGTACCTGCGCCCCACACTACTCCAGTGAAGGAGAGGAGGGGGCCCCTTACTTACCGCTCCAGCAAGTGCGCAGGTAACGCTCCCAGATAGATCCTCCTCGCCACTGAAGTGGGGGGCTGTCGGCCATGAGGAACGTTGTGTCTCAGGCCGAGACCTGGTCGTATGCGACCTCGCGAGACGTTTAACTCGCAGGGCCAGCTCCCGTCTAATGGGGCTATGTCGCAGACGACCTAGCGCATAGCCGAGGTCTGCACGTGCTCGCTGGCCAGACTGGGGAGACCACTGGATCTTAATGTCCAGCCCATCGCGCAGTCCGGCAGTTGATTGTAGATCTCAAAGGAAAAAATCCAAGAGAAAAAGAGCAGTTTAAAAAGCAAAAACAAACAATTGCCAGGACCAGAGATCCCAGCAGGGAACTAGGTCCTTACTCCTGACTAGGCAGAAAAAACTGAAGGCTTATAGTAGAGAGGGGGGTGTATATCACCTAGGACTGCCCATAGGCATAGCCAAGTCTTTTTTCTGCCTAGTGTTCTACTCCTTTAGAGGGCAATATAACCCTCTGGTTTTGAATAATTGAGCGCTGTGTATGTCAATGAACGAAAGAGAAAATAAGCTTTCTCCATTTGATTTTTATCTACCAACTCAATAAATATACATTGACCTATGTATTACTAATGCTGCAACACATTTTGTTCATAGAACACATGAATGATAACACTTTTTCAGGACTTTTCTCTTGTAACTGTCTTTAAAAAAAACAAAACAAAACTATTGCCAAAGAGTTCAATACATCTCCAAACTTCCCAGCTATAGTAATCACGAAATTATGGACCTGAAAAATGTTATAGACAGAAATTGTTTCATGATCACTGATTGAACTGAACTATTTAAGATACTGGGAAACAAATTGTGTATATTACTAAGATTTCAGGACACATGCAAAGCAAATCATGCTTTTGACATTTTAGAACTCTCTAACTGTGAATTATATGTACTGTCTATGGTCTGAATGTACAATACGGAGTTATGAGACCTTGACTGACTTTTGTTACTAGACAGAATGTACAAGGGTTGCATAGAAGAGATACACAGAGGTTCCTAAGTTATTTTCATTGTCAAAAAAGTTTAAGCACAAGGAATATGGCTTCAGGTTTCAGCAGCAGATAAGCTAAAAAAAGACCCACACTGCAGAACTCTGTAGACTGGCCCT
Organism: Aquarana catesbeiana; assembly: GCF_042186555.1. Taxonomy (NCBI): domain Eukaryota; kingdom Metazoa; phylum Chordata; class Amphibia; order Anura; family Ranidae; genus Aquarana; species Aquarana catesbeiana. Next base: position 311,924,200 of record NC_133327.1, on the reverse strand, counting down.
GGGGATAGCAGTGGCCTCAAATTTCACTGATCCTCATAGCCAGTTGGCGGAGTTACCATTTGCTGCCTATTCACGTATTCACACTATATTCTGACACCATCCAATTTATCCCAAACACTCAGCAAACGTTTATATTTTTTATATGTTGTGTGAACGTGCAAAGCCCTGCCACTCTGTAAAAGTATGCAAAAGTGACACAAGCATAGGCGTGCGCACAGGGTGTGCCAGGTGTGCCTGGGCACACCCTAATCGCCTTGTGTGGTGCATATTCCCCCCTGTTTAGACCACTGATATTTCATCCCAAAAAAAAAAAAAATGTTACAAAATAAAATACTTTAAAAAGAATAAAAATAAAACTACTGACACTGTCCACTGCCCTGACACCATCTGTACATATACACATGCATATGTATTTGAGCTTTGGGGTGCACACCCTAATGCAAGAGGCTGCGCACACCTATGGACACAAGATTCTAACAAATGCAGAGTAAGGGGCTTCACAATATCCAGATGTTACTGGGGACTGGCAGGTTGTGTGTGCATCTAAACACAGCCTTTAAAAATATAGGCTTTGGCATAGTTCAGGGCTCTAGCCAGGAGCTCTAGTGAGGGGAAAGGTGTGCTCCACCCAAAAGTCAGGAGGTCTCAAGCTAGGGAACAGGAGCGCTTCATGCAGGTGATAGGAGATCCCCTATCAAGAGGCCAGGGTGTGGGCCCATAAAGCTGGGAGCTGCAACTAAAAAGAACTGAGAAGCTGCAACTATGTATGTAAGCACAGGTGTGTTGTTAGTTGGTCTGAAGGAAAAGGCAAAAGGAATGAGCAGTGGTGCTGCGAAGATAAGGAGCCAGACAGCTTGGTATTCATTTTTTGTTTCCCTATCTTTGCTTGGAACGCTGTACGGAGACAAAACCTCTGTGTGGTAATCCCAATGTAAGGAACTTTATTGTTAAAAAAAAGTGGGTCAACAAGCCCTCAAACACAGTTCTGACTACCATGGGCTCACAGGAAAATGCTAATATCACAAAGTTAGATCCTACACCACCAATTCATATAACATTTGGGAATAATTGTGGATACAGGGATAAGAGGGGGTTCTAGTTTTGAAGTGTTTTTGTGCAATCTGTTTTGACATTTTATTAAACTTTTCAGACAATGCAATGTAGTAATGGAGAAAAGAAGCTCACAAACTATACTAACTTTTGTGCCACTGGTCAATTTGTACAAAGTTGGAGGCTTTAGATTTTTTTTTACGTAAACTTTCCTGTAACTTTTAGATCTGTTAGGGCTGCTACTTCCACCAGTCAATACTTGTTACTGCTGGATAAAAGATCAGGTGTTACAGCCAAAAGAACCAAAAAAAGCCTATTTTTCAGATGAATTGAGTCAGGCTGGGATGTTGCTGTTTTATTTAAGGCAAGCTAAATGGTAAAGTTAAAAAATCAATTACACATTCAAAATATATGATGTCAGAATATGGTGTTTCTGACATGGTCCTTAAAAATTGTATTGTTTAGTAAGGCAGGCCACACATTATGCAGTTTTCTTTTCTTCAACCACTGACTGTGTTGTTGGGGGAATCCCTCCAGTAGCACTATTGTGTTCTGGCAGAGGGGAGCACAGGGGGCCTTCCTCAATAATCACTGCTTGCAGCTATAGCCTCTGCCAATGATCAGGAGAAAAAAATCAACTGGATCAACTTCAGTACAACCAGCCTGCTCATAGACGCATCAAAATGTGTCCCATTCCTACTGAACCAGCTGAATTTTGATCCGTCTATGGCTGACTTAAAACCACAAACAACTTAAAGTGGTTCTAAAGGCTCATGTTTTTTTACCTTAATCCATTTTATGCATGAAAATAAAAAAAACCTTCTGCGGCAGGGATGCGGCACCCCCAGCCTCCCCCCTCAAAAAAAACATACCTGAGCCCCATCTTGACAGTAGCAGAAGCCAATGGCTACAGCTGCTGTTTCAGCCAACGAGGAGGAGCTCCCTCATTGGCTGAAACAGCAGCTGTATCCATTGGCTCCTGCTACTGTCAATCACAGCTAGTGAGACAATGTGGAGAGAGCAGGGATGGGGCGAGCCATTGGCTCCCACTACTGTCATCACAGCTAGTGAGACAATGAGGAGAGAGCAGGGATGGGGCCGAGCCATGCTCCATGTGTGCAAACCTGCAGCAGGGGACTTGAAAAGAGGAGGATGGGGGCTGTTCTGTGCAAAACCATTGCACACAGCAGGTAAGTATGACATGTTTGTTATTTTAAAAAAAAAAAACATCTTTAATCGCGTCTACAAAATAGGGGATAGATTTATGGCATTTTTATTATTTTTTTTTTTTAGTAATGGCAGCGATCTGCGATTTTTATCATGAATGTGACATTACACCAGACAGATCGGACACTTTTGACACTATTTTGGGACCATTGGCGTTTATACAGTGATCAGTGCTTTGTCACTGGCAGGGAACTGGTTAAACACTAGGGGCAATCAAGGGGTTAACTGTGTTCCCTCAGCATGTTCTAACTGTAGGGGGGGTGGGCTCACTAGAACATGACAGAAATCACTGCTCCTGATCACTGGGAGCAATAGATCCCTGTCATGTTGCTAGGCAGAACAGGGAAATGCCTTGTTTACATAGGCATCTCCCCGTTTTACCTCTCCGTGCCACGATCATGGGCCACCAGCATACATCCAGTCCGCGGGACCTAGCATCTCATACTATCTCATTATGAAATACTTACCTTAGCACAAAGCCCTCCAGCAGTGCCCGCACACCGCTGAGACAGGTGACATCTTTCCCGATGTTTCTTCTGGGTTCACGGGCTCCAGCGCTGTGAGTGGGAGCCGCCGTTTACAGCACGGGCTCTGAAGGTCCGGCATACATGCACTCTGAATATTTCCTAAACTGTGCAAGTTTAGGAGATATTCACAGTACCTACAGGTAAGCTTTATTATAGGCTTACCTGTAGGTATAAGTAAAAAAATAGGATTTTTAAATACAGCTTACCTGTAAAATCCTTTTCTTGAGAGTACAGAGTATTCATTACATAGTGGGTTAGATAGGCACCATCGGTGATTGGACACTGGTTAACCTCAATTAAGGAGAATTCCTCCCCTATATAACCCCTCCCATACGGGGAGGACCTGAGTTTTGTAGCAAAGCAATAGGTAACCACGTAAAACCCATAGAAGGGCGGGAGCTCTGTGTCCCGTGATGTACTCTCAAGAAAAGGATTTTACAGGTAACCTGTTTTAAAAATCCTATTTTCTTGATCATACATCACGGGACACAGAGTATTCATTACATAGTGGGATGTCCCAAAGCAATGCTCATTTGAAGGGAGGGAGACACAGATCAGAAAATAGACCGCAAACGGACCAGAGGAACTAAACTGCAGCCTGCAGTACACTGTGCCCAAAGGCAGTATCCTCTTGCCCTCTTACATCCACCTGATAGAATCTGGTGAATGTATGGACTGAAGACCAAGTCGGAGCCTTACAGATCTGAGCCACGGAGGCCTGGTGATGCACTGCCCAAGAAGCACTAACAGCCCTAGTTGAGTGCGCTTTCACATGAAAAGGAGCAGTCTTCCTCTTTATATCATAAGCCTGAAAAATAACCTGTCTAATCCATCTAGAAAGAGTGGATTTTGACGCTGCTTGGTCTTTCTTATGGCCATCCGGCAGAATAAACAAACAATCAGTTTTCCATATCTGAGCGGTTGCCTGCAGATAGACACTGACTGCTCTAACCACATCAAGAGTGTGCAAAGATTCTTCCTCCGCGGACTGCGGATCTGGAAAAAAGGATGGTAGGATTAGATCTTGATTCAAATGGAATCCTGAAACCACCTTAGGTAAGAAGAAAGATTAGGACGCATAACAATCCTGGCCTTGTGAATAATTAAATATGGCTCTTTACAAGAAAAAGCTGCCAATTCTGATACTCTCCTAGCAAAGGATATGGCTTTCAAAAAGACTAATTTTTAAGTCAAAAGCGCTAAAGGAGCTAGATGCATTGGCTCAAAGGGATGTCCCTGTAAAGCCGACAACACCAAATTCAAATCCCATGGGCATACTGGAGGTTTGACTGGCAGATTCAACCGCAGTGCCCCCTGAATAAAGGCCTGGACAAGGGAATGTGAAGCAATTGGCTTCTAAAAAAATACAGACAAAGCCGAAATTTGGACTTTGAGAGTGCTCAAAGCCTATCTCATTTCTAGGCCTGACTGAAGAAAGGTCAAGATTCTGCTAATCATATACCTTCTAGTTTGCCATCCCCTGGGTTCACACCAGGAAACATATGCCTTACAGATTTTGTAGTAAATAAGCCTGGAGGCCGGCTTTCTGGCATTGACCAGAGTGGAAAGGACTGAATCCAAGAGCCCACGGTCTTTTAAAATGTGGGTCTCAGCAGCCAAGCCATCAAATTTAGACTTTGTAAAGCAGGATGGCAAATCGGACCCTGTGTGAGCAGATCTGGCTGGAATGGGAGGACCCAAGGCCTGCCCACTGCCATCTTTATGATCTCTGCATACCAAGGTTGTCTGTGCCTAGCCGGGGCTACTAAAAGGACCGACTTTGCTTCCCTTTTGACCCTTCCCAGGAACCACAGAAGTGAGTTCGGAGGGAAGGCATACATTAGATTGTACTGATCCCATGGGATTGTCAGAGCATCTGACCCCTGAGCAAGTACATCCCTTGTTCTGGACACAAATTTTTCCAGCCTCCTGTTGAATCTGGACGCAAATAGATCCACATCTGGTGTTCCCCACCTTTGACATATGGTTTGGAATATGTTGGTGTGTAGGGACCATTCTCCTGGGCATAATTGCCGGCAGCTTAAGAAATCCGCTTGCCAATTTTCCACTCCTGGGATGAATACCGCAGACAGGCAGGGAATATGGCTTTCTGCCCATGCAAGAATGCGATTCAACTCCCTTTGGGCATCCAGACTTCTGATGCCTCCTTGGTGATTGATGTAAGCCACAGCCGTGGCATTGTCGGATTGTATCCGAATAGGATGACCCTGTAGCCTGTAAGACCAGTCCATGAGGGCCAAGTAAATTGCCCTAATTTCTAGAATATTGATGGGCAAGCATCTCTCAGTTGCAGACCATCTTCCCTGCGTGCATGTTTCTTCCAGAACTGCTCCCCAGCCTGTCAGACTGGCATCTGTGGTTACGATCTTCCATTGTAGTGGAAGAAAGGCTTTGCCTTTCAAAAGATTTTTGGTTCGTAACCACCAATTGAGGCTTTTGCGTATCCCTGGGGATAGGCACATCGGAAGTTCCAAGGCATGAGTCTTTTTGTTCCAAGCTTCGAGAATGCTTCTCTTCAGGGGCCTTGAGTGAAACTGGGCAAATGGAACAGCCTCGAAAGTGGCAACCATCTTTCCTAACAGTCTCATACATAGCTGAATGGATGGACTCTTTTTGCTTAATACTAAGCAGACTAGAGCTCTTACGGCCTTGACCTTTTGGCTCTGGTAGAAACACCCTGCCTTGAGCGGTGTCTATGATCATGCCTAGATACTCCAACCTTGTTGAAGGTTGCAAAGACTTTTCTAGGTTGATTATCCAGCCTAGTCTTTCCAAATGTCTTACTGTCTTGAAGACAGCGCAGTTCAGGTGTGCCACCGATTGCTCTATGAGTAGCAAATCGTCTAGATAAGCTACCACAGTTATGCCCTGAGCTCTTAGATTTGCTAAGAGAGGGTCTAGAATTTATGTAAAAATTTGAGGAGCTGTAGCAAGACCGAAAGGAAGGGCCACAAACTGGAAATGGCGCTGGTCTACCGCAAACCTTAGATGTCTTTGGTAAGCGGGAAAAATCGGCACATGAAGATATGCATCCTTGATATCTCTTGATGCCATAAATTCTCCCCCCTGCAGGGTGGAGACCACCAAACGAATTGACTGCATTCAGAAGGATCGAATGTGTAGAAACTGATTCAGATCCTTTAGATCTAGGATGGGTCTGACATCTCCATTTGGCTTTGGAACGGTGAAGAGATTCTAGTAGAACCCTGAACCCTGATCTTTTGGGTTCATTTCTACTATCACTCCCTGGGATAGTAAGCGATCTAAGGCCAGTAGTAGCGGTTCTCGCTTTACTGGATCTTTGGGAACTCTTGACCTTAGGAGACGAGCTGGTGGAAGCTCTAGGAACTCTATTTTGTAACCTAGAGATACTGAAGAGACCACCCACTTGCCTTGAACCTCTTCCCACCAGGCTCCTGAAAACTGTAGGAGCCTTCCCCCCACTCAGCCGAGTGGGGGCGCCCCTTCACAGGGATGTTTTGGGGCTCTGCTTGGCAGGCTTTCGTCCCCAAGCCTTTTTCTGCCCTTGGGTGTGACCCTGGGCCATTCCTCTGAAAGCAGATTGGGAAGGCTGTCACCATTGCTTAGAGCCTGATGTTCCAGGGGAAGGGGAAAGAGACTGTTTGAATGGTGGACGTTTACTCCTCTTAACTGGTAGGAGTGTATATTTACCACCTGTAATTTTTTGGATAAAATTATCTAGGTCATCCCCAAATAGGTGTTCCCTTTTGAATGAGAAGCCAGCTAAATATCTTTTGCATGAAAGCTCTGCTGCCCAACTTTTAAGCCAAAGGGACCTGCGCATGTGTACCAACAGGAGAGACAAACGAGATTCTTGCTGGGCAAGAATCTAAAACACAGCACCTGTGGAAGGTCTGCATAGTTCTCCACTTCCTCACTGGGAAGGAGACCAAGCATCTGATTAACCTGTTCCTTGAGGAATTGACACAAACCCACAGTTGAGACTGTAGGTTGGACTACAGCGCCAGCCATAGAGAAGGAGGCTTTTAATAAAGTTTCCAGCTTTTTATCAGTTGGATCTTTAAACACCTGAGCATTGTCCAAGGGACAGGTCAGGTTTTTATTCACACAAGAGACAGCCGCATATACGGATGAGACCTCCCACTTCTTGGTGAAGCTTTCTTCCAGAGGATAAAGCATAGAAAACCTTTTAGGAGGAGTAAACAGTTTATCGGGATGTCCCCAGTCCTCATACAACAATTTATCCACTAAATGAGGAATTGGAAAGGAAAACGCAGTCTGTGGGATCTTTCTGACTCCCAGGGAAGAAACAGAGGATGTAGCGGCCTCAGCAGAGGGCATTTTAAATGTGGAACGCACTAGTTCAGTATAATACTGGACCTGCTTCTTGAGTGCCTGAGAGGAAGAAGCTCTCTCCTCTTCCTCTGAATCCTCAGACTGCTCTTGATCCCTATCTCTGGATAGGGATCTCTCCTCATTGTCAGAAGAATCATCTGAAAGAGAAAGTGCAGCAGAGGGAGGGGATCTACCCCTTTTTCTGCTATCTTTTAAGGAAGCTGAAATAAAATTCATAATTCTTCCCTCAAAACCCTCCAATGTAGCCCTAAGGGAATCCTCTGTGACATATGCCGGGGCTGTAACATTAGGAGAGGCTGCAAAACCTGACAGGGGCACTGACTCATTCTGTGAGGCTGGCTCCAGTCTTGCAGGGGGGGATGGTAATCTGCAGGCATCTTTAGGACCCTTAGACACAGGCGGTGACTTTCTTGTGCCTTTGTTATCTCCCCCCGAGACCCTCTTACGAGGAGACATAGTCCCAAGCTGCAAAGCAGAGGTACTAGTACATATGCAATCACTGTTGTGCTAAAAGTCTCACAATATACATATATGCTTAATACTGCACAACCTAATGCCAAGTAGGTGTCTTAGGTTAGCCTGGATCCGACCACTTTAAGATGCTCACTGCCCAAACTCTGTGTCCATCTGTTTACAGAGCTCTGAACGCACTGGGCTTTTAAATTAGCCACCTGGCATCTGCACACCTGCAGTGGAGGAAAGGAAAGATTGGACACCAGCTTCAGTGAGTGTGTCTGAAAAGCACGTAAGTTTGCTCTTTACTCCCTCTAGTGGTGGAAATCAGGTAAGAAATGAACTACTCAATAAAGAGTACCCTGCCAATCTTAACAACCTACGCCCAATCTCCTTGCTCCCCTTTTCCTCTAAACTCCTTGAACGCCTGGTTTACAACCAAATGAGTGACCACCTCATTAAAAACAATCTTCTTGATCCCCTTCAATCTGGATTTCGCCCTCAACACTCCACAGAAACTTCTCTTTTAAAACTCACAAATGACCTACTAACTGCAAAAACCAACGGACACTATTCTGTACTCCTACTTCTGGATCTTTCTGCTGCCTTTGACACGGTTGACCACCCCCTCCTCCTCAAAAAACTTTACTCCCTCTTTCTCCGTGACTGTGCTCTTCAGTGGCTCTCATCCTACCTATCCCAACGCACCTTCAGTGTCACTTACAATTCTACTTCCTCCACTCCTCTTCCCTTCTCTGTCGGGGTCCCCCAAGGTTCTGTTCTTGGACCTCTTTTATTTTCAATCTACACCTCTTCCCTGGGTCAGCTGATAGCCTCTCACAGCTTTCAATACCATTTCTATGCTGATGACACACAAATCTATCTCTCCACCCCTCAACTCACTCCATCAGTCTCCTCACGCATCACTAACTTACTAACAGACATATCTGTATGGATGTCACACCACTTCCTCAAACTCAACTTGTCTAAAACCGAGCTTATAATATTTCCTCCCCCACGTGCCTCTTCCCCTGATTTCTCTGTCAAGAGCAATGGCAAAACCATCCACCCGTCCCCACATGTCAGGGTACTAGGTGTTATCCTAGATTCTGAACTCTCCTTTCAGCCCCACATCCAATCGCTTTCCAAAGCTTGCCGCCTCAACCTCCGCAACATCTCTAAACTACGTCCCTTTCTAACCAATGAAACCACAAAGCTCCTGATTCACTCCCTGGTTATCTCTCGCCTTGACTACTGCAACTCACTCCTCATTGGCTTACCTTTAAACAGACTATCCCCCCTTCAGTCCATCATGAATGCTGCTGCCAGACTCATCCACCTTACAAACCGCTCAGTGTCTGCTACCCCTCTCTGCCAATCCCTCCATTGGCTACCACTCGCCCAACGAATTAAATTCAAAATACTAACAATAAGTTACAAAGCCATCCACAACTCTGCCCCCAGCTACATCACTAACCTAGTCTCAAAATAGCAACCTAATCGCCATCTCTGTTCCTCCGAAGACCTCCTGCTCTCTAGCTCCCTCATCACCTCCTCCCATATTCGCCTCCAGGACTTCTCCGGAGCCTCGACCATCCTCTGGAATTCCCTACCCCAATCTGTCAGACTGTCTCCAACTTTATCCACTTTTAGGCGATCCCTGAAAACTTTCCTCTTCAGAGAAGCCTATCCTGCCTCCATCTAACAACTGCACTATTTTCTCCATTAGCTCATCCCCCACAGCTATTACCCTTTTGTATAACTTGACCCTTCCTCCTAGATTGTAAGTTTTAACGAGCAGGGCCCTCTGATTCCTCCTGTATTGAATTGTATTGTACTGTCTGCCCTAATGTTGTAAAGCGCTGCGTAAACTGTCGGCGCTATATAAATCCTGTATAATAATAATAATAATAATAATAATAATAATAAAGAAAATACACTTGTAATATAAATATATATATAGGATTAACGTCTTTTACCTGTCCCCGCCGCAGGAACTGCTGAGAACAGACAGTTTCCAGCCTTCACCCATCACGGTGGGTAGCGTTGTGCCAACCTTCAGGGTTTTTTGGGTTCCTACTCAGAGAATCCTCTTTACCTGGACCTGTAAAAGACTCTGCCAGAAACTTTCGTGCCACTGTTTTAATAGTACACCAAGCCTGGTTTTCTCAGAGCCCAGTCCTCCAAAGAGAGACTTACAGGCAAAACCTTGCTTCTTCGGATGATGAGGCCCGTGTACCACACCATCTTGGGAGTCAAAATATTGGCCCGAGATATGGATCCAGTCAGCATAGCCCTTTAAGCCCCCGCAGGGACCAAACTGGAGCTTTCTTCACAGCACATATTTTACGTGACCAACCACCTTAGACACTGGTGAAAAAACTGAGGTCCTCCCCGTATGGGAGAGGTTATATAGGGGAGGAATTCTCCTTAATTGGGGTTAACCAGTGTCCAATCACCAATGTTGCCTATCTAACCCACTATGTAATGAATACTCTGTCTCCCGTGATGTATGATCAAGAAAATAAGACTTTACTTCCACTTTAAAGTTTTAAAACAAGGTTCTTTACCAAGAAAATGAATAATATTTACTCTTCCCATCACCCACATTGCTAATCTCAGCTGTTTTCTAATGATATCCTGGCTGAATCTGCATCCGACATTTCAGATGCTCGACCCCCCATTTCTATACCCAGTGATTCTTCTGCAGCACCTACATTGCTGCAAGACACTGTAGTCACAAAGGGGCCTGCATATAGTATGCATGCACTAGGTGACCAGGCATCTGACCCACCTGGAAGCATGTCCAAAGCAGAGATTGGAAGCATGGGTAGATAAAGGGAATAATAATAACTTTTCTTTGCCGGAAAGTCTTTTTAAAATTTTGTTTAAGTAGCAACAAAATAAACACTTTGAGCAGGCTTGATTCCAGTTCCAGCCACTTCAGTTTGTGCTTTCACAGTGCCTGTAGTGCCTGCTTCTCCTTTAGGTCCCAGTAAGTATTTTGATGTGCAAGACACTTACCTGTTATTTTTATCAGGTATGCCTTTTCTCTTGCTAAGAGAGGAACTTTTCTCAAGATTTTATGTTCCTACTTTTTAAGGATATAAAAATATATATATATATATCTCATTCTTGAAAGTTGCAATTCATTTACAGAAGTCTGTGACAAAAAGTGCTGATATTCTGAATAAACATAGGATTTATGACTGTGTCATTGATCCTCTTCCAAAACTGGCCATTCATTTTGGCAGACGTTATCCCTTATTTGAACCTGAACTCTAAGTATTACGTGAGTACATCCAAGAAAATCTCAGAAGGATTTACGAGACCTTCAAGATCATCGGCAGCAGGAGAGTTCTACCAAGAAAAAAAGAAAAAATATACCGTATTTATCGGCGTATAACACGCACTTTTTTCCCCTTAAAATCAGGGGAAAATCGTGGGTGCGTGTTATAAGCCGATCCCCTGCGATCCTGACCTGTCAGAACGAAAAAATCGCTGACCGCGATTTGAAAATGGCGCCGCCGGCGCCGAAATACACAGTGCCGGTCCTCGGCTCTTCTCGGCGGCTTTCGGTTTCACTCGAGCGCCGCCCGAACCTAGCCGAGTATACTCGGCTAGTTTCGGATAGCTCCGCTCACCGTCCGAGTGGAACCGAAAGTAAACGAGAGCCGCCGAGAAGAGCCGAGGACCGGCTCTGTGTATTTCGGCACCGGCGGCGCCATTTTCAAATCGCGGTCGGCGATTTTGAAGCTCAGAGGCTTCAGCAAGACTGCACTGGGGAAAGGCTGGACTGGGGCAAGGCTGGACTGGACACTGGGGAAGGCTGCACTGACATGGCTGCACTGACATGGCTGCACTGACATGGCTGCACTAGCAAGGCTGCACTGACATGGCTGCACTAGCAAGGCTGCACTGACATGGCTGCACTGGCAAGGCTGCACTGACATGGCTGCACTGAGAAGGCTGCAATGATGGGCATTTAAATGTAAGTTTTTTTCCCTTCAACTTCCCTCCTAAATTGAGGTGCGTGTTATACGCCGGTGCGTGTTATACGCCGATAAATACGGTATGTGCATTAATGAAGCAAAGTGAACAATCAGTTGCTCTTTACTGATTATAAGACAGTCCAGAATATTCAGGAAAGCATTACTGAAAATATATACTGATGACTGGGCTATTAATTAATAAATAAGTGTTTAAAAATCAGTGAAGAAAAACTGCAAAAAAGAAATGTCTTAAGGGTGATTACACTGTGTTACAGCAAATTTGATCATATTGATCGGGGGATGACTACATTTACAAATTTGGGCCCCTAGCAACATTTTAATGCCCCCATTGTGACTCCACTTCTGTCATTGATCTATTACCTCACTTCTGTCATTTGTCTGATCCCAGTGATCACAAAATGTAAACAGAGCCTGTATGGTGCAGCCATCGGTTCTCACTCCTCACACAGACAGCTCCTGTGAGAAATGAGAGAGCCATTCCAGTAGTCCCCTACCACACAGTGTTACACAGTATTTTCTCCAGCAAAACACCAGTGTTCTCCACCAAAACACCAGTGAAGCCAGCTACATTGTCCCTGTATAATTGATTGCTAGCCAAATCAGTGTGACTTACCACTAAAGTACAGCCAGCATCAGTGTCCTTGACCACCAGCCCCAGTGTACCTCACTAGCAGCACCTGTCACACTGACACCAGTCCAGTGCAGCATGCCAGTGACCCTAATTATTGTGTCACCACACCAGCATAACCCAGTGTAAGCTAGCACCAGTGTCCCGATTGCAACCACACTAGTGCCCAATTTCAAATATAGAGGAGCGCATTTCCCTCTACACAGATGACACTCTGGTGTACCTGGCAGATGCAAATGAGTCCCTGCAGGCTTTGCTGGAGGAGGTCAATACCTTTGGGGACTTCTCTGGTTTCCGAGTTAATTGGGATAAGTCCAGCCTCTTTCCCTTGGATGTGAATAACCCTCCTCAGATTCACCTGGATTCCAAGCTTCAAGTGGTGTCTTCTTTCAGATATCTTGGAGTGTTGGTTCAGACTCCCTTATCTCTATATGCCACTAATAATCTTGATCCTTTGCTGACCCGCCTCCAGGAACAAACTAAGCAATGGATGGATTTGCCTTTAGACCTCATGGGGAGGGCCAATATTCTTAAAATGATTTATTTACCTAGATTGCTTTATATTCTTACTAATTCCCCATGTAAAATATCAAAAGCTACTTTCAAACGCATAGACGTGATATGTACTACTTTCCTGTGGAAGGGTGGATCCCCCAAAGTGGCACTTGAGACACTGAGACTGCCATCTCATTTGGCAGGTATAGCATTCCCTAATTTTTTCCTTTACTATATGGCATCCCAGCTGGTGCACATACATGATTGGATGAACCCAAATCCAGCCAATGCCTGTACAGCCACGGAGGGGGCTATCGCATCTTCCCTTGAAACTTTACATAACATAATATATAGAAGCCAGGTCCCTGACCACCCTGGAACCTCTCTACTCTCAGTCTCCCTTTCACTGTTTAAATATATTACCACGAAAATATTGAAACATTCCCGGCTGAAATCCCCTAATAAACCCTTGTGGTTTAATCCCAATCTGCAAGAATTATACTCTTTTCAAGATGCCAACTGCTGGTATTCAAAGGGGGTTAAATATCTGTGTCATTTATATACTACACAGGGCTTTAAAACTTTCTCTCAGTTGAGCAGAGATTTTGACTTACCAAGATCACACTTATTTTATTATTATCAGCTCAGACATGCTATACGTGCTCAATTTGGTACCTTAGATGATATCACTGATCTGCCTCCACTGGAAAGACTACTTAGGCAACCAGAACCCTCTAAATTAGTTTCCACTTACTATGCAGCCTTAATGACTGACTCTAACCCTAGGTTCCACAAGGCTCAAGAGAAATGGGATTCATTGGACATCTCCATGGTAAATGAGGATTGGTCAGAATTTAGTGACACATATTAAATCTCTGTCATTTCCTCTCGAGACCGTATCATACAAGTTAAAATCTTTCACCAGACCCACCTCACCCCGGCCAGACTGCATAAAATGGGTCTCCTACCATCAGCTGTCTGTTTCTGAGGCTGTGGCCAAGAGGCAGACTTCTTACATTGCTTTTGGTCCTGCCCGATAATTAGTGACTTCTGGGAGGAAGTGGGTGCCTTTATTTCGACTGTGCTGGGTCTTCCTAACATAATTCACCCTAAGAACTGCCTGTTAGGAGTATTTGGAGATTTACACCTATCATCACATACCAAGAGATTGCTCTGTATACTTTATTTTTATGTTAAAAAATCTATTCTACTGTCCTGGAAGGGTGCTCAGACCTCCTTGAAGTCCCTCTGGCTAAAACTTATCAATGATTCCATTCCATTATACAAATTAACCTTTGAAATTCGAAAATGGAATAAAACCTTTCATAAAATTTGGGGTAAATGGTTGGCTAGTCCGCTAACTCTCTCTCAAAATTGAATACAATTGCTCATTGATGGGCTGCACCACAGGGTCTTTTATTACAAGGTCTTTTAATTTGGTTATGTCGTGCAAAGGTGCCTATATCTGTTTGTTATTGTTACCAATATTTCAGACCTTTTGAAATGACTTGCCTGCAATGCCTTGTGTGATCTAATTACAGATTGGATACCACTTTTGTATGCTTATGCTTTTGTATGCTTAATGTTTTTTTTATAATTATTATTTTTATTTGTGATTGTTTTGTGTTTGTTGGTTTGTGACCTAAAATCAATAAAAATATCTTAAAAAAAAAAAAAAAAAAAGATAGCCACCTTTAGCCCCCTGGATGCTCAACTTATAAAGATAGAAGCAGAAAAATCATGTGGATCTTATGTTACCCCTATTCCATCAGGGATACAATTATACTCGCCTGCCACTTTTCCAACACCTTTATCTGCAGAAAACTGTAGCTTGTAAAACAGTGGAGCAAATCACAAGCGCTTTCCACAAAGATGAGGACATTTTGGCACTTAAATGAAAGGATAAGCAGGATGTTTTTGTCCTTTCTTCCATTCCTCGGTGCAAATCCAAGGAAGGCACGGTCTAGTGTAAAGACGTCATTACATACAAAATTACAATCAATTAATGGGAAGCATAGATTATAACGACCACGTGATTTCCTACCTGACAACCAGAAGATCACTGGCATAAAAAGTGTTCATCTACCTATTTCAATTGGCCACCTGCAACTCCTATGAGTAGCAGTAATTTTTCTTTAACCAATTGACCACCGGAAGGTTTTACCCCCATCATGACCAGGGCATTTTTTTTTCTTTTCAGCACCGTGTTACTTTGATTGCCAATTGTGTGATCATGTAACATCATACACAAATGAAACTTATATAATTTTTGTACACAAATAGAGCTTTCTTTTGGTGGTATTTAATCACCACTGGGGTTTAAATAATTTGCTGTATCAATGAAAAAAAAATCCCCAAAACTTTGTAAAAACACCCCAAAATTTTTTCTTAAACAATTTTGCAAATAATCTTTCATAAATTTGGGCCAAAATGTAGTCTGTTACATTTCTTTGGTAAGAAATGATCAATCCTGGTGCACTGACTGTTTATCTAATTTCTTGAGCCCCTAAAATGTCAGGACAGTACAAATAACCCCCAAATTACCCCTTTTTGGAAAGTAGACAGTCTAAGGTATTTACTAAGTGGTATAGTGAGTTTTTTGACGTTGCAATTTTGGTCACAATTTTTTTTAAAAATTATTTTTTTTTTTACATACTCACCAGTGCAGTACAGCATCATTATATGACTGATGTGGTGGTGATCAGGGATAATGAGGGGTGACAGAATGTGAAAAAAATAATATTTTTTTATTCAATTTTTTTTTAAATGTACTATTTCTTTGGAGGAGTTTCAGGAGGCAGCGTCAGTACACAATTGCTGGTAGCAAGGTACCATGGGATATGCAATCCTTAGAAATCAAAATTGAACCAAATGAATCAGCAGGGGGGGGGGGGGCTGCAAAGCATGCAGGGAATCCATGAAGTTATGTAAATTTATGGTCAGCAGATAGGCAAAACTCACAATACAAAAAAAAAAAAAGATTTTAAAGTGTATGCAGTGACTACAGATCTACTTTAAGGAAACTGTAGGTTCCCAGACTGAACTGTAAATTTAAACTACAGGAGTTGACTTACTCAAGACAAATAGGTTGTTCACTTTGCAAGGGAACCTGCCCCACAGCTCTGTTGACTTTCATCAGACAATCAAGTGCAGGCCAAAATGTTCTTTTTTTTTCCTTGCAGGTGATTGGGTATCTTTGCAAAGACAAATCTTCTCACATTAGCTAAGCTCTGGGGCAAATTTCCAAAGTGAAACTTCCCTTGCAAAGTAGTCTACATTACTTGAATTTGGTAAATCAACCCCATGGTCTACATAACGTGTTTCTTGTGCATCTACCATACAGGTATGTTCCTCCTTACTCAAAAGTTACAAAATAAACTTGTATTCATATTTTGACTACCACATACAGTATACTGTCAAGTGTTTTCTCAATATCTGTTCTGGCATTAGTGAACAAATGTTTTCTAGTTAATGTATACATAGCATAACCTGTTATTTAGTCCTTAACTTTTTGCAGTTGGTGCTTCTATTAAAAATGTATATGGAAAACAATAACATCATTAATTTATAGACATATGTTGTGGTTTCATTTATTTTAGGACCAGAAAGATGATATACCAGCTCAAAATACTCTTAAAAAAATCCCAATGATAGTAATACATTTCTATGCTGGACAAAAATCTGCTATTAATGTAGGTATTTTTCTTTCAAGTATTTTGTTTCTGCCAAAGACAAATGTATAACGTTTGCATGTAATCTATTTATGCTGCTATAACTTTATCCTGTGAACCCCAATCTATTGTCTACTAGATCTCCATAATCATTTATCTCTGGTTTATGCTAATATTCTTTTTAGAAAATTGTATATATATTCAGAAATGGCTCCAAAATGTGTAAACATCTGGTCATCATGGCTAAAACACTGAAACGCCAGATCACCAATTACTTTTAATGCTTTCATTGTTTTAGTTTATTTTCTTTTCCAAGTTGGCGCAGTTGGATCTTTTTCCTCCAGTAAAGTAAAGACAGCACAATTGTCCAACTGACTTGAATAGCTCTTTAGCAAGTCAGTAGTTTTCTGTGCACTGAGGTAATTTCCTAAAGTTGGGGAAGTACCAGATGCACAGCACTCAAACCTCAGAGGAGCACTACATGATCACCAGGCATTTTGCAAGCACCTTGTGCATGCACTTTAGACGAGGAAATGAATGCAGGAGTCCTTAAAGCGGTATTAAACCCAAAACCAAAAATGTAATATATTGCAGCTTACCTATCATTAGATGTGGTGACTATATCAGTTTTCTTTTCTTTGGCTTTTTCCCTGTTTTTACCTGGTGATCTGGCCAGTAATACACCTCCTGTCTGAGTGAAACACAAATCTGGTAGGAGGCACAGTAGACAGCAGCATTGTCAGTCTGGGGAGAGGGTAGTGTTAAATGTATTAATGTATTAACAGACTTAGAACCACTAACAAATTGAAGAAAAACT
The DNA here is from genome assembly GCF_042186555.1 of Aquarana catesbeiana. NCBI lineage: Eukaryota > Metazoa > Chordata > Amphibia > Anura > Ranidae > Aquarana > Aquarana catesbeiana. The sequence continues at coordinate 311,906,960 of NC_133327.1, read as the reverse complement.
CCAAACTTTTGCTTTTGGGAAAAAGGTTCTGCATGAATAAATTAAAGCTGATCATTTTAATCACCCCTGCCAGTGTTAAGTGGTTTATCTCATCCATGTAAACTGATACATTCTGCTGGAGAGTTTGGGATGTGAAAAACAACAGCCTCGCTGGCTGGATTACTAGATGAAAATAGAAGAAAGGAAGCCTAAAAAAATAAACTAATACAGCCATCACATCTAAGAACTGGTAAGCTGCAATATAATAAATGTTTTCTATTGAACTCCAGGCCAATTCAGACATTTCTATCATACATTTAAAATTTTCTAAATAAAAGTCCCATACACCAATATAAAGTAAGGTGTTCTAAAGTCTCTCTCCACCTTTGTATATCTTATATCTTTATATATCTTTATATAACAGTATGTCACCACGTGTGCCACTCCAATGCACTAACCACAATGTTATGACTCCCTAGTTAAAGGAAAGGTCATAAATGATTAATCCAGAGACTCGGATGCACTCTCCCAATGCTTTGACAAAATAATCCATCAACAGAAATGCTTCTTCCCCAACGCTGTTGTTAACTCCTCCCAGAGGGTATATAATGCACGACAGAGAAAATAAATACTCTCATAGTGTAGCATTTAATAAATAAAGATTGCCTCTCGATGTGCGTTTCAATGACCAGAACTGAAAGCGACATTACCGCATCAGCAGGATATGATGATCACGTTATTGCCTCCACATGTTTCACTAGATGGTCATTGGAATGCATGCTGAGCAGCAGCAAGGAATCAGTAACCACAGGCTCAGCATATTGGTGCTGAGGTACTGGGTACCGAAGAATGTGAGTTTATATTTAAACTTTCATCTTTATTTAATAAATGCTACATTATGAGAGTATTTATCTTCTCTGTTGTGCATTATATACCCTCTGAGAGGAGTTAACAGTGTTGGGGAGAAGCAAGTATTTGGGGGGTGGGGGGAAGCTGCACACAGAAGGCGTTTTACCTTCATGCATTGCAATGCAAGGTAAATTAAAAAAAAATAGCCTTTAGAGCCACTTTAAAGGATGGCAGGCTCCCATTGGTACAAAGTACCTTATAAACCTTATAAGATATGCTGAACTGCACAGAATGCCTTCTTTGCTTCTTGCCTTGGATTCACAGAGAGAATTTTACAGGATGCATATGGGGTTTATGGAACAAACCCTCTGTAAGTTTGGCTTCACAGAGGACATACTAAAGTCTATTCTATATCCAAAACTCTCAGCTAGAGTTTATAATTATAGTATGCTCCTTATCAAATTCCTACTTGCTAATGATACCCAGCAAGGTTGTCCCCTATAATATTTCCCCTTATCATGGAACCACTTGTCCAACTGATTGGAACTACATCCTCCATTTTGGCCTTCCCTATAGGTAACAATTAACATACAAAATCTATACACATGATGTTATTCTAATCCTGACCAATTTCTCTACTTCCCTTCCTGTGATGCAAGACTCTCTATTCTATTTCTCACCAATTTGTGGAAATTTCTTTAAAAAAAGTTATTGAGATAAAGTCCCAAATATTACCTCTACACATTCTCCCTGGCTTAAAAGAATCTCTTAAACCATGATTTCCCTTAAAATGGACCACCGCCTCTATAAAATATCTTGGATCCCAACACCCCACCTCATATCCAGTCTTTTTGAGCTTAACTATCAAAATATATCTCAAAAAGCTCCTGATGGACATTACTACAGTTAGCACTAGTAATGGCAATATAGCCTTACAGCATATACTTGAGCTCCGCTGCCCATGAGACCTTTATAATGTTTTCTCCTCCACTCCTCTTCATCCCCATTACATGCTCTGTTTTTTAGCACACCATGCTTGCACTCCTTAGTGACTTCAGATCAGGCAGGTTAGTTTAACAAATATAGTTCTTTGCTGATGGAGTTAAATCTAACACATAAACAGTTCTTGGCAGTATCTTTCACAATCCTGTATATGCTCTTCTAGGTGTCCTATGAAATAGTCATACCTTAATTGATGCAGCACTTTCGAGTGGGTACCGTGAAGCCTGTACCCACTCCACCAGCACAGCCTGACAATTCACCTCACTCCCAGGCACATTATGAGGCTTCTCCTTTCCTGAGGCCTCTCTCTCTCTCTCTCGACACTTCCATCTAGGTGCATGGGCTTCCCCAGTGCCGTGATATAGATCCCTGTATGTAGGGCACCAATTGCTTGCTTGCAAACCCCCGCACTACCAGAGCTTTCCATCACCCATGCTGTGTCGCCATGACTCCTGCTGGCTGATTGTTTAAGCACCAACATTACTCCAGCTACCACTAGCAGATAAACAGATCTCAGCAGCATCTTCCACACATATTGCTGTACATGCTCTTCTAAGTGCTCTTTAATCGTCTCTGCTCTTTAGTGATACCCCTGGTTCTATCTTCTGCCCCATGAAATAGTCATACCTTAATTGGTTGAGAAAAAGTCCACTAGAGTCCGTATCCTTTGGAACCCTGACTGGGTTGCCACAAGGGGTAGGGAAGAAACATTATCTTTGTTTTCCCATGCATAGAGCAAAGATCTTTTACCTAGAAACAGTTTGCCTTTTTATATGTTTTGTCCAGCAGAGGGCAGTGCTTCTCAGAAAAGCCCAAGAAAGCCTGAACAGCAGGGCTAACCCTTACCTCTCTGGCAGCACCACTTCTGCTGGGAAGCATCAACTAAATAGTAATACTAACACAGCAGAAAATATAATTAATTATTAAGAAATAATTAACACAGACAACACATTAAGCACCTGCTTACAAACATATCAACCAATTTGTATAGACACAAAAAAAGCCATCATTAGTATTGTAGCACTACCCATGAAGGAGCCACTGGTTAAGCTGGGTCCTCTGATCCTGTCCACGACCTTCTCAAAGACTTCAGCTCCACTGACACACCAAGCTGAGTGCACAAACATACAATATCATAGAAAATTACTGACACTGACAAGTTAGTAATGAGGCAAGCAAAGAAAAGAACAAAAAACAATGATAATACACTTTAGTATACAGAGTAATTAGTAATAAGGGCATGACATAAAAGGACAATTGCCATCTAGATCAGCATAAACAGTAACAACACTACCTGAGGTGCAGCCATGGTGCACTTCTGGCAGCTATGCTAGGCCTAAGTCCGTCTGGTAAGCACTGCCAGTTTGAGATGAGAAGAGTGTGTATAGAGAGACAAAGGGGATTTGCGAACAGGTTAACTGAAAGAGGCAGTCCTTAAGGAGTTTCTTCTGCTGGCTATCGTTGGGACCCTTTAAGAGCGTTAGTGCACTTAGCGGCAATCCTGTTGAATCTGCATGCAGTTAAGGTTTGCTAAAGCGGTGTTATAGTCTTTGCATGGATGCCTTGTAGATTGGGCACAAGTACCAGGTAAAGGTATGTCAGATGTAATGACAGTTTAGTATACTTGTGGTATACAGTAAATATGGATGCAGTATGATGCAGAGGTACTGTATAAGGATGATATAAATGCAATAAGTGTGCGATGCTATGGGTGTCCTGTTCTTGGCAATGCAATCTCTGCCAGCCATGTCAGTATTGGGCAAGTAGAGCTCTCACCAGTTCCCTGTATACAGCCACAAATGTGGCTCAGTCAGTCTCTCCCAGGAGCCTCTTGTGAGCGGTGGTGTGCGTGGGTAAAGGATGAACGCTCCAGCCTCCTGGTGTCCGTGTTGCATGTGTGGCAAATGATGTGCTACAACAGGATCTTCAACATATGGTAGCAGGATCAGGTCCCCTCTATAGCCAGGAGGTACATTCTCCTCTGGATCCTCTGTGCAAAAATGCCCTGAGCCAGTGTAATAAAAATCCTCCCCCAGCTCCAAGTCTATAGGGATTTGTAGTTCATAAAGCTGATTCCTATATTACAGAGATGCCATTTTAGACCACACCTCCCATGATCCCAAGCATTCTGCAATAAAGTCTATGGGCTTGCTTGGCTAGCTCACCTCCTCCATGTTTTGTTTTTTTCTCTGCTGCTAGGAACGAAGGGGCGAAAGTTTAACACAGAGCAAAAGAGACTTGAAAAAGGAGGGCAACGCCTCTGAAACGCATTGTCACAGCAACCACTAGACACTTCCTGTTTCCACCGCTGTTTGGTCCTTCCTGGTTGTTCATGAGCTGCATAGTGTCTGTCAGCAGCTGCAGGAGTCAGCTAGCTGTGTCTCTGAGCCTTTGGCTATCCATTAAATCAGCCATACAGTCTTGGGCTTATGTACACCAGAGCGGTTGGAAATAGGAGCAAGTACATCTATATATGCCTGAAAAGCATGCATATGCTTTTCACATGCTTTTCTAAAATGAAAAACTAAAGGGAGCACAATCGTCCTAGTGTGAAACCTTTTAATACAACATAAAACTGTGAAATTTATGATATTTATGAGTGAAATTTATGATATTGTTTTATGTTTATTAAAGGTTTCACACTAGGGCGATTGGCTCCCTTTAGTTTTTTATTTTAGTTTATTATGTTCCAGCCACCCGGAATTGTAGATGGCAGCAGTGTCCTGTGTGCACCTGTGAACCGCCTATCTATTATACACAAACTTTTAGCTGATGGCCTATATATCACTCAATTGAAGGTTGTGTGGATCAGCGTATGGACTATTGTTTGTTTTTTTGGTTAATAACTTCTTGGATGAAAGCAGGTATAATGTTACTATCAGAAATACAAGGTGGTGTATCTCTAAAACCCTGTAACTATCTCTATTAAGAACTCACTATTACTTTCAGAAGTATCCCACACAATATATATTCTTAATGAATTCTAAGGTTCACTCCTTTCTCAATCACACTAAACCTGGAGTCATGGATACATTAGTTTTCTAAAAAAGCCCACTTTTACAAAATGCACACTATGCTAAAGTGGCAATCTAAACTGCAGAAATCTTTCCTGACCAAAAATGGTGCATAGTAATACAATATTCCTAAAAGCCTGGGAACATCTTCAAAGGATTATACGTCACACATAACTGGTATATTACCCCATTCAAACTCTCTAAATTTTTCCTACCAACTTTCCGCTATGCTGTAGACTTTGTGGCTGTACAGGTTCACTCTTCCTCATACTGTGACACTGAAAATCCCTAAGCACATTTTGGCATCAAATCTTTAGGGTGATCTCAGAAAAAAACTGCGACAACAGTACTCCATCAACTGAATTGGCCTTTCCACATATAATAATTTATGATTTTACCAGCATATAATAACTGAACTATACATTCTTTGGCAGCAAGGGTGAAAGCATGCATAGCTCAGTTATTATATGCTGGTAAAGTTACTTATTTAAAAGCTGGAATTACTCTACCCCTACCAACCAACAAGCTGCTCTTAGAGACTTTAACATGCAACTTCCCTGTAGAAAATGTTTGCTTTGCCATAAAACAAGTACCACGGATTTGACAGTATGTGTCATCAAAGTGAAATTATCCTGTCAATAATTTCAGTGGCTGCAAATGTAAGCTTCCCCAAATAAATTAAAGCATGCAAACCAGTTATAAGCTGCATTCAAAACTAATCTTTTAATGCATGCACAATAGTGAAACAGTGAGGCTTTCATGAGATATTTGCTAAATCTTTTTAGAAATAGTCCTGTCATCTCATGAAAGTTAACGTTATGTGCTGAAATCTCAGTAGCTCTAGGACAGGGGTAGGCAACCTCCGGCACTGGTGCCGCAAACAGCATGCAAAGCCTCTTTTGCTGGCACTCGCCTCCCTCCCCCATCAGCAGAGCAGCGCAGGGAAGTGTCGGTGAGACACTAATTCCAATTTCAGAATTCCCCACACCGCACCTGCACTGAGGGGGAGGCACTGTGCCCCCACACATTGTAAAAGATGGGAAACATTGTTTGGTTCTCTAACTTTGCTGTAGCTGCGATCGTCAGCTTTTGTGATGGGGAAGAGATTGGGTGCAGTTATGCTAGGGGGGTCCCTGTTTCCAGGAGGAGGACTGTCTTGGCCACTGCTAAAGCCAATCACAGTCCTGCTAGCCCTGTCCACCATCAGGAGGAAGATGAATCACTTGGTTGCCACTACTAATCTCAGAAAGAACGGCTTTCACTGTGACTGAGAAAACCACAATCAGGTGACAGTTTGTGGAACCTTTACATCAATATTACTGAACCCCTGCACTCTGTGTTTCTTTAAGCCACAGCCAGTATTCAGCACAATGAAAATCACACCCAACCACTTTTTCTCAGCTGCGGGGGCCCAACTTATGAGCCTGCACACAGGCCCACTGCTTTCAGAAAATGCCCCTGACCTGAGCTCATCATTGCACATCCATTCCATATGCAGGTATATGATATCACATACATCACATACAAGCACGTGGGCAGGATGCGAGAGTTGGATCAACAGGATGAGTGTGCCAGGACAGGTAGATGTGTCTCATCTCGGCTTCCTTTCCCCACTCTGCATATCACACATATCATAGATGAGAAGAGGGTACAGCAGTGTAGAAGATGAGCAGGAGGATACAGCGGTGGGGAAAATGAGCAGGAGGGGTTCAGAGGTGGGACAGAAGAGCAGGAGGGTACAGCAGTGGGGCAGATGTGCAGGAAGGTACAGTGGTGGAAGAGATGAGAAGGGGGTTCAGCAGTGGGACAGATGAGCAGGGGGGTTCAGTGTTGGACCAGATGAGCAGGGGGGTTTAGTGTTAGGGCAGAAAAGCAGGGGGTAGAGCAATGGGGCAGATGTGAAAGGAGGTTTAGTGGTGGGGCAGGAGAGTGGGGGGAACAGAGGTGGGGCAGAAGAGCAGGGGGGTACAGAGGTGAGACAGATCTGCAGGAGGTACAGTGGTGGGGCAGATGAGTAGATGGGTTCAGTGTTAGGACATATGAGAAGGTGATTCAATAGTGAGACAGAAGAGCATGGGGATACGGCCGTGGAGCAGATGTGCAGGGAGGTACAGTGGTGGGGCAGATGAGAAAAGGGGTACATTGATGGGGCAGATGAGCAGGGGGTTACAGTGGTGGGACAGAAAAGCAAGGGGTTACAGTGGTGGGGCAGATGTGCAGGAGATACAGTGGTGGGAGGGAATAGAAGGGGGTTCAGTGGTGGGACAGAAAAGCAGGGACAGTACAGTGATGGGGCAAGTGAGGGGGGTTACAGTGGTGGGACAGATGAGCAGGGGGGTTCAGTGTTTGACCAGATGAAAGGAGGTGCATTGGTTTAACAGATGAGCATGGGGTTACAGCAGTGGGGGAGAGGTGCAGAGGAGAAAGGAGGTACATTGGTGGAAGAGGTGGGACAGATTTTCAGGAGGGACAGTCATGGGGCAGATGAGAAAGGGGGTTACAGTGGTGGGGCAGATGATCAGATAAGTTCAGTGTTGGGACAGTTGAGAAGATGGTTCAGTGGTGGAGCAGATATACATTGAGGTACAGTGGTGGGGCAGATGAGAAAGGGGGAACATTGGTGGGGCAGATGTACAGGTGTTACAGTGGTGTGACAGATGAGCAGGGGGGTACAGAGGTGGGGCAAATGTTCAGGGTAGTACAGTGGTGGGGCAGATGTACAGGGAGTTACAGTGGTGGGGCAGATGTGCAGGGGGTTACAGTGGTGGGGCAAATGAGCAGGAGGGACAGTGATCTGAGGTGTGAAGGTACATGAATTGGGGCTGATATGAGGCGTGAGTGCAGGATGTTAATTTCTCACTACTAAAGTAGTTTACAGCATTTACTTTATAGGAAATCCTTTTCGTGATTGAGAGTGTGAAGTTTACATTTTTTTGTTATAAAATCGGCACGCTCAATTTCTTTGAAAACATTTTTCAGCACACTGTGCTCAAAAGGTTGCCTACCCCTGCTCTAGGATGTCACTGAGAAACTTTAATATAGGAAGTAGCTGTCTCCAACTAGTTATTTGGAAAGATTAGCACTGTATTGTCCTGTGTGCTCATCATTACTGCCAGCAATATAGTAATGTTAACATTAAATTCATAAATTCAACCTCTGGCTTTTAGACCCAAATGTTGATCAACCTTAAAATCCATAAAATTGTATGGATTAGTCTTGGCAGGATTCAGTAATGACTAATATCACAATTTATTGTCTAAGGAAAAAGTCTTGACACATACATTCATGATAAATGATGCAGAGGTCTATATATGAATTAAAATTTTAAAAAAAGATCCTCACTGTTTATTATATTTCTATAACTTACTTTTTAAATAGATTGCAATTGGCAGGCATAAGGGAGAGCGCACAAACGGTCTGCAAGGAAATTCCTATTTTCTTCTAAGCAAAGCCAGTTCCCACAAAAGGAGGAAAAAGAAGACAGCGGGTGTTGGTCGAAATTATTTACTGAAATGTTAAGCCAAGAAAAGGCTTCCCATGAAGCCTAGCATGCACTGCACAGTGTTTACTAGAAGAATATTATAACAAGAAGCGTGACTATAGAGGGAATCAATTTATTGCACCTGATGGTTACAATTTCAAACTAGCCAAAGGCAAAACAAATACATAGAAATTATGGTCCATTTGTGGTTTCTGAGACATTCTATTAATAGCAGAGTAAATTGTTTACAGTCTGAGTCCATTAGACAAGAGTGGAAACACAGATAAGTAAAAGAGTTCAATAAAAACACAATTCCAAAGAACTGATGATCTCATCAAGCAAATTAATTAGTGTTTTTGTGCATGTTATGTGATAACCATATCCACCCCCGAAAAAACAGTGCATTAATCAATCAGTTGTTCAGCCTCAATATATAAACATGCTTGGTATTATAGTTGTCAGTGTGAGATCATTTATTGTATTTAATTAAAATTTAATTTATCATACCTAAAGCAATAATACATATTGGTGCTGATGTACTAAGAAGAATGCGCTGCGCCAGTTCATACATTAATTAGTGCGCTGGAAAAGTCATTAACCGAACGTGCGAATTGGCGCACTCTGAAGCGCATATAACGATAATAAATACCCGCATATGTAACCTTCAACTGCCACTAGGGTAACTGCGGTTTTCTCATTGATAATAGCGCACACCCAATACAATTGGTTAATTTCATCTCACTGGATGTGTCTTGTTAGGCAATTAGTAGGTGTTCTCAGTTAATTAACCCTTTTGATGCTAATCTCATTCCTATCACTTCTAATATATCTTTGACATTTTTTTTTTCTTTTTTTACCCAAATCTTTCATTACATTACAAAGAACAGAGAAGTGTTTCTAAACTCAATAAATGTATATTTTCAGGTGACCATACACTACAATCAGTTAGATCCTAAATAAATTTAGTGTAAGAGCCTGATTGATTTTCCTATAATTTTAATTAAAAGTGCGTTTTCCTATTACCTATTTTGCCTAAATATCGAGTTGGACAGAGATTGGCCAGATTGCATAGTGCATGACCATCTTAAGTGACAAATTTGGAATGTACTGTAGATGTGCCATGACCCACTTGTATTTTCCAAACGATATTTCTTGGGCATTATATAAGGCACATGAGAAACCACCTTTTTTCAAGACATGCTAGAGTGATCAGGAATCTTCAAACTATGGCTCTCCAGCTGTTGCAGGACTACACATCCCATGAGGCATTGTAAAACTCTGACATTCACAGACATGACTAGGCATGATGGGAATTGTAGTTCCTGAACAACTGGAGGGCCATAGTTTGAAGACCCCTGTCCTAGACCATTATTATGCCTCCAGAATTGGGAGTGTGGCATCTACCCAACTTTTATCTGCTGGTGGACACAAGAACCTACAATTAGAAATATATATTTGGACAGCACAGTGGTGTAGTGGTTTGCACTTTCACCTAGCAGCAAAAAGGGTCGCTGGTTTGAATCCTGCCCGTGACATCATCAACCTGGAGTTTGCATGTTCTCCCTGTGCCTGCATGGGTTTCCTCCAGGTACTCCGGTTTCCACCCACACAAACACCCCCCCATGTAAAAATAAATAAATAAATGATCTTAATTTGCAAATAAGGATCATCTCTTCCTCAGAGAACAGTGAGTGGGGCATGGTGGTGGGAAAAAATTAGCAGCAGTACAAGCAACTTCCTGTAAGGGAGTGATGTCATTCCTGCGTGCTGGCCACTGCTTCTGGGAACCAGATATGCACCACGTGATTCGCGTCTTACGCTGGGGAGAGAGCCTGCTTGAGATGTAATAATTTGCTTGCCGTGAAGTGGAGGAATAAAAAGAATGTTTTCGTTCTGTCCTCCCTTCACGCAGACACGATGGTCCAAATTCACACTTCGACTGGTGTTGTGGAGAAACCCCTCTGTGTCCACGAATACAACCTTAATATGGGAGGGGTGGACCTCAACCATCAGTTGATGGCGCCATACTTAACTGCCCGTAAGGCCAGATGCTGGTACAAAAAAGTGTCTGTATATTTATTCCAATTGGCTCTGCTGAACGCTTATGTGCTATGCAAAGCTGCGGGAAAAACTGGATCCTTCCTTAAATTCCAGGAAGAGATCATCACAGTCCTTCTGTTTCCAGATGGTGCTGTGGCCCAACTTCCCAATGTAAATGCAGTGAACCGGCTGCATGGGAGGCATTTTTCCTATGTCCTCCCTGGTACCCCTACTAATGGATCACCCCAAAGAAGATGTTGTGTCTGTAGCAAGCGTGGATTTAGGCGTGACACCCGCTAATGTTGTCCCTCTTGTCCTGACCAACCTGGTCTCTGCATCGGTGAATGTTTTGAACACTACCACACACTAGTGGAGTATTAGCGTAGGGTACAGCACTGCACAGACTAGGACTCACTTTCACAGGGTCTCCAAAGATGCCATCGCATTTTAGAGACACAAACCTGGAACCATTACAGTTACAAATGTTGAAAAAGAAACCCCCAAAAATATATAAATAAATAAAAAAGCCAAAAATAGTCGTCGTTTTATTAATTCTCTATTCTTTCTCTAGTGTTCTGCTCTGTTTTACTGTAATTTTTTTAGATGCAATGTTTTATTGCTACTATGTTTTATCATGTTTGCTTTTCAGGTATGTAATTCTTTTATACTTTACTGTTTACTGTGTTTTATTGTTAACCATTATTTTATTTTCAGGTACGCCATTCAACTGCAGCACTGATTTATTTATCTTGACAGCAACAGCGTTTGCTCTCACGATACATAAATCAGCGACTCCAGTGCTGTAGGAGGTGATTTCACCACTACAGTTAAAAAAAAAAAAAAAAAAAAAGAGCATATATGCCAAAGCATGGGGGCAGGGGTAGAGGGGGGATTTGCCCCTAACATTAGGGGCGGATTGCCCCCATGCTTCGGCATATATTTTTTACTCTTTTTTTGGCACAGATTGTTGTTGTTTTATTGAGTTAATGTTTTATTGTTACCATTGTTTGCTTTTCAGGTACACAATTCACCTGCAGCACTGATTTATTTATCTTGACAGCAACAGCGTTTGCTCTCACGATACGTAAATCAGTGACTCCAGCGCTGTAGGAAGTGATTTTACCACCACAGTTAAAAAAAAATGGTGTATGCCCATCATTAGAAGTGGGTGGATGCAGGGCGGTATTCTAGTGGTGGGCATACCCACCGATCAATCTTTTTTTGTTCAGCCCACAGGCTGCATGAAAAAAAAGAACATTACAATATATGCCCAACAAGGACCAGCAACGTACTGGTATGTTGCTGGACTTTGCGTGGGATGCCTGTAGGTTTAGGTATCATCTTGGTATCACTCTTTTCAGCCAGTGGTCAGCTTTCATGTAAAAGCAATCCTAGCAGCTAATTAGCCGCTAGACTGCTTTTACACGCAGTGGGAGGGAACGCCCCCTCTGTCTTCCATGGTTTTCTCTGGCTCTCCTGTCCCACCGGGGAACCTGAGAATGCAGCCGTGGTTCCACCAGCTGACCATAGAGCTGATCGAAGACCAGAATGGCTCCAATCATCTCTATGGCCTAAGAAACCGGAAGCTACAAGCATTTCATGACTTTGGTTTTGCCAGATATAAACAGCACCATTGGGAAATTGGGAAAGCATCTGATCACACCGATCTTGGTGTGATCAGATGCTTTGTGGGCAGAGGAGAGATTTAGAGTCTAATACCCCAATTAAAAAAAAATTTACATTCCCTGTGATAACAGTAAAAATGATAAAAAAAAAAAATAATGAAAGGAACAGCATAAAAATAAAATAAAAAAAGCAAAATAAATAATAAAAAAAAATCACCCCTGCCCCACCGTGCTTGCATGCAATGGCGAACACAAGCGTTGGCCTTGTGTCATATGTAAACAGCAATTGCACCATGCATGTCAGGTATCACCGCGAACGTCAGATCAAGGGCAGTAATTTTAGCAGTAGACCTCCTCTGTAAATCTAAAGTGGTAACCTGTAAAGGCTTTTAAAGGCTTTTAAAAATGTTTGTAGTTTCTCGCCGCTCCATGGTTGTGTGCAATTTTAAAGCATGTTGTGTTTGGTATCTATCTACTCAGCATAAGATCATCTTTTATATTTTACCAAACATTTGGGCAATATAGTGTGTTTTAGTGCATTAAAAATCAAAAAAGTGTTTTTTTTTTCCAAAAAAATTGCGTTTGAAAAATCGCTGCGCAAATACTATGTGAAAAAATTTGCAATACCCACCATTTTAATCTGTAGGGCCTTTGCTTTAAAAAAAATATGAAAAAATGTTTGGGGGTTCAAAGTAATTTTCTAGCAAAAAAAAAGTATTTTTTCATGTAAACAAAAAGTGTCAGAAAGGGCTTTGTCTTCAAGTGGTTAGAAGAGCGGGTGATGTGTGGCATAAGCTTCTAATGTTGTGCATAAAATACCAGGACAGGTCAACCCCCCCCAATGACCCCTTTTTGGGGTCATTTGACATCAAGCTATTTGCTGATATGCGTGTTGAGTCCATGGAATATTTTATATTTTGCAACAAGTTTCGGGAAACAATACACTTTATTTTTATTTTTTTCACAAAGTTGTCACTAAATGATATATTGCTCAAACATGCCTTAGGCATATGTGAAATTACACCCCAAAATACATTCTGCTGCTTCTCTTGAGTACGGGGATACCACATGTGTGAGACTTTTTGGGAGCCTAGCCACGTACAGGACCCCGAAAACCAATCACTGCCTTCAGGATTTCTAAGGGTGTAAAATGGTGATTTCACTTCTCACTACCTTATCACTACCACAGTTACGGAGGCCCTGAAATGTCCAGATAGCACAAAACCCCCCAAATGACCCCATTTTGGAAAGTAGGCAAAGTATTTGCTAAGAGGCATGGTGAGTATTTTGCAGCTCTCATTTGTTTTTGAAAATGAAGAAAGAAAAGGAAATTTTTTTTCTTTTTTCAATTTTCAAAACTTTGTGACAAAAAGTGAGATCTGCAAAATAGTCAACATGCCTCTCAGCAAATAACTTGGAGTGCCTACTTTCCAAAATGGGGTCATTTGGGGGGTTTTGTGCTATCTTGGCATTTCATGGCCTCGGAAACTGTTATAGGTAGTGAGGAGTGAAATCAAGAATTTACGCCCTTAGAAAGCCTGAAGACGGTGATTGGTTTTCGGGGTCCTGTACGCGGCTAGTCTGCCAAAAAGTCCCACACATGTGGTATCCCTGTACTCAGGAGAAGCAGCAGAATGTATTTTGGGTCATAATTTCACATATGCCCATGGCATGTTTAAGCAATATATCATTTAGTGACAACTTTGTAAAAAAAAAAAATACTGTAATTTTCCTGAAACTTGTGACAAAATATAAAATATTCCATGGACTCAACATGCCTCTCAGCAAATAGCTTGGGGTGTCTACTTTCTAAAATGGGGTCATCTGGAGGGGGTTTTGTGCTATCTGGGCATTTCATGGCCTCCGAAACCGTGTTAGGTAGTGAGGAGTGAAATCAAAAATTTACACCCTTAGAAAGCCTGAAGACAGTGCTTGGTTTTCGGGGTCCTGTACGTGGCTAGACTGCCAAAAAGTCTCACACGTGTGGTATCCCCATACTCTGGAGAAGCAGCAGAATGTATTTTGGGGTGTAATTTCACATATGTCCATGGCATGTTTGAGCAATATATCATTTCAGTGACAACTTTTTAATTTGTGTAATTTTTTTTTTTCAATCACTTATGACAAAAAAATTTAAATATTAAATGTGCTTAACATGCCTCTCAGCAAATTCCTTAGGGTGTCTACTTTCCAAAATGGGGTCATTTGGGGGGGGGGTTGTACTGCCCTGTCATTTTAGCACCTCAAGAAATGAGATAGGTAGTCATAAACTAAAAGCTGCGTAAATTCCAGAAAATGTACCCTAGTTTGTAGATGCTATAACTTTTGCGCAAACCAATAAATATCCGCTTATTGAATTTTTTTTACCCGAGACATGTGGCTGAATACATTTTGGCCTAAATGTATGACTAAAATTGAGTTTATTGTATATTTTTTATAACAAAAATTAGAACATATCTTATTTTTTCCAAATTTTCGGCCTTTTTTAGTTTATATCACAAAAAATAAAAACTGCAGAGGTGATCAAATACCACCAAAAGAAAGCTCTATTTGTGGGAAAAAAAGACGCAAATTTTGTTTGGGTACAGCATTGCGCAGTTACCAGTTAAAGCAGCGCAGTGCCAAATTGTAGAAAGTGTTCTGGTCAGGAAGGAGGTAAAACCTTCCAGGGCTGAAGTGATTTTTTTTTTTTTTAGGGTTACAACCACTTTGTTTTACTGAGCACATACTGTATGTACTCCGTAAAACATTAGTTAATGTATTTTTAAACCCCAACTCCAGTTAAAGCTTCATTTTTTAGTTTTGAATAAACTTGGGAGGAGTAAACACTTCTGTCAAGTTTCTATTGCTGTATATGCCCCTGTTGGGGTGATTTCACTTCACTTCCTGTTTCTGTGATGGCCTATGACATCAGGACAAGAAATTAGTGGCGTGGATGTTTTTGCACTGGAAAACACTAACAATGATAATAGCATGACAGAGGTTCTATCCCTTCCCCAGTTCAATAAAAATAATGCGTTGTTACAGTTTGAGTCCCTACTGGATACATTCCGTTGTTACCTCACCTGACTGGAAATGAGGAGAAATCTCTAGTGGGGTCACAGGAGACCTCAATATAAACCAGACAGGGGTTCGATCCTTCTATAAAGTCTAAATCTTAAGTAAAGCAAAGTTTTGACTGGTGTTTAGTGTTAAATCCAGCTTGTGAAATTATGGCAGGATTTAGACTCAAAGAGGGAGGGGTAGCACTAGATGCCAGCCAAGTGCATTACATTCAGGTTGGTTAACAAGAAACACCTTGACATGAGGAGGCTCTTTTATATCCTGCTCCTTTTGCACTGTTCAATTACAAATTATAGGAAAGGGAGTGACCAAACTATATTAAAGTGGTTCTAACCCTAAAAAAAAAAAAAAAAAAATCTTGTTCCTTTAACTGCTTGCTGACCAACAGGGGCAAGTTGGCACGATCCTGCAAACCGCCTTAGCTATACGTCGGTCCCTTTAAGCAGGATTGCAGGTGCCCGCTGCACTGGTTGCTGATGTGTATGACCGGCGCTCGCGATGACCGAGGCCACACGCGATCGCGGGCACAAGAGCCAGAACAGGGACGTGTGTGTGTAAACACACAAATCCCTGTTCTGTGAGGAGAGGAGAGTCAGATCGTGAGTTTCTACTAGCTAGGAATAATGATCTGTCATTTCCTCCAGTCACTCCCATCCCCCTACAGTTAGAACACACACTAGGGAACACAGTTAACCTCTTGATCGCCCCCTAGTGTTAGCCCCTTCCCTGCCAATGACATTTACACAGTAATCAGTGCATTTTTATAGCACTGATCGCTGTGTAATTGTCACTGGTCCCAAAAAATGTGGGCCTAAACTGAGGAAAAAATGTGCTTTTTTAATAAAGAAAAATGGGGAGATTTGTAATAGCAAAAAGTACAAAATATTGTGTTTTTTTTCAAAATTGTCACACTTTTTTTGTTTCTAGCGCAAAAAAAAAAATCGCAGAGATGATCAAATACCACCAAAAGAAAGCTCTATTTGTGGGAAAAAAGGACGTCAATTTTGTTTGGGTACAGCGTTGCATGACCACTTAATTGTCAGTTAAAGCAAAGCAGTGCCTTATCGTAAAAAATGGCCTGGTCATTGAGCGGACAAATCTACCGGGGCTGAAGTGGATAAAGCATGATACGCAACATAGAGCTTGTGCTGTATCATTTGTCCCTCTCTGTGTTCTAAAAAAAAACAGGTTAATCTTGCTAGTTCCTGTGTCCCCCTGTCTGTGCTGACCACGGTAATCATGGTTGCCCCCGTCATCCCGCAACACTCCTCTCCTCCCCCCCCCCCCTCCCTTCCTGCCATTCAGCTCAGGAGTCAGTAACATTACTAGTGAGAAATCCTGTAATCCGCTTTGTTACAGGATAATATAATGTCCAGTGTGTGTTTGTTTAAAATCATTGTGCAAAATACCTAATTCACGTGACTTACCGCCACTCTCCTCCTCTCCCCCTGGCTGAATCTTGGCCCCTCCCACCATAGTGCTCGGAGCGGGGAAGGAGACCTTTGGCAGGTCATGTGAGTGCCCAGTAAATAAGGTATTTTGCGCAAGATTTTAAACAAACACACAAACTGCACATTATCTTATCCAGTAAAAGAGTAGATTACAGGATTTCTCTGGTAACTTTACAACCACTTTAAGTACAGTGGAGACAATTCAGATGACCAACTTGCTCTTCTATCTGGCAGGGCTGTTTACATCTCAGGACTGGTTGTTGGTCAAAATGAAAAATCCTTTAGCAAGTAAAGCAACAACAATATACTGTTTATTGTATGTAACTTTAAGTGTGTATTTAGCTGTTTTCCTGGAGAAAACATTAACATAACATCAGCAAAACTCCTTAAAGCTGAGTTCCACCCAAAAGTGGAACTTCCACTTATCTGTCTCCTTCCCCCCTCTGGTGCCACATTTGGCACCTTTTGGGGAGAGGGGGGAGCAGGTACCTGTTTTTGACAGGTACTCTGCCCCCACTTCCATCGGGCCTCGCCACGGCGAGGTACGTCAGAAGTCCGGCCCCCTCATCCTTCCCCTACTGTCGGGCCAGTAGGAGAGCACAGCCGCACTTTGCGCATGCACAGCAGGGACCCGGCCATGAAGCTGAAAGGCTTCACTGCCGGGTTCTCTTACTGGCAATGGCGACGGCAGCACCTGACAGCTGATGGAAAAATCTACTGTGGTGCAAACATCACTGGACTTCAGGACAGGTAAGTGTCCTAATGTTAAAAGTCAGCAGCTACGTGTGTGCTAGTATGTGTAGCTGCTGACTTTTAATTTTTGGAGGGGAAGGCAGAACTCTGCTTTAATGTTATTCTAATCTTGACCTAACCTAACTCTAAAATGTAACTCTTAACTTCAAATTAACTTGAATAACGTTCTGATGTGGATTTTAAGTGAAAAAGAAAAATACAAAAAGAAGTGAAATACAACAGAAATACAAAAGAAAAATACACAGTAACCCCCTACTCATTCACAAAAAAAGTTATCACCTAGAAATAGAGATACTCAAGTAATTGACAAGTCCTTTAGTAAAATTGCCACCAATATTATAATATGGCTGCACTGTATTCTGATCATGGTAGATTTAGATTTTAAAAATACAACAGTTTTTATTTAATGAGCATCTAGAAATATAGGGGCTGATTTACTAAAGCCGTGCGCCATCAGTAGAGGCGCACAGTGAGGCGCAACGCACATTTCCATATTTACGAAATGGTGTGCCGGTAACAGAGCTCGAATCTCCCATTTACTATAGCGATCTCGGCGCACAGAGAATGCAATCTGTGCTCCACTATGGACATGGCACAAGGCATCTCCAATTCAATATTAACAGAAGATGCAGGTGCCAATATTATGGGGTGATGTGAGGAAGTTTAGTAACAACTGCCAAAGTAACAAATATGCCCAAAATAGAATGAGAAAGTAACTTTTTCTGAGAAAGCCTGCTGCGCCTGCAAGTACGTTTAGAACTGTGTGATAGCAATGTAAGCAGTATGCATGCGCAAGCGCTCGTTCACATGAGTTTGTTCATTGTGCAGCTAAAATCTTAGTAAATGTTAAACAACATACATGCAATTGCGTGAGTTGAATGGGCGCACCTCTAATCTTGACAATTTTTTTTTAAGCTGGTTCCTTTATGTTTTTTTTTTTTAAGGAGATTTGCACACAGGTCATGTTAGCATGTTAGGTTGCCAACATGTGACATGTACCCTGTTAAAATTATGTAAAAATACTCTAGCTCCTTTTTTAAAACCTAAAAGGGCATTTAACCTTCCCCTAACCTTCTAATGCATATGATTTCCTTGGGTTAGCTTTTGCTTTTAAAGGGGAACTCCACACTCCATTCTACAATGCTCTTGTCTCCCCCCTCTAATCCCTTGGATTTTCATGGGCTAACTTTTGCTTTTAAAGGGGAACTCCACACTCCATTCTCCAATGCTCTTGTCCCACCAGTGGCAGCAATCAGTGCACACCACTGCCCACAAATGCCACCAATCAGTGCCCATTAGCGATGCCAGTCAGTGCTGGCTACCAGTGCCGCCTGTCAGTACTGCCCATCAATGCCCATCACTGCTGTCGATCAATGCTCATCAGTGTCGCCCATCAGTGCCACCCATCAATGTCCATCAGTGCCGCCTATCAGTGCTCACCAGTGCCGTCTATCAGTGCCCACCAGTGCCACATATCAGTTCCACCTATCAGTGCCCATAAGTGCGGCATATTAGTGCCTCCTCATCAGTGCCACCTAATCAGTGCCCATAAGTGCCGCCTCATCAGTGCCCATAAGTGCCACCTCATCCATGCCCACCAGTTCAGCCTATCAGTGGCCAACAGTGCCCGCCTCATCAGTGCACATCAGTGAAGGAGAAAAATTACTTTACTGACAGTAACTAAGTAAAAAAAAAAATTTTCTCAAAATTTTTGGTCTTTTTTTAGTAAAAAATAAAAAACCGAGCAGTGATTAAATACCACCAAAAGAAAGCTCTATTTGTGTGAAGAAAATGATAACAAATTTGTTTGGGTACAATGACCGCGCAATTGTCATTCAAAGTGCGAGAGCGCTGAAAGCTGAAAAATGGCCTTGGCAGGTAGGGAGTGTAAGTGCCCTGTAGGCAAGTGGTTAAAGGGGAACTCCGCACTCCATACTCCATTTCCCAATGCTCTTGTCTCCCCCTCTAATCCCTTAGATTTCCTTGAGCTAACTTTTGCTTTAAAGGGGAACTCCACACTCTATTCTCCAATGCTCTTATCCTCCTCCCTCTAACCCCTTGGATTCCCATGGGCTAACTTTTGCTTTTAAAGGGGAACTCCCCACTCCATTCTCCAATGCTCTTGTCTCCCCCCTCTAATCCCATGGATTTCCTTGGGCTAGCTTTTGCTTTTAAAGGGGAACTCCACTTCATTCTCAAAAGGTTGTGAGCTGCCTCCACCAATCCAAACCACATCCTTTTCCAGAGCATACAACAGGGCCAGCTAGGAAAGGGGCAAGAAGAGCGAGAACACCCTCCTGAACCATACAAGGCCACATGCACACTACATAGCTGTCTGTGTGTTGGGCTCTTCCCAATACCAACCACAAAGCACCTTGTACTCACTAGTTTAAAGGGGCTTTCCACATTCCAAAAAGCCCCCTGTCTGCAGTCCCCCACAACCCCAGCCTCGGGTTGTGTGGAAGAGGCACTTGCCCCCCTGGATATGGGAACAAGGTGGTTGACTTTTGGGGTGCCCGAGCCCCTCCTACTCCCCAAGTATCCACCCCCCTTTCATGGGCTGGCTTGCTGTGTGTTTGGCTAGGGGTTTGTTAGTGTTTGGGAGGGGCACAATCTTTTGTTATTTTAGGGTGGTATTTTTCATGTGGGGTTCTCATTTAAAACCTTAACAGACACAAATGGCCTTGTATGTTTTTTTTTTTTGGGGGGGGGCGGGCAGGGCTTTTTTTTAAACTTTTTTTTTAAAGATTGTGCAGCTGCAATGTAGATTTTAGGGTTTTCTCAAAGCAGTACATCTTTTGGAAACATGCTGCAGATGCACCACTTTACAGACAGAATAAGACCCCCCCTCCACATTTTTTTTCATTTCAGCTTTTAAGCAATTTGACATTTTTAAAAGGCACTTCTCCTTGTTTCATTTTGGTGGTTGTGAAAATTGGTGACATTGATATATATCCCTCAGAGCGGGACCTGGGCCCTCATACCCATTTTAATAGCAATAACTAGAATATAAGCCAGCCAAGTGGGGACTAGCCAAATTAACAGGTCAGTTCCCATAGACTGCAATAGTAATTGTTGTATAACTTTTGCCCATGTTAGACTGTTTGCTTTCCCCCCTGGACCGGGGGAGAGTTTGTCCCATCTGTAATTTTGTAGCATGCTGGATGATGTGCTTCATTTTGGACAGGGGGTGGCTTATTTTGTGCTAGCCGCATTTGGGTTGGTCTGGGCATGCTTAGGGACTTTGTTTTTTTGGTGTGTGAACAGCACTTGGATGTTTCTGGCCTGCTCAGAGAGTGTGTTTTTTTGGGTTAGTAATTTAAGGACATCCTTAACATGTGTACCCACTTTGAATTAATGTCTCTGTGTCATCTTGTCTATGCAAAACAGATGTGTTTTAGAGCGAGTATTTTTTATATTTATCTTAGCTAAAATAGCTGTCCAAAATGCCAAGCCATTGACTCTGATTTAAAGCACCTGTGCAAGGTGAAGGAAAACCTGCAAACATGGCCTGTTGGGAGTACTTGAGGACAGGGTTGAGAACCACTGATTTAGAGCACTGAGCTAAAATCTAGCTCAAGACCATCCTATTCAATTTGTGGGCATTTGAGGGAAACCAAGTGAGTGTTAGAACCACAGCTTGTCTTTTTAGGTTGGGCTTTGTGTCTCTTTTCTGAAACTTGGCTTCACTTTCTGTCACATAGCCAAACAGGAAGTGAGGGCAAAACTCTACCAATGTCTTTCCTTGGGGACACATAGGTCAATCTAACTAGTGTCCCCATTAGGCAAATTGCACTCTAGCACTTTGCTGTGTATACTCCAAATGATTTATTTTGGGCTTTTTTTTACTAAAGGCAGATCCATTCCGCACTTCAAGTGCACTCGCTGTAAATCTGAGGGGAAGCACTGCTGCTTTTATCATCCAATCGTGTAGAAGCAAAAATGCTGTTTTTTATTTTACTTGCATGTCCCCCTCGGATCTCCAGCGACTGCACTTCCAAATGCACTTGTAGTGCAAAGTGGATTTGCCTTTAGTAAATAAACCCCATATGTCCAAGATACCTAATAATTTGGGGTGTACACAGCAAAGTGCTAGAGTGCAATTTGCCTAATGGGGACACTAGTTAGATTGACCTGTGTGTCCCCAAGGAAAGACATTGGTAGGGTTTTAATCTCACTTCCTGTTTGGCTATGTGACAGTAAATTTTAAGGAGAAACGGTCAAAATTTGGGGAGGTGTCTTCACCCTATAAAAGGTGCAGACATCCCCAAAAACTGACAAGACAAATCCCTTTGCACTCTATCCCCAAGCAAAAATAAGAAAGGATTTAATTTAGGTTAACTTTGCAAAGACACATTCCTAAGTTCAACTGTGATGCATGTCAATGGCCCATTTAGACCTTTAATAGAAAACACCAGTTGCCTTTCACTAGAAACATTTGTTAGTCCAGTCCTGGAAATCTGCATCTGCTTTACTATTATTCACCAATAAAGTTATGGGCCTGCACTCTGATGTTACCTGATGTCACAAGGGGGCTTGGTCATCTGCTTAGGTCACCAGGTGGCCCTGCCCTCAGCTATATACCAGCTGTCAAAGCAAAAAGCCTGCAGTCAGCGGGACGCCTCCCACAAGTTGGAGTTTTACTGTTTTTTTTGTTTTATTTTTTTTGGGTCGTCGGACATTGTGATCGAAGATGGATGGATGTGGTGGGACATTTTTATTTTTTAGTAAAGGACTTGTCCCAAACTGTCTACTGTCATTTTTACTTTTTTGGTGAATCTGTAGGGATACAATGTACCCGATACCCATTCACATGGGGGGCGGGATCTGGGGGTCCCCTTGTTAAAGGGGGTTTCCAGATTCTGATAAGACCCCCACAACATAGACCCCCACAACCACCGGGCAAGGGTTGTGGGGAAGAGGCACTTGTCCCCATCAACATGGGGCCCCAAAACACCCTCCCCATGTTGAGGGCATGTGGCCTGGTACAGTGCAGGAGGGTAGTACTCTCTCGCCCCCGCTCCTGCAGCCTGCCAGGTTGCGTGCTTGGATAAGGGTCAGGCATGGATTTTGGGGAGACCCCCACGCCATTTTTAAAAAAAATTTTGGCACAGGGTTCCCCTTAATATCCATACACCAGACCTGTTGGGCCTGGTAATGGACTGAGGGGGGGACCCATGCCTTTTTCTTCAATGATTTCTATCTATATTGCTGGGATCCGACACTACATTACAGCCGCGAGCAGTTTTAAATTACATTTTTTCCTTTAGAAATGTCATTTTTCTGTGGTACTGTTCTAAACATGGGAAAGATGCATTACTTTACAGGCATACTAAGGACACCCCCAGGCACGATATATAAAGGCATATTTCATTTTTATTGTTGAACAATTAATTCAAATGATAGGAAATCAAACAGGCTCTTGCACTAAATCTAATTTATTTAAGATCTGATTGCAGTGTATGGTCACCTTTAAAGATCAAGATCTGAAAATATTAATTTATTGGGTTTAGAAACACCTCTGTTCTTTGTAATGTATTGAAAGATTTGGGTAAAAAAAAGAAAAAAAAAACACATTTCAAAGATATATTAGAAGTAATAGGAAGGAGATTAGTATCAAAAGGGTTAATTGAGAACACCTACTAATTGCCTAACAAGTCACACAAACAATTAGATGAAATTAACCAATTGTATTTAGCATGCGCTATTATCAATGAGAAAACTGCAGTTATCCTAGAGCCAGTTGCAGTGTACATACACAGGTATTTATTATCGTTATTTGTGCTTCAACGTGCGCCGGTTCGGTAACAATGTTTCCGGCGCACCAGTTAATGTATGAACTGGTGCAGCACCTACTTCTTAGTGAATGACGCTCATGGTGTAGTAAATCTACCCTTCTGTCTGAGGTCTAAAATCAGTGTGCTTGCTTAATTATGTCTGAAGTTAAATGATCTGAATCATTAAAAACACCTCAGGGTCCTGTGAGTAAGTAATTATGTATTACCTCTGATTCGGAAATATAGCCATTAGGTGGTCTCAGAGTTTTAAATAAGCACTGTGACTGCTGGGATGGCCTACTGGCACATCTGAATTAAATCAATGGAAACTATTGTCAAATCACTGATTTAAGGATCATTTTAACAGAATTGTTTTAATACTATTTCAACATATTTCTTAAAATCATCCTTAACCACTTAGCAACTACCCATCCGCAATGTACTGCAGCGAGCAGCTGCTGTAGACAAAACGGCGTACCCGTAGCTACCTACCTCTGGATTTAGAGCACGCGTATGCATGCCCCCCCCCACCTGGCTCCCGCTGTGATTGTACACAGTGGAAGCCTGTCAACAGGTCCTGTGAATCGTTGGTTGGGACATGCTGATCGGTTTAGAGATCGGTTAGTAAAAGCAGCACACACACATTACATATTGTTAGGCACACAGTTAACCCCTTGATCACCCTAGATGTTCACAGCCAGTGTCATGATTACAGCGACAGTGGGGCTGATTTACGAACCATTTGCACCTTGAGTTGAGGCGCACGCCGAGGCACAACGTTTTGGTATTTACGAAACATTTGCGCCGGTAACACATCGCTATTCCCCATTTACTATAGTAATCTCGGCACACGGGGGGAGGCAACCAGTGCGCCACTATGGACATGGCGCAGGACATCTTCAACTCAAAATTAAAAGAAGCTGGAAGTGCCAATATTATGGGGGTGATGTGGGGTGATGTGAGGAAGTATAGTAATAACTGCCCAAGTAACAAATATGCCCAAAATAGAATGAGAAAGTAACTTTTACTGAACAAGCCTGCTGTGCCTGCAAGTACATTTAGAACTGCGTCAATTTATGCACTGCACATGCGTAAGCGGCATATGCGCTCTTTCAAATGCATTAGCTCACTGCGCCAGCAAAATCTTAGTAAATGTCAAGCGACGTAAATGCATTTGCATGGGTTGAATGGGCGCACCTGTAAACTTGACTTTTTTTTACGCTGGTTCACTTTTATGTGTTTTTTTAAGGATATTTGAACACTGGTCATGTTAGCATGTTACGTTGCCAACATGTGACATGTACCTTGTTAAAATGATGTAAAAAGACTCTCACTACTCTAGCTCCTCCTAAAAGGGCATTTAACCTTCCCCTTCTAATGCATATGATTTCCTTGGGCTAGCTTTTGCTTTTAAAGGGGAACTCCACACTCCATTCTCCAATGCTCTTGTCTTCCCCTTCTAATGCATATGTTTTCTTTGGGCTAGTTTTTGCTTTTAAATGGGAACTCTACACTCCAATGCTCTTGTCTCCACCTTCTAATGCATATCATTCTTTGGGGCTAGCTTTTGCTTTTAAAGGGGAACTCCACACTCCATTCTCCAATCTCCAAACGCTGTGATCTGCCTTCACCAATCCAAACCACATCCTTTTTCATTCATTGCTAGAAAAGGGGCAAGAAGAGCGATCGCCCAATCCACTCCTGAACCATACAAGGCCACATGCACTCAACATAGCTTGCTGCCTTTGGGGCATGTTGGGCTCAGCCCAATACCAACCACAAAGCACCTTGTACCCACTAGTTTAAAGGGGCTTTCTACATTCTGCAAAGCCCCCTTTTCTGCAGCCCCCCACAACCCCAGCCTAGGGCTGTGTGGAAGAGGTCCTTGTCCCCCTGAATATGGGAACAAGATGGTTGACTTTTGGGGTGTCTGAGCCCCTTCTGCTCCCAAACATGCACCCCCTTTCATGGGCTGGCTTGCTGTGTGTTTGGCTAGGGGTTTGTTAGTGCGTGGGAGGGGCACAATATTTTTAGATTTTGGGGTGGTATTTTTCACGTGGGGGTTTTAATTTTAAGCCTTTACAGCCCCAAATGGCCTTGTATGTTTTGGGGGGGGGGGGGTTTGTGTTAAAATCTTTCAGCTGCAATGTCGATTTGTATGTTTTCTCTAAAGCTGTACATCTTTAAAGCAGCATTTTGGATACATGCTACAGATGCACCACTTTACAGACAGAGTAACTCCACCCCCCAAGTTACTAGCTTTAGGGCTAGTTCACGCCATAGAAACACAGTCCAGATGCATGTGCGTTTTTTATGCGATCCAGTGCGTTTTATACGTTTTTGATGTGTTTTTGATGCAGTCCAGTACTTTTTTCCACCTTCTTTTTTCTTAACCATAATTAAGGACATGCTGGATGATGTGTTTATGGATGTGGGGTTGCTTATTTTGTGCTAGCTGCATTTGGGTTGGTCTGGGCATGCTCAGGGACTTTGTTTTTTTTTCCTGTGCCTTTTGATGTGTGAAATGCATTTTTTCTGCTTTTTATGTGTGAACAGCACTTGGATGTTTCTGGGCATGCCCAGAGAGTGTGTTTTTTTGGGTTAGTAATTTAAGGACATCCTTAACAGGTGTACCCACTTTGAAGTTCTGTCTCTACATTGGGTGAACTTGCATTTTGTGTGTTTCATGGACTGTGCATGTGTTTTCAATTGCCTCATTAGCACACAAACCTATGTTATATAAAGCTTGCAGATAGCATTCTTTACCTTGCCCTGAAAAGAGGCAAGATTGTATGTGGCCAGCAAGAGAGTACATTTGGGTGTCCTTATCGAGTTTATAACACATGTATTTTCTCTTTGTTATGTCTTTGCAAAACAGATGTGTTTTCAAGCAAGTTTTTTTTTTTACTTTGGTTTATTGTATTTTTTTGGGTGGGTGATATTTTCCCCTGAAATATGTTTGTTGTCAATGTGTGTCGTTTGTAGGTTGTTCACTTTGATTTAATTGTCTGTGCTACATTATTTTGCAAAAACGTTCTCAAGATGTTGTGACTAATGTTTAAATCCTTAATAGATATCCATTTGTGGGCGCAGTCCTTTTAACTCCTGTTAACCATATTCTGTTTGTGTCTCAAATTAACATACATGTGTTTTTTTTTATTGCTTTCCTTGCTCTTTTCCAAGTCCTGTTTTGTTGAACAATAAAATTTGTAGAAAATTTTTATGTTTTGTGTTTTTTGTTACTTTTCGTGCAACACATTTTCCAGCTGCAGCTTAACTAGGTTGATTGGCATGGCAAATCCCAAAAATGTGTGATTTGTCTAAGTCACTTTCCTGGTGCCTTCATGGTAGCATATGCATGGATTGTGTGTGGATTGTGCACCAGGAAAGAAATTACAGAGAGGTGAGTATTCAATTTTCCATTTTAGCGCAGTGGTTCTCAAGTACCTCCGACAGGACATGTTTTGGGAATTTTGTCTTGGCTAAAATAGCTGTCCAAAATACCAAGCCATTGACCTGATTTAAAGCACCTGTGCAAGATGGAGGAAAACCTGCAAACATGGCCTGTTGGTGGTACTTGAGGACAGGGTATAGAAGCATTGAGCTAAAATCTAGCTCAAGACAATCCTGTTCTAATTTTGGGCATTTGAGGGAAACCAAGTGAGTGTTAGAACCCCTGCTTGTCTTTTTTAGGTTGGGCTTTGTGTCCCTTTTCTTAAAATTGGCTTCACTTCCTGTCACATAGCCAAATGGGAAATGAGGGTAAAACCCTACCAATGTCTTTCCTTGGGGACACACGGGTGAATCTAACTAGTGTCCCCATTAGGCAAATTGCACTGTAGCAATTTTTTGTGTACACCCCAAATTCTTAGGTATTTTTGGGTTTATTAAAGGCAAATCCACTCTGCAATACAAGTGTAGTCACTAAAAATCTGAGGGGAAGCAATGGTGATTTTAACATCCAATCATGTAGAAGCAAAGATGGTGTTTTTTTTTTTTTTCCTTGCATGTCCCGCCTCGGATCTCCACCAACTGCACTTCCAATTGCACTTGTAGTGCAAAGTGGATTTGCCTTTAGTAAATAAACCCCACAGTCTAAGATACCTAATAATTTGGGGTTTACAGAGAAAAGTGCAATTTACCTAATGGGGAAACTATTTATATTGACTTGTGTGTCCCCCCCAAGGAAAGACATTGGTAGGGTTTTACCCTCACTTCCTGTTTGGCTATGTGACAGGAAATGAATAAATTTGGAGAAAGTGGCAACATTTGGAAGGTCTTAACTCTATCAGGGGTGCAGACATCCCCAAAAACTGACAAGACTTCTAATGCCTCTGCACTCTATCTCCAAGCAAAAATAAGAAAGGATTAAATTTAGTTCAACTTTGCAAAGACACATTCCTAAATTCAACTTTGATGCATGGCAATGGCCCATTTAGACCTTGTTTAATGGAAAACACCAGTTGCCTTTCACTAGAAACATTTGTTAGTCCAGTCCTGGAAATCTGCATTTGCTTTATTATTAATTTCTATAAAAATTGCTAATGAAAAAGGGGGAACGTTGGAGCGGACTTTATAGGTACCAGAAAAGGAATACAAAATATTAGAAAAATAATTAATTTATTATACAAAGATATAAACAATTGACAATATTCCATAAAAATTGGGTTTCTGCAGCTAGATGCGCGACCGCTGTGTATGTGAGATGTGTAACTGCTGTGTGTGCATATGTGGTTCTCAGAAAGCGGTAGCCAAAATGACATCATGTCCCTACAGTAAGTTGCTTGTACTGCTGCTAAGTCCTCTGAGGAAGAGATGATCCTTATCTGCACATTAAGAAAAAAAATATTTTTTATAACATGGAGTGGTGTTTGTGTGGGTGCCTGACACACATTCATGCATATTAGGGCCAATTTAGACAGGATCCGATTTACAGCATGTTCTTAGATTGTGGGAGGAAGCCCACCCAGGCATAAGGAAAACATGCAAACTCCAGACAGATGGTATCACAGGTGGGATTCAAACCAGGGACCCTTTTTGTTGCTAGGTAAAAGTGCTAACCACTATACCACTGTGCTGCACAAATATGCAACTATAGATGTAGGTTCTTGTGTCCACTTGTGAAAATACAAGTGGGTCATGACACGTCTACATTCCAAATTTGGCACTTAAGATGGTCATGCACTATGCAATCTGATTGTCCAATCTCTGTACAACTTTTTTTTCCCCGCAAAATAGGTAATAGGAATATGCCCTTGAACAATGAATTCAATCTTTTGGAAATCAAACAGGGTCTTGCCTAATCTAATTTGTCTAATTTTTCTAATTTTTTTAAGATTGCAGTGTATGGTCACCTTTAAAGATCAAGATCTGAAAATATTAATTTTTTGGGTTTAGAAACACTTTTCTGTTCTTTGTAATGTATTATAATATTTGTGTAAAAATAGAAAAAAAAAATTCAAAGATATATTAGAAGTAATAGGAATGAGATTAGCATCAAAAGGGTTATTTTAGTGAGAACACCTACTAATTGCCTAACAAGACACATCCAATGAGATGGGCGTGGGCGCTATTATCAATGAGAAAACAGCAGTTACCCTGCCACCAGTTGCTGTTTACATATTTATTATCGCATTGCGCATCTGCGTGCGCTGGTTCACACACCCACTCAATTATTTATGCGGCGCACCAAATAAGATATGAACCGGCGCAGCGCATTGTTCTTAGTAAATCAGCCCCAGTGTATAGTACTATCACTAATCACTGTATTAATGTCACTGGTGATGTCAGTGGCATTCAGTCAGCTCCATCTGTGTGAAAAATTTAATTAAAATTTCGCTTGGGTACAGTGTTGCAGGACTGCGCAATTGCCAATTTAAGTACCTTAGTGCCAAATAGCTAAAAATAGCCTTGTCATGAAGGGGGTGAAAGTGGCTGAGCCAGAGAGGAGGGCTGATGATGTCACAACCTCTGGCTCAGCCAATTAGAGAAAGCTTTGTATTCATTAATAGAATACACTGCTTTCTGTAAATGGGTGACTGGCGCTGTGATAAACTACTGTGTTCTGGGTATGCGACTGGAAGTCTTGGCTTGAACCCGGAACACAGTGCGGTATGCTGTATATAGCCACAGCTAAATACAGTTTATACCACAAATCCAGTGGCCTCACATGTTAGTCTAATAAAAGACAGAGTTCCACTTTAAAGTGTATGTAAACCCACACTATGCAAAGCACCACTGTGAAAAGTAAATGAAATATGTGTCTGTTATGTCTGTAAGTCTTTTCCCAAAAATAATTCTGGTAGCTTTTTCATTTCTTGAATTCAGCAGTCACATAACCGCAAAGCCTCCTCCGAGTTGCTATGGGGGGCGTGTCAGTGTTGGAGGAGGGGCAGGCTAGCTACTAGTGAGGTCTTACACAGTGGGGAGTAGTTTCCCTGTGTTCATTGCATTCCAGGAGCTTGCCTCTTCTATGCTCGTCTAGACAGTGAATGACATACACAGCTGGGAATTACATTCCCTGTCTGTGTACATCTTCTGCTGTCTGTGCCCCTATTGGCTGCAGCTGCATAAGACAGGCTGTGATTGGCTGATGGATCACAGCATTCTTGCAGGGGGAGGGGGGATGTCTGCTGATCTTACTACAGAGACATAGGCTCGCCGTGCCTATGTATGGTGTGCCTGTATCCCTGAAGCACACGCTATAACACAAGAGGCTGCTCTTTTCAGGAAAGACATACCCTGATGGACACACAGTATATGTGCTATAATATTTTTAATGGTTACATACACTTTAAAGCGGAATTCGACCCATATTTTTAACTTTTTGCCATCCAGCAGAAAAGAGTGCATTCATTGCAATTTGGCATATCATTTTTTTAAAAAACACTTACTGCTGTATTTCTTTATAATATTCCTACTTCCTCCTCCTCGGCTTTGCAATGTCTCCTGGGATATGTGTGTCATCAAACCCAGGAGACAACAGGCATCGCCGGTGTTAAGCCACCACTCATCAGAATATGCAACCGAAGTGAAGTTGCATAGCGGCCATCTTGGTACACCTGAACTCGTCCACAGTAAGCCTAGAGTTAGAAGTCAGCAGGCAGACATCTTTATATACCCACGGGAGTCTTGCTTTTCACTGATATTTTTAACAGTAAACTCAGGTTATATATACTGTATTTCACTATATAAGCTGAATTTACTGTTAAAAATAACTGTGAAATGCAAGACTCCGGTGGGCGTATAAAGATGTCCGTTTGCCGACTTCTAACTCTAGGCTTACTGCGGACGAGTTTGGGTGTACCAAGATGGCTGTGACACAAAGTCACTTTGGTTGCATAGTCTGATGGGTAGTGGCTTTCTGCCAGGACACTGGGTCGAAGCATCGAGAGATCAAGAGGTGCATGCTGGGCATACAGCATCACCATATCCCGGAAAAGAGACTGCTAGTGCGCTTCACATGTGCCCACAGTAGAGATGGAAGTGCTCTGCATAGCAAAAATAAACAACATTTCCGCGTACACACGATCGGAATTTCCGACGGGAAATGTTCAGTGTGAGCTTGTTGTTGGAAAGTCCAACCATGTATATGCTCCATCGGACATTTGCTGTCAGAATTTCCGCCAACAAATGTTTGAAAGTAGGTTTTCAAATTTTCCGACAAAAAACTTTGTTGTTGGAAATTCGTGTGTACACAAATCCGACGCACAAAATTCCACGCATGCTCTGAACCAAGTACGAGACGGAAGCGCTTGGTCTTATAAAACTAGCATTTGTAATGGAGATAGCACATTCGTCACGCTGCAAATTTTTAAATCTTTCAATGCAGCGCATTCTCTTCTTTATAATGCTAGAATAATGAAGTTGGTTGGCTGCTGATATTCCCACAGAGTTCTGACAAACTGATTTCTTATTATTTCTCATGATCTCCTGAATAATCTTTTTTTTTTTTCGCAAAATCTCCAGAATAATCTTTTTTTTTTTTTTATAGTGATCTCCATAATATTTTGTGCTTTGTATTTTTGAAATGTACCTGCCTACTCACAAACAAACTGTCCTTTTTGAACTAAAACACATAGCCAAGGATTTGTAAAAAAAAAAAAAAGAAATTTATTAGGGGTCATAACAAAATAAAGAGGGAGGCAACGCTGGATAAACTGTTGAAATTGGCAAAGCCTTTGTACCCCAGGGCAGACATTAATTATTTGACAGGCAAAATTGGTAGCCTGAGGAGTCCATTTTATAGGGAGCACAATACGGTCCAAGACTGTGGTCTTACAACAGTCTGCGTCTTTTGCCAGACCACACCAAACCCAGGCCATCACTCTCAAGACTTCCTTCCACGCTTCCTTCCAGGCTCTGGCTGTGTTGTTGGAGGTGTTGCTGGAGGTGGTGGAGGAGTCATATGGTCCAACTCACAGACGTGGCTTTTATTTGTGAGTTGGCCCCTCACCCTCTTATTTAGGGACTGAAATATTACCTCCTCACAGATGAGGTGTTGGCCCTCCTCCATTCCTTGTATTTTACTGGCCGTCATACACGCAAAAGCCTTGTGTACACTAGAGGTGGTTGTGAGGACCGCAGTAGCCTGCCAAATCAAATTAGTGGCTGACTCCTCCATGTTCCTCGCCTTCCTGGTCCTTTTGTTGGAAGGCGGAGGGGAGGAACTTGGGATTTAGTCAGGCTACTGGGCACGGCCAACTCCTGGCTGCTACTTTCCATGGCCACCTCCTGGCTGCCACTTTCCATGGCCTCCTCCTGGCTAAGACTTTCCTGTGTATGAAAATGGGACATAGTTTTAGTTTTTTTGTCATCAATCACACACAATTTTGAGCTCATGACTGTTGCAAATTGAATGTTAACAAATAGAAAAGACTATCATTCTGACCCCAGCATTTTTCATTCTTGTCCCAATCATTTTTGGCTACTACTGTCTATTGATATGTAAACCACTTTGTTAAATCAGAAATTAGTGATCAATAATAACATCTAGTTAACATCATTAATTTTTTGACAAGAAATATGTTGAACAATGCTATACCTCACTCAAGCTGGGTTCCTCCACATCTTCTTCCTGCATGCAAGGTCCAGGTTGTACATCGGAAGCCTCATCTGATGTGGAAGGAAGAGTGGAAAGAAGGGTTGAGAGTGATGGCCTGGGTTCACTCTGGTCTGACAAAAAACGCAGTCTGTGTAGTACCACAGCCTGGGTACATATACATCATCTGCTGCTGCTCCTGATCTCATGGAATTCTTGACCTTTTTGCGCTCCCTATTATATGTGCTCCTCAGGCCACCAATTTTGCACTTCAAATAGATGATGTCTGCCGTGGGAATCACAGGCTTCACCAATTCCAACAGTTGATCCAGCGCTGCCTTCCTCTTTAGTTTGTTATTATAAAATTAGTGTTTTAATTGCCACAGACGGGAAAGCTCCCTGTACTTATCAATGAAGTTGGGGAGGAAGTCATGGTCATTAAATTTATCCATTTTATCTGCAAGACACAACACAAGACAAACCCTAATGTCAAGCTAAACTCCCCTAATCTTGTCCCAATATATGCCTCAATTTATAAGCAGTATAGGCCACTATCCACTGATGCCCCAAGTTAAAATTGTACCTTCATTTGCACGATGGGTGCTTATGCTACTCCGTCCTCTGCTCACAGATCGTACGTATGACGCACGCGTGTTATGCTTTATATACACTGCGAATTGCGTGAAACTTCGCCCTGACCTTCTTACTGGTGTATTCCCCACCCCTTCTTTTTCAGCGCAGTGGGAGAGCACATGGCGGAGAGACAACATGTGCGTGATAATAGCAGCAACGACAAGGAAAGCCCGGAGCCACAAACATTCTGATCCCAGAGGAGATTTAAGGCCTCAAATATGTCCTTTGTAGAGATGGTGGAGATGGTGGACATCTTGAAGAGGGATGACTATGATGGGAAGTATGGACCGTACAGAAACAGAAACCCAAATGTGAGAAAGGCCAAGATCATGGCTAAAATTGTGAGAAGTCTGCACAGGAATTTTGGGGTACGACGATCCAAGGAGCAATTGAGGAAACACTGGTCAGACCTGAAATTGAGGGAGCACGATCAGTACAGAAGGATCAGGAAACTGCTGCACAAAAGTATTTGTCCTATGTTCCTATTATTATTATTACTTGCATGCTGCTCCATGTGCTTTTCTTTACTGTTGTACAGTTTAAAATGGCATTTAAAATGGCAAGTTTAAGGTTCGTGGGGACAGTAATAGTTCGTAGTAAACATTGTTTGTTCGCCCACTAATACAATGTTTTTGGCATATGCAGGTTAACTACATTTGTTCATGCCTATTTGTATTAAAATAAGTTTAGTACATTGTTGTCTAGAGGGGTTTGTAACTAGAATGAAATGCAAACTTGATTCAGTGTATAAAGAGAGGTAACTCAGCAGCTGTTTACACATCTGGACGCAGGAGCATTATTGTGGGACACCAGAACAGCGTTTTAATGGTGTCCCACACAGGTGCTCCAGTGGATACTAGGGGTCTCTCCATGTGTGATACTTTACCAAAAAAGGTAAGTATTCCAGCTTTAAGAAAGGGAAAAAAATCATGTCTTCAGTTTGGAACTCTGCCAAAACAGACAATTGTACGACACTTCCAAGCAATGTTTCATATTACTATTTCCTGCCTCAAATATCTGTGTGCCAAGTATACCTTTTTTGTATCCACATAGGGACATCTGAGGACACCTGGAACCCCACACCTCCTGAAGAAGGGGAAATCCCCACACACCTTGAAAAAGATGTGGATTCTGAGGTTCAGGAAGTTGTGTGTGATGTGGGAGAAATAGTGACCACAACAGTTTAGTGTCTGAGACCACAGCTTCAGGTAATAGATGCCTGCATATTTATAATACATTGTGTGTTTTTTTATTTTTAGATGATATGGATGTTGTGGAAGAAGAAACTCATTTTACCAGTGCAAGTGCACAAGTCCTCATCGGGGAGATAATGGTGTGCAATTGGGATTTAGAGAAGGTCAAGGAAAACATCAATGATGTACAACAAAAAATGGCGAACATCATTGATGTTTTAGGCAGAATCTAAAACCCACAAAAATTTAACAGTTTGTTGTTGAATTTTTTTATTTTTAATAAAGTTTTAAAGTAATTTGAAAGCCAAATTTTGAAGATGCACATAGTGTGTCAACATGTGCTATCTGCCATCACGGGATATCAATGTACGTGTTTTGTGGGTGCAACCCCTTCCTTCAAACTAAAGTAGATGAGAAGAAGGGGTTGCACCCCCAAAACATGTCCAGTGATCCCCCATGATGGAAGCTAGCACATGTTGACATTAGGCATGGGATTAGGAGGGAAATCCACATTTTTATCATCATGTGCATCTTCAAAATTTGGCTTTTACAGGGGTGACATCACCCCATCTGATGAAGGCAAGATCAACACCGTTTTGACGTACTAACGTCTCCTATTGCCTTCACTTTATCGAAGTTTCACTTCGTAAGGTCCTGAGTTGTGTACTTTATGGTTTTAAACATGCCTGTTTAACCAAAAAAAGGCTATTTCTACTGTCAGACATAACTGTTATACACCAAAGATGTTGGTTTGTTAAAAAACCCTTTTCTACCACACATGTGAATGTGCACGAAGTAAAATGTTTTATACTCAACAATGTGTGGCTTCTTATTTCAATGCTCAATACCAATTTTTGGAGTAAGTTGGTGTTTACAGTGACAATAAGGGTATTTACTAAAGGCAAATCCACTTTGCACTACAAGTGCACTTTCAGTGCACTTTCAAGTGCACTTGCAGTGCACTTGTAATGCAAAGTGGATTTTCCTTTAGTAAATAACCCCCACAGTGCTGTAAAATTTGACCCAATCAGGCCATTTTAGGGGCTCAAAGAAAATTGAGTACTGTCCGTGATACTTTTTTTATTTATTTTTTTTATTTGCACTAACATACAATTTTTCAGGACAAGCTTTCGGGGTATGTCCCCTTCTTCAAGGTCCAAGCAGTACTGATTCACACATTTCTAAGCAGAATGTTCAAGAAAAAAAGGGAAAAAAAAAAAAGAAAAAAAAGAAAACAAAACACATACAAATCAATGGTAATAAAGATAGCAGCAGAGTTAGTGAGATAAGACAGAGGGAGAGCTAGGAGGGAATGCAAGGGGGGGGAAATACTAATCACAGAGCGGTCGTAAAACTTTAGCATAATGTGTAAGGAAACCAATGTCTAAATTCAGGCCATTATTCTTTGTGTCAAAAAGAAGTATCATTCTTAGTTCAAACGTTTTCCTTTCCTGGATAGTTCTGAAATTCCCTTTAAGAACTAAGACATTGAGGTCTTCTATAGTGTGGTCCGATTGTGAGAAATGATGTCCCACAGGTGTGCATAAACTGTCTTCTTTATGTTCTTTGATGGTATGTCTGTGCAAATTCATCCTCACTTGCAACTTCTGTCCTGTTTCACCAACATAAGATCCTTTGCTGCACCTTTTGCATTGGATGAGGTACACAACATTACTTGAGGTACAGCTGTAAGATCCCATGATATAGAAGGTCCCATTTGTGTGTGTAACACTTTTGGATAGATTTATCTGGTTGCATAGTTTGCAGCGTTTTTTATTGCAGGGTTTGCAACCATTATTTTTGACTTCATAATCAGAGTGAAGTTTCCTACTGATTAGTTTGTGTCTGAGGTTGGGTGGTTGTCTGAAAGCCAATAATGGGGGTTGTTGGAATATTCCTTTCAGAGTTTCATCCTCTGTTATAATGGGTTGTAAATCTTTAATTATCTTTTTGATCCCTTCAAGTGCTGGGTTGTATGTGGTCACTAGAGGTACTCGGTTATTTGTTTTTTTCTCTGTGTATTGGAGGAGATTTTCTCTTCGGGTTTTCAAGGCTGTGTTTATGCTGTTGTTTATGGTTTTGTCTTTGTAACCTTTCTTATGGAAGGAGTCTGCCAGTGTTCTGAGATGTTTATCTCTGTCTTCTGGGTCTGAACAAATTCGGTGGTATCTGATGGCCTGGCTGTGTATGATGGCCCGTTTGGTGTGTTGGGGGTGAAAACTGGAACTATGAAGATAGCTGCATCGGTCAGTCGGTTTTCTGTATATTGACGTGTGTAGCTTGTCATCCCTGATGTATACTGTAGTGTCCAGGAAGTTGACATGTGTGTTCGAATAGTCCATTTTTAGTTTGATAGATGGGTGAAAAGTGTTGATCAATGAAAAGAATTGGTTTAGATTTTCTTCACCTTCAGTCCATATCATGAATATATCATCAATATAGCGATAATATCTGTATGGCTTTTGTTGTATGCTGTTCAGAAATTTGTCCTCCAGGTCAGCCATAAATAAATTTGCATATTGGGGTGCCATTTTGCTTCCCATAGCAGTACCCATACACTGGAGATAGATGTCATTATTGAAAGTGAAGTAGTTGTGTGTAAGAATGAATTCAATGAGCCGCGTCACATCCTCAGCAGTGTATTTGTGGTCTGGTGAGGATGATAAGAATCTGTGACATGCCGCCAACCCATCCTTGTGAGGGATGTTACTGTACAGAGATTCTACATCCATAGTGACTAGAAGAGTATTAGGTGGTAATTGTTGTATATTGTTAAGCTTGTTCAGAAAATCAGTGGTGTCTTGCAGGAAACTTGCAGTGTTCATGACTAAAGGTTTTAACATGTTTTCTACAAGGCCTGAGATATGTTCAGTAAGTGTATTCATACCTGTTATAATGGGTCTGCCTGGATTTCCTGGCTTGTGGATCTTGGGCAGCATGTAGAAGTCTCCCATTTCTGGATTATCCGGAATTGCATTGATGAGTTCTGAATGTAGGTGGCTTGGCATTGTCGCAATGAGACCTTTTAATTGCTTAGTAAAATCCTGGGTCGGATCATAATCCATAACTGGATTATGATCCGACCCAGGATTTTACTAAGCAATTAAAAGGTCTCATTGCGATCCGACCCAGGATTTTACTAAGCAATTAAAAGGTCTCATTGCGACAATGCCAAGCCACCTACATTCAGAACTCATCAATGCAATTCCGGATAATCCAGAAATGGGAGACTTCTACATGCTGCCCAAGATCCACAAGCCAGGAAATCCAGGCAGACCCATTATAACAGGTATGAATACACTTACTGAACATATCTCAGGCCTTGTAGAAAACATGTTAAAACCTTTAGTCATGAACACTGCAAGTTTCCTGCAAGACACCACTGATTTTCTGAACAAGCTTAACAATATACAACAATTACCACCTAATACTCTTCTAGTCACTATGGATGTAGAATCTCTGTACAGTAACATCCCTCACAAGGATGGGTTGGCGGCATGTCACAGATTCTTATCATCCTCACCAGACCACAAATACACTGCTGAGGATGTGACGCGGCTCATTGAATTCATTCTTACACACAACTACTTCACTTTCAATAATGACATCTATCTCCAGTGTATGGGTACTGCTATGGGAAGCAAAATGGCACCCCAATATGCAAATTTATTTATGGCTGACCTGGAGGACAAATTTCTGAACAGCATACAACAAAAGCCATACAGATATTATCGCTATATTGATGATATATTCATGATATGGACTGAAGGTGAAGAAAATCTAAACCAATTCTTTTCATTGATCAACACTTTTCACCCATCTATCAAACTAAAAATGGACTATTCGAACACACATGTCAACTTCCTGGACACTACAGTATACATCAGGGATGACAAGCTACACACGTCAATATACAGAAAACCGACTGACCGATGCAGCTATCTTCATAGTTCCAGTTTTCACCCCCAACACACCAAACGGGCCATCATACACAGCCAGGCCATCAGATACCACCGAATTTGTTCAGACCCAGAAGACAGAGATAAACATCTCAGAACACTGGCAGACTCCTTCCATAAGAAAGGTTACAAAGACAAAACCATAAACAACAGCATAAACACAGCCTTGAAAACCCGAAGAGAAAATCTCCTCCAATACACAGAGAAAAAAACAAATAACCGAGTACCTCTAGTGACCACATACAACCCAGCACTTGAAGGGATCAAAAAGATAATTAAAGATTTACAACCCATTATAACAGAGGATGAAACTCTGAAAGGAATATTCCAACAACCCCCATTATTGGCTTTCAGACAACCACCCAACCTCAGACACAAACTAATCAGCAGGAAACTTCACTCTGATTATGAAGTCAAAAATAATGGTTGCAAACCCTGCAATAAAAAACGCTGCAAACTATGCAACCAGATAAATCTATCCAAAAGTGTTACACACACAAATGGGACCTTCTATATCATGGGATCTTACAGCTGTACCTCAAGTAATGTTGTGTACCTCATCCAATGCAAAAGGTGCAGCAAAGGATCTTATGTTGGTGAAACAGGACAGAAGTTGCAAGTGAGGATGAATTTGCACAGACATACCATCAAAGAACATAAAGAAGACAGTTTATGCACACCTGTGGGACATCATTTCTCACAATCGGACCACACTATAGAAGACCTCAATGTCTTAGTTCTTAAAGGGAATTTCAGAACTATCCAGGAAAGGAAAACGTTTGAACTAAGAATGATACTTCTTTTTGACACAAAGAATAATGGCCTGAATTTAGACATTGGTTTCCTTACACATTATGCTAAAGTTTTACGACCGCTCTGTGATTAGTATTTCCCCCCCTTGCATTCCCTCCTAGCTCTCCCTCTGTCTTATCTCACTAACTCTGCTGCTATCTTTATTACCATTGATTTGTATGTGTTTTGTTTTCTTTTTTTTCTTTTTTTTTTTTTTTTTTTTTCCCTTTTTTTCTTGAACATTCTGCTTAGAAATGTGTGAATCAGTACTGCTTGGACCTTGAAGAAGGGGACATACCCCGAAAGCTTGTCCTGAAAAATTGTATGTTAGTGCAAATAAAAAAAGTATCACGGACAGTACTCAATTTTCTCTGTCACAATTGCACTAATACGGCTACAACAAATCAAGTAGGGGCTCAAAGCAATTAATTCATGGAGCTGAAAAGGATGATTATTTTTATCATTAAAGCATTACATACATTAACAACAAAAACATTGTGTGTGTGTAGCAGACCCACAACATAATAGTTAGCTGAAGAAGAGATTGTCACTTCATGTATCAAATAAATTACGTTTGCACTATTGAAGAAAATGGCCAAAAATAAAAGGCCATTGGAGAACCTAGGAGACAACTAAAAGAAACAAAAGCAGTAAATCAAATGAAATATGAGTTTAGTTTATAAAACAAAAAATGATTTTAAAGATGTTTTACACATTGTCTGGCATATCAATGGCCCCCTACCCGCAAAGTACTCTACATACTTTTGTCGCATTTCACAGGCGCTTTGGGGGGGAAAGCCTGACGGCCAGCTTCAAGAGCCGTCAAGGTTGTTTGATTTTGAAAGCTGGCCTCAGTCCCAACTGGGGCCACATAGTTTGTTGCATTTTTCCTTAAGAAATTATAGATTATGCAGCAAGCAAGGACAATGTGATTTATTTTATATTTCGCCATGTTGATCACTGTGAGAAATAGGCGGAAACGGTTGGCCATTATTCCAAATGCATTCTCCACCACTCTTCTTGCTCTGGCCAGCCGGTAATTAAAAACCCTCTGGTCCGGGGTGAGGGTCCTCATCGGGAACGGCCACATCAGATGGTCACCCAGCCCAACCGCTTCATCAGTCACAAAGACAAATGGGAGTCCCGTCACGTTGTCTTCTGGAGGTGGCAAGCCCAAGCCGCCATTATGGAGACGTCTGAAGAATCCCGTCTGGGCGATGACTCCACCATCCACCATCCGCAGGCCCTTGCACTACATGCTTTGGTGAATTCATCCATAAATATGACCACAAAAGAGGTAGGTACAGTGTGTATGGGCTGGGCAAAGTCAGCAGATAGAGGATTGGTATCGGTTGACTTAGCAGTTGGGGGGAGAGAGGGTTCCAAATGAGTTTTGGCCCCCCCAAAAAAAACTCTTGAACTATGCCTGAATTTAAGGACAACAATAACATTTGGACACATTTTAGGGGGTGTTTAGGGTAAGCACTACAATGGAGCTGACAAAATACATTGTTTATTGACTAGGCTAGGTGTTGTTGGGCCCAGGATAGCATGCTGGGAGGTTAGTGAAGGCAAATATGCATGATGGAAAAAAAGGAGCATTAAAAGCTTCCAGCATGCATGAGGACATGATCATGAGAAAACATTCACAGCATATTACAATCATGGTAATTAGGGAATGAAGAAAGAAATACAATACATTAGCAATCATTAAATACTTAGAATGTGATGTTAAAAGGAGAAAACTTACCTTAATATAGTCCTTCTGCAGGACCTGAATTATGGCAGAACAGGTTTCTGGAATAATGATTCCCAGAGCCTGGAGGGAGATTCCAGTCGAGAACTTGATATCCTGGAAACTTCTCCCCATTGCCAAGTACCGCAAGGTGGCGACGAGCCTTAGTTCAGGAGTGATGGCTTGCCGCATGCAGGTGTCCTGCATCGTAATATAAGGGGACAGCAAAGCCAACAGACAGTGAAAAACAGGGTCCATCTTCCTGAGATAATTCCTGAAATCATCAGGATTATTCTCCTGGATCTCCCGCAACAAAGACATGTGTGAGAATTGGTCGTGCTGGAGCAACCAATTCTTCGTCCATGAACTCCTCCTCGCCCCGGTTCATGGACTAGACTTGGGTCAAAGCAAGAACTTCAACACCAAGCCCTTGCACAGCATGAACTCTACGATGAGTACGTACCCGCAACATGGCTTAAAGACGGTCGGCCGGTCAGAACGTACTAACAGAATGCACTGAAAATCAGAAAGGACCTGAGAAGAACGAGCTGAAAATCAGAAACGAGTGGACAAGAACGCACTGAAAAACAGATAAAAACTATTAAATAGAATGCACTGAAAGACAGAAACAAACTGACAACACGCACTGAAGAACAGATACGAACCCACAAGCACAAACTGAAGAGCAGTAATGAACTGAAAAGCACGAACCAAACTAACACGAGATAAACACAAGATTAGCAGAAGGAGCCCAAAGGGTGGCGCATTGGCTATAGAACTTCCATTTTATAGTGTCGTCGTACGTATTGTACGTCACAGCGTTCTTGACGTTCAGAATTTCCAACAACATTTGTGTGACCGTGTGTATGCAAGACAAGTTTGAGCCAACATCCTTCGGAAAAAAATCCACGGTTTTGTTGTCGGAATGTCCGATCGTGTGTACGCGGCATAAATCATTTTAAAAAAATGGGAATTGAACGGCGATATGTTAAAAGACATGGATTTAATGTTGTAATATAGTGTAAAAGAACGGATTACATTAAAAAAAAAAAAATTAACTTAAAAACAAATTCTGGGTGGAACTCCGCTTTAAGTAATGATGAGTATTCAAGTGATTCTTGTCATCTCATGATCTTTAAGCAATACACTTACTGTATCTTGGTCACAGAAGGAAATATCTTGAATTGCAGTGCCCAGCTTCACTTTAGTTATGGTTTTTCTGTGTCAATTCAATAA
Organism: Aquarana catesbeiana; assembly: GCF_042186555.1. NCBI lineage: Eukaryota > Metazoa > Chordata > Amphibia > Anura > Ranidae > Aquarana > Aquarana catesbeiana. Next base: position 311,865,338 of record NC_133327.1, on the reverse strand, counting down.
GCTGCGCTTGTTTTGTTTTTTCTGCTTTTCACAAGGTCCTGTTTACCAAAATCAGTTCAATGTGTTAAACTCTCATGCCCCATAAGTGCATTGGGTATTACTCTAGCTTTCCTGCACCATAGTACTAAGTTATGCAAAGGGCCGGGGGGGAGGGGGGAGAGAGAACAACAGCTCAAAAATATGTATACAATATGTATTTTAGCTGCCTTTTTAGATGTTTGTCTAAAGTTTAAGCTTATTTGCATCTATGGCATTATAGTAAAAGAAGAGCTTAGCTAGAAGTAGCTGCAGCTTTACAACACCAATCTTGTATATGTGTAAAACTTCTTTCAAATGTACTGGGAAATTCACTTAGGTGTCCTTTTATGAAACTGAGATCAGCGGCGATCCCGAGTCTCACCGCTGATCTCAGCTCATTACCAGTTTATGAAACTGAGATAATCAGCGGAGAACATGTTCTCCGCTGATTATCTCAGCACAGTGAGAATTTGTAACTGACTTCACAGAAACGGCCAGTTTATGAAGGTGCGATCTCAGCACCTCACTGGCGATCTGTGACAGAATTCTCACTTTCTGATTCACCATTTCAGAAGTGGAGAATCAGAGTGAGAAGCCTGAAACTGGCTGATATTCTGGAGAAAGCAAGAAGTCTTTTGACTTCTTTCTTTCCCCAAACAGTCAGAGCACACCTTCCCCACCATTACACACACCAAAACCAGCAGGATAGGAATTTATAGTGTATATATATATATATATATATATATATATATAGATAGATAGATAGATAGATAGATAGATAGATAGATAGATAGATAGATAAATAGATATCTATTTATCTATCTATCTATCTATCTATCTATCTATCTATCTATCTATCTATCTATCTATCTATATATATATATATATATATATATATATATATATATATCTATATATAGCTATATATATAGATCTATATAGATCTATATATAGACATATATCTATATATAGATATATATATATATATATAGATCTATATAGATCTATATATAGACATATATCTATATATAGATATATATATATTTTTTTTTAGATGTTCACGTCTCTGGCTGGGTTCACACTTGTGCGATGCGTGAACCAACGTGATTCCTGTGCGGGTTTTCACATCGCACCTACATTGACATCTGCGCACCACTGCGGTAGTCAATGTAAAGTTAATGACACCCCCAGATCATTTCACAGATCGCAGTGCGAACTATGTAATGGTGCAGGAATCGGTGTTCACACCCATGCGATCCGATTCCAGTGCGGACCAAATAAAGGGTCCTGTACCATTTTGGTGCAAATGCAATATGATTTAGGGCCAGTTCCCACTGCTGCGGTGTCCAAGATCGGATGTGATTCGCACCGCACTGCAGTGCAAAATCACATCCGATCTCTGTGCGATGCGATTTCAGCCATACAGATAGTATTGCTAAGTTTGCATTGCCCTCGGACCAAACTCTTACAGGACCCTTTTTTTGGTCCACAGCAGAATCGGATCGCATGGGTGTTCAAACCCATGCGATTCGATTACTGTCCGAGTTTGCAGATCGCACTGCGATATGCGAACTGATTTGGGGGTGTTGTTAACTTTTAGGCCCAGTTCACACTTGTGCGATGCCGGACATCGCACAGGCATCGCATGTTATTCGCAGCACACTGCCATTCACATTACATGCGATGTCTGTGGGGTGCGATATCAGCTGTACAGATAGTATGGCTGATATCGCACCGCATTCGGTGCAAACACGCACAGGACCCTTTTTTCTGTTCGGACCAGAATCGGATCGCATGTGTGTTCACACATATGCGATCCGATTCATGTCCGAACTGTCAGTTCGCAGTGCGATATGCAAGCTGATCTGGGGGTGTCGTTAACAATGTATTGACACTCCCCAGCGATTCGCATATGGCAGTGTGAACAGACATGCGAGTCGGTGCGATGCGGGAACCCGCAGTGGATTCGCAGTGTTCTCGCATCGCACCAGTTTATCAATTTTTATGTTTATCTATAATGAAATATATTTTATTTTAATTTATTAATAAATATTTATACTTGTATACTTTATTAAAATTATTTTTTTAATGATTATAAATGTATTTTGCATTTATATGAATGGTGTATAGCTGCATTACATATGTGCATTACATTCATTTACTATACACCATTCACATTTAAATAGGGACATGTATGATCTTTAAATATTGATAAAAACAATGTTTTTTTTATAATTAGGTTAATGTATATTGTGTAGGGGGAATTTAACTTTATTATTTTATTAATATGTTGGGGAATAATGTGTGCTGATTTGTGTTAAACTTTTGTATTTTATGGTTCCTCATACTGTAATCCCGCTATATCAAGCGAGATTATAGTGAGAGGAGCCATTCTCAGGAGTTCCCGTCGTTTGTAGATCGCTCCTCAACTCAACATGAGAAGCGATCTACACACTTTCATAAACAGGCACTCAGAGGAGAGCGATCTACACACTTTCATAAACAGGCACTCAGAGGAGAGCGATCTACACACTTTCATAAACAGGCACTCAGAGGAGAGCGATCTCCTCTGAGAATGCCTGAGAACTGAAAAGCGGTATTTTACCGCACTTTCATAAAAGGACACCTAAACCACTACAGCCAAGGCCTGTGTAAGTTGAGGACTACAGTGAGACTGACATATATTTAAGGTTGTTTGACCTTACCCTTTCTGAACCTGCCCTATTGTGAGTGTCTGCACTGACTTCTAGAATGAGAAAGAAAAGGCAGAGAAAAGTTGAGTAATGCAACACTAAATCTAACTCTTAGCACTGTATCATATTACATGTGTATGAAATGTGTGTGCATGTATGAAATTTACATACTTTGCTTATGTACACTTTTTTGTGCAACTTTTAATAAAATAATTTTAAAACATAAATTGTTTTTTGGTATCAATAACTGGGTATTTTCCTTTAAAGCGGATGTCCGCCCACCCCACGAAAAATTAAAAGTCAGCAGCTACAAATACTGCAGCTGCTGACTTTTAATATATGGACACTTACCTGTCCAGGGAGCCTGCGATGTCGGCACCTGCCTCCATTGCCGTTTCCCTACTCGGCGCTGCGCTTTCTAATTGGCCTGTCAAAGTAGGAAGAAGAAAGGTGGCTGAGCTTTGCCGCGGCACCGTCTTCGGAGGTGGGGAAGGGGACCTGTTAAACTACAAATAAGCAGAAGTTCCACTTTTGGGTTGCTTAGAGAAGTTTTATATGTCTCGGAGATCTGATTTTTTTTTTTTAAAAAAACAGTAGAGACAGAGACAAATAACTATGCAGTAGGTGGTAGCTGTGCAGTTTATGCCGTGCTTTCCAGATGGTATATATTATTGGATTTTCAACTATCTATTGTAAAAGTAAATTTTTATGCATATGAATAATATATATTACATTTAACTTTAGTATCATATTTTGGCCTAGGTAAGAATCAGTATAAATAGAGGAGTCATGGATCCAGTCTTAGGAGGAAAAAGATAAAGAAAGTGTACCAACCTCATGCAATAACATTCATTTTATAAATTTGTGCTCAATTGCACACAATATTCAACACAGCACTTGCCTATGGCTCAAAGATCCATATGGTGACAGAGATCTTGCTTATCATGAGAAGTGAGATGTCAGTGATGTAGAGATTGGCAGAGAAGTGCAGGATCTGCTAGATGGTTGGAGGTGTGTAGTGTTCCATGCTTTACTTCCAAGTAAAGCATGAGTTGTTATGCAATCCATGTTGAGGTTTCTGGACTGTATAACCTTAAAAATATATGAAAATATGAATTTTAATAGAAGTATCTTTAGGATTATATGAATTATGTAAGATGTAATGGATGTTTATTGTCTATTCTTTGCTTCTAATAAGTGTTGCAAGTTTCAAAGGAAAGCTTGGTTCCTGTTACATCATACCAGTATAACTTGAAGTAGAACACTTCAAGTTATACCTCTGTGGGGTTGACAAAACAATTCATGCTTTGATCTGGAAAAGGGAGGAAAGGTCTTTATCACTTTTGGTAACTGATGCTGCACACCTCCAATCAAGTAATTGTGTGCTACATCTGGTTGCCAAGAAGGAGGGAGATCACAGGCTGTAAGGCTCGATTCACACCTATGCATGTTGCTTTTGAGCGTTTTTGGAGGTTTTTTTTTCATGCTTGCCACGTTTTTGAGCAGCGTTTTTGCGGCGTTTTTGCCGCGATTTGCGTTTTGCGTTTTTTTTTTTTTTTTTTTACAGTTTTTTTTTTACAGTCTAAAAAAAAAATTTAAAAAAATTTAAAAAAAATTAAAAAAAAAAAAAAAAAAAAAAAAAGGCAAAAACGCATCAAAAACGCATTAAAAACGCTGCAAAAACGCTGCAAAAACGGTGCACTTGCGTTTTTGATGCTTGTCCATTGAAATCCATTACATGCAAAACGCTACTTTTTGCATGAAAAAAAGTCCCCGACCCTTTCCAAAAATGCAGAGAAACAAAAAGGCATTGATGTGAACATGTTCCATAGGAACCCATGTTAAAAAATTCCCGTGCATTTCTGCAAAATGCAAAATGCATCAAAAAACGCGCTAGTGTGAATGGAGCCTTAAAGTGCAATTAATGGACACTGGATGTTATTTAGCCAGGTAAAGTTTTCTTAACAAGACACAGGCAGAAAAAAAATACAGGGGTTTTTACAATCCTCTAATAAAAGAAAAAAAAACAAGTTTTGGCTATACATGCACTTAAGAACCTCCATTATTAGTGAATTTATGGTAAATAGGATGTAAAGGGTTACTGCAATTTTAACGGTAAAACATGAGCTCATACCATGTTGTTTTTTTAGGCAATATAACAGTGGCTGAGCTAACATACTATACTATCAAATTTTAACACAGCATAAAATTAGTTAATGATGCACAACAAATTCATTTGTTACTCTTTTTATTGCTGGAAAAAATAATCCTAATTCTAACTCTAAACATATTTGTGCTGAATACATCTGTTTCAATTTGAAATATTTGATGTTAAATAATTAAATGCAATAATAATATACAAAATAAAATATGCATATCACACCAGGGTGCATTTGTTATTCGTCATATTAGCTACCCATATTAGCAACCACAAGACACAAACTGCTATATTATTATTTTACAGGATTTATATAGTATATAGTGCCCACAGTCTGCATTCTGTTTTTGAAAGCTTGAGTTTTAGGAAGTGGTATGACATCCATACTGGTATCTTAGTTAGTAAGTTGGTGAAGAGCAAGGTCATTGAGGGGGGAGCTGAGGAGAAAAGAAATAGATTTAGGTGTAATTAAGATAGAGATGACATTGTAAACCATGCCAAGTTTATCATCTGACCAAGGGAGGAGATATAGATATAGAACAGAAAGGAGTATGAGGAGAATTTCCCCATGAAATTCATTCTGTTACAGCCATATGCCATCAGATGATGAAATTCCAGAGGGCAGGATTCACGTGTGCCAGTGCCAGAACTGGCTTTAATGGCTTTCAGCAGAAGAGCAGTGCGGCTCACTTCATAGCCTGGCAGGGCAGTTTACCATTGGACCAGCTGGATGGCATGAACAGTCCGGGAGGTACAGCGGCACATTGTCATAGTACACCCACAGCCACCATAACGGTCTTTTTGTGAGTGCATCAGCTTTTTAAAATTTTTCAATAAACACCTATTGTTTTTACTACACTTAGATCCCTTGCACTGGTTTGTCTTTGTTTTATCTATAGAAAAGAAATGGTCTGAGGAGAAAGCCTGTGGGTGAGTTAGTGCTCCGTGGCTGTGGGGGAGAAGAAGCGTGTTAAAGTATAAAAGAGAAGATGGGGACTGGTTGAGAGGGTGTTAATGAGAGTGACAAAATTGAAGGAATTATATTTTAAGAGGACAGCTTTAAATAGGGACAAGTTCCACATGGAGCTAGTTTTCCGCCCTCACTTACTTAAGAGTTGGGCTATGTAGTTTGAGACTTCTGGTGCCATCTGTTTGCCAGGGTTGTAGCAGTAAGGGGCCAAATTCTGTGTGTAGTGAGGGGAGAGGTGTGTTCAGGGAGGAAGTGAGAGAGATGTAGATAGAAGTGGCCAGGTCAGGGCAGGACAGGGGTGAGATTTTGATGTACAGGTCATCAGTAGCATATTAAAGAAGCAAAGGTTTGAAATATCAAAACTTTCTATGGGTAACTACTGTATTTGCTGGTTGAGGGGAAGTTAAAGGCAGGGGGAGCTTACAACTGATAAGGTGAAATTTCCCTGGCAAAGTAAACAGCCTAAGCGATCCGAATTGATATTCTCCTCTCTCCCTCCCTCTCCGCAGTCATCTGGGACATGTCACAGGTCCAAGAAGATTGTGGGACAATTCACAATGCGCAGCGTGGTTCACACATTGGCAGTTGGCACCCGGCTGTGAAGCCGAAAGCTGTCACAGCCAGGTGCACACAGTTGAGATACGGTGAGAGAAGACCAAGGGAAGGGATGGCTTGGGTGAGCACATGCTGAATCCTGGGACAGATGAGTGTGTGTTTATTAAATGTCAGCAGCTACAGTTTTTGTAATTTCTGATGTTTAATAAACACAAAAATGAGTGGAGCTCCTCTTTAGGTTAGTTTCAATAGTTGAGAGGTAGCCAGGGTGTTAGCATTAACAGGGGTGTTGAAGTCACCAAGAATGACAGTGGGTCAACAACCCAACAGCCTCTGGCTAAGGGAACAGTGGGGGCAGTGTAGCTAACATACTGTATATACAGGTGGTAGTCTTAAATAAGTTACAATCTTTTGAAATAGGGGACTGGAAACAATGAAGCGAAGCAGCAGGGTAGCTCTAAAACAAACCAGTTTCTTTGGCTATTACAGGCAAAATTTTGGTTCAATAGAAATTGAATTAGCAATGCTTAGTCATAATAAATACAACCGTATTAAAAAGTTAAATGTTACACTGGTGTGCTTTACAATATTACAGTTGCCAGAAAAGTGGAAGCATACTTTAAAGCTCAACTGAAGGCTCAACTGAAGGCAAATCTTTAAAAATGTAAACAGACTCCCAGTAGGTGTTAAAAATAAAAAAAAAACGGTAGTGTGTCTTGTCTTGCTAGTAACATGCACCTTTCTGTGTTTTGCAACCACTCAGATGCCCCGTACACACGGTCGGATTTTCCGATGGAAAATGTCCGATCGGAGCGTGTTCTCGGAAATTCCGACCGTGTGTGGGCTCCATCGGACATTTTCCATCGGATTTTCCGACACACAAAGTTTGAGAGCAGGAGATAAAATTTTCCGACAACAAAATCCGTTGTCGGAAATTCCGATCGTGTGTACACAAATCCGACGGACAAAGTGCCACGCATGCTCAGAATTAGGGATGAGCCGAACACCCCCCTGTTCGGTTCGCACCAGAACATGCGAACAGGAAAAAAGTTCGTTCGAACATGCGAACACCGTTAAAGTCTATGGGACACGAACATGAATAATCAAAAGTGCTAATTTTAAAGGCTTATATGAAAGTTATTGTCATAAAAAGTGTTTGGGGACCTGGGTCCTGCCCCAGGGGACATGGATCAATGCAAAAAAAAGTTTTAAAAATGGCCGTTTTTTCAGGAGCAGTGATTTTAATAATGCTTAAAGTCAAACAATAAAAGTGTAATATCCCTTTAAATTTCATACCTGGGGGGTGTCTATAGTATGCCTGTAAAGGGGCGCATGTTTCCTGTGTTTAGAACAGTCTGACAGCAAAATGACATTTTGAAGGAAAAAACTCATTTAAAACTACTCGCGGCTATTGCATTGCCGACAATACACATAGAAGTTCATTGATAAAAACGGCATGGGAATTCCCCAAAGGGGAACCCCGAACCAAAATTAAAAAAAAAAAATGACGTGGGAATCCTCCTAAATTCCATACCAGGCCCTTCAGGTCTGGTATGGATATTAAGGGGAACCCCGGCCAAAATTTAAAAAAAAAAATGACGTGGGGTTCCCCCTAAATTCCCCCTAAATTCCCCCTAAATTCCATACCAGACCCTTCAGGTCTGAACTGTCAGACGAGGAGCGCCGTCACACAGCGGGAGCCTCCCTCCATGCCAGCATGGATTGCGGAGCGGCCCGGAGAAGAAAAGAAGAAAAGAAGAAGAGAAGAAGAGAAGAAAAGAAGAAGAGAAGAGCGGGAGCCTCCCCCCCATGCCATGGGTGCGGAGCGGCCCGAGGAGAAGAAGATAGAAGACGCCGCGGAGGAGATGCTGGACGAGAATGCCGGAGGAAGAACCAGAAGAGCCAGAAGAACCAGAAGAACCAGAAGATGAAGGAAGATAGAAGAAAGAAGAAGCATTTAAATAAAGGAATTGTCAAAAACTGTCTCTTGTCATTTTTAACATTTTTGACACTTTCTTCGTGAAATGGTAGGGGTACTTATGTACCCCCTTACCATTTCACACAGGGGGGGGGCCGGGATCTGGGGGTCACCTTGTTAAAGGGGGCTTCCAGATTCCGATAAGCCCTCCGCCCGCAGACCCCCACAACCACCGGCCAGGGTTGTGGGGATGAGGCCCTTGTCCTCATCAACATGGGGACAAGGTGTTTTGGGGGGCTACCCCAAAGCACCCTCCCAATGTTGAGGGCATGTGGCCTGGTACGGTTCAGGAGGGAGGGGGGGCCGCACTCTCGTCCCCCCCTCTTTTCCTGCGGCCTGCCAGGTTGCGTGCTCGGATAAGGGTCTGGTATGGATTTTTGGGGGGACCCCATGCCGTTTTTTTTTTTTTTTTGGCGCGGGGTTCCCCTTAAAATCCATACCAGACCTGAAGGGTCTGGTATGGAATTTAGGGGGAACCCCACGTCATTTTTTTTTTAAAATTTTGGCCGGGGTTCCCCTTAATATCCATACCAGACCTGAAGGGCCTGGTATGGAATTTAGGAGGACTCCCACGTCATTTTTTTTTTTAAATTTTGGTTCGGGGTTCCCCTTTGGGGAATTCCCATGCCGTTTTTATCAATGAACTTCTATGTGTATTGTCGGCAATGCAATAGCCGCGAGTAGTTTTAAATGAGTTTTTTCCTTCAAAATGTCATTTTGCTGTCAGACTGTTCTAAACACAGGAAACATGCGCCCCTTTACAGGCACACTATAGACACCCCCCAGGTACGAAATTTAAAGGGATATTACACTTTTATTGTTTGACTTTAAGCATTATTAAAATCACTGCTCCTGAAAAAACGGCCGTTTTTAAAACTTTTTTTTGCATTGATCCATGTCCCCTGGGGCAGGACCCAGGTCCCCAAACACTTTTTATGACAATAACTTGCATATTAGCCTTTAAAATTAGCACTTTTGATTTCTCCCATAGACTTTTAAAGGGTGTTCCGCGGCATTCGAATTTGCCGCGAACACCCCAAATTGTTCGCTGTTCGGTGAACTTGCGAACAGCCAATGTTCGAGTCGAACATGAGTTCGACTCGAACTCGAAGCTCATCCCTACTCAGAATAAATAAAGAGATGAAAGCTATTGGCCACTGCCCCGTTTATAGTCCCAACGTACGTGTTTTACGTCACTGCGTTCAGAACGATCGGATTTTCCGACAACTTTGTGTGACCGTGTGTATGCAAGACAAGTTTGAGCCAACATCCGTCAGAAAAAATCCTAGGATTTTGTTGTCGGAATGTCCGAACAAAGTCCGACCGTATGTACGCCCTATTACTGCTGTAAATGCTGTGGAGAAGCGCTTGGTTTGCTTGGTTTGCTTGGTTTGCTTTCAACCCCAGTGGAGAAGCAAAAGTCCTTTAATGGATCCCAGGGTTCCCAACAACTGACTAAGAAATAAGCTAGCCCCTCCTTGAAGGGCTTTTACATTTGCCAGATGCCGAAGGACCCGGATGCAAAGATGGCATCCGATGCAGGCCCTCCTCTGTCTCCCACACAAGAAGAACAGAACCCTGCATTCTCTACTTGCCCGCAGCAACGTGACTCCCCCCTGTCACACCAGGTATCCATTTCACAACCACCCAGAGATCCTCATATGGCGTTGCACTCCATGTTGAAACCAGTGGTCTATGCCATCCAGCTATTGACTAAATGATTCTTGAATGCTTTGTAACAATACATGTTTGATCATTTATATACTAATATGGTACATGTTATTAATGTTTCTTTTTTAGTTTTATTTTATGTCTTGTTATACCAGAGGTATTAACTAGTTATATCTTAAGAGCTATCAATATCCTAGAACTATTGTTGCCAAATTTGTAATGTGTCGTAAGGATATGCTTTCTTAAAAGATGGGGGGGGGGGGGCATTGCCTTGTATCCCATAACACAGTAAGTTCCCAAATGGGGTGCTGGGGGGCTGGGGCAGCGCCTTCGACCAGGTATACTCATAGTCATCCTTTTCTGACTATTATCTTTATGTTATGAAACATTTTGTGTTACTATGTGAAACTCAATAAAAAATTATTTGAAAAGAAACCAGTGGTCTGTGTAGTCATTAGGAAAAACTGAAATTTCCCAGGCACACAACCTTCTTCACAGCTGGTGCTCACATCGAGCTCCCACCTCTATCATCAGGCTGCCAGTCAAGCCTGTGGAAGCCACTTAGCTTCACAATAGAGCCGGAAGCTTACTCTGAGGCCTACGCGGGGCTGTGGTTCCATGGTCATGGGTTACCTTCAACAGCCACCCATCCACACTCCCTGATTAAGGACAGCTACTGCTGCATGGTTACCAGAGGAACTCTTTACTACAATATTTTAGCAAGGAATCCACACAAGGTGAGCAGTTCCCACACAATCTCCCAATATCACCACAGTGGGCAGGCTGCATAGGAAAACTAGCTACCCCACTGTCATGAAGATCCTGCCAGTAATCAGCGATCCAGACGCAGGGGGACACGGCCGCGGGTTCCACTGCGCATGCGCGCGCGTTCACGGGTGCTGTCACGCACGGGCACGCACGCGCGCACTCCTGCTAGTGCCAGGCGGGCTATTTAAACCGGCCTGTCACACTCCATCCCCGCTGTCTGCTCTACAGCGTTCCGTGTGCCTTAACCTGATCTGACCTGTGTACTCTGCTATCTGACCCGGCTTCCTGTTAGACCATCCTGCTATCCGCCTGCACCAGACCCTCTTGGCTTGCCTGACCATCCCTCTGTGTTGTCCCTGGTACCTCTGCTGATCGACCGATACCGACCTCTGGCTTGTTTGACCACCCCTCAGTCTGATACCTGTATCCAGCATTCCAGTCTACTACCTGCTGCCTTGTTCCTGGTTCCAATCCAGCGTTCCAGTCTACTACCTGCTGCCTTGTTCCTGGTTCCAGTCCAGCGTTCCAGTCTACTACCTGCTGCCTTGTTCCTGGTTCCAGTCCAGCGTTCCAGTCTACTACCTGCTGCCTTGTTCCTGGTTCCAGTCCAGCGTTCCAGTCTACTACCTGCTGCCTTGCTCCTGGTTCCAGTCCAGCGTTCCAGGCTACTACCTGCTGCCTTGTTCCAGGTTCCAGTCCAGCGTTCCAGGCTACTACCTACTGCTTGTTCCAGGTTCCAGTCCAGCGTTCCAGGCTACTACCTGCTGCCTGTTCCGGGTTCCAGTCCAGCGTTCCAGGCTACTACCTGCTGTTTGTTCCAGGTTCCAGTCCAGCGTTCCAGGCTACTACCTGCTGCTTGTTCCTGGTTCCAGTCCTACTTACTTACCTGCTTACTTACCTGCTTCCTTATCTGCTGTGGCTCCGGGTCCTCCCTGCGATCCAGCATCCTCTTCAGCTTCTGGACCCAGAGGGTGTCACCACTCCTGCACTTCCGGTGACTGTCGATCCTGCCAGGCACCCATACCACTCCTCACTCCTGGCCTTCTGTCTCCATTCCAGAGGAACAGGAGTGGGAGCTGTAAGGGAGGTCCTTCTCTGCACTTCAGGCTCAAAACCTACCAGGTACGTGACACCCACACTATACGCCCCTCCTCATACTCTCAAGTAAAGGCTTGCAACATCCATCTACCCAAATCCTGGTATTCACATACTGACAAAGCAAATATGTACATCTAATGACGATAATAAGGAAAACTGTGCTTCACAGACAAATAATCCACAAGGTCAGATAGAAATGCCCTCCTGATATAGCCACTGTCCACATCTACTTCTAACACTTGTTACAAAGGATCAAAATGATTGAAGATTAACGCCAAACTAATAAACAAGGTTTTTTTCAAAATTTAGACACTGATTACTCAGTACATAGTTGCAAGAGAACAACAGCATCATCAAGCGACGTGCTCAATCCTTATATCCCAATCAGACAGACCGATCGACTTCTGTACAACCGCCCTGCTGGAAAATTGTCTCCTGATCAGCATCACAGACTATAACTTGCAGTGTTGATCTGTGTATTCTGACAGCGGAGAAGTCTTCCCATTCTCAGAATACAATGACACAGTGGGAGGATTCCCCTATCCACCTCAAATGTGTGAATGAGGGAATCGGCTCAGTTTTTTCCTTCAACCTGCTGGCTGAATGAAAGAGACTGACTCATCTATGGCCAGCTTTAGACAATTCTCCCTCTATGATGCATGGAGAGTCCATAGCCTCATGGAAAAGCACCTCTCCCACTCCAGCGAGAAGAGCCACAACCAGACATCACTGAGGTCATAGGTTAAGATCCTGACCCTGACAGATATAGGTCCCATTACATGGTCAGTTCGCACTTCTATAATTTCTCATTACTTTGTGGACAATGCTGTGGATCTACCATTTCTTTTTCCAACTGGTGAGAGGCAAACAAAGCAGTTTTTTAGAGGTAAATGTATAGCAATAGCCAATCAGCTAAAACCTAACTCTTAACTTCATAAACAACTGCTCCAATCAACACTAATGAGACAAAAAGCTTACATTTTTAGCCTTTCCATCCACCTCTACACTTTATGAAATCACAAACCTTAGAACTCATTTGCAAGCATTAGCTCTGGGTAAAATGGAGAATCAACTCATCTCACTTAAACAATGATACTATGAACAACGCCACAAAGCTCATTCCCTCCTAGCTTGCAGGTTGGGATATGACAGGGCAACTAAAATGGTATATATCAATAGAAACACAAAAGTAATTCTGCAAAATGATCTTGATAGGATTACCCAGATAAACTTACTCCGGAAGAGTAACATTCTTGAATTCCTTAATTAAAGTTTAACAAATCCAAGAGACTATCATAGACTCCTAGGCAGCACATCCCTAGGCCCAGATGTCCTTTCTTACCTTTGCTTCAACACCTTTCAACCTATCCTCACCTAACACATGTGACACCTCTTCAGTGATTTTTTTTCTGTAGCCAGCCCACCCCTAAATCTATGCATACCGTTCATAACAGTTATTCCCAAAAAAGGTCAAGATAACTTCAACTGTGCCAATTTTAGGCCTATGACCTTACTAAATTCTGATCCTAAGATATTCTATTAGAAAGAAAAAGACTACTTTAGATTCTCCTGGCCCTAATCCATAAATATCAAGGGGGACTCCTATGATTTCTCCTGGAAGGAGACAATTCCCACAGAACCTTAGACCTCATTGACATATTGCAAGGACGAAGCAAAGAAGGTAGGTTCTCAGATGCTGAAAAGGCATTTGACCGCCTCAGCTTTCCCTTTTTTTAGCATATCAACATTGAAAGACTATCCACACCCTATTCTATGTCATCTGCTTCCATGAAACTCCAACATGTCAAATCCATTCCCAATGAAAAACAGAACATGGCGGGGATACTCCCTATCCTAGCTACTCTTTATTTTATGTATAATGTCCTTCGCTGAAAGGATGAACATCTCACAGGCCACAACTTCCCCTTTAAACTGGCTCTCTTTGCATATTATTTACTACTAACTCCCCACCCAACCTTTACCACCCTCTCTACCCTACTTGCCAGTATCAAAGAGCTTTCATCAGGTTACAAAATCAATGACTCCAGATTGCAAGCTCTCCTTAGACTGTTCCGTAAACCAGTCCTCATACTGCTACTTATGGAACTCACAGAGTGCAGGAAGTGGAATCCCTCATTTACACTCTTTGGAAAATTTGCCTCACGATTAATTTGTCAATCTATCTGCTGGGTCTTCCACCTCTCAATGTGTCTAAATATGCCAGAAAGTTATTTGTACATGTACAAACTGGCACAAAATGCTTAATTTCCTCTCACTGGAGCCAGACACATGGGCAAACACACTTGACTCATGGGGTGGATTTACTAAAACGGGTGAACTCAGAACCTGGGAATTACTGTGGGACACTGAGTTTAGATTTAGCGATCAGCCTTGTTGATTGTACTTTACCTTCCTTGGTCACCTCTTGGACATTTTAGGGATACATTTTAAAATGTTCAGCTTCAGCATTTATATGCTAAATTTAACAAAAGCATTACATTGCTTTTTCCAGTTGAGTAATTGTTTCCATAGCTATATTAGAATTGGAGCTTTCAGTGTAATTACATCTGCCCTTAACAAACTCCTAAGGAGTAAAATACCACGGGATGCTGCCCAACAGGTTATTGCTACAGAGATGCATAATGACTCAAAATATAATATGCATCCAACAGATTGTAAATTACACAAATGTTCACCAAGCCATAAAACAAGTTTTTTTTTTTTTTAATTTTATCTTATGCATTGTTTCTGAGGTGAATTTATTAAATATTACATAATGTTCTATTAACATTCACATAATAAAAAATTGTTTATATGTCCCAGCAGTATAACACATAGTTATATCAAGCCTCTTTGGACAGTGTATCTTACATTTTATTGAGAAGACAAAAAATAGAATATCTCTTCAGTGGTAGTGCACAGCTAACGTCAGCCCGACAGCAAAAATCATCTGTAGTAAACCAAATACATCAACCCAACATGTGACCAAGCTTGGCTGGGCCTATTGAAGAAATATTGCATACAATATGCATTGCAGAGCAGAGATGCAAGACAGGTTTCGGTGATCTTTGCTGTTTTGTTAAAATGGGGCCAACTGAGATTTACCTGCCCTTAAGGCACTTATCAGGCAGTAACTGCTCTTACACAAAGTAGCTCTTCTGGCAAATACCAGAGCTGCCGGATTGCAAATCCAAGTGTGTGCACAGCAGTGAGTAACTGACTTCAATTAGTTTTAAGGCTGCTGTTTTTTCTGTTAATAAATTCCAAGCAGTTCAGGGCCACTGGACAGGAAAGTATGTGTCCTAAGTACAGCCTGCCATTCGATGACGTTATTTAGATCGAGTAGCAAGAACAACCATAATCCTCACATTTTGAGGGGGGAAAAAAGAGGCTGCATTTGATGCAACTAGTGATTTACAGAAATGTATTCACTTATCTCTAATCTGTTTTACACACTAAGCTGTGTTTGATTTGTCAGCCAGATGCCTGTCCAGGCTTCTGGGTGGGGTCAGGATCATTTCAGAGCCTGGACTGTTGGCTGAAAACTGGTCATAGGAGTGCAGAACGAACTGAACTCCTGTGATCCAAAGAAGTACAGCCAAAAAAGATTTGACTGTACTTCTCCTTTAATGTTCTTCAGCACGCTGTTGAGTGAATATTGAGTTATGTTGAATATTAGAACTAGCAGCAAGCAGCTGTGCGCAGTCCTAGTTTTAAGACCTTGCCATTACTGAAAACCTCTTGTTTACATTAATGATTTCAGCCAGATCAGCATAGTTCTGAGTCATGTGCATCATGGTTATCTATGAAAAAAACAAACAAACCCTCTCTTTCCTCTTTCATTCATTGGATTTCAGTTGTTACAATCATGGAGGCTCAGTATACAATTGTAGCATGAATAGGAACACACACTGCTCCAGGCTGACATCCACCCATCAAGCAATGTTGATATTTGCCTATCTCCTCCCAAGAGCCAGCCCACTGTTTGCATCAGTGGGCTCTTTTGAAGGGTACTGAAGCAGGATGCTGTGATTTAAGTTTCAATTTTCAGTAAGATACTATAAAGCTCACTACTGGCTCTTCTCATCACCATGGTTAAATGCTTTGCATATAGAAGCAGAAACTCAGTGATGAAATTTGGGGGGACCTGCAACATCTTTTTTTTTTGCATGATGTCCCACTTATATAGCCATACCAGATCCCTATCTAGGATAAGGGTCTGGCAAAAAATTTAAAGAAATCCCAAGCACTACATTGCATATGACCTGGAAGGATGAGGGAGAGGGGTGAGGGGGGCCTCGCTGTCCCCTTCTTTCCTGGTCACCCAGGTTCTAAGCTTAGATAAGGGTCTGTACAAAAGTTCATTGTTCAAAAGTCCAAGAAATGAGAGGCCAAAAACTCCATGAATTAGAATGACCAATGCTGAAATTTGTCCCTCGATGGTACTAAAGGCCAATCTAGACCAACTGTAAAAGAGACAGGATGCGTCGTATGTAATACTTCCTAACATGGAATTTACTAGCCTTGTACCAGACAAAATAGGCTTTCCTGTTGCAATAGCAGACTTTCTGAGAAGTTAATTCCCTAGCCTTCAAGAGGGTAGGGATGACTAAATCTTATAAACCCCTGTCCCTCAGGACCTGGACTTCAACAGCCAAGCTATTTAAGCAGGACAATGGACCAGCCTATGAGACAGAGGTTTCCGACAATCCAGAAGGGCCCACAGAGAGGATCCCTCCAGCACCTGAGCCCCAGACCCGGGGTCACCCCCCCGGACTGGGGGGCACCCTCAAGGGCCACCAACAGCCTCCTCATCACTCCACCTCTAGCTTCCACCCAATTCCCCCTGCTGGCATGATCCAGAGTATTTAAGAGGAGCCCTCACCCTACCACTTTCTGGGGATTGGCTGGGGCCCTCCTCAGTACTCCAGGCAGCTCCTCCTAACCTCCCACCCATTCTTCTGGAAGCTTCTCCAAGGTTCCATCGAGCAGGGGGAGGTACCAGAGGTTCTGCCTGATGAATCATCTAGACTCCTTGAGTCACTCACCGTGACCCAGATCCAACCCAGCCTGGCTCTCAGCTAGGCTAAATTTTCCTACACTACTATGTACAATCTAGCACGCTACACTAGAGGGTGCTACAACCACTCCCTCCTCTGCTCTCATAGCAATGTGCACATTTCTCTCCCCCCCCACACTCTCAAAGCAAGGTGAGCATCTCCAGGATCCTACTCTGCTCTCAAAGGCATGTGCCAGGGCAGGGAGGGTTCAGTGAAGCGCCTGTGAGAGAAGTGCTCTTGGGCCTCTGTGATTAGAAATTACAGTAGTGAGTGACAAATACAGGGCTGGGGTCGAAGGTGGCAGGTCTCTGTTCTGACTAGTTAAAGAAGGCTGTAGACTGGTACATCGTATGTAGGGGGATTTGTTTCATCTCTGTGAAACACCTGAGGCTTGTCACTGGGTATATTGTAAAGGTTTACAACCACTTAAAGTCTACACTGTAGAGAGAGCAGAGTCTGGATGAGGGCATGGTGAGAGGACGTGATCTAGCATCTGCTGCTGCATTCAGTGAAGCTGCAGCATAGACAGTGTAGCAAATGGTAAGTTTGTCAAGTAGCAAAGTCTGCACTCAAGAAGATATGGTCTTAAATGTAGCACTACCCCCGTAGGAGCTGCTAGAGTATTACTCAGGTATTTGAAAAAGAACGTGAGAAATACTGCGCTGTCCTTTAACCACTTGCTGACCGCTGCACGCCGATGTACGTCCAAACTTTGGCGGCGGATATCAGTGTTATAGCAGCAGCTAGCTGCCATAACCCCGGTATCCCCTATTTCATGCGGTGGTCGGCTTTAAGATAAAAGTGGTCTCTGTGGTGGATTCGCCGCAAGATCACTTTTATCGGTGGCGGGAGAGGGGCCCCCCTCCCGCCACGATCTGGTGCCTTCCGCCGCTTACCGGAGCCATCGGTAGCGGCGGAGGTGATCACGTCTGTCTCCTTGCTGTGCCTGGAGACGAGTGAGGCTCGTCTCTATGACACTGCTGGGCGGAAGCAACGTCAAAACGTCACTTCCGCCCATACGTCTTAAAGGCACATTTTTTTCAATGTAATTTTTTTTAATTACTTTTTTTTATTTTTTTTATTGCATTTTAGTGTAAATATGAGATCTGAGGTCTTTTTGACCCCAGATCTCATATTTAAGAGGTCCTGTCATGCTTTTTTCTATTACAAGGGATGTTTACATGTGAGGTATCGCCGCAACCGGTAGAGCGAAAGCAATAATTCTAGCCCTAGACCTCCTCTGTAGCAAAACATGCAACCTGCAGAATTTTTTAAACATCGCCTTTACTTGGTGTAACATTATATTTCACAATATAAAAAAAAAATTGGGCTAACTTTACTGTTGTCTTATTTTTTTTTATTCAAAAAAAGTGAATTTTTTCCAAAAGACCGCTGCGCAAATACAGTGCAAAAAAAAGTATTGCATTGACTGCCATTTTATTCTCTAGGGTGTTAGAAAAAAAACAATTATAATGTTTGGGGGTTCTAAGTAATTTTCTAGCAAAAAAACCTGTTTTAAACATGTAAACACCTAAAATCCAAAACGAGGCAAGTCCTTAAGTGGTTAAATAATAAACAGCAGCCAGCACAGCACAAGACAGTTGCAAACAGAAAGTGACAAATAAAATGTGCAGCGCTAAAAGAAACTAATATAGAATAACATAATTAAATGAATCCACAAATATGATAATAAGAGATAAAAATAAATGTAATAAATAAGAATGAATGTAAAGTCCACAGGTGAAGAAACCGAACGTGTGATTAATTCAGACCAGGGATCTTCAAACTACGGCCCTCCAGCTGTTGCGGAACTACGTGTCCCATGAGGCATTGTAAAACTCTGACATTCACAGACATGGCTAGGCATGATGGGAATTGTAGTTTCTGAACAACTGGAGGGCCATAGTTTGAAGACCCCTGACCCAGACAAATAGAAAACATCCTCATGACATCCTCATGGCATCAAAAATGGAGACAGATGTAAGGAAAATATAGGCAAAATATCCACCACCCAGTGGAGGAAGTACAGGGGTCGCTGAGGTCTCCATGGCATCCGAGCCCCATGCTGCAGGGGCCCTTGAGGGTACAATGCAGTACCCGGCAGGAAAAGGTAAGGTAAAGGACTGCTTTTTTTTTAAAGGCTATCTGTATGTATGTGTGTGTGCTTATATGTGTGTGCATGTATGTATGTATGTGTGTGCATATGTGCATTTATATATATGTGTGTGTGTTTATATGTGTGTGTGTGTGTGTATATATATATATATATATATATATATATATATATATATACACAGTATATGTGTGTGTGTTATGTGTGTGTTTACATGAATGTATGCACATTTTATATATGCGCTTTTAATACTGACACCCTACATGTGTACAACCAGAACTGATTTTTTTTTTCTTACTTGTTCATAGTACCAGCAAAAAAAATTCTGCTTCTCTGAAAAGCGATCAATGCTCAGATCGCTTTCCAAAGGTATTTGACAGCCGGCAATATGTTAACTCCTGACCGCCTGTTTTAACCCCTTAAATGCATCATCACTATGCTGCAACTGCATGCAATGCACACAGTTGCGGAGTGGTAGCAGTGCAGCCCCATTCACCTAGAGGTATACTTCAAGGGTGCCCTGACTGGAAGAAGATTGAGAAACACTCTCTATTTTCCTCCTGCAGCCGCTGAATGCCTGTGAGGGGAGAGGAGGAGAAGCAGGGGGAACTGCTGAAATTGGTTCCTTTATATGCAGCCACCCACTTGCAACTGGGCCCTGTTGTTCCGCCGCTGGGCTCGGAGAAAAGGACCCGGTCTAGGGGTCAGGGGGGCCCTTCATGGTTTCTTACATTGGGACCTGAAGGTTCTAGTTACACTACTGCCACCACTGACTGTATGAAGGCTTACCGGAATGCTTGGACTCAAAAGGATGTACGACTGATGTGTCGACAAGTCTTGTGGTGAAATTACACCAATGGATAAGGGCATCCATGTAGGCAGCCTCTGGCTTGAAAGTAGGATGATCCCACAGTCCTTCAGGTGGTTCACAATGACAGTAAACCTCAGGATGGACAATCTCAGAATGAGGTGGGTCAAATTTCTCCCATAGATTCATATAATAAAGCCTGGAGTAGATGTGGCCTCTCAACCAGGGAAAAATCTGGAAATGCAATGTTGGCCATGAAACCCACCCACACTTCCTCTGGTCACTCAGGAGACCACATTTCCAGATTTTTACCTGGTTGAGAGGCCACATCTACTCCAGGCCCTATTATAGAAATCTATGGGAGAAATTTGACCCACTTCATCCTGAGGGTTACTGTCATTGTGAACCATCTGAAGGACCATGGGATCAGAGGTTGCCTATACGGATGCCCTTATCCATTGGTGTAATTTCACCACAAGCTTTTTCGACTCATCAGGCGTACGTCCTTTTGAGTCCAAGCTATCCGGTAAGCCTTCATACAGTCGGTGGTGGATATTTTGCCTATATTCTCCTTACATCTGTCTCCATTTTTGATACCATGAGGATGTCATGAGGATATTTTCTATCCGTCTGGACTAATCTCACCTTCAGTTTCTTCACCTGTGGACTTTACATTCATTGTTATCTATTACATTTATTTTTATCTCCTATTATCACAATTGTATATTCATTTAATTATGACATTCCATATGTGTTGCTTTATGTGTTTAAGATTCACATAATTACTATATGGTCCTATTTAGTTTAGTGACCGTTCTACTTAGCGCTGCACATTTTATTTGTCTATTACTTAGGTATTCCCCACTTCTGTACTGCCAGTCAGGCAGGCACAAAATATTTCCGCTTCCAGGTGCACACACGCTTCAGTTTGTTGGAGTCAAAGACCAGTCTAGGGGTTTTATTCTAGAGGAACTTGGATAGGGTAAGGGGTTTGCAGTAGGATACAAACTATGCACAACTTGAGGACACTCGCTGTTCTAGGATGGAGCATTAGCTGAAGTCCCTTTCTGAGAGCAGATGGCAGACTTCTACTGAGCAGTGTAGAAATACAGGAGCTTGAGCAAAGTTCCTAGCAGTAAGTGGCAGGTAGACAGAGCTCTTCAAATCACTAGCCAGTGATCTCTTTAGCTGGGCCCTTAGGTGACTAGAGAAAAGCATAGAGGAGTTAACAGCACTAGTCCCTGAGATCCCATGGAGGTCTGTACTCACTGGCCTTTGTAGAGCAACCTGCAGCCTCTCTCAGTGATACCAAACAAATTCTCAGCAAACGTCCCCCTCCATCAGCTTCAGAAGAATCAGAGCCATTCTTCCATTCCAGTTTCAGGCCCTCAGGTCACCCACCTAAGGCCGCATGGCAGCAAGTGCCAGGGGAGGCAAGTTTGCTTTAAACCCAGCTGTTGCATTCCACTATGGGAAGGACCCAGAGCCCATGTGTTCCAAAAATATACTGTATATGCACACTCCAGCATGCTCAGGGGCTCCCTCCCATGCAATTTGCCAGAGCTGCATACATATTCATGCTGCCCATTTGTCTAGCTCCCACCCATGTTCTGGAAAGCTCTACTAGCTTCCAGAAAGCAGGAGGAGGAGCCCAGGCAAATTTAACAGCACCAGAACATCATGAGCACTAGTACCCCCTCTCTCTCTACAAATCACTAGTACCTCTGTCTCCCTCCACAGAGCACTAGTGCCTCCCCATCTCCCCACAGAGGACTAGTAACCCCTCCCTCCACAGAGCATCAGTGTCTCCCCATCTTTCACAGACCACCAGGGTTTCCCTCTCTTCTCAGAGAGTACCAGTCCTCCCTTCTCCCCCTCAGAGTATACCAGATCCCCCATTTCCTGCCACAGACCACAAATTCCTCCTCTCCCTCCATTGAGCACTGGTGCTCACTCTTTTACAAGCATTTTTTCCTTCCACTGATCACCAACTTGAGACATTTTTTTCCTACTACTGACAACAGTTCCTGGTCTTTTTGTCTCCTGCTAGCATTTTTTTCACCTCTGAGCAACAACCATGGGCATTTTTTCTTCCACCTGACCACCAATATCAGACATTTTTCTCCCCAACTGACCAGCAATATAAAGGGCTCTATGACACATAGTCGGAGGCAGCAGAAAGGATAAGGAACCAGAATGGACGTCATCCAGGCAAGTCTTTAACAGGAACACAGCAGAGACTCTTCAGGGTTGACCAAGGCGCAGGCACAGAAGAAATGAACCAGGCAGTTTAAAAAGCCAGAAGGGGCTGGCTGACAAGCAAGAAATTATCACCAGGTGAGTCACTCTGGAATGATGAGTGCTGGCAATAAACCAACAGCTGAGCAACCTGAGCTCCGAGAAGGGAGAGCTGAGCCCAGCCCTGACAGATTTTTGCATAAAGTGCACATTTTTCCTCCTCCTGGTGCTCAATGGAACATACACTGACTAGCTCCAGCTTGCCCAGATCACTAGAGCCATGATGGCCTTTCTTTTCTGCATTAAATGCTGTTATTATTAATGTAGGAAATAAAAAAACTTGCTGCATGAACTTAAAGCAAAAATAGGTATAGTACAATTATTTACCATACAAAAAATATAACATAGGCGCTAATTAAATGTGCATCCTAAAATTTACACGTGCTAAGTAATAAAGATTACACCCACTATGATAATCACTATTGTGCAATACCAAAAACAACAAAAAATGAACAAAAAAATTCCACAAAGATGCTATGAAAACAACTTTTTTGTTGATACCAGTGTGCTATCAGTGATACCTTAGTGCATATTACATTCAAACATTGAAATAATGTGATAATTACTATTTTGCAATGTCAAAAACAAAAATCGTACAAAAAATTCCACAAAGATGCTGTGGAAAAAAAGCTCAAATTAATAATACCAGTGTGCTATCAGTAATAGCTCAGTGTATATACATATCAAAGATAAAAAGTGCTGTTAAAATATGCAGGTTCAATTCCTTATTCAACTGTGACCATTTCCAAATCTTTGCACTTTAATTAAATGATTCCAATCCATCGTGCAAATCAATATGATTCCAATGTGCTCCACCACCAATAATGCAAATGCTCACTCACCAGAGCCCAAAGGCCTGCTGGACCACAAAGTGTGTGTAATGATAGTATTACAATCTCCCAGCATGGGGTTCCAAGTTTTCTCCTTTCACAGACGCTCCTTCCACTCAGCAGGATATATACCAGGGATCTTCAAACTACGGCCCTCCAGCTGTTGCGGAACTACGTGTCCCATGAGGCATTGTAAAACTCTGACATTCACAGACATGGCTAGGCATGATGGGAATTGTAGTTTCTGAACAACTGGAGGGCCATAGTTTGAAGACCCCTGATATATACCAATCAGGGGAAGGAGCATCTGTGAGTTGCAAAGGAGAAAACTTGGAACCCCATGCTGGGAGATTGTAATAATATCATTACACACGCTTTGTGGTCCAGCAGGCCTTTGGGCTCTGGTGAGTGAGCATTTGCATTATTGGTGGTAAAGCATGTTTTCTCTTGGAATCATATAAAGAAGCACAGTGGATTGGAATCATTTAATTAAAGTGCAATGATTTGGAAATGGTCACAGTTGAACCTGCATATTTTACAGCACTTTTTATCTTTGATATATATATGCACTATACTATCACTGATAGAACACTGGTTTTAATATTTGGGATTTTTTTCACAGCTTCTTTGTGGAATTTTTTGTGCGATTTTGTTGTGCATTTTTTTGTAAGTTTTTTTGTTTTTGGCATTGCACACTAGTGATTATCACATTATTTAATTTTTTGAATGTATATGCACTAAGTTATCACTAGTAGAACACTGGTATCAACGAAAAAGGTTTTTTCATAGTATTTTTGTGGAATTTTTTTGTACAACTTTTTTTTGTTGCTCATTTTTTGTTGTTTTTGGTATTGCACAATAGTGATTATCACAGTGAGTGTAATCTCTATTACTTAGCACATGTCAATTTTAGGATGCATGTAGTTTAATTAGCACCTACTTTATATTTTTTGTACAATTTATTAGTGTAATTCACACTTAAAGGAGCACGCATTTATATAGGGTTGGTTCCTTTTATATTTGGAACAATGGAACAATTTTCTACCAGCAGTGCTTTAGTATTTTACACCACACGTTTTAAAGAAGGAAAAACAGGATATCTAATATGCCAAAACTATTATGACATTTTTGGAAATGTAACAACATAATAAACAGAACAAAATAAAAGTACTGATTTTAAGCTGAAACCCCATTGAGACATTAAAATCAGTGTATATTGCCACATTTTCGTAAAGAATCTTAGTTACATTTGTTGTAGCTGAAATGATAGCATTACTTGTGCTGCCATGAATTATGATACATTTTCTTTCATTCTTATCAGCCTATTTAATAAAATAGTGCAAAGATCAATGATAATGTGCAAAGTAATTTCAGGATCCTTATCCAAGCAATGGGAATTTTCACTTGTCTTAAAATGTTACCAGTCATAACTACCGTATTTATTTTCTTGATGAGTCGCTAGTAAATATGTGCAACATTGCTACCGGTATGGCAAATAAGATTAAATAGACACATTCTATTTCTAAATGTACTGCCAATTTTTTTATTGTACTTAAGAAAAAATGGGGTTATGACTCTTTGTGCCAGACTTCAGATGTAAAAACAGATTTTATTTTAAGGCATCTGTAATTCTTCTTTTCATCCTTTGTTGTTGACAAATGAAACTGAACTCTTCACTATAAAGATCTGTTTACTAAGCTATTATGGTCATTAAAAGTTATTATTATATTATTTATGTGCTGAACTAAAAGCTCTTCGGATACTGGGAGTAAAGACTAGCTAATTTATTTATTTTTATTGTTATATAGAGTGGGGAATGTTAGAACTTTGGTGGGTTTTTACTGCTCTTTGTGGCCTTACTGGGGAGATTTCCCCTCAGCTCCCGTCCAAATGTCAATGTATCACTGAGCTAAAAATTAAGGAGAAATCTCCCTAATAAGGTCACAAAGAGAAATAAAAACTCACTGAGGTTCTTACAGCTCCCTACTCTATGCAACAAAATAAATTACTGTATATACTCGAGTATAAGCCGAGTTTTTCAGCCCATTTCTTAGGCTGAAAAACTCCCCCTCGGCTTATACTCGACTGAGCTGTACTTTTCTCCCACTGTGTAATGCATTCTGTTCAGCCATCCGTTGAAACAAAGCCCTCCCCACCTCCTCCTCTTCTGTGATAGGCGGAACACAGATACAGTTTCCCAGCATTGCATCAGTCTTCATCTATCACGGACGGAGGAGGAGGAGGCGGGGCAGGCTTTTTTTCAATGGAATGCACAGAATGCATTACACAATGGGAGACACCTTTGATTACTAAAACAGCATGTGTCTCCCGCACCTGCACTCAACTTCCTTGTTGACCACGGCGAGGCCTCTTCTGAGTGGAACCTTTCCTGTTAAACCGCTGTATGGTCTTGGCCACCGTGCTGCAGCTCGGCTTCAGGGTCTTGGAAATCTTCTTATAGCCTAGGCCATCTTTATGTAGAGCAACAATTCTTTTTTTCGGATCCTCAGAGAGTTCTTTGCCATGAGGTGCCATGATGAACTTCCAGTGACCAGTATGAGAGAGTGAGAGCGATAACACCAAATTTAACACACCTGAGACCTTGTAACACTAACGAGTCACATGACACTGGGGAAGGAAAGTGGCCAATTTGGCCCAATTTGGACATTTGCACTTAAGGGTGTACTCACTTTTGTTGCCAGCGGTTTAGACATTAATGGCTGTGTGTTATTTTGAGGGACAGTAAATTTACACTGTTATACAAGCTGTACACTCACTAGTTTACATTGCAGCAAAGTGTAATTTCTTCAGTGTTGTCACATGAAAAGATATAATCAAATATTTACAAAAATGTGAGGGGTGTACTCACTTTTGTGAGATACTGTATTATTTAGTTTCACAGGCTACAAATATGAATTTTTGTAATAAATATTTTTGGCATGCAACATGTGCTGCATGACTTACAAAATCTGTTACTGACTCCAAATGAGGTCATCTGAAACAAAGTATGAATCAGAGCTAAAAAGAGACCAGAGTCTGTGCACAGTTACACAAAAGTAGCAGACAGTATCCTTTCCATATCTCATTTAAAACCTTGAGAGCTGATTAGTACCACAAAATATGCATCTTGCAACACATTTACTTTTATGGAAAGGCTTTAATACCTGTCTGAGACAAAAGTCTACATGCATCATCTTTCAATTTGGAAAATGTCCTTGTGTACAGTGAATACTACATAAGAAGCATAGAAGATGATAATAGAAATGCAAAGGTAAAGCAGTGCTTGCAACGTGAATAAAGAAAAGAGTATATATATATATATTATATATATATACTCTTTTCCATATATATACGTGTGTGTGTGTAAACCACTTTCATATATATTCCCATGCTTATGGTGTAGGTGAAAAAAAAATATATATATATATATTTATTAATGTGAGTTGCTGCTCTAGATGGTGTTGTGCCTTTAAATAGGGATAAAGTGTGTATAAAGAGCGCTGGCCTATATGGGTTCTTTCTATTACCTCGTGTTTCAATATAAACAAAAGAAATATCAATCAACCATGAATGATTAATACAAATAAATTAAATAAAATGCATCATAATTCACAGAAAGTCCATTATCTCAAATCTTCTTAATGGTGAAATAAAGTTCCATCGTGCTAAAGTGCCAAGTGCTGTAAACTCAAATGCAGTGCCAATGGTGCTCCCCTCCTGTGTGCCCACTCATTTACCAGCGGCTATGGACTCCCAATGACAGGAGTCATATGCACTTGTGCAAATTTCTTAGGTCTGCTGATCTTTGTAGTCCTCCTTCATCACCCCAGCCTCTATGTACTCCCAATGACAGGAGTCAAATGCGCTTGGTCTGCTGTGCTTTGTAGTCCTCCTTTGTCACCCCTAAATTATTGGGCAATGGAATGCTTGTACATGGTGTAAATAAATGGCAGAGAAAGATTTACATAGTGTAATTCGGTTTTATCATAAAAACAAATAGTTTAAAACATATTCACTTACATGGTATAGGAAAACTTACACGTTTCACCCCTCCCACAGGGCGTTATCAACAGATACCCTTGGGTGATGTATTGTGTATATTTATAACGTAATACTCCTTCCTCCACACCTAATTCCTGATCTAAGTTAGCTAGCTTACAACCTGTGTCAACTATAATTAGTGGTGAGTTAAAATATATCTAAAGCCAAAGCTTTTCTTTTTAGTTTTTCTCTTGGTTTTGTGGAAGTCTAAGGATCACTGTCAGTGTTCTTTTCTCACTACACATTACCCTGTGGGCTGCGTTCAGTTTAAAATGCAACTAAAAGTTGCTATCCTTTAATGAGCCAGACTATGTAAACAAACCTTGAAATTTAATTGTAAAAAAACAGGACTGGGTGAAAATAAGCAAAAACATACATTCAAATTTACGAGTATAACAAATAAACAGAGTTGCTGGTGGATGTAACAATTAAAATACAGGTGTAAGTCTAAAGCTCACCATCAATAATGCCATTAAAAGGAGATACAGGTGTTTTGTTTCTCCATGTTCCTTCTTCACATGTGCCCCTCAAAGTGGTTTCTGGGCTTCCCAATATACTCCTGTTGTCTTCTGAGAGGGAAGTACAGAGGTACTGTAGGGGTCAAACAATGCTAAAACAGCTTTACAAGCCAAGAAAGGAACAGTGCCCCCTATGTTAGGGGTATGACACCCTCCATCTGATAACAATCGATACTACTATTTGGATTCTCTATTGACATCAATAAAAGCAGCTCATACCCACTTGACGACCAGCGACATACCTGCAGCCGCAGGCATCATCCCGGTACTGTTTTTTACAGCCGATGGTCGGCTCTCTTGTAAAAGCAATCCTAGCGGCTAAGATCCAAGATCATTCATACATCTCCAACATCTGTTATATGCCGAAGGATAGATAGATTGTAACTTATCTGGAGTGTAGTACCAGTGAAAGTGTATCTTGTATTGATTTTCTTTATATAGAGTGCAGATTAAACTCAGCCACACGAGACCAAATTTTTTGCCAAGTTGTGAAGTGCAGCTCCTCCCCCAGAATTTGTTCCCATTTTTGCATATAGTGGTGTTTTGGAGGAGGCTGAGAGGTCAAAGAAATCAGCACTTTATATATTTGGGAGATAAGCCCTTTGCTTGACAGGCCGGTCAAGCAATTTTTTTCAAATGGCTTAATTTGGAAAATTGTAGGAAGGCAGTCAGGGATTGGGCGTAATGGCGAATTTGCAAGTATCCATAGAAAGCTTGTTTAGGGCAATCATAAGCACTTTGGAGGTCCTGGAAAGATTGCAAATTCCTAGTCTTGGGGTCTACCAGATGGCCATATTGGAATAGGCCTCTATCTTTCCAAGGCATAGACATCTCTAAGGTCAAGCAATCTGGGACAGCTGGGGTAAATATGAAGGAAGTATACAGAGAAGCCACAACTGCTAAAGTATGCTGTCTATGGGCACATCTCCACTTGGTGAACATCATGTTTTATATTTTACCAAATAATTTAGTTTTTTCCAAAAAAATTTAGCAAATACCATATGGGATAAAAAATTGTAACACCCACCAATTTATTCTTTAGGGCATCTGCTTTAAAAAATATATAATGTTTGGGGGTTCTAAGAAATATTCTAGCAAATACTGATTGTTACATGTAAACAAATAGTGCCAGAAAAGGCTTGGTCTTCAAGTGGATATACAGGTCTGAAGAACCGCTTTGTTTCTTTAAGGTGGTTGCTAGCTCTTGATCTTATGATTTGTAGCACTCTGTTGTTAACATAAACATAGAATCCCATGACCTCATAGTTGATGTAACCTAACACTGCCTAGCTATCATTTGAATGGTCTTGCAAAGGAAACGTTTCCATGACTTCTCTGCTGTTGGAAGGAGTCTTGTGAAACCTGAGATTTGAACAAGCAAGCATTTGTTAAGAGCTTTTGAAGAAACTGATTGCAGACTCATTTGAAGGCAAACATTTTAAACAATCATCCCCATAGATTTTTTTTCCAATGAATTGTCTAGCATTTGAGTCATACTCAGTCTCAATCTCAATCTCTTTAGTGGAATGGCTGTTAGCAACTTGAGGAGAAGGACCTCCCTATGTTTTCTGAGGGAACATGATCTCTGAACCAAGCAAATCTGAAGAAATTTCTGTCTTCCCCTCTAAGAAAGAAGTAATGGAACATGCAATATGTTAGATGTCAGCTAGGAAATCAACAGAGTCTGTGAAAGTGGAGGAGCACTCCCAAAAGTTATTTTCTTAAGATCTGAACCTGTCAAGAAGGCATTATTTAGAGAGTCACCCCTCAAATTTGGCACTATAGTCAAACACTTCTGTACTTTGTCTTGTACTTTATATTGATATACTCTAAATATTGGCAACTACCAGATTCCTCAGAGTTTTTGACCCATTTACTGCCTCGAAAGATTATAGTTCATGCATGGCAGCAGGGTTTTTTTATATACACTCCCGGTGCCTGCAGCCACTGGAAGTGTGTAAATATCTGACAAGCTGTTTATTGTCTGTCAGATGGAAGTGATCCAATGGCTGTGCAGCTGCTGGATAACTTCCATACACCCCCATACTTGGCAGGTCTCCGCTACCCCCATCTCCCCTTATTGTTAAAGGGTTCTGGTGTCACCTTCTTCAGCCAGTATGGCTGGGGAAAAAGCTAATGGAGTTTGATGCTGCACTTCATTGGTTTCATTGGAAATCAGTTGAGACATCAGGGGCCTTTTAGACCCCTGATATCTCATTAAAAAGAACCTGTCACCAAAACATGCATCTCATTTGGCTAACCCAAGCACTCAAAATCCCCTCCCAAAAATCTTTCGAACTGCACGCACACACCCACATCCGGACATATGTAAATCGGATGTAAATGCAAGCATGCATAAAAATGCTACACATGTTACATATCACCACACATCACAGTAAGAGCAATAATTGTAGGCCCATTATTCTAAAGGTAAAATTTTTTTTAGCTCAATGCATTCCCTGCATTAAGCTAAAAATTGTTTTAGCACTCGCTGTGTGCCCCCCCCCCACAAAACATTTACATAGTGCTCTATCGATCCACCTCTGCACCTGGGTGCATCTGGTCTCTACCCTCTCCCTGCTCTCACAAGAGGATCTGGGAGCAGCAGGAGCCTTTGGCTCCCGCTGCTGCAAGTCAAATCCTTTGAGAAGGGGGGCTCAGGAGGGCACCCGCACTGTGTGCCCACTTAGCGCACAGCTTGCTGTGGGGAAGTTGATGGTGATAATGTGACTTGTGGTGTGATATAACACCCAGTCATTCATCTAAGACTAAGCTCTGAATGGTTGAAATTTTACCGCGAAGTGTGAAAGTTTAAAACTCATTAGACTAATACATTCAATCATAATTCCCTGTTTCCTGACGGTTTAATCGTAAAAACAAATACTATTCAGGAGACACTGATAAGTGTACTGCAAGTAATGAAGATATTATGTCTTTTATTTGCTATACAGTTACAGTAACAGTCTAAAAAGCGACGTAGGTCCCTGTATGGGGGGCATCTTAAGGGTCTGGGAACCACAGGAATTGACTAAGGCCCGCCACCTGTACAGCACCCTGTGGCTAATTATACGCATTGCAATAACTGCTGAGAAGAACGCCCAAGCAGAATTTAGTGCCTGAAGCAACATTACAGGCCAACCCCAAAACATTGGGTCCGAGTACAGTTCCCAAATGCCAAGGTTTTACTGAGATTGAGTTGATTCTATTGCAGTTGTAGAAGGCAGTGAAGAGGTGGATTGAAGAGTTGGAAAGGTGTTGTGTAATCATACAGAATTTTTGAAAAGTCTCCGGTTTAAGCCGATCTGTGTTGGATTATTCTGGTGTCTACTCAATGTTGTCTTTTTTTATCTCTTGTACATGAGTGTTGCTACTTGGCTTGGAGTTTTAATAGACAAACTCAGAAGTACACTGAACAGAATCTTGAAATGCGGGCTCTTGATTGAATACACTTCTGAAGTATATGGCTGATTTTAAGGCCTCTACTTCAGCTATGGTGGTTGCTGCTTTCTTCTTTATTGCAAGCTTTTCTGGGTTTCATTCTAGGAATGTTTTCTGCACTTCTAGCAAAGCTATGCATTGCATTTTCTCAGTTAGCAATCATCATTTTTACATTTCCATAGATGCCTCTAGCTGCATTTTTATCCATCTGTTTTTCTAATGATGCTTCTTGGTGTGCCTATTCAGGATCTTATTGTGCTCTCTCCAACCTGTACCATTGCCCTCTCTTTCTTCACCTGGATTTCTTGTTCAGCAAAAGCTGCTCAACCTTTAGCGGCTTCAGTTTCTACATGAGTAATGGCAAGTGCATAAATAAAAAATTAGAATAGAGAGAATTACACTAATGCCCTGTACACACGATAGGATTTTCCGACAACAAAATCCATGTTTTTTTTCCGACGGATGTTGGCACAAACTTGTCTTGCATACACACGGTCACACAAATCTTGTAGGAAATTCCGAACGTCAAGAACGCAGTGAGGTACAACACGTACGACGAGCCGAGAAAAATTAAGTTCAATAGCCAGTGCGGCTCTTCTGCTTCATTCCGAGCATGCATGGAACTTTGTGCGTCGGAATTGTGTACACACGATCAAAATTTAGGACAACGGATTATGTTGTCGGAAACTTTGAGATCCAGATCTCAAATTTTGTGTGACAGAAATTCCGATGGAAAATGTCCGATGGAGTCTACGCACGGTCGGAATTTCCGACAACAAGCTCCCATAGAATATTTTCCGTCGGAAAATCCTATCGTGTGTACAGGGCATTATTTTACAGAGCAACTCTTATGACTTTTTTTTCCAGTTTATACCACTAACAAATTGCAGGGCTACATCCAAAAAACAGAACTGGCTTAAAAAAAAAGAGAGAGAACAAAAGGCAACTATGTGACAGGCTTATCAGATCACTGAGACACTTTGGTAGATCCAGTTTCTAAATAATCAGGTTAGGGGGTAAGTAGAAAAAAATACAGGTGACTGCAGGAATTTCTGAGTGACTGATGTTGTTGTAGATCGCATTTGAGAATATTATTACAGCTCTTGCTAAGACATAGGCATATGCAAGATACGTATACCACTTTTTCTCATGTTTAAATTCATTAAAAAGTAGCAAGGTGCCAGTGAGGGACATGGTATTTATCACAATTTGGAAGACAGTTATTTGGACCACCCAGCATATGAATACAGCCATGTATTAAGGATTGTTTGATAAAAATAAATGTAGTTATTTCCTGCTAGGAAATGTTATGAAAGTACGTTTACTGAACATTAAGACATTCACATAAAGATGTAAGTTGATTCCCATTACTAGCTTTAATTTTGAGATTGCACATCAGGCAGTCGCTCTGCGGAGATGCAATCTATTATCCATATTCAAACACAAATGTAGATAGCGTTTAATGTGAATCAGTGACAGATGGTATTGGTCAAAGAAGCAACAAAGAGCACAATGGAAACTGCATAGGAACTGTAGTGATCTACAAGGCTGGGAATTTTACTCTGAGTTTGTTAAAAGGCTTGGAAACAAAGCAAATATGGAGCAAGGTCTGATGAGACTTATTCCACGTACATACGATCGGATTTTCCGACAGGAAATGTTGGATGTGAGCTTGTTGCCGGAAAGCCTGACCGTGTGTATGCTCCAACAAACATTTGCTGTCGGACTTTCCCCCAACAAATGTTTGATAGCAGGTTCTCAAATTTTCTGCCAACAAAACTTTGTTGTTGGAATTTCCGATCGTGTGTACACAAGTCTGACACACAAAAATTCACGCATGCTTGGAATCAAGCAGAAGGAGCCGCACTGGCTATTGAACTTCCTTTTCTCGGCTCGTCGTACGTCTTGTAAGTCACCACGTTCCCACGTTCGTAATTGTTGGCCAACATTTGTGTGACCGTGTGTATGCAAGGCAAGTTTGAGCCAACATCCTTCGAACAAAAATCCACAGTTTTGTTGGCGGAAAGTCTGATCGTGTGTACGGGGCATAAAACCTAACCTTGTGGCCTTAGCATAAAACACTATGCGGTTGATTTACTACAGACAACATGGCTATTCACTTTGCAAGGGATGTTGCACCTTGCAAGGGAATTTGCCCCAGAGATAGTAAATGTGCTGAAGTTTTACTTTCCAAAGAATTCCCAATAACGTACAAGCAAAATTTAAAAAGAAAGCATTTTTGTTGGCACATGATTAGATGATGGAAGTCAACAGAGCTTCACTTCATTCACTAAACTCTGGGAAAAATCCCTTGCAAAGTTAACAATTTATTTGCCTTTAGTAAATCAACCCCTATTTGTGTGACAGAAAGTAAGATGTCAATAGGACAATAAGTAAAAGTGAGCACTGGGCCCAACACAGTTATGATTTTAAAAAACGATAAGTGATTAATTGTATATTAGAAATAGGAATAAAAACAATGCCAGTAATGAAAAAAGTTTTAAAAATGATAAACATTAATTAATCAGAAGGAAAATAATCAATAATGTCCATATAGGCTAAAATGTTGTCCATAAATTGGATGAAGTACTGACCACATTAGAAGGCTGCTCTGTTCTAGGAAAAGAAGCGATCCTCTGGGTACTGTAGATAAAAAACACAAGGCGCAACTCTAAGTGCAGAGATACCATAAGGTTTATTAAACAAACTAGGAAAGGTGGTATTTACAAAGGTACATGATATAAAGACATGTTTGCAGTGTTGCCGGAGTGTCCTAGAGTATCTCTGATCCCGGTCTGGATGGCGATGGTGTCCGGTGGACAGGCTCGGCGGTGGATACCATCGCACGCTGAGAGCCAAGGAAACCAGAGAGATGAGATCACTTCCGGGTGGGGGGACGTGTAGGCCTACACCATCGCCATCCAGACCGGGATCAGAGATACTCAATGACACCCTGGCAACACTGCAAACATGTATTTATATCATGTACCTTTGTGAGTACCACCTTTCCTAGTTTGTTTAATAAACCTTATGGTATCTCTGCACTTAGAGTGGCGCCTTGTGTTTTTTATCTACAGATGTCAATAGGAAAGCAGGAAGTTATGCACTGGCAACATTATATCACATCCAACTTTACAACTTTTTTCTTTGAACAAGCCCATATTGAGTGAAACATTAGAGAGGGGCGTATCAAGGTGTGGCTGCGCTGTGCTTTGTCTAGGTTTAATAAAGTTGGATGTGAGCTGATGTCATCGGTGTGTGACTTCCTGTTTTCCTCTTGAGCTTATAGAATATGATAGGGCTTCCTTTGGTTGGCACCTGGGGCCCAAAGGTGAGGGATTGTCATACAGGCTTGTAGTAGTATAAGTGAAAAACTCTTGCGTGTAGAATAAACAATTAACTACAATGTGTCCGTGCAGCAGCTATTGCAATCTAGTGATAATGGTAAAGGTGGTGTCATAAGAAACTGATCCTTAGACAAACAGCGCTAGCAAAGTGCCTAGTGATAAAGGAATAATAAATAAATAAATAAATCCTCTACAAAAAGGGGAATAAGATTGTAAAAAATAATTGAAAAATGTACAAAAAAAGTCCAGTAATAATAAATTTATTAAACTTCTTGTTCTATTGTAAACATGCTCTGTGTCCCACAATGATGAAAGACACTGTTGATTGTGCTCCCAACCGATTCATAAAAAAGTGAAGGTCCCTACTCACCGAATTAAGTTGACCCTCCTTACAGCAAGAGAGGTCAAATGTGCTGTGTGGTCTGTATGATCAGGTGGCTGGAATCGGCTCCCATAGGTATCTTGTAGTCCGTGGTCCTGGGCAACAGCCCAGAGAAAGGAAATCCACTCTCCCACACTGTGCGAGATCCAGACCATGATCAGGTCTCAATAATCACAGGCTCCAAACATTAACCTCCGACCAGCTGCTCCCTTCCACCATCCATGCTCCAAATGGACAACCATATAGTATTCAAAAAGAAAAGAAAAGTGGGCTCCACGTAGCGTAAACCAGTATGGCTCTTTAATAAAACTTTAAAAAAAGCAAATTCAGTTATCAAGCGGGTTTATGAAAACAACAGCTTGTTACAATCACTTGGTAGATCATTTAAAGTCCTCACAAACTCTCCAAGGATTTTCGGCTTGCTGTATGTCATCTAAAACTTGATCCAACACACCATGCGTCCTAGCTTGACATGTTTCGTCATGACAAATGACGTCATGTTACGGGGTGCCGGTGAGAGGCAGGCACAGTCGGGAGAGCTGGTAGAGGCATGCTGGAGAGGACTGGGAGTGTGCATAAAGAGGTGGATGCATAGCCAGCGGGAGAGCCTGTTATTTTACTGGCAGTGAAGTCGGGCCGCTGCAGCCAGAAGGGCTGTCAGGGTCTGCAAAGGGCTGACTGGGATCAGTAGTCCACCAAGGTCAGCTAGCACTAATTAACTTTCTATTTGTGTTGCTACACTAAAGGGGCCCATGGTCCCTACCTGTACTAAGGAACTTTGCTAAGGCCTGGCTGAAACCAGAGTTAGGCCTAACCATGTGCTAGCTGCACCTGAAGAATTGTGCTGGAGGGAGAAGTAGGTATAGTCTGCAGCTCCTATTTATATAAAACATGTGCTTTGCCATCTACACTCCCAGTCAAATTAACAAATTCAACATATCATTTCTTGTCATTGTAGCCAGATTTAATTCAGTTTGGAAGATTAATAGTCTGTCACATTTGTGCATGGTCTGTGATCTACGTTAATTGTTGATTAGTAACACTGTTTCTTTAAGGCAAAATCCTAAATAATCGAAGTAACAGAAATGTTGATTCTGGCACTGATTCATCTTTTTGCTTTGCATTCTGGGCTTCATTTAAACAAAATCATTTGGCAGATATGTAACAGGAGCTGAGTTTTCTGATGAAGGATGTTGAGCAGGCAGTGTGGTTTATGGCATTTTTTTTTCCATTTTGCACAGGACTTTTAAATATTTGCACAGTAGCATTTTATTTCCCTTAAATTCCAGTAAGTTACTTTGAGAAAACAAAAGCTTGCATGGTTTTCTCAAACATACAGCAAAACGCCAATCCTGCTTGGTATATTCTATAAAACAGTGTATCAACTTTCAATAACACTAATCAATAACACTACTCTTTGGTGTGTGTAAAAAGGTAGAGGTACATGACACTGGCTGCACACACAAAGAAAATGGCTTTGTGTTCACACTACTCAAACACATTAAACATTTCACTAGACAGTTAACTAGCAAGTGTGTGAAAGGTGGGTCCCATTATAAGGTATCTCTTTAGATGAAATGCAATATCATGGCCCTGATATCCTAAGGTACTGTAGCTACTAAAACTGGTTTCAATAAAAAACCCAACCCCTCATTAATATAATCTATATGCATGCTACATTTAATTGCAGAGCCTAAAAATGTTCTTTTACAGTCAAATTTGAGAAAACCCCACAATATGCTTGTTATGGTATCCTATTTACACAGCATACCTACAAATCATTTTAAAACATACAGTGTGTCTTCCCTCTGAACAATCTACCATGAACAATCTAAAAGTGAAACTGGAGGGACAAAGTGGCGATAGGCTGATTTTCCACTCAGTAACATACTGTACAATGCAAAATCCAAGTCCCAAGATGTTTAACCTTTTGTTAGGATATGTGTAAATCTTGTTTACAACTGATAATGTGATCTGCCAGCATACTACAGACATAGCTAATTATGGTAAACATGAAACATAGACCTTTACCCCATCTAAGACTTTACATGATTTACCCCCCCCCCCTTCCCCATTACACAATCATATATTGCATTTTTGTTGGGGGTGGGAGAGACTTTTTTAGCAGGTCCTGCACCTGCTGAAAAAAGGTTCCAGGTTTCTCACTTAGGTGAGAATAACATCAGCCGTCCGAACAAAGAATCCTGGGATGTTGATGTCACTCATCCCATCGGGCTTTATGTCAATATCTGCTGGCGTGGGACCTGAAATGCTGAGATGGTACTGCAGTTTACACCAGACAATTGTGGATTTGCTGGGTGGATGATTAGATTTTTTTTTTTGACAATTCAGCTATCAAGGCAAAAGGGGAGTTAAGTTCCTCTTTACCATTACATATAAGGGAATTTAGTTGATCAAACAACTTGGATCTTATATAATGCTTGAAAAACTTAAGTTTTGTGGACATGAACACAAAAAGGTAACCAAAGCTGACAATTAGACAACGGTTGGTCATGTATAATTGATTGGATTGGGTGTATAAGCATTAATCCCCCATTCACATCGGCGCAATTTGACAGGTCAAATCGCATGTCAAATCAGGGCCTATTGCCGGTAATAGGAGCGTCCCAATCGTTACACTGCCGACTTTGCGGCGCTACACTGATTTCCAAAAGTAGTTTCTGCAGGACTTTTGGCGACTTTAGGGGCGATTTTAATAGACATCTGTGCATGAACCTGCACAGATGTCTTTCAAGTTGCCCCCCGAAGTCAGACTAAAATGCGGCTTTGAAATCGTGCCAAATCAGATGAACTCGCACGATTTCAAAGCCGTGTTCAGTGTGAACGAGGGCTCAAGCTGAGATCATTTAAGCTGAGAGGGAAAGTGCCCATGCAGTTCTTATGCCATTTGATCTCAGACACAATTATTCTTCATAAATTATTGATATTTATCCAAAATGTAAAGGATGGAGACATTTTGGAATATGTTTGACGCCTTTAGACATGAGGATCATAACTTATTCTGGCTAAACTATGTCTAAGGCCACCATTGTATAGTAATAACTGTGTAAAGTAGAAAGCACGATCATTGTATGTACAGTAACGTGTCATTTAATTTTTGGTTTGTTTAAACAGCCAAGAACATTTTTTTTTATTTGTCGCAAAAAGTTGGCTAATTGCAACATGATATCTGTTTGCTGTCTCGGTTAGGTATTTTGCAGATAATAAAAGTTTAAAAGAGGTTTTGAGAATCACGTCTATGACAGCAATAGCTTGTCGTGTTTGTTTCTATTGACTTTAATAAACACAGTGCATCACCCACTGAAAATGTAAATATGATTCCTTCATCTTATTACCTTAAGAGAATTAACTTAACAAAGTGAAACAGCTTTAAGTTATGAGTGACCAGAAAGCAGAATAATATATTGTAACTGCAGATCCTAGCATTGACATTTTAGAGAAAGCATTTAGTAAAAAGTATACTTGAGCATGATTAATGAAACAAAATGCACACATGATGTGCACTGATTTAGATGCATTATGTATTGTACATTTGAAGTGTCAGTAAACCCAAAATGTATTTTTATATCAGACCCACAAATACATGTATTTATGGATTTATTACTGGTATTTATATAGTGCTGACAATTTCTACAGTGCTTTATATTCTGTAGATTTACATCAATGCCTGTCCTCAAGGAGCTTACAATTAAAGGTCCCTACCTCACCTGAATACAAATGCAATTTATACAGGGACCAATGAACCTACCAGCAGGACTTTTAACTGTTGGAGGAAAGTGGGGTACCTGGAAGAAACCCATGCAAGCACCGGGAGAACATGCAAACATTTCCCCGATAGAGACTGAACTTTGCTTGTTAAGGTAATCATCAAAAACTGAACCTTTGGTCTGTTCAGCGGTAACCAAACATCATATTAAGTAACATTTTTTCTTCTCATGTCAGTGGTTGTTAAGGAAGCAGCAGTTGCTGGCACCCACCACATCTTCAGCAACCAGGGACATGACTACACCCCTTAATCATTCACATGGGGGGTCTATATATGAAGGCTCCCTTCAATTTCAAGGGTTCTACCATATTCTTATAAGCCCCTCACCCACAGATCCTCACAACCCCACACACACACACACCTTTCCTGGATAGCTTGGCTGGGTACTTAGATAAGGGTCTTGTATGTGTAGTTATACCCCTGCAGGAGCTACTCAAAGTGATTGTAAAGGATCGTTTTTAATTTTTTTAAAATAACAAACATGTCATACTTACCTCCACTGTGCAGCTCGTTTTGCACAGAGTGGCCCCGAACATCTGCCACTGGGGTCCCCCAGTGGCTCTCGCGGCTCCTCCCCGCATCAGATAATCTCCTGGGAGAATCGCTCTCCCGAGGGGGTTACCATGCAGGTGCGCTCCAGAGTCCAGCATTTTCATCCACATACACGAATGCCGGACACAGCCCCCCCCCCCCCCAGAGCCCGCGTCATTGGATTTGATTGACAGCAGCGGGAGCCAATGGCTGCGCTGCTATCAATCTATCCAATCAAGAGCCGGGACCCTGTGGAGAGAGAGGTAGCGCGTCCCCTCCGAAGAGATGAAGGGGCTCAGGTAAGATTATCTCAGAAACAGCATCTCTCCTACAGGTCTCCTACAGGTCTGATCTCTCTCACTGCCTCATCATGACTGACTTTCCCTCTGGACACAAAATGGAGTCCTCAGCTCCTTTTTGCACAGAGGGTCCAGGGCTTTGTAGTTTCTCTCTGTATACCAGTCTATGGGGCCATTTTGTGAGGGAACGGCATGTCCCAGGATCCATCGCAGCTGCTTCCTGCAGCTCAGTACAGTCTCTCTGATTGGCTGTTGTAACTGTGACTTTAATTGGCTTTCTTCTTCCTGCCAATAGGGGCACAAGGGAGGCTACAGAATGAACAGCTCTGTGTGTGTCAGCTCATATTACATTAGACTCAGTCAGTGAAATAGGGAGAAGGAGGGGCGTGAAAAAGCCCATGCTGACACTGACAGGTGCTTTCTCCCTAACTCAAGCTGGAAAGCCCATTATTAAAATCAATGCTCCCCGCCAAATGGAATTTTTTTAACTTTTTTTTTTTTTGTTTTGGTACATGTTCCCCAGGGCAGTGACCAGCTCTCCATGCCATTTGTTTAAAAATCCATTGCCTATTAGCCTAAAAAATAGGCATTACTGTTTTGTTTTTTTTTTGTTTTTTTCACATTTGGCTCCCATTTGCTTAAATACGGTTTTGGATTGAGCACCAGAACTTTTGCAAACAAACCCTAAGAGCCCATTCACACAGGGGCAACACAACTTCCAGCACGACTTTGGGAGGCAACTTGGACACGACTTGAGTATGAATCACAGCACGACTTGGGGCAACTTACAACACAACTTGAAGTCGCCTCCAGGACAGGGAACTTTACAAGTGGCCAATCAGAGCTTATCAGCTGTGTGTGAGAAGGAGGGGGCTGGCTGTTTAGTGGAGGAAATTACTTTCTGTTTCTTTTCTGCTTCCTGTAAAGTTGCCTCAGTATGAACAGTGATCAGACTTGGAGGCAACTTCCATTGAAATCAATGGGTACAAGTTGCCTTCAAGTCGGATTGAAGTAGTACAGGAACCTTTTCTGAAGTCGGAGCGACTGCAGTAGTGTGCATTAAGACAGATCCATTCACTTACATTGATTTTTTCGTGTAGCGCGACTTGAGGCGACTAGGGGCGACTTGGGGCGACTTGAAGTCTGATCCAAAAGTTGCCCCTGTGTGAATGGGCTCTTAAGCTAAAACCTGGAGTAATCAGGTGATCACTATCCTCTCATTATGTGTGCTCTTCTTTTCTTGTAAATTTCATTAACCACTTAAGGACCGGAAGGATTTGTCCCCTTAATGACCAGACCATTTTTTGCGATACGGCGCTGCGTCACTTTAACTGACAATTGCGTGGTCATGTAATGCCGTACCCAAACAAAATTGATGTCTTTTTTTTCCCACAAATAGAGCTTTTGGTGGTATTTGACCACCTCTGCGGTTTTTATTGTTTGCGCTATAAACAAAAAAAGAGCGACAATTTTGAAAAAAAAAATATATTTTTTTACTTTTTGCTATAATACATATCCAAATTTGAAAGAAAAACTAAACAAATTTTTTCATCAGTTTATGCCAATATGTATTCTTCTACATATTTTTGGTAAAAAAAAAATGCAATAAGTTTATATTAATTGGTTTGCATAAAAGTTATCACTTCTACAAAATAGGGGATAGATTTATGGCATTTTTATTATAAATTTTTTTTTTTACTTGTAATGGCGGTGATCAGCGATTTTTAGCGGGACTGCGACATTGCGGTGGACAGACCGGACACTTTTGACACTTTTTTGGGACCATTGACATTTATTTCAAATGGTTTTTAATTGGAAGTTTCAGGTAAATACAAAGTACAAACAGCAAATGGTGAAATTACATCTCTTGCATAGCTAGGCTTGTGAAAAAACATGAACATAACCCAAGGAACACAATCACAAAAACCTATGTTGGGGGGGGGGGGGGGTAAAGGTAGCATGTCCACCAAAAGGAAAGAGAGGAAAGCAAAAAGAGAACAAGTAGAGTAGAGTGGGGGGAGGGGAGACCATTGACATTTATACAGCGATCAGAGCTAAAAATAGCCACTGATTACTATAGAAATGTCACTGGCAAGGGGTTTCCTAGGGAGTGTTTCTAACTGTGGGGGGATTGGACTGCCTGGAGGCTGTTCCTAATCAGTAGAAACAGCAGATCTGTCTTTCCTCCCCTGACAGAACAGAGATCTGTCTATTTACATTGACAGATCTCCATTCTGTCTCTGTCAGGAGCGACTGCGGAGCGCACGCGCCCCCTAGAACTCTTAAAGCGGCTGACGTACAGTTACAGCGATTCGCCCAGGGGAGCCAACCTGCTCCAGTATAACTGCGGGGGCTGGTCCTTAAGTGGTTAAATAGTAAATACCTGATGATCCTCCAAGTTACTTGCACTTCTTAATTTTCAGTATCAATGCTCTGCAGGCCAATTTGTACTGGGTAGCATTGCCACCCCTGTATGCGCATTTTCCTGCCTTTGCTCTTGAACAGCCATACATCGGCACTGTTTTCTTTGCTCTCCCTTCAACTAACATATCCCCATGTGACTGCATGGGCTTTGGTTGGCTCTGTGTGACCCCATCCAATAGAGCTATAGAGCGCTTGGTGCCCAGACAGGTGTAAAGGGACAAGATTGGGGGAACGCCAATAGCAGCAAGCCTTATGCAGAGCAGAGAGCAAAGGTGTGAAGAAATATTGTTAGCTGTGGTGGAAGGACGGGGCGGCAGAATGCTTGTGGCGATTTGAGAGACTGAATTTAAAACATTGATACTGTCATTCTGGGGAAACGGGGTGTATGCAAGGAGAAGTATGAGAGGACGATCTCAAAGGACAGCGGAACCCAAGACCCCTAGGGAGAGCCTAAACTCCAGTACAATTCAGAAGTATCTCAAAGAAGTGAGTGTCAAGAGCCCGGGTGTGGATATGAAACAAGCAGGAACGAAAGATAAAAAAGCCCAGCTGAAACAAAAGGGAGGACAGGGGGAGAGATCCAGGGAAGATCTGGAGCCAGAAGGAGCATGTGTCATGAGTGATACGGAGGAGCTAAGAAACATCGCATTAATTCCTAATAAAACAGAAATGATAGAAATGTTCGCCAAACTCGAAAACTCTATTAAATCAGAAATAATAAATGTACGGATAGATATGGGCCACTTGTTACGTAGAGTGGAAGAGGCAGAAGAGGCTTCAGCAATCCAGGCGAAAGAGATCGCGGACCTAAAAGCGCAAATGAAGAAAATGCAGAACAATAATCGCATGTTGACCTATAAAATGGAAGAACAAGAAAACCAAAGCAGTCGCCAAAATCTGCGTATTAGAGCTCTTCCTGAACAACAGAATGAGGATTTAGGGAATAAGACGCAGAAAATTTTTAACCAAATCCTGGGAAGACGGGAAGATGATGTTCTGAGGATTGACAGGGTGCACAGGATTAGAAAACCCCCAAATATGAAACAAGATATCCCTAGAGATGGGGGGACAAGTAAGGTTCAATTAAGGATGATCAGGCGACGGTTGCACCAATGCCATCTGATGGATGTGTGGAGGGTGCAACATGCAAAAGTTAATGACTATACCTTCTTCTCCACTGTGCACGGGATGTACTCAAGACTTGATTATATACTGTTGGACCATAGCCTACTGGTTTGCAGGGCCGGACTGGCCCACCGGGATACCGGGAAATCCCCCGGTGGGCCGGCTGTCTGGCTGCCCCTGGTGCCGCTGTGAGGGCAGCGGCGCCTGAAAGAAACATGGCCGCGGGGCCGCCAGGCTTACATGCAACTGCGCATGCGCCAGCGCTACTCTCGGAAGTGTGTACGGGCTTTCCCGAGCTAGCCGTGCTCGGGGAAAGTCCGTACACACTCGGCAATTCTCGGAAATGCGGGCGCATGCGCAGTGACGATGGCGCCGATCGGCGCCATTTTTAAAAGTACCGCAGTGAGTACTCATCTGGTGGCCTCTTCCTCCTGCCCCCCCTGCAGCCTCTGACCTCCTACCCCCCCTGCAGCCTCTGACCTCCTGCCCCCACTGCAGCCTCTGACCTCCTGCCCCCCCTGCAGCCTCTGACCTCCTGCCCCCCCTGCAGCCTCTGACCTCCTGCCCCCACTGCAGTCTCTGACCTCCTGCCCCCACTGCAGCCTCTGACCTCCTGCCCCCCCTGCAGCCTCTGACCTCCTGCCCCCCCTGCAGCCTCTGACCTCCTGCCCCCACTGCAGTCTCTGACCTCCTGCCCCCACTGCAGCCTCTGACCTCCTGCCCCCACTGCAGCCTCTGACCTCCTGCCCCCCCTGCAGCCTCTGACCTCCTGCCCCCCCCTCCGCAGCCTCTGACCTCCTGCCCCCCCTGCAGCCTCTGACCTCCTGTCCCCCCCCTGCAGCCTCTGACCTCCTGTCCCCCCCTGCAGCCTCTGACCTCCTGCCCCCCCCTGCAGCCTCTGACCTCCTGCCCCCCCCTGCAGCCTCTGACCTCCTGCCCCTCCCTGCAGCCTCTGACCTCCTGTCCCCCCCCCCTGCAGCCTCTGACCTCCTGTCCCCCCCCTGCAGCCTCTGACCTCCTGTCCCCCCCCTGCAGCCTCTGACCTCCTGTCCCCCCCCTGCAGCCTCTGACCTCCTGTCCCCCCCCCTGCAGCCTCTGACCTCCTGTCCCCCCCCTGCAGCCTCTGACCTCCTGTCCCTCCCCCTGCAGCCTCTGACCTCCTGTCCCCCCCCCTGCAGCCTCTGACCTCCTGTCCCCCCCCCTGCAGCCTCTGACCTCCTG
Organism: Aquarana catesbeiana; assembly: GCF_042186555.1. NCBI lineage: Eukaryota > Metazoa > Chordata > Amphibia > Anura > Ranidae > Aquarana > Aquarana catesbeiana. Next base: position 311,821,207 of record NC_133327.1, on the reverse strand, counting down.
TCCCCCCCCCTGCAGCCTCTGACCTCCTGTCACCCCCCCTCCGCAGCCTCTGACCTCCCCTGTACCATCGGCAGCCTCTGACCTCCCCTGTACCATCGGCAGCCCCTGACCTCCCCTGTACCATCGGCAGCCTCTGACCTCCTGTCCCCCCCCTGCAGCCTCTGACCTCCTGTCCCCCCCCTGCAGCCTCTGACCTCCCCTGTACCATCGGCAGCCTCTGACCTCCCCTGTACCATCGGCAGCCTCTGACCTCCCCTGTACCATCGGCAGCCTCTGACCTCCCCTGTACCATCGGCAGCCTCTGACCTCCTGTCCCCCCCCTGCAGCCTCTGACCTCCTGTCCCCCCCCTGCAGCCTCTGACCTCCCCTGTACCATCGGCAGCCTCTGACCATCTATTGTCTCATATCACGTCTGCAGTCTGGAGTGGAGTCAACAGTGGGAGTGCCTCAGGGATGGGGGTCATGGGAGAAGTCAGACATGTATGGACTGTGGAGAGGAAACTATGGGATAAAACCAGAGCCACCGAGCTGGAGCCGACTGACTGAGCCCTGTAAGGTGCACCTGAGAGGAGGTCAGTGACAGCGCCGCCAGGTCAGCCTGAGGGGGGGGGTCAATACAATATTGTAAGGGGGCACTGATATAAAGGTTTACCCCTTATATCAGTAAACCCCCTTACTTTAGTATTTTCTTTCTGCGGAAGGTGGTCTCTGGTCACCAGAGTCCTCCCCACATTCCCAGAGTTCCCCTTTACATCATAGTCTTACAGTGCAAGGGGGAACTCTGATGTAAAGAGGAATGCAGAGGACTCTGATATAAGTGGTGTCTCTGGTCACCAGTGCCCCCCTTTTATATCAGAGTTCCCGCTTAGATCATGATCTGCAATGTTCCCCTTTATGTCAGAGTTCCCTTGCACTGTAAAGGGGAATCCTCCTGATATATGGGGGAACTGTGTTGGGTTATATTAATCTGACCTTCATGTAAATGGAGAAATATGGTTTTTGACTTTTGTTTAACTTAACACATTGCTAATAGCAGTTTATAGCTTAAATATTGATATTTGCACTGAAAACTGCCATTTACGGCACCTTTTTTTTGCAGTGTCAATAAAAAATGTGCCAGTAAATGCCATGATTTTTGCCTTGAAAAAAATTGCTGCTGTTTGTAAATTCCATGTCTCTATTATCTATATATAATACACTCTTCAAATGTGCTTTAAAATGCATGGTTTTCCCTTTTGTGAACAAGAAAATAACGACGTTATGCGGTTGGGCTGGTATAAAAATACTATGGGGCTGGTATGAAATTATTTCCAGGGCTGGTTTTTATTCCCAGTCCGGCCCTGTGTAGAGGAATGCAGAATTGAGATCACCTCATTATCAGACCATTTGCCTGTCACGATGAGGATTGTAATCCTGGACCTTCAAAGACAGCCCTTTTCGTGGAAGTTGAATGAAAATTTACTCAAGGATCAACAAGTTCTAGAAAGGGTTCAGGAGGAAATTGAATTTTTCTTTAAAGTCAATGACACAGGGGAAATTTTCCCTCCCATTTATGGGAAGCACATAAAGCGTACATTAGAGGGGTCCTTATCTCCATTGGGTGAAAAAGAAGAGAAGAGAAGAAAGGGAAAGGCTTATTGAGGAAATTTCCTCATTAGAGCAGAACCATAAAAAATCCAAGGGTCAGAGTCAGGATAGCTTCTGTCAGTTAATCGCTAAAAGGGAAGAGTTAAGGGACAGCCTGGAGCAAGACTCTAAAAGGGCTCTCAATAAATTAACAAAAGAGAGATACTACTGGGGAAACAAGTCTAGCAAACACCTGGCAAGGTTATTAAGAAAGAAAAGGGACCTGAATTACATTGAAAAAATACAAAATAAAAAAGGCTAGGCAGTAGCTATAAGTAAAAGGGATAGCAGAAGAGTTTAAGAAATTTTTTGAAGCTTTATACTTCATTAGACAAAAGGGACCGGGGGAAAAATCCATGACGGGGAGGGTGGAGGAATTCCTGAAGGAGGCCGGGGTGTCTGTGTTGTCTGAAGAGGACAGAGATATCCTTGATAGACCCATAGCGGTGGAGGAAATCTTTGCAGCTTTAAAGAATACCCCAAAGGGAAAGAGTCCAGGTCCAGATGGTTATACCACACTATACTTGGAAAAATGTAAACATATTCTGGTACCAAGGCTATGCCACTACTGGAACGAATTGGGCCCCAATTGTGTAATGGAGGGAGAGGCTTTGGCAGCGACTATTACACTGATTTTTAAAGAAGGTAAAAATAGGGAGCTATGTTCTAGTTATAGACCTATCTCATTATTAAATGCGGATGTCAAGTTATATGCCAAGGTGTTGGCCAACAGACTGAAGGACAAAATGACCACCCTGGTACATCCAGACCAGGTGGGTTTTGTACCGGGGAGGCAGAGTAGGGACAATGGAGTGCGATCAGTGCTCCTGTTGGAGTCCATCAAACCAGGGGGGCCCCCAGCACTAATCCTGTTGATGGATGCGGAAAAACCGTTCCACAAGGTAGACTGGAGGTGCATGATTAAAACTCTGGAAGCAATGGGGGTAGGCCCAAGATTTATCTCTTGGGTTAAAATACTTTATAACAACCCTTCGGCATCCGTAAAGATGTGTGAGGATAGGACTAGAGGAACATAAACTCGCGGCCTTCGCCGACGATGTGATGTTCTTTATCACAAACCCCAGGATCACAATCCCGAATGTGCTACAGGTCTTAAAAAGGTTTGGAGAGATTTCAAATCTTAAAATAAACCTGAGCAAGTCTGAGGTGCTTAATATTAACGTGGGTTTACAAGAGGAAGAGAGCCTCTCAGGGGTATTCCCCTTCCCTTGGAGAAAGGAGATTAATTATTTGGGGATTAAGTTATCAAATACTTTAAAAAAAATGTATTTAAACAACTACATCCCTCTGTTGGATGAAATCAGGCGAGAGGTAAGAAGCCTATCATCGCGTCCCCTCTCCTGGTTTGGACGCATCAATGCAGTGAAAATGAGTTTAACACCCAAGATATTGTATAAATTCCAGATGCTCCCCATCCCACTCCCTCAGACATATTTTAGAGCCTGTGACGGGGGGGCCCGTGGAACTCAGAATACATCTTATGTCTAAGGCACCCTGTGCCATCCTGGCACAGGGTGAGGGAGAAAATATATCTTGGACTACTTAAAATGGGACAGTAATATTTGTCCACAATATCTCCCAGGATGTATGTTGCTTTCCTCCCCAGCAAAGATTCGTGCACCTGGGAGACAGTACCATCGACATGTCGTCCCAGCAGCCAGATGAGGGAATGGAAAAGGAAGCAGCCGGCTTACCTCCCCAATGGCAGCTACACAGTTTGGGAGTGGAGGAAGCCAGCCTCCTGCCCCAACGGTTAGCCGGAGCTGAGGATGCGGAGTCCCCAGCAGAAGTGCTGGCAACAGGGCAGAGTGCTACCAACCTCTGCCCAGCACCGGCAACAACTACAGAGTTCCAGGGAGGCGGGGCAGTCGGCCTCCCTCTCCAACAGTTAGCCGGAGCAGATGGTGTGGGGTTTCCAGCAGAAGGGCTGGCAACAGGGCCGAGGACTGCTGGACTCTGCCCTCAACTAACAGAGGATGGATTTCCTGTGAAGGTGGATGGGACTTCAGTCTCCACCTGTATACCCCAGAGTGAGCCCAGACACCCTGTCTTCTCTCCAGCGGCAGAAAGGATTCCAGGGAGAAGAGCCAGTCCAGGCCTCTCCCCAGCGGCAGATATGTTCTCAGAGAGAGGCAGAGGTTGGCTGGGTGAGTAATGCTTTGTTTGGAACAATTTGTTTGGGGTACTGTGTGGGTACAGGCAGTAGAGGACTGGAGCTGTTTACTAACTGCGGAGTCAACCCGTCTGGGGTCTCCTCCTGTGTTAGTCTTCTGCCGAAAGGGGAGAGATGTGACGGGGGGGCCGTGGAACTCAGAATACATCTTATGTCTAAGGCACCCTGTGCCATCCTGGCACAGGGTGAGGGAGAAAATATATCTTGGGCTACTTAAAATGGGACAGTAATATTTGTCCACAATATCTCCCAGGATGTATGTTAATTGAATGAGCTGATCACATTGTTCTCTATATAATGTAGGAGACGGGACGACTCCTATTGGAGCTCATGTTAATTAGGTTTTGTTTGTATTGTTAATTGTAATTAGCTCCAGCTATTGTGTTGATATAACTGTGTGAAGCTCGGTGACCACAAGTCTGGGCGAAAGGTCATGTCTCAGTCACCTAGGCTGTATAAAGGATTAGATAATTAGGTCATGTTAATTAAGTTACAGTTGTATTGTTAGAGGAGGTTCCAACAGCATATAACGTCTTGTAATTGTGATTCTAAAAAAAGTCAGTTCTTGGTAGCAACAAGCAAGTGTCGCCTTGTTTGTGCTCAGAGAGGTTGGGATATCTGTATACAGACTGGGAGGAAGTGGTATATGACGGAAGCACTCAAGCGGAGTGTGGGATGTTCCGTGACAGAGCCCTACGGGGTCTGATCGAGAGGTTTGTCTGGGGTGGCAAAAAGCCACGAATTGCCCGATCAGTCCTCATTAGGGGGAAAAAAAGGAGGACTAGCACTTCCAGATTTTAATAAATACTATATTTCAGTGGTACTTGCACAAGTTATAAAATGGTCAAAGGAGGGCTCGGATAGGAGGTGGGTAAATATAGAACACAGTTTGAGTAGTATAGATTTAGGTCACATTATTTGGAATCCTCCTAATTATAGAGCACTGAGCACAAATACAGCGGCATTAACGCGTAACACTTTAAAATATTGGGATCAGATTCACATACAGAATAAATGGACTTATAATTCAGCTTTGATTTTTTTGAAAGACAATACGTTTTTTGAACCAGGGAGGAGGGAGGTGGGAGGGAATTGAATTAAAAACTAAAGTACACAGTTAAGAGATGTAATTAGAGAGGGGAAAATATGTACGTATCCTGACTTGAAGGCCAAATCAGAGTACATGGTGATTGATCCATGGAGGTATGTCCAGCTGTCTCTCTTTATTGGGAAATTACCGAAACCTCTTAGAAGTGAGGAGGAGTATAGGCCTCTTGAGCAGCTCTGTGGTAGGGAGCAATCGGGAGGCCTTATTTCTCAAATCTACAAGATCCTGAATGTGAGGGGGGAGCTGGAGGTGCCCCCATATATCAAGAAATGGGAAAGGGAGTTAGAGTCACGGTGTAGTAAATTCACATTAGAGAAGATTTTGAAGATGACACACAAGTCTGCAGTAGGTATTAAGAGGACTGAGATAAACTTTAAATGTCTTGCAAGATGGTATGTCACCCCAGACAAAATAAGTAAATGTGATCCGGCTAAGTCAGAGTAGTGCTGGAGGGGGTGCGATAGTGTGGGAACGATGGCACATATCTGGTGGGAGTGTGCCTTCATTAAAACATTCTGGAAAAAAATTATAAAGTTAACTAAAGTAATTACGGGTAAATCCGTGCCAGAAGATCCTTGGGTTTGTTTATTCCATGGTACTGAGGAGTCTATTAAGCAATACCAAATATCTATTGTTCTTATATTGTTGGATACCGCTAAGAAGCAGATTGCAAGGAAATGATTGGATCCAGCAAGCCCAAATACTCGAGATTGGCTCTATTGTGTAAATGAGACCTATCATGTTGAGTGCCTGGATAGTAAGGGACTAGAGCCAGATGAGGGAGACGAACGGGTTGATAAATAGGCTGGATGGCGAAACTTTAAAAGCACTTGGAGTTACCTGGAGGAGATTATAAGTGCGGCTTGATGGGTTGGGGATTTGGGATAGCCCATTTAGGATAGGTGGTGTCTGTATGTTCCACTATAACCATCTGCAGGGGGGGGTTGGGAGGTGAGGGGAGGGGAGGAGGGTGGGTAAAAATTTAAGTGGGATTGAAAGGTTATGATATTGCAATATGAGATTATGTATACTCTCTGTTGGGCTTGGGTTTTTGTATTTAACAATTTATTAGATAAAGATTAAAAAAAAAAAAGAAGAAGGCCCTGTTATTCTAACATTAAAAAACAGCCCTGAGTTTTGGAATCTAACTCATTCTATGTAAAAATGAGTAGTGGATATTGCTCTGTGTGTTGCAGCTGCTTGTCTTATCCAAACAGTGGCTCGAGGGCCAGATGTGACCCTTTGCTTGCTTTTATCTGGCCCTTGAGGCACTATTTCATCCACTGATACAAACAATGGGGCATAATCCCCCCACCCACTGAGACCAGTGAAGGGGCACAATTCCCCCCCTATTTACAATGGGGTACAATTCCTCCCAATGATACCAACAGTTGGGTCAAATGACACCAATGATGGTGCACAATTCATTCCAATGACACCAAGGATGGGGCACAATTCCTCCCACTGACACCAAAGATGGAGCATTGTTTTTTCCCGCCAACGTTGGGTCCTTTTCTACTCCCAATGGCCAGAGTCTGGCCCTCCTAAAGTATGAAGGTTGGTAAACTGGCCCCATGTTTATTAAGTTTGGAGACCCTTGCTTTAGAGTAAAGTGATATTGAGTGAGGCTGGGTTCACACATGCTCAGTGCAAATTGTATGTCCGTTTTCACTGCAAACAAAAAAAGCATTTGTTCAAGTGCGTTTTTGATGAGGTTGTGATGCAAATTTGCAAGACTCAGGACCGGATTTTTGTCACAGCTGAAACTTGCTTTTCAGTGATGGCCAATGCAGAGAAGGTAAAGGGTGTTAGATAGTAGGAGAGCAATCCGTGCTGAAATACGGAACTGAATCCTGAACACAACTTGACACATATGCAATTCATAGGAGTTCCCATATAATTCAATGAACCTGGAATTCACCCCTGAACAGTATTGTAGTGCTCAGAAAAAGCACAGGACTTTTTGAATTTGCACTGGGGATGCACCGCATATATGTTACTAGCTTCAATGAAGATCAATGTTATTTCACATGTCATGCACATCAAATGCAGTTCAATACATATCCCATTTGCATATACACTCACTGGCCACTTTATTAGGTACACCTGTTCAATTGTTTGGTAACACAAATTGCTAATCAGCCAATCACATAGCAGAAACTCAATGCATTTAGGCATCTAGATGTGGTGAAGATGACTTGCTGAAGTTCAAACAGAGCATCAGAATGGGGAAGATAGGGGATGTAAGTGACTTTGAACGTGGCATGGTTGTTGGTGCAAGACGGACTGGTCTGAGTATTTCAAAAACTGCTGATTTACTTGGATTTTCACAAACAACTATCTCTAGGGTTTACAGAGAATGGTCAGAAAAAGAGAAAATATCCAGTGAGCGACAGTTGTGTGGACGAAAATACCTTGTTGATGTAAGAGGAGAATGGGCAGACTGATTCAAGATGATAGAAAAGCAACAGTAACTCAAATAACCACTCGTTACGAACCAAGGTATGCAGAATACCATCTCTGAATGCACAATACATCGAACATTGAAGCAGATGGGCTACAGCAGTCGAAGACCACACCAGGTGCCACTCCTTTCAGCTAAGAACAGGAAACTGAGGCTACAATTCGCACAGGCTCACCAAAATTGGACAATAAAAGATCGGAAAAACATTGCCTGGTCTGATGAGTCTCAATTTCAGCTGCGGCATTCAGATGGTAGGGTCAGAATTTGGCGTAAACACCATGAAAGCATGGATCCATCCTGCCTTGTATCAACGGTTCATGCTGGTGGTGGTGGTGTAATGGTGTGGTGGATATTTTTTTGGAACACTTTGGGCCCCTTAGTATCAATTGAGCCTCATTTAAATGCCACAGCCTACCTGAGTATTGTTGCCGACCATGTCCATCCTTTTATGACTACAGTGCATCCATCTTCTGATGGCTACTTCCAGCAGGATAATGCACCATGTCACAAAGCTCAAATCATCTCAAACTGGTTTCTTGAACATGAGGACGAGTACATTGTGCTCCAATGACCTTCACAGTCACCAGATCTCAATCCAATAGAGCACCTTTGGAGCGCGGTGGATCGGGAGATTTGCATCATGGATATGCAGCCCACAAATCCGCAGCAACTGCTTGATGTTGATGCTATCATGTCAATGTGTTTCAACACCTTGTTGAATCTATGTAATGAAGAATTAAAGGGGTTGTAAACCCTCATTTCTTTTCACCTTAATGCAGCCTAACTTCTGACAGTGACCGGCCCCCCAGCCCTCCAGCACCCCCGTTTTACTCACCTGAGCTCTACGTTCCCTCGGCGGAGACAAGTTGTACTCTCTGCCCGGGGTTCTCGGCTCTTGATTGGATAGATTGATAGGAGCGCAGCCATTGGCTCCCGCTGCTATCAATCAAATCCAATGATGTGGCCACCGGGGGGCAGGGCCAAACCCTGCATTCTGCGTCTATGGATGCAAATGCTGGACTTGAGATTGCGCCCGCAAGATAACCCCCCGCTTCTCCTAGGGGGTTATATGATGCGGAGAGGAGTTAACAGAGGGACCCCAGAAGAGGTTGATCGGGGCCAATCTGTGCAAAACAAACTGCACTGTGGAGGTAAGTGGAGCCTTTACAATCACTTTAAGGCTGTTCTGAAGGCAAAAGGGGGTCAAAATCTGGTACTAGCAAGGTGTACCTAATATAGTGGCCAGTGAGTGTATGTCTACTGAGCCTGATGGTAATATTGAGTGGATTTGGGGAATAGTGTTACAGTAACCACTATAGTAAACCAATGTCAATAGTTAGGTGAAGCAGTTGTATCCACATCCGTTGACTGTGGATCACACCTTTGGTACAACCCCTATATAACAAGGCCAAAATTGAGATGGGGGGCACCTGAATAAGAACTGAGGTATATTTCCTGCATGATAGTTGCTAAAGACACCACTGAGTCACACATTGTCAGAAAAGCAATATGCAACTTTGTGTGGTTCTTTCACATTGTCATCTAGCTTATTTTCTATCACAGTCTCCTCTGATCCACAGCACTAGGAAATATAGACATGGCCAGTATACACCTGCTGATTGATGTATCATCTTCACTGCCAGTCCCCACACATCCTGTCAATCAACCTCATTATTTAGCTGTGTACAGGCCAATAACTATTGTCTGAGCAGGAAATTATCCTTAGGCTAGGACATTTCCTAGCCTAAGGCTCTAATTTGTGTTCGCTCCTTCACTCCTGCATTCTTGCTTTGTTTATTACCAATTTCAGCCTGCATTGACTATGCTTATTCACTACCCACTTTTGGCCTGTCCCTGGTTCTGTATCTGCCTTTTAACTTTGTACCATGCTTTGGCTTTAACCTCAGGTCAGATGCCATCTGCACAGGTGTGCCCGAGGGCTGCAAACTGGTATTCCCTCCAGTAAAGTCCATCATCCCTCACACCCTCACCAATTTGCAGATAGCACAAGGGACCCTATCTATTATTGTCCTTGACACTGCTGCTCTGTCTTTTGTTCATTAACAGTACCTTTACGTCGTGTGAGATCAGAATTGTATGTATTTTAACATATATTGTTCCAAATCTGCTGTATTAAAATAATGGCACATAAAAAAAATCTTTATATACAGCACTCTTTTAATTATCTAGGAGTGGTTAGCTAGTTTAATCTGCTGAAAATCAGATTTCCTGATAGCACAGTCATGACTGTCACCTACTGTATGTGCTCTGGAGGCGGAGTAAGTAATCCACTAGTTAAAAAAGACTGACCTTCACAACTTCTGTCTTAATTAAGTTCTTTGAGGAGACCAGCCAATAAATAAGCCAGGAAATATGTGAGCTCCTTGAGGGTAAAGGACTGATGTTAATGTACAATATACAGTGCCTTGAAAAGGTATTCACACCCCTTGAAATTTTTCACATTTTGTCATGTTACAACCAAAAACGTAAATGTATTTTATTGGGATTTTATGTGATAGACCAACACAAAGTGGCACATACAGTAATAGGGCGTACACACGGTCGGACTTTGTTCGGACATTCCGACAACAAAATCCATGTATTTTTTCCGACGGATGTTGGCTCAAACTTGTCTTGCATACACACGGTCACACAAAGTTGTCGGAAAATCCGATCGTTCTAAACGCGGTGACGTAAAACACGTACATCGGGACTATAAACGGGTCAGTGGCCAATAGCTTTCATCCCTTTATTTATTCTGAGCATGCGTGGCACTTTGTCCGTCGGATTTGTGTACACACGATCGGAATTTCCGACAACGGATTTTGTTGTCGGAAAATTTTATCTCCTGCTCTCCAACTTTGTGTGTCGGAAAATCCGATGGAAAATGTCCGATGGAGCCCACACACGGTCGGAATTTCCGACAACACGCTCCGATCGGACATTTTCCATTGGAAAATCCGACCGTGTGTACGGGGCATTAGTGTGTAGTGGAAGAAACATGATACATGGTTTTCAACATTTTGTACAAATAAATATCTGAAAAGTGTGGCGTGCATTTGTTTTCAGCCCCCTTTACTCTGATACCCCTAACTAAAATCTACTGGAACCAATTGCCTTCAGAAGTCACCTAAATAGTAAATAGAGTCCACCTGTGTGTAATTTAAACTCAGTATAAATACAGCTGTTGTGTGAAGCCCTCAGAGGTTTGTTAGGGAACCTTAGTGAACAAACAGCATCATGAAGGCCAAGAAACACACCAGACAGGTTAGGGATAAAGTTGTGGAGACGTTTAAAGCAGGGTTAGGTTATAAAAAAATATCCCAAGCTTTGAACATCTCACGTGGCACTGTTCAATTCATCACCTGAAAATGGAAAGAGTATGGCACAGCTGCAAACCTACCAAGACATGGCCGTCCACCTAAACTGACAGGCCAGGTAAGGAGAGCATTCATCAGAGAAGCAGCCAAGAGGCCCATGGTAACTCTGGAGGAGCTGCAGAAATCCACAGCTCAGGTGGGAGAATCTGTCCACAGGACAACTTTTAGTCGTGCACTCTACTCTACTACAAATCTGGCCTTTACGGAAGAGTGGCAAGAAGAAAGCCATTGTTCAAAGAAAGCCATAAGAAGCCCCAATTGCGTTTGTGAGAAGCCATGTAGGGGCCACAGCAAACATGTGGAAGGAGGTGTCCTGGTCAGATAAGACCAAAATTAAACTTTTTGGCTTAAAAGCAAAACACGATGTGTGACAGAAAACTAACACTGCACATCATCCTGAACACACCATCCCCACCATGAAACATGGTGGGGGCAGCATCATGTTGTGGGAATACTTTTCTTCAGCAGGGTCAGGGAAGCTGGTCAGAGTTGATGGGAAGATGGATGGAGCTGAATGCACAGCAATCTTAGAAGAAAACCTGTTAGGGTCTGCAAAAGACTTGAGACTGGGGAGGAGGTTCACCTTCCAGCAGGACAACAACCCTAAACATACAGCCAGAACTACAATGGAATGGTTTAGATCAAAGCATATTCATGTGTTAGCATGGCTCAGTCAAAGTCCAGACTTAAAGGGGTTGTGAACCCTCGAGGTTTTTCACCTAAATGCATTTTAGTGCAGCAGCCCCCTAGAGCCCCCCTTTTACTTACCTGAACCTGATCGATCAGGTCCTCATTGGTCACATTGATAGCAGCGGGAGTCATTGGCTCTCGCTGCTATCAATCAAATCCAATGAAACAGGAGCCAGGGGTGGGGCCGAGTCCTGCTGTCTGTGTCAAGGGACGAAGCAGCAGGACTCAGGACCACGCCTGCACGGGTGACCCCTTGGAATGTAGGAGCCAGGAGCGCCGCTGGGGGACCCTAGAAGAGGAGGATCAGGCCCACTCTGTGCAAAACCCTTGCATAGAGGAGGTAAGTACACCATGTTTGTTATTTTAAAAAAAACAACGAACCCCAACAACCCCTTTAAATCCAATTGAGAATCTGTGGCAAGAAATTGCTGTTCACAGACGCTCTCTATCCAATCTGACAGAGATTGAGCTGTTTGGCAAAGAAGAATGGGCAAAAATGTCACTCTCTAGATGTGCAAAGCTGGTAGAGACATCCCCAAAAAGTCTTGCAGCTGTAATTGCAGCGAAAGGTGGTTCTAGAAAGAATCAGGGGGGCTGAAAACAAATGCACACCACACTTTTCACATATTTATTTGTAAAAAAATTTGAAAACCATTTATCATTTTCCTTCCACACATATAATCCCAATAAAATGCATTTACATTTTTAGTTGTAACATTGAAACATAACAAATTTCAAGGGGTCTGCGTAAATTGATGATGCTATGTAACTACCAGTAATAAATTGATAAGGTTAGTTAAAAAAATTACAGTACATTTACACAGTGGCATGTGCGCATGTATAGTACCACATATACCTAAAACATAACTAATATTTGGAAACTCTTATGCCCCGTACACACGAGCGGAATTTCCGTCGGAAAAATCTTGGATGGTTTTTCCGACAGAATTCCGTTCAAGCTTGGCTTGCATACAAACAGTCACACAAAAGTTCTCTGAACTTTCAAACGTCAAGAACGCGGTGACGTACAAAACTACGACGAGCTAAGAAAATGTAGATCAATGCTTCCGATCATGCGTCGAATTGTTTCCGAGCATGCATAAGAATTTTGCGCGTCGGAATTGGTTCAGACGATCGGAATTTCTGATCGGAACTTTTTCGGACCGAAAAATAGAGAACATGCTCCCAATCTTTAGCTGGCTGGAACTCCGCCAGCAAAAGTCACATGGAGCATACACACAGTCGCATTTTCTGACCAAAAGCTCTCATCGGAGTTTTGCTGGCGGCATTTCCGTTCGTGTGTACGCAGCATTACTCCTCCTTCTTGTAAACAGGAAGATAGGAAGCTTTCTGCAATATAAAACTCTCCCACTTGCAAATTTTTTGTTACAGGTGTACAGGACGCCGTGGCTGGGTCCTGGAAGGATGCTATATTTCCCCTCTGTTTGGACTGTGGTCCCTTTAAGAGAACAAAAAGGTTAACTCACCTGTCAGAAGAAGTGGGTTAAAAAAAAGACAGGAAGTTGCAGGTGGAGGAGTGTGGAGGAGACTGTGGATGGTGGTTTTGTGTACAGCAATAAAAGTGAACGGCAGTGTCCTGCCTGGAAGCTTCCTGGCAGGGGAAGTTACCTGTGACAAAAACCAAGGACTGCTTAACTGCGATAGCAGTTCTGGACTCTGCAAGTCGGTGAGACTGGGATTTCTTTCTATTGTTTTTGCTGCTGTGAAGCTGTTTAAGTTAAATAAACATTGTTTTGATTGCAAAGGCTGTGTCCTGCGATCCAACTGGCTTCCAGAACTTGACAACTGGTGGAGAATGCGGGCAGGACAGAGTAACGTGCATAAGAAGAAAAAAAAATGTATTTTTTTTGTGCTGTTTTTGGCATTGGACTTAAACTAACATTTAAAGGGACAGTGCAATGGATTTATGTCCTGGGTTAAAGCTGCACAAACCCTGAAAGCTGAGCCAATGGAGGAGCTAATTAAACATCTGTCCCTGGCTAATATGCAAGCGCAGACTCGCCACGAGAAAGCTAATCAGCGCTTAGCAACCCAGCTGGAGGTACAACAAACTTACCACAAAGAGGTGCTGGCTCTGCAGCAAGAAAATACTCACCTGTTGGTGGCCCAGCTGGCAGCCCAGCAGGTGACCCAGCAAGGTGCTATGCAGGCTCAGGTGACTGCCTTAAAAGAAGCAGTGCAGCAGCTTTCTCAGGGCCGTGAGCAAGCGGCTGTTGCCCCTGGCAACCATGTGACCGTGAGGGCAAGCCATTTTCTGCAGAAGTTGTCCCTGACTGATGATGTAGAGGCATTTATTGCTACAATTGAGAGGACGGCAGAGAGAGAAGAGTGGCCCCAGGACCAGTGGGCCAGCCTAATTGTTCCTTTCCTCACCGGAGATCTTCAAAAAGTCTACTTCGACCTGCCACCAGATGATGCTAAAGAATATCAAAAACTAAAGGCAGAAATACTGGCTCGTATGGGGGTGACTACGGCTGTTCGGGCCCAACGAGTGCACCGATGGAAGTATCGTCCAGATCGGCCACCCCAGTCTCAAATTCATGACCTGGTGCAACTGGTAAAAAAATGGCTGCAGCCTGAAGTGTTGTCTGGCACCCGAATCGTGGAGCGGGTTGTGCTGGACAGCTACCTAAGGTCATTGCCAGACGGCCTTCAATGGTGGGTCAGTCATGGAGACCCCAAAACAGTAAACCTCCTTGTCGAGATGGTGGAACGATATACAGTGGTGGAGGATCTTCTTGGTCCTACCAAGCGCCAAGGTCCCAGTCTGCCACGACCTATTCGATCGACTGCCGCCCTTCAAAAGGACATCCCATGGAGCCCTGGAAACAACACCCTAAAACGATAAGAGTTACTCCCGGTACCTCCTCAGTGTTCAGTTCCTATTCGGAGAGGAGGGGATGTAAAATGTTGGCGGAATGCGGGGTTCTTTGGAGGGGGCCTTTTTATGCCCATTAAGCATGTACAGCACATCTTGACCTTTGAAAAATTAGAGTGTGCAGTTCGAGTGAATCACCTCCCTGCCAGGGCTTTGTTGGTCTCATCTCGGTGTCCATCTCCATGGCATTTGTCACTGGTACTCAAGAGGTGGGGGTGGTGAAGAACTTGGTACATGATGTTATAATAGGATGGGACTGTTCATTATTTGCCAAACTGTGGGAACAAAGAGAACTACCTTAATGGTCCAGAGACTGGGGAGAATCTGTTCCGGTTGTTGAGGGGAATAACCCTGAACTTCCAAATGTTGTTAATGTGGCTCCAGATGAAAGTAATGCTGATGCTGTTAAGGATGCCAAAATGTGTGGCTCATAGACCTACCTGAACACTAAGGGGGGAACCCTCTCCGCTTCAGGTAATGCTGGGGGAAGAGGATGAGGAAGTGTGCTCTACCCCTGCCCTGCTGGATTTGGGTGTTCCCCAGGGGGGCATTTGGTACTGCCCAGATGCAGGACCCCATGTTGGCCCGGGCACGGGAACAGGTAGTAGTGGTAAATGGGGTTCCCCAAGAGCCAGGTGCGAATGAGCGCTGGCCACACTTCGCAGTATGTAATGAATTGCTTTATCGGGTTACCAAAGTGAGAGAAAATGTGGTAGAACAGTTGTTGGTACCCCAACAGTATATATGCAAGGCCCTGGACCTGGCCCATGACAATGTTTTAGGGGGACACCTGGGAGTTGAGAAGACGGAGGCACAGATCACCGACCGGTTTTACTGGCCAGGTCTGAAAGCAGAGGTAAAGAGATACTGTACCTCTTGTCCCACCTGTCAGTTGACTGCTCCGATTACCAACTTCTGGAGCCCTTTGGTCCCGCTGCTCATAATTGAGGTCCCATTCGAAAGGATAGCCATGGATATAGTGGGTCCCTTGGTGAAGTCTGATTGAGGTCACTCTTACATACTGGTGATACTCGACTATGCTACCCGATATCCAGAGGCACTACCCCTGCGGAATACCTCCTCTAAGGCTATTTCCCGGGAGTTATTCCAATTGTTTACATGGACAGGTTTTCCTAAGGAAATATTCACAGACCAGGGCACTCCGTTTATGTTGAGGGTTATGGCTGAGGTGTGCAACCTCTTCCAGATTAACAGCTGCACACATCAGTCTACCATCCCCAAACGGACGGCTTGGTAGAATGCTTTAATAAGACTCTTAAGGCTATGCACAAGAGAGTGGTATAAAGGGATGGGAAAGACTGGGACTGCCTGTTGCCAGCTCTCCTGTTTGCCCCAGGCCTCCATGGGTTTTCACCTTTTGAGTTGGTGTATGGGCGGAGACCTCGCGGAACTACTTGACTTTGTTAAAGAGGAATGGGAAAGTGAACCTATTCAACGTAAGAGTGTTCTTGAATATGTCTCCCAAATGCAGGAAAGGATCCTAACCATGATGCCACTGGTCAAGGAACATTTACAAAAAGCCCAGGAGGCCCAATGACGGGTCTATAATAGGGCCGCTAAAATAAGGCACTTCCAAGTGGGGGATCGAGTAGCTGTGTTGATTCCCACTGTGGAAAGTAAATTCTTGGCCAGATGGCAAGGTCCCTTTGAAGTGGTGGAAAAATGGGGGAGGAAAACTATAGAGTCCACCAGCCAGGCAAGAGGAAACAGTATCAAATATACCATGTAAACTTGTTAAAGCCCTGGACGGACAGGGAACCGGTGACCTTCCTGGCTAGTGCAAGACTTGAGCCTCAAGTTGGGGTGGAGAGTGTCCAAGTAGCAAATACCCTGTCAAAAGTCCACCGTCAGCACGCAAAGGAGTTCTTGCAGAGAAATAAAGAAAAATTTTCAGACTTGCCAGGTCTAACTAGTGTCATAGAGCATGATATTATCACAGAACCAGGAGTCAAAGTTTTTATCCAGCCCTACCGTATCCCAGAGGCCCAAAGAAAGGCCGTTTCGGAGGAAGTGAAGAAGATGTTAGAGTGAGTGGTCAAGCCCGATTGTGTTGATACTGAAGCCAAACGGGACTCTGTGATTCTGCAATGATTTCCGGAACCTAATGAAGTTTCAAGGTTTGATGCCTACCCCATGCCCCGGGTAGATGAGCTTATTGAGAGACTAGGTCCAGCCAGGTATATCACTACGTTAGACCTTACAAAGGGGTATTGGCAAATCCCGTTGACTAAGGCTGCTAGGGAGAAAACTGCTTTTTCTACTCCAGAGGGGAGTTTTCAGTACAAAAGAATGCCTTTTGGACTACAAACTGCTCCAGCCGCAATCCAGCAAGCAATGGATAGGATTTTATGACCTTATCGGGAATATGCCTCAGAGTACTTGGACGACATAGTCATTTTTAGCAGAGACTGGGAATCACACTTGCCCAAAGTCCAGGCAGTGCTGGACTCCCTCTGAAAGGAGGGGTTTACAATAAACCATGAAAAATGTGCTTTGGGAATGTAGGTGAAATACCTGGCATATATTGTAGGTAGAGGGATAGTGAAACCTCAG
The DNA here is from genome assembly GCF_042186555.1 of Aquarana catesbeiana. Classification (NCBI taxonomy): domain Eukaryota; kingdom Metazoa; phylum Chordata; class Amphibia; order Anura; family Ranidae; genus Aquarana; species Aquarana catesbeiana. The sequence goes on along the minus strand of NC_133327.1, from coordinate 311,804,272 downwards.
GTCAGCAAGGTAGAGGCTATACTGAACCGGCCCGCCCCCTCACAAAGAAGCAGGTACCTGTATTCCTGGGCATGGTGGAATACTACACGAGGTTTGTGCCCAACTTTGCCACATTGGCGGCTCCACTGACCGACCTGACTAAGGGTTGCAAATCGGTCATGGTGGAGTGGAATGCAGACACTGAGAAGGCTTTTTTAGAGCTCAAGTCGGCACTGTGCCAACACCCTGTCCTGATAGCACCCAATTTTTCAAAAGAGTTCATTGTCCAGACTGATGCTTCAGATGTAGGCTTGGGAGCGGTGTTGTCACAGGTTGTTCATGTCGAGGAGCACCCGGTAGTCTTCCTCAGTAGGAAGTTGACACCAGCGGAGAAAAACTACGCTATAGATACTATCTCTTGGGGAGGAAGTTTAGGCTGATTTCTGACCATGCCCCTTTAACATGGATGAGACAAGGTAAAGGGACTAATGCCAGGATTACTCGTTGGTTCCTGGCACTCCAGGAATTTAAGTTTGTAGTGGAGCATAGGCCTGGGAGACTGCATCAAAATGCAGATGCCCTCTCCGGAGTCCATTGTTTTAGCTCCACTGTTGCCTCCACCTCCTTGGCGCTGGGGCAGAGGGGGGGATATGTACAAAATGCCGTGGCTGAGTCCTGGAAGGATACTATGTTTCCCCTCTGTTTGGACCGTGGTCCCTTTAAAGGGAACAAAAGGGTTAACTCTTTTAATTAGAAGGGTGTAGATGTGGTCAAAAGAGGAATAGCGCCACATCTACACCCTTCCAATTAATTTTGTATGCTCCACCTAGGTGGTAGTAATATGCAGAGGCAGCAATTCCCTCCTTTTGACCACCAAAAAAAAAATCTTTTTTACTTATTTTACCTCAGGCTCCTCTCTGTATTCTCAAAAGTGTTAACTCACCTGCCAGAGGAAGTGGGTTTAAAAAAAAAGACAGGAAGTTGTAGGTGGAGGAGTGTAGAGGAGACTGTGGATGATGGTTTTGTGTACGGCGATAAAAGTGAATGGCAGTGTCCTGCCTGGAAGCCTCCTGGCAGGGGAAGTTACCTGCGACAAAAACCAAGGACTGTTTAACTGTTATAGCAGTTCTGGACTCTGTGAGACTGGAATTTCTTTCTGTTGTTTTTGCTGCTGTGAAGCTGTTTAAGTTAAAAGTTAAATAAACATTCTTTTGATTGCAAAGCCTGTATCCTGCAATCCAGCTGGCTCCCTGAACTTGACACAGGGCAAAGATCCTCTTTAAAGTACTTGTGGACCCTTATGTTATAAAACAACCCATTCAGTTTAAAATGCAAGGCAAAACATTTATATAATTATAAAATACTCTTTTTTTTTTTTCTTTTTTGATAACATGACCTTTGTTTTCAGATGCATATGGAGCTTAGAGAGCTAGGGGGGAAGAAAGCAGAGAGTATTGGTGCATGGCAACATAGGCACAGATCAGGAATATGAAATGCTAGAATAACATACACTTTAAGGTTTTCTGTTTTAACAACAATAAAAAATAGATATTTGGTATAATTCTTATTCTAGTTTTATTTTTTTTAAAAACACAACACCCCCCCCCCCCGCGCGCGCAGAAGACAGACGGTCTCCTTACCTTAGCAGGCAGATGTCCTGCCTGGGATGACTCAGATCTCCCCTCCTCGCCTGTCTGAGCCAGGGAGTCCTGGATGCTGCATGGCTGAGCTGCTGCGGGTGAGCCATTCCTGGAGTCTCAGTTACGGCTGGTGGGTCGATTGAGCTCCCCGTACGTCTCATCCGACCATGCGTCTCCTACCTCCTCCTCCTAGGCCAACAGGATCACTTTTCATTTTGGCCAATTGGAAATGGGTCTCATGACCTGCTGGGAGGAGAATTAGTGTGACAATAGCAAATATTCATTTGCTATTGTCACACAACTGGGTGGGCTCAGGGCGCAGTGCTCTGCGCCCCGAGCCCACCATTTTTTGAAGCTTATTAAAGCCTCTGGCTCTAATCACGTGGGGGCAGAATGCATTAGTGGGGGGGGTGGGGGGGTGGGGGGGGCACTGATTATGTGATTGAGATATATAAGCATTTATTTTTTAAATAGCATTTTTAAATACATGTCTATTAGTTTGTAAGACCTAAGTTGCACAAATTGGATTTTTCGTTATTTCTGTTGTTTGGCTAATGTTATTAAATAACTTAATGAAACAAATCCAGAACATAATACAGTAAACAAAAATAGGAAATATATAATACTATTCTAAAATGTGTTCCTTTATATTAAATTATACCTCTGGCAAAAAGCAGTAAATTCTACTTTCCCATTTCCACTGTACTCTGGACAGATAATGCAGGATTTGTCATTTTCTTTGACATTCTGATTTTCCAACTGTATTTAATCCAGCATGGAATGTTCTTTTAGGAACGCCATTGAATCAATAACTGACATACCACACAAACCATGTCCAAATCTCAATCCAGTGCAAAAAATAACTTTTGGTTAACTTATTCCCTATGTCAAAACGTGCAATTTCAAATTGACCATTTGCCATAAATTTACAGCTATTTAGTTAGTACATTTGGACCCCCTTCCTTTAAAGATAGTAATTTATAACAATATTAAAAAGCTGTGACTCAAATGCACCACGTATGCTGCGTTAAAAAAAAAAAAAAAGATTCACACACAGGGAGCTCCTTCTGAAAACATGAGAAGTTAAAACATTAATAAAAATAATTGTTGACCATTGCTAACAGTCAGGTTTTATATTTAATTCAACAGGAAAATTTAAATTAGACTGATTTGTCGCTTTGAACAACAATTCACTTTTATATCTCATATTTATCTCCATTATTATGTGATATAAGTACCTGTTCCTGCACTAGAAACCTCCAGTCCCATGTAATATGTCTTTCCTTATATCATGTCATATTTTGGAAAGTATATGTGAACAAATACCTTGTAAAACAACCCATTTAGTTTAAAATAGAATTGAAAGACAAAAACGTGTGTATACTGTATATAAAAAATATATACATAGTTTTTTTTCTTATAAGCTATTATATAATCTCTGTTCTCCTTGCGACTAGGCGCAGTCCGCCCCCTGGAGGTGGAACAGGGAGTGGATGGCACGAAGAGGCACAGGCTACCAGCAGGTTGGATGGGACTTGCGTAACACTCCTTGAAGGGTCCTGGTAGATGTGCAGAGACTGGCAATTCAGAAGGTTTGAAACAGGCTGAGGATAAAACACAAGGTTAGCAGGCAGATCCAGGACACAGGCAGAGGGTCAAGCACAGGAGAAAGCAGGTAAGTCTAGGTCACAAGCAGAAGTTCAGGCACAGGAGAGAATAGGCAGATCCGGGTCACAAGCAATGGTTCAGGCACAGGAGATAGCAGGTAAATCCGGGTCACAAGCAAGGGAGTCAAACACTGAAGACAGGGCAGAATCCGTATAAACAAGCCATTGGTCGGGTCCAGGAGAAGAGCAGAGTAGTCAGGGACGATCTGGGTCAAGCAGTGATTCAGTAGGCAGGAAACAGGAAACAACTCAGACAGGAAGCTGAAGACAAACCAGCAACCTGTCTGAGCACCTGAGTGTCTTTAAATAGGCAGCCAGAGCATCACGTTGAGCGTGTGCTAATATGAACGCACGCGCGTCGTGCCATTGGGCCACGAGCACGCGAGCGCCGCATCGTTCTACTGCGCATGCGTTCGTTCCGGAAACCCATTCGGTCAATATGGCCGGGTTGATTATTTCTCTGACACAGTGCTTCCTTTGCTTGCCACTTATACTAACCCTGACCTGCTTATTGACCACATTTCTACCTACTGCCTGGACCTATGCTTTGCCTGTTTGCTGCCTGCCACCTGGAATGACCCATCTGCATGTCCGACTGACTATGCTCCTGCGAAACATCAGTCCCAGCCATCCCCTGTGGACTCCTGCACTCCTGGAACCACAGGAACTCTTTTGTTCTTTCTTTCTTCAGCCTCCTGTACTTTCTGTCCAGTAAACATGGCATTCCTGGAGGCAGGCATGTAACAGTAGGCTAGGCATTCTTGGCTTATAGGAACTGGGACTGTTATAGGTGACGCAACACTAAGTTATATTCCCTGTACAATCAGTACAGACACTGAAAAAGTCTCACACATGTGATATTGCTATATTCAGAAGGAGTAGTAAAATGTGTTTTTGTATATGCCTATGCTGTGTGTGAGAAATATCTTATTACATTAAAAACTGAGTTAAAAAAAATAATTTTCTTTTTGCATTTTCCAAAACTTGTGGCAAAAAATGATGTCTTTAAAAGACTCACTATGCCTCTTAAATACCTTAAGATGTTTACTCTCCAAAATGAAACTTTAGACAGAACAAAGTCTATAAGGTACTTGCAACAGATGGCAAATCCAACAGAGTAAATATGACAATGAACAGTAGCATTGAGAATCCCATTTGTCCTAGACTATATCTAGACCTGTGGCCCTCATCTTCATGCAGAATGAAAAGACTGGTTGCCAGCTTGAATTGCCCCCCTGAAATACTAGTGCACTAGGGGGAGGGGGGGGGGTCTGCTAGGTCAACCCAAAATACTCTTTGATCTTATTGTTAATCAAAGGGTAGGGGACTCAATTCTTAGAAGGACAGAGAGGGCAATCTGTAACCAAGACCTGAAGCGCCGAACAGTATGTTGTCTACCGGGCGCTCGGGTTCGGCACATCACGGATCTTGTGGACAGATTACTGGGAGGGGCTGGGGAAGACCCGGCTGTCATGGTGCACGTTGGCACCAATGACAAAGTCAGAGGCAGATGGAGTGTCCTAAAGAACGATTTTAGGGACTTAGGAGCTAAATTGAGGAAAAGGACCTCCAAGGTAGTGTTCTCAGGAATACTACCGGTACATCGAGCCACACCAGAAAGGAAGAGGGAGATTAGGGAAGTAAACAAGTGGCTGAAGAGCTGGTGTAGTAAGGAGGGGTTTGGGTTCCTGGAGGACTGGGCCGACTTCTCAGTCGGTAACCGGTACTATAGAAGGGACGGACTGCACCTAAATGAGGAGGGTGCAGATCTGCTGGGAAGGAAGATGGCCAAAAAGTTAGAGGGGTTTTTAAACTAGGCGATGGGGGGGAGGGTCCAGAGACAGAGATGGTCAGCACAGAAGATATTCCAGAGGGTAGTATTGGGGGCATTAGTGGTAGGTTAACCAAAGCACAAAAACACAAGGTGAGTTTAGTAGCAAGTCCTAGTTGCAATCTCGAAACACCCAATACGAAGACAATATGCGACCGGTCTAAACTATGTGGCATGTTCACCAATGCCAGGAGCATGGCGGACAAGATGGGTGAACTAGAGATACTGTTGTACGAGGAGGATTTGGATTTTGTGGGAATTTCAGAGACCTGGTTCAACAGCTCTCATGATTGGCTGGCAAACATTCAAGGGTATACCCTATACCGCAAGGATAGAGAGGGTAAAAAAGGGGGGAGGGGTATGCCTATATATCAAGAATAATGTACAAGTGAATGTGAGAGATGACATCACTGAGGGAGCTAGAGAGGAGGTGGAATCCTTATGGGTAGAGCTCCAAAGGGATAAAGCTAAGGGGAAAATAATACTGGGAGTATGCTATAGGCCCCCTAACCTGAGGGAGGAAGTGGAGACGGATCTCCTATCACAAATTGGAGTAGCAGCAAGGATGGGAAGTGTTATCATAATGGGGGATTTTAATTATCCAGACATAGACTGGGCGGAGGGAACCGCGCATTCATTTAAGGATCGCCAGTTCCTTAATGTCTTGCAGGACAATTTTATGGGTCAGATGGTAGACGCACCAACTAGAAATAAAACATTACTGGATCTACTGATTACCAACAATACAGACCTGATCACAGATGTGGAAATACGGGGCAATTTAGGTAACAGCGATCACAGGTCAATTCGTTTCAGTATAAATCACACAGATAGGAAACATAAAGGGAATACAAAGACACTGAATTTCAAAAGAGCCAACTTCCCTAAACTACAAACCTTGCTAAAAGGCATAAACTGGGATAAAATATTAGGAACAAAGAATACGGAGGAGAGATGGGTTTGCTTTAAGAGCATATTAAATAAGGGCATTAGCCAATGTATCCCATTGGGTAATAAATTTAAAAGAGCGAACAAAAGTCCTGGATGGCTTAACTCCAATGTAAAAATGCATATAAAAGCAAAGGAGAAGGCCTTCAAAAAATACAAGGTTGAGGGATCATCCTCAGCATTCAGACTTTATAAAGAATGCAACAGGAAATGTAAAGGTGCAATTAGGACAGCTAAGATAGAACATGAAAGACACATAGCGGAGGAGAGCAAAAAAAATCCCAAGAAATTCTTTAAGTATGTAAACAGTAAAAAAGGGAGGACAGACCATATTGGCCCCATAAAGAATGAGGAAGGACATCTGGTTACAAAGGATGGGGAGATGGCGAAGGTATTGAATTTATTCTTCTCCTCAGTCTTCACGAGTGAATCGGGGGGCTTCAGTAACCAAAACTGCAGTGTTTATCCTCATGACACAACACAGGAAGCACCTCCATGGTTAACAGAGGACAGAATTAAAATTAGACTTGAGAAACTTAACATTAATAAATCACCGGGACCAGATGGCTTGCATCCGAGGGTACTTAGGGAACTCAGTCAAGTGATTGCCAGACCGTTGTTCCTAATTTTTACAGATAGTCTACTGACTGGAATGGTACCAGCTGATTGGAGAAAAGCCAATGTAGCACCTATGTTTAAAAAGGGCCCAAAATACATCCCTGGGAATTACAGACCAGTTAGCCTAACATCAATAGTATGTAAACTCTTGGAGGGGATGATAAGGGACTATATACAGGATTTTAGTAATACGAACGATATCATTAGCAGTAATCAGCATGGATTCATGAAGAATCGTTCTTGCCAAACCAATCTATTAACCTTCTATGAGAAGGTGAGTTGCCATCTAGATAAAGGAAGGCCTGTAGACGTGGTGTATCTGGATTTTGCAAAAGCATTTGACACAGTTCCCCATAAACGTTTACTGTACAAAATAAGGTCCATTGGCATGGACCATAGGGTGAGTACATGGATTGAAAACTGGCTACAAGGGCGTGTTCAGAGGGTGGTGATAAATGGGGAGTACTCAGAATGGTCAGGGGTGGGTAGTGGGGTTCCCCAGGGTTCTGTGCTGGGACCAATCCTATTTAATTTGTTCATAAATGATCTGGAGGATGGGATAAACAGTTCAATCTCTGTATTTGCAGACGATACTAAGCTAAGCAGGGCAATAACTTCTCCGCAGGACGTGGAAACCTTGCAAAAAGACCTGAACAAATTAATGGGGTGGGCGACTACATGGCAAATGAGGTTCAATGTAGAAAAATGTAAAATAATGCATTTGGGTGGCAAAAATATGAATGCAATCTATACACTGGGGGGAGAACCTCTGGGGGAATCTAGGATGCAAAAGGACCTGGGGGTCCTAGTAGATGATAGGCTCAGCAATGGCAGGCAATGCCAAGCTGCTGCTAACAAAGCAAACAGAATATTGGCATGCATTAAAAGGGGGATCAACTCCAGAGATAAAACGATAATTCTCCCGCTCTACAAGACTCTGGTCCGGCCGCACCTACAGTATGCGGTCCAGTTCTGGGCACCAGTCCTCAGGAAGGATGTACTGGAAATGGAGCGACTACAAAGAAGAGCAACAAAGCTAATAAAGGGTCTGGAGGATCTTAGTTATGAGGAAAGGTTGCGAGCACTGAACTTATTCTCTCTGGAGAAGAGACGCTTGAGAGGGGATATGATTTCAATTTACAAATACCGGACTGGTGACCCCACAATAGGGATAAAACTTTTTCGCAGAAGAGAGTTTACCAAGACTCGTGGCCACTCATTAAAATTAGAAGAAAAGAGGTTTAACCTTAAACTACGTAGAGGGTTCTTTACTGTTAGAGTTGGCAAGGATGTGGAATTCCCTTCCACAGGCGGTGGTCTCAGCGGGGAGCATTGATAGCTTCAAGAAACTATTAGATAAGCACCTGAATGACCACAACATACAGGGATATACAATGCAATACTGACACATAATCACACACATAGGTTGGACTTGATGGACTTGTGTCTTTTTTCAACCTCACCTACTATGTAACTATGTAAAGTGAAAAGCCACCATTTCCATGAATACCCCCTCAAGTCTAATTACCATCAATAAATACTTCTTCTATGGTTCTTTATCATCCTTAAGTATGTAAACAATGTACCCTTTAAAATGTTCAATTAGGTTAACAGGCAATACCTCACATACCTAGGTAGATTTGCATAAGATTAACACAATAAAGGGTCATCAGCTGTCCCTTTTATATGTTAAAATTGAGTTGGCAACTCAACCATTATCAACTGAATTCTGGCCTGTTCAATATGTCAATATTGTACTGTATGTGTACACATATATAATAATATAATATCCTACATAAATCAGCCAACATATTACAACAATAATAGATATATTTAGCTGTCTACTTTACAAAAAGGGGTCATTTGGGGGGTATTTTTACTGTCATGGGATTTGAGGGCCTCATGAAATGAGAATGAAAATCAGTACACTAGGATTGATCAAATTTCAAAGATATATACCATAGTTTGTAGACTCTATAACTGTCACACAGACTAAATGATATTCACTGATTTGGAATATGTTTACCAAAGAAATTCAGCAGAATATAAATCAGCCTAAATTTATGAAGAAAGATTTTTTTTTGCAAATTTATATAACAGAAACTAAGAAAGTTGTTCTCTTTTTCAAAATTTTTGGTCTTTTTTATGTTTAGCAAAAAATCCCAGTTTTAATTAAAAACAGCCAAAAGAAAGCGCTATCTGTTTAAAAAATGATACAAAATTTATTTGGGTACATTGTTGCATGCCTGATTAATTGACAAGGTGTGACAGTGCTGAAAACTGAAAAATGGCCTAGGGAGAAAAGGGCTGGTTAAATAACATGCCTGCACCATAACAACCATTGATGGTTTTGAAAAAGAAAAACATACCAGACACTTATCCTTTTTCTGGTATAAATTTAAGGGTGACCCCACACAAAAATATTTCATATCAGACCCAAAATTTAATGCAAAATAACAAAATCCACACCAGACCCTTACTTGAGGATCCACATAATCATGATTGGTGATGAACCTGACGACCCACCAAAATAAAAACTGCCTACCACATGAGATTCTTCTTTTAATGACTCATTGCAAATAAGCACTCCAAGCTCTGCAGCTGAATGTACACAAGGGGCCTGGAAGCAGGCTCAGGTCATTGACCAAGTATGGTAATGACCATACTTGGTCAATTACATCACCCAGGATGCCTACCTTGCTTGATTACAAGCCAGCAGGCAGGGTGATAGTGGTTGCTAAGATGCCAGCAGCCATTTGCGTCTTAGAAATCAATGACTGTGTTTCAGCAACCAATAACTCCAGTGGCCTGCACAGCAGGAAACTGTCAGGAAACTGTCACTGTCATTTATCAGTGGTAGTAAAAGCTTCAATAAGTGAATGACTTTCTGCTGCTCCCAGTAGGAGCTTCAGGCTGGTGAACAGGCCAAATAGTTCAGTTAGTCCACAAGCCACAAATAGGCATTGGTTAGATGCAAACCTTGCACTGTCCCAAACCTGAACACCATCCGTAGAAGAAATGAGACTCATTTTTTAAATGTAAAAAGTAACAGTTGCTCAAAGAAAAAATGCTGTATAGCAGCTGAAAGAATTGCTTGGGTTACTATGCTGACTGGAGCCAGTTTCAGTTAAAATCAGAAGTATTATGTATATAGGAAGAAATTAAAACAACATGTTAACTCACAAAACCTTAAAGTTGAACTGTCTGAAGTCTTTCTTTGTTGAGCTGTCACTTAGGCATTTAAATAGCACATTCGCAGACAATTTTCCATAAGCAGCTGGGATGTGTTTAAAGCAAGGTCACATCCTGTGACAATTTTAAAGTTTGTATTACATTTATCACTGTGTACTTAAAAATTACCTGTAAAAATTGATTTAGATAAACAATTTATGTTGATTAATAGGTGTTTCATCAATACTATCTGTTTTTTTCTGAGCTCCCTAATAATATTTCGTGGACCTCCCCATGTCAGCCTACTATGGGTCAGATGCGCCCCCTCTGACCCCTCCAGGACCACCTCTTTTCTAGTCCAAAAAGGGCGGCTGGCTGCCCACACCAGTGTTCTTTTTTCGTCCTCGCTCCAGACGCTTTTTAAACTTTATTTATTTTTATTTTTTATTTTTTTTTTTCTCTTCTCCATCCATCCATCCATCCATCCATCCATCCATCCATCCATCCTGTCGGGTTCAGCCTCTCCTGATTCAGAAGACCCCCCATATAGGCTGTAAATCTCCTGAGGAGGTGGGTTCCCGTGGTGCTGGGATTGTATGGTACACTATAAATGAAGGCCTCTTGAACCCCTTGGGAAAGAGAGCCCTGACTGATGGGGACATGTCCAGGGCGGAGTAAGGTGACTATCGGGGTCAATGGAGATTGGTGAAGATGGAATGGGGTTGGGCCTGAGCTCACTAGTACTGCGCCCCAGGGGATGCTGGGCCTTTTCAGAAGCAGAGTTGGAAGAGCTGCCCACCCTCCCGCCCTAGTTTCGGTTGGTATGTCACAGCTTGCTGCAGTTTTTTGGTGACCTTGCCAGCAAACATGGCTTAATGGGTATGCTCTTGATGGTAATTGGGAGATAGACGGCCGGTCTGGCACTTATGGTAAGGACAGGCCCCTCCTTCATCTCCCTTTCCCATTTGAAATTTGTGTGCTCACAGTGCAACTGTGACCGGCACTGTTAAAATGTTTAATGTTATGTGTTTGGGTTAATAAAAGCTGTGGCCTTGCCCTTTCCAACATTGATGGTTGTAAGTGGTCTTTATTGGATGGGGATGAAGGGGCAAGGTTCTAAAGTTGGATATAGAAGGTTATGGTATGGGACCTGGGCTCATTGCACCTCAGCAGTCATGACTGTGTATTACTGGCAAAGGTCACTGGCAGTATAAATGACTGTAAATACCTTCGTTAGGCAGGTGCTGGCACTCTCTCCTTCCATGTTTTTGTGTGTTCAGACAGTGGTTTGGCTTGCTGGGTCTTGTAGTTCACCTCCTCCACATGTACTCCTTTCAGGAAGCTCAGAGTTGTGCAGGTGAGGTCAGAGGTAGCTTCCTCTTTGGGTTGTCAAGCAAACACCAGAATGCTCACTGCTAATTGCAGCAGCCTCTGTGGACTGAGGAATTATGCCTGCCTGCCTAGCTGCCTTAAGCACTGAAGATTTGGATGGAGAAGTTTATTTTAATTGTAGTTATTTATTTTAAAAGAGAACACATCCTCTGTGTTTTACAGAGAGAAGGGCCCACTGCGAGATAAAGTCCCGCAAAGAGGTTCCAAATCAGCATTCCAGCCTCAAAAGAGAAAAGAAGGGACTAGACATGACAGTCGCATGCAGCTGGATAGATGCCTGTTGTCACAGCATTCCAGATCTCCCTCTCTCTTACCTCACTTTAGTCGCTTGCACCCAAGCCAAGAGAGGTCAAGACATCAGACGGCTCAGGACAATGCTGCGAAAGCACGCCAGGTTAAATCCTTAATTAAGCACGCAGTCAAGAAAGGGTTAAAGAGTGTTTCAAGGAATCCTGCTCATCCTGCTGTATCTTCACCATCTGCAGATTCAGATCATGTGTTTTCAGTGCGTTTTAACTCTGAAGTCGATAGCGATTCAGATCCATCTGAGGCTGAGATGGTCTCAGAATCGCATACGTTTGATTTTTTTCACTGGTTCCCCCTTGGTGGAGGCTGTTAAGGAAAGAATCTTCGCCTCCAAATAAACAACAAAGATACTACCCATATTTAAAGAGATCGTTACCCTCCTTCCCATTTCATTTCTGAAATTAAAAAAGTAATTGACCATGAGTGGGGGGGCCTGAGAAGAAGCTCAATGTGCATAATGGAGTATCGAATACTGTACCCCTTGGGACACTACGCCTAAGGTGGATGCCTTATTACGTATATTTGCCCGCCACATTATACTTCCGCTGGAGTATTCGGTCTCTTTTAGAAATCCTATGGATCGCAAAGTAAACGCAGACCTAAAAAGGTTATATAGTTTGGACAGCAGCCTGCATACCGGCGGTAGCACTCACTCCTGTGGCAGCAGCACTTGGGCTGGGTTCGCACCTGTGTGTTTTTTGGTGCTCTTTATGTTTTGCAGATTTGCACTACCATCCGTTTATCATGGTCTCCTATGGAACAAGTTCTGTGGTGCGGTTCTGCGGAGTGCGCTGGGAGTGCATGGGTGTGAATCCAGCCTTAGAGTGTGGGTAGCGGAGCTGGTGGATGGATGTTTGGATGAAAGTCTGGGAAGCGGCAGTTTTTCTCCTTTGCAGACTGCTGTAGAGTTGTGGCTGAAGTGGCTGGCGACCAGGTCAAGATTACAGCAAATATAATGGCTCTTTAAGACACAGTAGCCCTTTCGGTTTAATAAGAGATCCAAAAAAGGATTCAGAGAGGCCAGGGCTTACAGACAGTTTTTCAGACAGTGGAGGGGAGCTGGTTCAACCTTCCAGAAACCTTCCAAGCCCAGGGCCAACAAAGCTCCTGGGGCTGTTTCCACTGCTGCATCCCCAGAGTCGCGTGATTTACACTGCGACTTTGCTGTGTGATTTGTGATGCAATTTCATTCGACCTGTGAAAACCATGTGGGAACAAATCGCACAGATGTCAGAACAAAGTAGTGCAAAAACCTTTTTTTGGAGTCGCTGCTACTTAAGTCGCACCAATTAGAACGGGGACCATTGAAATACATGGGTTTTGACTTGTCATGTGACTTCGCATGTGTCAAGTCGCACAACAACTCGCAGTAGTGGAGACAGAGAGTAATAAGTCCTTCTGAAGCTGTCTCCGCTTTACCCCCTCAAGTAGGAGCAAGACTAGCCAAATTAAGGGGGGGTTTGGGCAGACAAATGACATGATGCCTGTATTGTAGCCATCATTCGATCACATTATCGTCTTGAGTTCAGAACAAGGCCCCCCTCAGACCTTGTTCATAGAAACTGGACTTCCTACGAATTTGGAAAGGAGGCAATGTTTGCAAGGATGTATAGGGGAGCTGTTGGCAGCAAGGGCCATCCTTCCGGTTCCAAGGCACGAATTGGGTCAAAGAGTATGTTCCCCCTCTGTTTTTGGTCCCAGAGGCTTCAGGGGGTTTCGGACCAGTTTTTGACCACAAAGTCCTGAATTCTTACATGAAGGTTCCACCATGCAAATTGGAGTAATTGGAAACCATCGGTTTGGTTGTGGAGTCAGGAGACTGGATGGTTTCGATCTGGCGGATGCGTATCTTCATGTCTGTATAGACGCATCTCACCCTCGCTTTCTCAGGCCTTTCGTGGAAGGCTTTCATTTTCATTTTTAATCTCTCCCATTCGGTCTCTGCACGACTCAGAGAATGTTTTTTAAAGCTCCTGTCTGCTGTCGTTGCGACTCTCAGGGTCAAGGGAGTGCAAATATTTCATTAGCTAGATGACATGCTACTTCTAGGTCCGTCAAATGAGCTCCTTCTAGTTCATGTGAATTCACCTGCAAAACACTAACTCGTTTCGGTTGGTTGATCAACTTTCGGAAGAGCCAGATGCATCTGACCCAAATGTTGGAGTACAATTCAACACAGATCAGGGTTGTGTTTCTCTTCCTCAGTGGAAGGTCCAGGGGATCCAGTCTCAGACATAGCAGTGATGGCCAGGCCGTCTATGATACCAAAACTAACATTTCAGTCTTTAGCAGATAGTGGAGTTAAACCTCCCAATAACTCCTTATATTTCCTACAGACTATGAGATCTTTGCACCTAAATCAGAAATGTAACTCCCCAATTTCTTTAAATAAAACATTGTAAGTGACTGATGAGCATGTACAAGCCTACTTACCCATAAATCGTTCCCCTCTGAGCTACACGTTTTTCAAATAAGGATAGTGAAAATCATTACTTTCTCTTTTGATGGCAGTGCCAAGCTGTATCCTGGCAGATTTAACAATTGTCTTACTAATTTCCTTTGATACCATCTAGTGTCCTAATGCTGCAGTTTATATTTGAAATCAACGCAAAACATTCAACCAGCACAGGAAATAACCTAATAACACATAATGAACGTACATGAACTTTCACTGGGCAAATCGTTGTGCATATTTTTTGCCTCCATGTCTTCAAATAACTGCAAGATAAATACCATAAGATTTAGTAGCAAAACTAGTTAGACAGCATATGATATTAACCACTACCCACCCAGGCACTGTATATAAACGGCTGGGTGGGACAAGTGCAGTGTTGCATGATTAATTATTGTCATTCAAAATAATTGTCATTCAAAGTGTGAGAGCACTGAAAGCTGAAAATTGGCCTGGACAGGAAGGGAGTGAAAGTGTCCAGTATTGAGATAAATAAATAAGCACATGTGCCTGTAGACATGAAATAACGTTTTCAAATTTGAAACCTCCGGTGGTGAGAAAAATCCAGTGTAATATTATTATTATTATTATTATTATTCAGGATTTTTATAGTGCCAACAGTTTACACAGCGCTTTACAATATAAAGGGGGACATTATGATTATAATACAGTTCAATACAGAAGGAATAGGATGGCCCTGCTCATGGAGCTTACAAAGGTAAAATGCTGTATTATACTTCATACAAGTACAGTCATGATTTGCTTTGAATTAGCTTCCAGTCCACTCACCAGCTCACCAGCTGCCCTTAGGTCTCCAGGCATCTCCCAATGAGGAGGTCTTTGGCATCCACTTGATGCGTCCAAGCCATATGATCTCACAAGTACATTTGAAAGGAAACTTTGAACTGACAGTACTTTAGGGTAGTAGAAGCAAGACAATGCAGACTGATGTCACAATAGAATAAAGGCAGTTTCTTGGACTTACAAGGGTTCCATAATGAAAGTGGTTTAAATCATCAAACTTCAGAATGCCCCGACCCTGCAGATCTGAAGCAGTTAAAAAATGAAAGCTAGGTTGGAAAATCCAGAATTTGGGGCTTTTATAAATCTCTTATCACTCATAATAATAAAAGTTAATATACTACTATTATTTGATTGTTGCTTCTTCTGAATAATTTGATTGTATTCTTATTCTAAATTAAGCCACGGGATTAGCAGCTATGCAAGAAACTATTAGAAAAAAAAGTCAGTAATGTCATCTCCTATATTTTTAATAATGGTATCTAATCTAGTGGCTTTTGCATGGCAATAATTAACAAGCAACAGTAATGTGACACAAATTTGTTCTACTATGTCTTGTCAGTATTGCTCTTCATAAAAGGTAAGTAAAAAGTCATAGCATGATACCTTTTAACACATAAATCCTTATTTTAAGCTAAAAAAGAACCTGAATTGGGAAAGTTGTGTCCAAAAAATGGCAGGCACAGGGCAATGGATCAGTCATCAGTATTGCCTGTGGTCTTCCTGCAGCTGATCTTTTTAACCATGCCTTACCATGACTCATTTTAACTTGTGGGATTAAGAGGAAAGGGTGCAACAAAATTTATTTGCACCTATCTACCTTATTGATTCATCTTTGTTGCACTAGTTTTACTTTTTTGCCTCACATTTACACCCAAGATCCTTCACTGGATAGAGGGAAACCCAGGTTTGGTAACAGCCTAACTGTTTTAATGACACTGGTAAGCCTACAGTTCTCCACAATATCAAGACCTAAAATGTTCCTTAGATAAAGTACCACCCCCAGTGTCTCTATTTGGGGCCCGCCATATTGGTAGAGGCCCGTGGCTTTGTGTCCCCATTCCAGAGCTTGGCTGCTGATAACTGGTGATTTGGTCTGGGTATAATAAATACAGACCCACAGGATTAAAGGGGTTGTAAAGGTAAACATTTTTTCACCTTAATGCATTATATGCATTAAGGTGAAAAAACTTTTGACAATACCGCCGCCCCCAGCCCCCCCCCGTTTTACTTACCTGACACCTCGAATCTCCGCTGCTCGTTCCCGTCATCTCTATTGCAGCTCAGCCTGGTCGCTGATTGGCTGCAGTGGATAGATTGAAAGCAGCGCAGCCATTGGCTCGCGCTGCTGTCAATCACATCCGATGACGCAGCGCGCCGGGGGGGGCCGAGTGATACAGTGAGCGGCTATAGCCGCCGGCTGTATCACGGGAGCGCGCCCGTAAGAACTCACCACCATGCGAGGGAGCTCGCATTAAGGTGGATAGTTCTTGCGGGGAGGAGCTGAAACAGCCGCCGAGGGACCCCAGAAGAGCAGGTTCGGGGCCACTCTGTGCAGAACGAGCTGCACAGTGAAGGTAAGTATGATATGTTAGTTATTTTTAAAAATAAATAAAATTACCTTTACAACCCCTTTAATAAAGTAGAAGCAGGAAGATGCATGTCATGCGGGTCCTCATCAACAGGATTCATTTTCAGTAAACAGCGCAGAAGTGATATCAACAAGTCTCACTCCAAATCTTTTAATACTAGTAGTAACAGGCAAGCAATGCCTCGTACACAACAGATATAGAGCTATAAGGCTGTAGGCACAGGAGTGCACATTCAGATGCCAGGAAGTGCATTATGCTATTTTTTATGAGGGATTAAGGACAAAAGGTAGATTTCCAGGGTTCTGCTTAGGCACAATTAATATTCTTATATGTTTCCTATAACAGCAAATCTTCAAGTATGTTTCCACTTTCGCAGCCAGATTGGAATAACACCTACTTTATATTAGTTACATGTTCCCATTCACAAAGCATAACTGTAAGAAACATATTTAAAACTTGCAGCTTATCTTTTTTTATGCTCTTTTCTGAAAGTAAACAATCCTACTTTGTGCTCCCTGTTTATGGGGGGCTATTCCATGGTGTTTTCAATAATAAACCTGTCTGTGTTGTGCTGGAAGATTTCATTATCACTAAAGCTGGCCATAGATGATATTTTCTTTCCTGCAACTTTCTTTCGATTCCCCCATCAACACAGTCAGTGTTGATGGGGGAATCCCTCCAGTGAAAGCTATTGTATTCTCCCAGTAGGGGGGGAGGGGGGCACAGTGATTATTGCTAGTGGCATTGCTACTGACAATAATCGCATGCAAAAATCCATAATGCTGGTTGTATCTCCAAGTCAGACAATGGATCGACTTGGGTACAATCAGCCAATCTCAGTGGGTTCCTTCTCAGTAGGGATGAGCCCGATGTTCCAGTCGAACGCAAGTCCACGCCCCACACTATATAAGGCTGCTTACGAGGTGGCCGTATATAGTGTTATGAATGAGAGAAGTGTGTATGTATATATATATATATATATATATATATATATATATATATATATATATATATATATATTTCAGTCAGTGTACAGTGTATAATACAATGTATTGAAGTGGTTAAGGGTTCCCCTATGACAGAATAAGAAACAAAACGGCATGGGTCCCCCCCCCCAGTCCATTCCAGGCCCTTAGGGTCTGGTATAGATTTTAAGGGAAACTTCACGCCAAAATTTAAAAAAAAAAACGGAGTGGGCCCCCCCCCCAAAATCCATACCAGGCCCTTTGGGTCTAGCATAGGTTTTAAGGGGAACTTCATGTCAAAATTTGAAAAAAAAGTGGCGTGGGGTCCCCCCAAAATTCATACCAGACCCTTATCCAAGCAAGCAGACTGGCAGGCCAGGAAAGAGGGGACAAGCAAGTGCCCCCCTCCTGAACCATACCAGGCTGCTTGCCCCCCAAAGCACCTTGTCCCCATGTTGATGGGGACATGGGCCTCATTCCCACATCCCTTGTCCGGTGGTTGTGGGGGTCTGTGGGCGGGGGGCTTATCAGAATCTGGAAGCCCCCATTAACAAGGGGGCCCCAAGGTCATGCCCCCCATGTGAATGGGTAGGGGTACATTGTACCCCTACCCATTCACTAAAAAAGTGTCAAAAAGTAAAAACCACAATACACAGTTTTTGACAATTCCTTTATTAAAAAAGGAAAAAAAAAGTGTCCCGCAATGTCCATCCATCTTCAATCATGCCGCGTGACGGACACGAAAAATAGGGAAAAAAATGAAAATACTCTGCCTCCATGGGGACCCCAAAGTACCCTCTCCATGTTGAGGGCAAGTGGCCTGGACTGGTTCAGGAGGGGGGTGCTCGCTTGTCCCCCCCCTTTCCTGGCCTGCCAGGCTGCTTGCTCGGATAAGGGTCTGTTATGGATTTTGGGGGGAGCCCACGCTGTTTTTTAATTTTGGCGTGGAGTTCCCCTTAATATCCATACCAGACCCGAAGGGCCTGGTATGGACTGGGGGCGGGGAACCCACACAAATTCTTTCCTTGATTTTTATCTATATTGCCAGGACCCAGCAATACATTACAGCCGCAAGCAATTTTAAATGACATTTTTTTCTTTAGAAATGTAATTTTGCAGCACAGAAAAAACACATGAGACAGATGCGCCACTTTACAGGTAGACTAAGGGGACCCCCCAGGTACGATATTTACAGGAATATTTCATTTTTATTGTTTGACTTTAAGCATTATTAAAATCACTGCTCCTGAAAAAACAGTTGTTTTTAAAAACTTTTTTTTTGCATTGATACATGTCCCCTGGGGCAGGACCCGGGTCCCCATACACTTTTTATGGCAATAACTTGCATATAAGCCTTTAAAATTAACACTTTTGATTTTTCACGTTCGGGTCCCATGGACTTCCCATAAACGGTGTTCGCACAAATTTTTTGCCTGTTCGCGGTGTTCTGGTGCGAACCGAACCGGGGGTGTTCGGCTCATCCCTACTTCTCAGCTGGTCGAGATCCGAACCGTCTACGGCCAGCTTAAAACTAGATGAGCTGGACTATCTAGCTTAAAGTGGGGTTCCACCCAAAAAAACAAAAATACCTGAAAAATTCTTTAAAAAACCCCCCAAAAAATTTGGATATATATATTTTTTTTTACTTACCTCTAAATTCCTGTTGCTAGGTGGTCCCTCGTAGTCTGCCTCTTCCTTTGCCTGGGCTGGTGACATCACTTCCTCCTCGGCACAGGAAGGGCTCGGCTCTGCTCCCTCCCTCCTGTCAATCGTCTGGGACCCATTACAGGTCCCAGGTGATTGAGCGGGGCTTCGATCCCCCGCATCGCTGGACCCAGGGACAGGTAAGTGTCCAATTAAAAGTCAGCAGCTGCAGTATTTGTAGCTGCTGACTTTTAATTTTTTTTTTTTTTTTTAATGGAGCCCCTGGGTGGAACTCCTCTTTAAGGGGTAAAGATATCAAGGCCTGTTCATTTTATGTTAATGAACTTTAAAAAAACTGTCTCTCACCATTGTCCTTTATCTATACATTGCCATCTCTTCAAAGCAATAGAAGCTGCCTATAGAGTCCTGTGTATAATTCTGCTCCAAACACAGCTTAAAAGCTAAGATTTTTTTTTCTAGTATCCTAATAAAAAAGAGGTTATAATTTCCTGCTCTGTGCAACATTATTGCACAGAAAGGTCCCTATCCTCCTCTTCTCAGTTTCTCGTGTGAAAGCAGGAAGTGAGAAAAGAGGTGCTGGAGACAGAAACAGCAATGGAAAAATAACATGTAGCAAGACAATTGTTTGGGAATAGAGGGGGCAAAACAGGTACTTGTTGTTTTTTTTTTTTTTTTTTTTTTTTTTAATTCAGAGAATGCATGAAGCTAAAAACATTTAGACTTTAGTACCATTTAAGGTTATGTTTGAAATCAAGGGAATGTATTTGCATTTTGTTAAAAATGTATGGAAACCACAAAAAAAAAAAAAAAAAGATGTTGCCAGAGTCAGACCCTGTATTGTCCTTTAGGCTAGTTTAAAGCAAATCTATGGTCAAAATGTAAAATAATATATTCATTTCCGCATGGTATTTCAATTAATTCTAGCCTACTTCTATTACACCGAACGATCTTGAAGTTTGCAAAATTACTTTATGAAGCTCCCCAAAACTTTACTTCCTTGAATTCTGTGACACATCTTCACTATACCCTGTGATTAGGTGCTTCTGTCTCACAGAATTCATAGACCCTGCTTCCTAAACTACAGACATGCTAAGAGGAGGAGTTTCAGAATACAGAGTCAGTACAAGATTCACTGGTAGCAAGGTACCATGGGATATGTAGACCTTAGAAATGATAAGTAAACAGCAAATGAGAAGCTGAAAAGCATTTTGACATCTGACTAGGCTAGTAGAGTTCAAGAGTTGGGGCCAAAGTTAATGGTTAAAGGAAAGTATTAAGTAATTGGCTTAGTTTAAAAGATAGGGTTTAAGTAAAGTTTAATGTTTTATCTATGAGGTTTGGTTAAGCAATAGGGGTAGGTAAAATGTTAATAGTTAAAGTAAGGGTGAGGCAAGGGGTTAAGTGCTAAGGGCAGATAAAATGTTAAAGCAGACCTCTCAGTAAAATGCACAGTCTGCATACACTGTCTTGATCACTTTCAAAGATCACCTACCATTAGTAGATGTAAATTGTACCTGTAAAGAACAAAAGGAGTATACAGTGGGGACGGAAAGTATTCAGACTCCCTTAAATTTTTCACTCTTTGTTATATTGCAACCATTTGCTAAAATCATTGAAGTTCATTTTTTTCCTCATTAATGTACACACAGCACCCCATATTGACAGAAAAACACAGAATTGTTGACATCTTTGCAGATTTATTAAAAAAGAAAAACTAAAATATCACATGGTCCTAAGTATTCAGACCCTTTGCCCAGTATTTAGTAGAAGCACCCTTTTGATCTAATACAGCCATGAGTCTTTTTGGGAAAGATGCAACAAGTTTTTCACACTTGGATTTGTGGATCCTCTGTCATTCCTCCTTGCAGATCCTCTCCCATTCTGTCAGGTTGGATAGTAAATGTTGGTGGACAGCCATTTTTAGGTCTCTCCAGAGATGCTCAAAAGAGTTTAAGTCAGGGCTCTGGCTGGGCCATTCAAGAACAGTCACAGAGTTTTTGTAAAGCCACTCCTTTGTTATTTTAGCTGTGTGCTTAGGGTCATTGTCTTGTTGGGAGGTAAACCTTCGGCCCAGTCTGAGGTCCTGAGCACTCTGGAGAAGGTTTTTGCCCAGGATATCCCTGTACTTGGCTGCATTCATCTTTCCCTCGATTGCAACCAGTCGTCCTGTCCCTGCAGCTGAAAAAAACCCCCACAGCATGATGCTGCCAGCACCATGCTTCACTGTTGGGACTGTATTGGACAGGTGATGAGCAGTGCCTGGTTTTCTCCACACATACCACTTAGAATTAAGGCCAAAAAGTTCTATATTGGTCTCATCAGACCAGAGAATCTTATTTCTCACCATCTTGGAGTCCTTCAGGTGTTCTTTAGCAAACTCCATGCGGGCTTTCATGTGTCTTGCACTGAGGAGAGGCTTCCGTCAGGCCACTTTGCCATAAAGCCCCGACTGGTGGAGGGCTGCAGTGATGGTTGACTTTCTACAACTTTCTCCCATCTCCCGATTGCATCTCTGGAGCTCAGCCACAGTTATCTTTGGGTTCTTTTTTACCTCTCTCACCAAGGCTCTTCTCCCCCGATAGCTCAGTTTGCCCGGACGGCCAGCTCTAGGAAGGGTTCTGGTCATCCCAAACATCTTCCATTTAAGGATTATAGAGGCCACTGTGCTCTTAGGAACCTTAAGTGCAGCAGAATTTTTTTGTAACCTTGGCCAGATCTGTGCCTTGCCACAATGCTGTCCCTGAGCTCTTCAGGCAGTTCCTTTGACCTCATGATTCTCATTTGCTCTGACATGCACTGTGAGCTGTAAGGTCTTATATAGACAGGTGTGTGACTTTCCTAATCAAGTCCAATCAGTATAATCAAACACAGCTGGACTCAAATGAAGGTGCAGAACCTTCTCAAGGATAATCAGAAGAAATGGACAGCACCTGAGGTAAATATATGAGTGTAACAACAAAGAGTCTGAATACATAGGACCATGTGATATTTCAGTTTTTCTTTTTTAATCTGCAAAAATGTCAACAGTTTTGTGTTTTTCTGTCAATATGGGGGTCTGTGTGTGCATTAATGAGGAAAAAAATGAACTTAAATGATTTTAGCAAATGGCTGCAATATAACAAAAAGTGAAAAATTTAAGGGGGTCTGAATACTTTCCGTCCCCACTGTAATTAGTTCAACGCATCTTCTAGCCGCAGTTCCTAGGCAGGCTGATATCATACTTCTTCCGGCTAGATCATGAGGAGTAGAGAGAATCCAAAATATTGTGGGAAGACACTCTAGCAATGGACTGGAGTATCTTCTATATTTTCTCTGTGTTGCATCCCCTGAGATGATGGGGTAAGGAAAGAAATTAGTTTTCCTTTTTTTCTTTTACAGCAAAGGGGAGAGGTCAATTTGAGCAGACATTGCATTTATAATGGGTTGTATATATTTTTTGTTGTCCTGTTTCCTGTCTCAAGACTAAAAAAAATATTGTTTTTAATTACTAATTGTGGGTTATATTTTTAATGTTGGAAATTATTATGTAATATTTACCATTTGCAGGCAGCAGCTGGTGCACTTCCTTTTACATGTCTACAGTTATGTTACTGGTATGCCATAGATAACTGGTTCCCCACCGGCGCAAACCGATGTACATCGGCAGAATGGCACGGCTGGGCAAATGGGCATACCTGTACGTCCCTTTAAATTTGCCCCGTGCCATTACGTGGGCGCCAGGAGCTCCGTGAGTCGGGTCACAGGTCCCGCGGACTCGATCGCCTCGGGGATACCCGCGATTGCCTCACAGAGAGGAGGAACGGGGAGATGCTAATGTAAACAAGCATCTGCCCGTTCTGCCTAGTGACAGTGTCACTGATCTCTGCTCCCTGTGATCGGGAGTAGAGATCAGTGACGTGCCACACGTAGCCACGCCCCCCCCCCCCCACAGTTAGAATCACTCCCAAGGACATACTTAACCCTTACACTGCCCCCTAGTGGTTAACCCCTTCACTGCCAGTGTCATTTACACAGGAATCAGTGCATTTGTACAGCACTGATTGCTGTATAAATGACAATGGTCCAAAAAATGTGTAAAAAATGTCAGATGTGTCCGCCATAATGTCGCAGTCATGATAAAAATTGCTGATAGCCGCCATTACTAGTAAAAAAAAAAAATATTAATAAAAATGCCATAAAACTATCCCCTATTTTGTAGACTCTATAACTTTTGTGCAAACCAATCAATAAAGGCTTATTGCAATTTTTTTTAACCAAAAATATGTAGAAGAATACATATCGGCCTAAACTGAGGAAAATAAATTTTTTTTAGATATTTTTGGGGGATATTTATTATAGCAAAAAGTAAAAAATAATGCGTTGTTTTCAAACCTGTTGCTCTTTTTTTGTTTATAGTGCAAAAAATAAAAACTGCAGGGGTGATCAAATACCACCAAAAGAAAGCTCTATTTGTGGGAAAAAAAGGACATCAATTTTGTTTGGGAGCCACATCGCACGACCGCGCAATTGTCAGTTAAAGCGACACAGTGCCGAATCACAAAAAGTACTCTGGTCTTTGGCCAGCAAAATGGTCCGGGGCTTAACTGGATAATGTAACATGATGTATTTTGATTTCCCACTGTTCAGCTATATTCACAACATACATAGAATATATTTTAAAAAAGGGCACTCTTGCTGTCTCTTACTGGTCTTGTATGGATCTTCAGTCAGAGACAAGCAGTAAAAAAGTGAGCCAATGTTGCCAAACTTAATCATTGAGAAGTCCAGTGTTCTCTACCTACAAAATAAAGGAATGGTAATGCATTAGGGTTAGGTTACTGCATGAAAGTATTCAGTGAGCTAAAAATACAAACCAGCAAATACAATAAACACATTATTTTTTTAAGCAAGATACCCTTCCACTTTTGATGCCATTGCCCTAATAAGGAAATACTAATCTTCCTTATTATGTCCCACTTTTTTAACATACTAACTGAAGGAGTGGAGTGTATTCCCTGGTGGATCAGGGATCCATTGTGAACATAGGCTGCATTCCCAGTTCTTGCTCAGTAATGTACTCATTGTTATGGCCAATATGACTTTTGAGATATTAAGTTAACACATTTCTGTTTGCTATTCTACATGTTTAAGCAAGTATACCATTGTATATCAATGCTACACTTTATTTTCCTTTTGTCTGAAAGGTCAAACTTACTATAGTCTGTATGTAATGCAGGAAAAACTTTAAATGTGAACCAGTTGTCTATAAAATCTATTTTATTAAATACTAAATCTATTTTACTCCCTCTTTTTTATACTCCTCGTACACTGGGGACGGAAAGTATTCAGACCCCCTTAAATTTTTCACTCTTTGTTATATTGCAGCCATTTGCTAAAATCATTTAAGGTCATTTTTTTCCTCATTAATGTACACACAGCACCCCATATTGACAGAAAAACACAGAATTGTTGTCATTTTTGCAGATTTATTAAAAAAGAAAAACTGAAATATCACATGGTCCTATGTATTCAGACCCTTTGCTGTGACACTCGCATATTTAACTCAGGTGCTGTCCATTTCTTCTGATCATCCTTGAGATGGTTCTGCACCTTCATTTGAGTCCAGCTGTGTTTGATTATACTGATTGGACTTGATTAGGAAAGCCACACACCTGTCTATATAAGACCTTACAGCTCACAGTGCATGTCAGAGCAAATGAGAATCATGAGGTCAAAGGAACTGTCTGAAGAGCTCAGAGACAGAATTGTGGCAAGGCACAGATCTGGCCAAGGTTACAAAAACATTTCTGCTGCACTTAAGGTTCCTAAGAGCACAGTGGCCTCCATAATCCTTAAATGGAAGACATTTGGAAGGACCAGAACCCTTCCTAGAGCTGGCCGTCCGGGCAAACTGAGCTATCGGGGGAGAAGAGCCTTGGTGAGAGAGGTAAAGAAGAACCCAAAGATCACTGTGGCTGAGCTCCAGAGATGCAGTCGGGAGATGGGAGAAAGTTGTAGAAAGTCAACCATCACTGCAGCCCTCCACCAGTCGGGGCTTTATGGCAGAGTGGCCTGACGGAAGCCTCTTCTCAGTGCAAGACACATGAAAGCCTGCATGGAGTTTGCTAAAAAACACCTGAAGGACTTCAAAATGGTGAGAAATAAGATTCTCTGGTCTGATGAGACCAAGATAGAACTTTTTGGCCTTAATTGTAAGCGGTATGTGGAGAAAACCAGGCACTGCTCATCACCTGTCCAATACAGTCCCAACAGTGAAGCATGGTGGTGGCAGCATCATGCTGTGGGGATGTTTTTCAGCTGCAGGGACAGGACGACTGGTTGCAATCGAGGGAAAGATGAATGCGGCCAAGTACAGGGATATCCTGGATGAAAACCTTCTCCAGAGTGCTCAGGACCTCAGACTGAGCCGAAGGTTTACCTTCCAACAAGACAATGACCCTAAGCACACAGGTAAAATAACGAAGTAGTGGCTTCACAACATGTCCGTGACTGTTCTTGAATAGCCCAGCCAGAGCCCTGACTTAAACCCAATTGAGCCTCTCTAGAGAGACCTAAAAGTGGCTGTCCACCAACGTTTACCATCCAACCTGACAGAACTGGAGAGGATCTGCAAGAAGGAATGGCAGAGGATCCCCAAATCCAGGTGTGAAAAACTTGTTGCATCTTTCCCAAAAATATTCATGGCGGTATTAGATCAAAAGTGTGCTTCTACTAAATACTGAGCAAAGGGTCTGAATTCTTAGGACCATGTGATATTTCAGTTTTTCTTTTTTAATAAATCTGCAAAAATGTCAACAATTCTGTGTTTTTTCTATCACTATGGGATGCTGTGTGTACATTAATGAGGAAAAAAATGAACTTAAATGATTTTAGCAAATGGCTGCAATATAACAAAGAGTGAAAAATTAATGGGGGTCTGAATACTTTCTGTCCCCACTGTATGTGTATGTGTATATATATATAATGTAAAAGCCAGTTTAAATCGTAATATGCCTCATCAGTTAAAGAATAGCCCCTTTTAATGGTGTCAGGAGTTAATGTTGATATCTTTTGAATTGTGAGTATTTCTAAACATATATAGGGATTTCATAACCAATTTTTATAGCTTTACCTTCTTTTAATTAATGGATCAACAGAGCCATCCAGTGGATATGGTAAATAATTTAAAAAAGGAATTAATAGGCTAGTTTCCTTCTTACATTATGATGTTCTGTTTTAACTTTCTGTGATCAAACCTGAGATAAAAATTGTTGCAATGCTAAATTTAAAAGACCGCACTGGAGCACTATTACCACAACATGCAAAACAGCCAATTCTTCTACAGAAATAGTCTCAGATTGTCAATGAGCAGTGTGACCAACGTGATATATACTAGGCAAAGACTACTACAAATGAGACAGTTGTCAATCCCACTGCATGTGGTGTAGTGTACAAAAGTAGTAGTGCTGGTAGTGTCTTTGATGCCTGTGCAACATTCAAGTTTGGAAGAGCTGAAAGTGGGCAGATAGCACTTGGACCAACAACAAGGGATGAGGAGGGGGATTGAATAAAAGTGGATGATGGTGTCCCACAACAAAATACCCCCAAAATGAGAAGGGTAAAGGTTTTCTAAATGTACTGCTTTGGCACTAAACCTACTGCTTTTACATTTTATATCACAAGTATGAAGCAGGTGCCTTTGCAGAACATTGCTAAAAGTATGCATAAATCTCTAAAGCTTATTTATGTATTACCAAAAGGTAGACCCACCATTCAACAAAATGTGCTAGGGAAATCTAAACTGTGGATGCTCTGGAAAACAGCTAGAAACTTACACCCTAGCTAGAACCAGCAGACATTACCTCCTACTTTCTTATTACTACCTGTATTGTAGTGTTTGGCGTGAAGCTCCCATTTTCCCCACTAAATGCCACCACCTGGCACCATGGATTCAGGCTTTATATTGGGAGAGTTCTCTTGAGATTTGAATGGTCATCTTTTAGACACAGGGGTGATATGTAGCCCTTACTTACATAGTTACATGGGTAGTCTGGTTGAAAAATGCCCATCCAGTTCAAGCCAAAGAGAAAAAAACTAAACAAAACACACACAATCCGAAAACCTTCATATATACAATCCTATACCCACAGTTGATCCAAAGGAAGGCATTTTGGAAGCCCACAATGTTCCCAAAGTTTCAAGTAGGGACAGGTTCCTTTTGAGAAGAGACAGTTTAGTGACCTTCTGGACACCCATGGAGACCGCCTGGTGTCTAAGTATGTTCCCCAGTGTGCCAGCTAACAGCATTCACTCACCTTATGTGGAACAATGAAGCAGCTGAAACTCATGATCCATTGTTTTAGAAATGTTGCACTTGAGGATGGGGAATGTTAAAGCTGGCAGATTTTTGGGAAATACAAGCTGCATACATGTGTTCTTACAGAGTGATAGGCATATTATTACAGAAAAACATAGGGATTGCTACTTGATATTTTAAGCGGGATTCCGGCCATAAAAAAAAAATTAAAAGTCAGCAGCTACAAACACTGTAGCTGCTCACTTTAAATAAGTACCTACCTTTCTTGGGTGGCCGCTACGTCGGCCGCCCGAGGCCGACCCGTCTCTCGGCTCTCGGGTCCCGGCACCGCCATCCCAGGTAAGGAAAACAGGCAGTTCCCAGAAGACAACGGGGCCGCTTACCGAGGAGCAGAAGATGCTGCGGAAAAGGAAGAGGCAGATTAGGAAGACTGCCTAGCAACAAGGGTTTAGGTAAGTTTAATTTTTTTTTTTCAAATGTGTTTTTTTTATTTTTTTTAGGATTTTTGGTGTAATTTTTTTTTTCAGGGTGGCCCTCCACTTCAAGTTTTTCGACTCTTGCTACAAGTTAAAATTCTAGAATTGTCTCTGTTTTGTAAAAGGAAAGCTTTCCTGAAAGATTTTCTAAAGGCAAATGGACTGCTCACCTTGCAAGAGAAGTTGCACTTCGCCATTGAACTTTCCTAAGAGCTTAGTGAATAAATTGAAGCCCTTCAGATTTATATCATCCAATCATGTGGGCATAAAAATGCTGGGGTTATTTTTTTGTGATTGTGAATTTTTTGTAAAATGAAACTTCACTTCATTCACTAAGCTATTGGGCAATTCCCCTTGCAAAGTACATCTTCCCTTGAAGTGCAACCCCAATGAATGAACAATCTGTGCCCAACATACCCCAGCCTTCCCCATGCGCTCTCCTACCTAATCTGGCCATAAGTAAATGTTCTGCTCCACTTGGTTCAACTTGCCATTGCAAATCTCCTTCTAAAGATGTTAGTTGTCTGGCTTTTACACCAATAGGTTCCAAGCCACTAACCTTGAACAACTTTGCAGATGGGGCAAGCCAGAAGTTTATACATGGTTACTTGTTCCCAGATAATTAACAATACTGAAGCCAGAGGGCCAGCGTACAAATTCCATACAGACATTTCCATGTTGGGACCTGACCTCAGGACCCAATGCTAAACGGCAACCATGCTAACATGCTAATGATGTAACACAAATGTCATGTATAAAACTGATTAGAAATTATGCAGAAAAGTGGAGCAGTTGCCCTTATTCACCAATCAAATTCCATCTTTCATTTATAAGAAAAATTAAGCAAGAAAGCTGAGTGATTGCTAATGTAGCGGTACCCCCATAGGGGCTGCTGATTGACTCTCACAATAGGTCCAAGTACTGTAGAACTCGCTCCGAACTCCTTTCCTGATATCTCAGTCTGGTCCAAAGCTGGGGCCGTTACACCGCACCGCTCCTTTAGATAGCTGATGGCTGAAATGCAGGAAACCTCCAGGAATCTTGGGTTCTCCGGTCCATCCGCACGCTGACCCAGCTGGCTGTGCTCTGGAACACCTCAGAGGCCAATTGATTCAGCTCTGCACCTGACAGGCTGCAGTCTCCCGGTCACTCACAGACTTCACTGCAAGCAGATATTGAATGGCGTCCCAAAAGACAAAAAAAATGGCCACGCTCCTCCTTTTATTCCTGATCCTAGCATGCAGCGCAGTAACTTGGCCTTGTGGGTCTGTGATTTGTCATTGTGGGTTTAGTAGTTTCAAAACAAAGTTAACAGGTGAGTCATTTCCTCATTAAACTACATCTCCCACAATGCCTTGTAACGCTGCTTCACAGAAACTAAACAAAAGTCTTAATAGCATTAAAAGGACACTAGAGGGAGCCAAACTCACTTGTAATCATCACAACTGTAATGCCTATATTAGCAAAGCATGGCTACACTAATAACAACTGTTCCACATAAGACCTTATCACCCCGTTTTTGTCTCTTCAAGATGAGTTAGCCAAAAAAAATGACTTTGGCTCAATTTTTTCTTACATCCAAATCATTAGGAAAATATAAAAAAAATCGAATAAATTGACATTGCTTTGCATGAGTCATGCATAGTATATTTTTATTCAAAGGCTAGCTGTTTCCTGACTGTGCTGAATGGATTAGTCAACCACTGCTGTGTCTCTATAGCTGTTGGTGTTGTTTGATTTTTGCCTTAATAAGTCCTGTTTCCCAGCATGTTGCGTAAAACATCAAACAGTATAAAGAAAATGCTGCATGTTTGGCTGTTAAATTCCAAGGTAAGAAAAAAAATATTTTTCAAATAAAATTATCTGAAGCATTTATATTCCTGCAATGTACAGTTCAAAATAAACAGCGTCCTTTAATAAAAGTGCTGTTTTATGAGAAATAAATTGTGTGTCCTTTTGTAACCTATTATGAGCATCCAGGTCAGTCCATGTTACAGATGTTGCAAATGCAGCTCTTTCTGGTGAGAAACTGTATATTGTAGCATAAGTGAACTAGCATACAGTACATATGCAGATAGTTCAGAACCAGAAGGTTTGATTTTACAAGAGATTGCTAATAATTAAGTAGCTTTATTTAGAAAATCCAAGAAAGCAGAGCTTGTTTACAGCAGAAAGCACATTTAACACATTTATGGACATGCTATCTAAATGTATTATATGGGTAAACTAAATAAATAAATGTGCAATACATCTCTGCAATACATTTCCATTTCCATGTGCTTATTTCCTATACATGGTGCAAAAATAGAAAATATCACATAGCTGAGATTGAATTCCCTTACTGACACTGGCTCCTATGTTGCAGTTCTGCCCTTTGCAATTGAGGCAGCTGTGCAGATTGAGGCTGTGTCTATAAGAGAATCCAATCTCAGCTATGTACTGTATGGGGAGCAGGAGATCTGTTGAATGCCCTGTGCCAGGACAAGGTCATCTAGCACTTAGGGCCCCTCCCCCCCCGATGTGTAAGCATCATGTCTCAGCAGAGCCTCCCCAAAAACCCAACTCATTCCCTAAGCATAAATTCCCTCTGGTAGCCAAAGTTCTCCCAGTCCAAATACCCCCTCCCAGCACAAATCTTTGCCCCCTAATCCTGTCTCCCAGCTCAAACCCCCCCCAATTTCCGCCTCCAAGCACAAATCCCCCCCACCCAAAAAAAGTCACCCTTCCTAGCACACATCCTATTTCCCCTTAAATGTCCCATCTTAAGATAAATCCTCCCCTCCAAATGCCCCCTCCCAGCACAAATTTTATCCCCCAAATCCCCCCGCCTAATATAACCCTCCTCAGTTTTCCTTATTAGTAAAATGCCCCACAAAACCCTCCTCCTAGCACAACCGACCCAAATTACCCTTCCTAGCACAAAACTTTCCCTCCACCCAACCCCCCCCCCCCCCACCTAGCACAAATCCTCTATCCTCAATACCCTCTCCTAGCACAAAAGCCCCCCATCTCCCCTGCTAGCACAAATCCTTCACCCCAATCCCCCCTCTTAGCACCCCCCCAAATCTCCCCTCCTAGCACAAATGTCTCCCCAATTCCCCCTCTTAGCTCATATCCCCCCACCCCCCCTAGCACAAATCCCACTTCCTTGTAGCATAAATCCTCTTCCATTCAAACTTCCTTCCTAGCACAAATCTCCCTCAAGTCCCCTTTTCAATACAAATCCGCCAGCCCCTCCTAGCACAAACCCCCCCCAAAAAAATTCCCTCTCCTAGCAAATCCCCCTCAATCCCTCCTTCTAACACATAGCCCCCATTCTTCCTCCTAGCACAAATCCTCCCAATTACCCTTTCCATCACAAATACCCCTCCACTTCTCCCCTCCATAAACCTCTCATCCCAAGCACAATGATTGTTACCCCCCTCCCCCACTATGTTTCCATTACAACCCCCCCCCCAAACTTACAGGCAGGAAATCGCTACAGGAATAGTGATAGCGGGAGGAAGTGCAGGCTATGCTGTCAGAACAATGATCCTCCATCTAGCAGATGACACAGGATCACTCTCAGATCAGACTGTACACGCTTTGGTTACCCGTCCCCTACCCTCATATCCTGCTGCCCGGAGATGAGCACTCCGTGGAGGAGGTAGGCGAGTGGGTAATCAAAACCTGTACATACTGATGTAAAAGTGATCCTGTGTCATCTGCTCTATGAAGGAGCGCTGTTCTTACAGGAGGGGTAGAGCACAGCATAGCCTGCACCTCCTCCATGCCGCTGTCACTTTTGTCCGGACTTTACTGCTCACATTAGTTCATTGTGCCAGGCTGCCCCTCTTCCTGTCCCTGCCCTGAGTGTGGGGATGAGTATGTAGCTTAGTGGGCCAGGCACATAGTTCATCACAACTGAAATCTGGGGGTGCTCCCCCCAGCTTTCCCCTAGATCCAGCCATTGTATTCCACCTATCTCAATCCCCTCTCTGTCACGCTCCACATGTGTACATTAATTTCTTTCCCAGCAAAAAAAAAAAAAAAAAGCGTCTGCCTTTATTTCAAAGAGCCTGCCCACGCGCTGTATCAGACACATGTCCTGAAAATTGGTCGGCTCAGCAGGAACCGGATGAATTTTAATATGTGTTTATCTCTGTTCAACACAAGCCAGGCTTCTGACAAACAATCCTGCTTGAAATTCAGCGCTTAATGGCTACCATGCTGATCTGCGTATTCTGATAAGGGGAGTCCCCACTGTCAGAATACAATAGTGCGGTGGGAGATATCCATGCATCCACGTTGCTTGTGTTGATGTGGGGATCTGTCAGGTTTTTTTCTGTTCAACCCCGCTGGTTTAACAAAAAAAACTCAACATGTAAACTCTGTGTGTAGCACTTGGGAGATTCAAGGTGTGCTTGTCTACATAAAAAGAAACTGAATTCCTTGCAGGTCTCCCTGCAAAAATTTTACACAACTATTGATGATATCAAATGAAAAATAAAAATGAAAAAAAAAAAGGAATGCTTGTACATACTGAGTAGAAGGAGATTTGTGGTAAATTTGGGTTATACCTGGACATCTCCTTTAAAGACTCAATTTTAATTGACCTGAATGGAGAACAACAGGTCAATATGACCTATATACAGCATGCCTGGCTTTTTTTTTTCCAACACTGCAATGCAACAGATCAATGAACAGGTCATCTAAAACAAGAATTTTTCTCATATTCATGCAGTTATTAATCACTTCAATACCAGTGTATAGTCATATGACATTGCAGGAGGGCTCTCCCATCCTGGGTGGGCATCAAATGACGTCCTCCGCTTCTTGCGGCTACTGCGGGCAATCGAGGATCGGGCATGTCCCTTGGGACACATCTCCCCGACCAGGGTAAAGAGCCATTGAAATTGGCTCTTTACCTCGTGACCGGCTGTGTCCTATGCAGATTGGCGTGCACGCCGCTCGTGTGCATCCCCTGGGGGCGCGCAGTGCGGTGACCGGGGTTGAGGCTTGTCATTTAGACAAAGCCCCTCTCTGATCAGGATAAAGAGCCAATGAAATTGGCTCTTTACCATGTGAGCGGCTGTGTCCAATCACAGCCGGTCACAAATGTAAACACACCGCGGGTAACAGCTGTTACTGGGTTCTCTTCCTCACAAACTGATCCAGTGTGAGGAGGAGATCGTGGTAAAGATCTGGGTACCTGTCATCCATCCATCCCATATGAGTACCTGTCATCCATCCATCCCATCTGAGTACCTGTCTGAGCTCATCAGAGTACCTGTTATCCATCCCATCTGAGTACCTGTCATCCATCCCATATGAGTACCTGTCACCCATCCATCCCATCTGAGTACCTGTCTGAGCTCATCAGAGTACCTGTCATCCATCCCATCTGAGTACCTGTCATCCCGTCAGAGTACCTGTCATCCCATCAGAGTACCTATCATCCCGTCTGAGTATCTGTCATACCATCAGGAGTACCTGTCCCGTGATCCCATCAGAAGTATCTGTCCCGTGAGCCCATCAGAGTACCTGTTTGTGCAGCCAATTACTACGTACGTGCAGCCCATTAGCCCCTGACGTGCAGCCCATTAGTCCCTGACATGAAGCCCAGTAGTCCCTGACATTCAACCCTTTAGTCCCTGATGTGCAGCTCATCAGTGTCACCCGTCATACAGCCACTATGTCCAGAAAAGTATACACTCCAGAAGAGGCATATCAAATACCGAGTCTGACCGATGAGAGCAGCGCCCAGTTACAGTTCTGATTCCGATTCTGGTTCGAAATATTAGCCTGTTGAAACCAGTACATCTGTATCCGAATCAGAGGATGAAGCAGTCCGTCCAAAAGGAGACGGTCTGAAAAACAGGCAGCTACCAGCAGCACCAGACACCCCAATGGCAAGTTGGCAAATGCCAAAGGCACTATTCCCCAGGAGGACAGGCCCAGTACAAGCACTGCTAGACCCCAGAAGGAAAGGCCCAGTACAAGCGCTGGAATTTCACGACAAAGTATTAGGGCCCAAACCCAGCTTCCGGATACCTTGGCAAACCCATTGTGGCTGCCTTCTTGCACAGGGTCAGCCGCAATCCCTCCTTTCACAGCACAGCCAGGTGTGCAGGTAAACACTGAAGGTTTCCCTGAAATGGATTTTTTAAATGTATTTTTCCCTGATGAATTAGTTCAAGGCATTGTGGGCTAAACCAATCTTTTTGCCTGTCAATTCAGAGAAAACAACCCCAGGTTAAGCTATGTCCACCCTTTTGAATGGAGACCCCTAACAGTGGAGGAGATTAAATTGTTTTTAGGCCTTACGCTCAACATGGGGCTTACAAAAAAAATGAAGTGCATGCATATTAGTCTACAAACCCCATCCACCACATGCCAATTTTTTCATCTGTCATGTCCAGGTCCGTTATGTCATTATAATGCGTTTCCTGCATTTCAGTGATAACTCGCATTGCCCCCTCAATCATCCCGACTTTGATAAATTATATAAAATTTGCCCCCTAATAGATTTTTTTCTCCAAGAGGTTTGCTAAACGTTATATCCCTGACCAGAACATCTCTGTGGACGAATCCCTGGTCCATTTCACAGGCCGGCTGGGATTCAAGCAGTATATCCCTAGTAAGAGGGAGAGGTACGGATTGAAGCTCAACAAGCTTTGTGAAAGCTCCACTGGATATGTGCATGCCTTCCGCGCGTGTGAAGGCAAAGACTCCCAGCTCCAGCCCCCTGAGTGTCCACTGTACATGGGAATAAGTGTTAAAATTGTCTGGAAGTTGACATTCCCACTCTTGCAAAAGGGGTATCACATTTATATGGACAATTATTATACCAGTTTGCCCCTTTTCCACCAACTATACCTGAAGAATACTTTGGCCTACGATACAGAAAGAAAAAACAGACAGGGCTTCCCACAGCATCTAGTCACCACAAGGCTACAAAGGGGGGAAATGGAAAGCTTGAGGAATGAGGAAATGTTGGCTGTGAAGTGGAGGGATAGGAAAGATGTATATATCATGTCCACCATCCATGATGACATCCCGGTGGAACTTCGCAGAATTTCCTGTTCTATGAGTACAATTAATTCATGGGAGGTGGATTTAAATGATCAAATGTTGCAGCCCTATCTATCAACACGAAAATCCCTCTTCTGGTATAAAAAAGTCGCAATTTACTTTTTTCATTTGGTCATGTATAATGCTTTCATCACCTATCAAAAATCGATGGAAACACCCAACACCTTCCTAAAATGTATTGAAGAGATTGTCACTGCCCTGATCTATCAACAAGGATCCCCCCCCCCAGAAAGCATTCGATCGGATTGTGTCAGCAGACTGTGTGAGCGCCATTTTCCTGACAATATTCCACCATCAGCAACCAGAAGAAGACGCCAAAAAAAATGTCGGGTGTGCAGCAAAAGAGGAGTTAGGAAAGACACTAGTTTCCATTGTCCCTCCTAACCTGTTCTTTGCATCGGAGAATGCTTCAGACGCTATCACACTCTCGTAAACTATTAGCCCAAATTTCTAATAGACTGCCATTTCCCCATTTTCAATTTCTGTCCTGAATATTTCCCTGGTGCCTCAACCAACCATATCATTGCCTTCCAAGTGAAACCCTGGCCTGTTTATCGACTATGCCTCTGCCTGTCGTCTGCATTGTTTATCTGCTATGTTTCTGCCTTTCACGTGAACTGACCCTGGACTATCGATTATGCCTCTGCCTACCGTCTATTTCTGCCTTTTACCTGCACTGACCCCGGTCTGTTGACCATGTTTTTGCTTGCCCCTTGGACTAATCTTTCACCCTGCTACACAGGGATCTCACATATGGGAGGGGCTTCAGAAGAGTGTTCTGAGTTGAGAAAAACAGCTTTTCATTTTCTCTTTGTTTTGTAATTCCCAGAACAGGATCTGGAGTCCAGAGGATTCAAAGCGATTTGGGTGGGAGAAGCCTCTACCCCTGTCCCCATTCTTTCCTGACCGAGGCCCTGAGCTTGATGGTCCTGCCTGCTGCCTGGAAAAATACTTTGGCTGTGCTGACAATATTTCTGCCTGCACTGACCCAGGACTTTATGAACCATGTGCCTGTTGCCTGGACCAATACTTTGGCTGTACTTACCATTTCTCTGCCTGCTGCCTGTACTAACTATGGACAGTATTCCTGCCTGCTGCATGGAGGATCCTTTCACTGCTGCTGACCACATCCCTGCCTGCTACCTGGACCAATGCTTTGGTTGTGCTGACAACATCTCTACTTGTACTGACTATGGACAGTATTCCTGCCTGCTGCCTGTTTTGCTGTCGCTGTCCATGTTCCTGCCTGTTGCCTGGACCAATGCTCTCCTCTGTGGACCACTGCACTACTAAAACTGCAGATAATCTTTTCTTTACACTTTGCTCAGCAGAATGTATTTTGATTTGTAATTGATATGTACAGTACATGCTATGTGTTAGAAATATGAAGGGCCTTCAACAATATGATAGGTTGGCAGGAATTTATGTGTGTAATTTATGCTACTTGGATGTTGGGCCTCTGTATGTGGTATCGCCATATGTGGTATCGCCATACTCAGGAGGAGTAGCAGAATATATTGTGGGGTGTCATTTTTGCTATGTACATGCTATGTGCTGGAAATATCTTATAAATGGACAACTTTGTGTAAGAAAAATGTGTTTTCATTTTATTCTACATTTTCCCAAAACTTTTGGGAAAAAATGAACCATTCAAAAGACTCATTATGCCTTCTAGATTATACATTGGGGTGTTGGCTTTTCAAAATGGGGTCATTTTGTTGGTGTTTCCATTGTCCTGTTGCTCCAGGGCCTCCAAAAGTGTGATAGCTTGTCATCAAATTAGATGTGTAATTTATGCTCCTAGAACGCCTGGAGGTGCTACTTGGATGTTGGGCCTCTGTATGTGACCAGGTTGTGTAAAAGTCTCACACATGTGGTATTGCCATACTCGGGAGGAGTAGGAGAATGTATTTGGGGGTGTCATTGCAAGTATGCATGTGCTGTGTGAGAGAAATAACTTGTTATTATGACAATTTTGTATAAAAAAGAAAAAAAATTCTTAATTTTCCCAAGAATTGTGGGAAATAATTACAACTTAAAAAACTCACCATGCCTCTTAATAAATACCTTTGAATGTCTACTTTCCAAAAAGGGGTCATTTGGGGGGTATTTGTACTTTCCTGGCTTGTTAGAATCTCAAGAAATGAGATAGGCCTTCAATTCATCAGGTGTGGTCAATTTTCAATGATTTGCACCATAGCTTTTAGACTCTATAACTTTCACACAGACTAAATAATACATACTAATTTGGGTTATTTTTACTAAAGATATGTAGCAGTATACATTTTGGCCCAAATCTATGAAGAAAAATTACTTCTTTGCAAAATTAGAAAAATAGAAACTAACAAAAAGTGTTTTTTTTCAAGATTTTTGCTCTTTTTTCACTTATATTGCAAAAAATAAAAACCCCAGCGGTGATTAAATACCACCAAAAGAAAGCTATCTTTGTGAGAAAAAAAATAATAAAAAATTTGTTTGGGTCCAGTGTAGCATGACTGAGTAAATGTCATTCAAAAAGTGAGAGTGCTGAAAGCTGGGCTGGGCAGGAAGGGTACCCTGTATTGAAGTGGTTAAGGATAATGGTTGTACTCTGAATTTAGCAAAGTGGTGCAGTGCTAACACACTCAGGATCTTATTTACATGGCATGTATATTGTAGGCATAGTAATGGTGGGAGTTCTGTCAGTTTAGTCTGCAATGGTTTGGTTTAGAGCCCCCTTTTTCAATTTTAAGCTACTTTAGGTTTTTATTGGGACATAAACATCCATTAGAGGAATAGCTAGTCAGCATTCGTAATTTTTATATATATATATATATATATATATATATATATATATATATATATATATATATATATATATATATATATATATATACCGTATTTAGATATATTGAGTGGAAAAGGGTTAGAGCCTCATTTCCTGTTAAAGTGACTTTCTGAAACAGAAAATCAGAGGAATTTTTCCAAAGAGACATAATCAGTAATAATAATAATAAAAAAAAAACAGTGGCTCTAACCTTTTCCTGCTTTCTGCGTTCCAGTTGGAAGCATTGCCCCTCAATATTTTTTCCCGGTGACCACTTTAACTAGAGAAACATAATCTCCCCACAGGGACAACCATAAACACTAATCTTTTCCTTGTCTATCCAAACCTAAAAGTATATATTTTGTTTCTTATTCTTCTTTCATTGGACGTTGTCCAATGGAAAGTATATACAGTGCTGTGAAAAAGTATTTGCCCCCTTCCTGATTTTGATTTTTTTTTGCATATTTCTCACACTTAAATGATTCAGATCATCAAACAAATTTTAATATTACACAAAGATAACCTGAGAAAATCCAAGATGCAGTTTTTAACCGGTTCAATACCGGGCAATTTCACCCCCTTCCTTCCCAGGCCAATTTTTAGTTTTCAGCGCTGTCGCACTTTAAACGTCAATTGCGCGGTCGTGCGACGTTGTACCCAAAAGAAATTGACGTCCTTTTTTTCATCACAAATAGAGCTTTTTTTTGGTGGTATTTGATCGCCTCTGCGGTTTTTATTTTTTGCGCTATAAACAAAAGAAGACCGACAATTTTGAAAAAAACACAATATTTTTTACTTTTTGCTATAATAAATATCCCAATTTTTTTTTTTAAAAAACACATTTTTTCCTCAGTTTTGGCCGATACGTATTCTTCTACATATTTTTGGTAAAAAAAATCGCAATAACCGTATATTGATTGGTTTGCGCAAAAGTTATAGCGTCTACAAAATACAGGATAGATTTATGGCATTTTTTTAAAAAAAATATTTTTTTATTTTTTTTAGCGGCGATCGCGATTTTTTTTGGTGACTGCAACATTATGGCGGACACATCGGACACTTTTGACACATTTTTGGGACCAATCACATTTATACAGCGATCAATGCTATAAAATTGCATTGATTACTGTGTAAATGTGACAGGCAGTGAAGGGGTTAACCACTAGGGGGCGGGGAGGGGTTAATATGTTTCCTAGG
Source organism: Aquarana catesbeiana (assembly GCF_042186555.1). NCBI lineage: Eukaryota > Metazoa > Chordata > Amphibia > Anura > Ranidae > Aquarana > Aquarana catesbeiana. The sequence goes on along the minus strand of NC_133327.1, from coordinate 311,765,396 downwards.
GAATGATTCTAACTGAAGAGGGAGGGGACGCACTAGGGGAGGAGACCGATCAGTGTTCCTCCGTTCTGGGAACACAGATCGCTCTCCTCAGAGCTGACAGGCTGTGGATCTGTGTGTTTACACACACAGATCCACATGCCGCCCCGGTTAACGGGCAATCGCGGGTGCCCGGCGGACATCGCGGCCGCCGGGCACACGCACCGGGTCCCGAGGAACGCGGCGGGCGCACGCGCTCGCTCCCGGCGGCGCGCGCGCGCCCCCTAGGCGGCCGGGAATCCCAGGACGTCATATGACGTCCACCCAGGATGGGAGATCCCATCTGTGGACGTCATATGACTATGGGCGGGTAGGGAAGTGGTTAAATTATTATTTCAGCAAGTATACCCTGCTGAAAAATAGCCTAATGCCGCGTACACACGACCGGACTTTACGGCATACTTGGTTCGGCGGACCGGAGTCCGTCGGACAATTCGATCGTGTGTGGGCCCCAGCGGACTTTTTCCACAAAAGTTCGATGGACCTAAAAATGAAACATGTTTCAAATCTTTTCGACGGACTCGAGTCCGGTCGAAAAGTCCGCTCGTCTGTATGCTAGTCCGACGGGCAAAAAACGACGCTAGGGCAGGTATTGGCTACTGGCTATGAACTTCCTTGTTTTAGTCCGGTCGTACGTCATCACGTACAAATCCGTCGGACTTTGGTTGATCGTGTGTAGGCAAGTCCGTTCATTAGGAAAGTCCGTCATAAAGTCTGTCGAAAAGTCTGCAGGACAAAGTCTGCCGTAAAGTGCGCTCGTGTGTACGCAGCATTACTGAAAGAATGAATAGATGAATACATCACCACTTTATCATCTAGTCAGTGTTAAGCACAATTAACAGTACAAAATAACTATCACAAACCCATAACATTGCTAAAAAAGTACATGATATGCTACTGATTACAAAATGCAGTTGCCAAGTTTTTTTGGAAAAAAAATATTTTTTGTCACGTTTTTGGAAAATATATTTTTTTGCATTTTTCTGTTTAAAAGAAGTGATAACGTTTTAATGCAATACAGAATTTAATTGTGAACTATATCCACTAGAAAATAGATAAAATACAGAAATGTGAAAATAATCAGTAGTTTCTCCCATTTACAACAAGAAAAATAGGAATGTTAATATTTTACATTTGGGGAATTCTGAGGTTTTCTATCCTCAACAATAAGTAACATATGACATTTAAATTATTGAGACAATGCACTAAAAATTAAAGGTCTGCTTATTTACTCAAGGCCGCCGCTCCCAAGCCAAATGCTGCACAAAACGTAAAAAGAAAAAACCTGTTGGTAAAAGAAGTGAGATAATATAGTATAACTTTACCCTGATTTCTGGCTGTAGAATCTAGGTAAAGTTGACATCACCATCCTTTTGGCAAGATCCTGGGGATTACTGAGTAGCACAAATTCTATAAAAAGATGCCAATGCACTGTGCTGGAACGTCATCATAAGATTTTGGTTACTTTGCAATGCCCTTGATCTTGTCAGAAGGATACTGACATCATAGGGAAGGCAAGTGTATAACTGTTTTATCCACAGATTTTTTAATTGTAGTGCAGCAATTTCTCATGGGGTATGGGGCTCTAAGTAAATAAGCAGACCTTGCTTGCACTGCATGGCCACATTAAATAGTAGTGTCTTTCATATAGTTACATAGTTACATAGTAAGTGAGGTTGAAAAAATACACAGGTCCATTAAGTCCAACTTATGAGTGTGATTATATATCAGTATTTCATTGTATATCCCTGTATGTTGTGGTCAATTAGGTGCTTATCTAATAGTTTTTGAAACTATCGATGCTCCTCGCTGAGACCACTGCCTGTGGAAGGGAATTCCACATCCTTGCCGCAGTAAAGAACCCTCTACGTAGTTTAAGGTTAAACCTTTTTTCTTCTCATTTTAATGAGTGGCCACGTGTCTTGTTAAACTCCCTTCCGCAAAAAAGTTGTATCCTTATTATGGGGTCACCACCAGTACGGTATTTGTAAATTGAAATCATATCCCCTCTCAAGTGTCTTCTCCAGAGAGAATAAGTTTAATAAATAAGAATAAGAAGTATAGTATCTTTTTAATGTCATAATTTGCAGTCCATACATGGCATACGTGTCTTCCAAAAGTACCAAAAAGCTTAAACAATAAACATAAAACACGGGATACTGAGGATAAAATTGTTTCTGGATTGTGGGTACCTGAGGTCATAGGACCCCCCCCCATTTAACATACCATTAGCTGCTATCATGAACCCTAAAATGTTTTCCTATTATCTATCTTCAGCTCTTTGGGACTCTATTAAAAATACCTGTTTTCATAAAAAAAAAACTGAATATGACCATGAGAAGTTTTTTTTTTTTTTTTAATGATATCATTGAGGGTCCTGTTCGGATTTTACCAGCTGTATACATTAAGGCAATATTTCTCTCTTCCAAATCCTTTAACAGTTCTTTTACCTCTTGTTTGAGTTTGAAGTGGGCTTTCTAGGCTTGTTGAAGATGTAAAGGGGTATATGTGAGATTGTTGTAGATTTTTGTAGATAAGAAAAGCCAATACACTTCTGTTCTTTATCCGTGCACCCAAGCCTATGGGTTTTGACTTTACCTTTTGAGTGCTATAATTCAAATAACCCCAACTGCACAATTCAGTCAGGCCCAATTGGTTAATTGTGGTGGATAGGAATGGTTGGAGGCTTGGAGCAGCAGGACTTTATCAGACTTGATACTGTATATACCTAGGTGGGTTAACTTCAAATGTGTATTAAGTGTAAATGAAGCATATTTACATACACACACTCATAAATGCACATATACAGAGGAAAAAAAAAAAAAAATATATATATATATATATATATATATATATAGTGTAGCATAAGTACGGTAAATAAGTAAGATCACCTTTTTTGTATCTCTCACCTTCAATAGGTCTGCTTATGATCTTTTTTCTGACATTATCTGTTTATTTAATTTCAGAAAGCTTCATTACAAAGATAACTTTGTTTAAACGAGTTTTTATGATTACTTGCTCGTTCTCAGACTTAATGAAGTGATTTTAAACATTTTTATGAGCTCATGAATTCATCAATATATAATAAAAGTGAAAAATTCTGTTTAGCTATTAAATGTAAAATTCTTTAGCAAATAGAGCAAGATGTAAATGTGAAAAAAAAAACATTGACAGATTGTTCTGTTGTGCAAACCTGTCAAAGACCTGTCCCTAAAGAAACATTCAAGCTGCAATTTTTTCCACTCATAAATCACAAAGAATGGATCAAGATTCTACGTACACATGAAGTAAGAATTGGACCATAGCAGTGTGATTAAACATGAAAAAAGCACAACCAAAAGTCTTGCTTAGTTGCTTGCTTAGTTATCTGTACTTTCCATGTCCTCACCCTTCATTAACAGTCTATGATCATTAATAAAATGTATGCTTTTATGAAAAAGAGTAAATATTTTCCTGCCATGTAAATTCTTAAGAGCGAAAAGTCGTCCAAAGGCTAATGTAATTTAGGACTATGGCAGGCTGATACAACCACATGCAAAAATGTAGTTAGACCCTCAATACTTTGCTTGACATGGCATACAGAAAGATAATGTCAAAGCAGAGGATGGAACAAAGAACGTTTGAGGAAACATAATTATAAAGTTCCAAACAATTAAATACAATAAATATAATGCATAATACACATATATTATTTAATTAAATAAATACAATAAATAAGGAGGTACTTCAGCCATTGTAAAATCAATTTTATATGGAATTAGCCTTTAAAAGAAGTCAATTGTTTCTTCTGTGTCATATCCTTAAAGTGATTCTAAAAGTTTTTTTCTTTTTAAATAACAAACATGTTATACTTACCAGCTCTGTGCAATGGTTTTGCACAGAGCAAGCCGATCTCCTTTTTGGGTCTCGCACTGGCGGTCTTGGCTTCTCCCCCCTGCTGAGTGCCCCTAATAGCAAACCTCTTGCTATTGGGGCACTCGAGCAGGCTCGCTCTCGAGTCACACTCCTGTAAATGGACATTGTCCATTCACACACAGAGTGTGGCTCTGCCCTGGCTCCTGCTCTTTCCTCATTGGCTCACTGGCTTTGATTGATGGCAGCAGGAGCCAATGGCTCCCGCTGCTGTGTGAGGCAATAAGGAGAGATAGAGCAGGAAGAGCACTGCTCTCAAGCACATCGCTGGATCGATATGGGGTTCAGGTAAGTATAAGGGGGATGGTGCACCCAGAAGGTTTTTTTACCTTAGACTGCATTAAGATAAAAAACATTTAGAACCACTTTAATTTGTGAAAATAGCAGAGCTAGAATCTCTGGGGTACTCTTTTTAACTCTGAGTCCGGCAGTATCAGGAACCCCTTTCTAATATTCTGTTCCACTTTAATTTTATAAACACAGGTTTATTATAGCAAATCTGAAGTATTTAAAGAGACCTTTTCAATTAATAAATAATTATGAACCAAAAACATGAAGGTACAATAGAAAAGTAATTCTTAGCTCTCTTGTTGCCTCCACTGTTGAATACTGCTCCAATCCTGAAAATCCATCCTCCAAAATCTTCAGGGAAACCAACCCTTCCAAAGTGTTGATCCCCCGTGCCCCTTGCAACTCTCACTAGTTCCTCCTAGTAACCGCCACTTCACTACAGGAGACACTGGTGACAGAGGGGGACCCAGGAGATTGACAATTCCGGAGGTGTTAATTTCCCTGCTGACATCGAGGGATGTTTTCTAAGAATTAGAACAGTATTTACTGGCACAAGCAGCAAGAGAGATGTGTAAAAAAAAATTCAGTATCACAAATCGAATATTTAGTCCCCACATCTGCTGCTTTGGGCTGGCAGCTCTGGTAGTGAGTGCTGCACTCTTAATATTTGTTTTTTCAGGAGAGATGTTCGGTTTCTTCAATTATAAGTATGTGTTTTTTCATTATGTGATCTGTTAGGGAATTCCTGTGAGCAGGCTGGCTCAGAGACATGTGCAGGCACATGGTATCTCATTGAGAACTGTGATCAGGTATGTGCATGCAAGAAGGAATGCACATGGGCGTGTGTACAAATATGTGGGCACATCCACATTCTTTTTTGGCACCAGGCGGCCTATTATAAGGATGCCTTGTTTCAGTATCAATGCTTTTAGCTGTATCCTATGTCCTGCTAGTGTCCTGTGTGTATTCCGATGCTGACCCAGCTTGCCTTTGACTCTGCTCTTGGATTCTGCCTTCGCTGCTGTTTACTCGTTACCCAGCTCAGCCTGCTCATGACTTTGATCCTGCCTAAGTTTCTGTACTTGGCTGGCCACCTGCTGCTGAACTCGGCTACCATGTCTCTGATTTGGCTCCATGTTACTTCAGAGTGCCTGCCCTGGCTTTGCATCCAGCAATAACAGTGGGTTCCTGCCACAAGCTTGTTAGGAGCTCTGACAAGCCATGCTTCCTGAAGTTCCTCCTTAAAGCAGTTGTATACCCGTTGTCTTTTTTTTTTTTTTTTTTTTACACCTGCAAGGGAAAAGGCATAATGAGCTAGTATGCACCGCATACTAGCTCATTATGAGATACTTACCTTAGAACGAGGCGCCGGCATCTCACCTGGTCCACGCAGAGGGAGCTGACATCTCCCTTCGGCGTGTCTTCCGGGTATCGCAGCTCCGGCGCTGTGAGTGGCTGGAGCCGCGATGTCATCACTCCCGCGCATGCGTGCGTGATACTTCTGCCCGGCAAGCTCCAGAGTTTGCCGGGCTGTCAGCCGTGAATCCCTTGTGCGCATGCGCTGCTGCAGTCAGCGGCTCATTGCGAGGGGAATATCTCCTAAACCTTACAGGTTTAGGAGATATTTTTTTTACCTACAGGTAAGCCTTATTATAGGCGTACCTGTAGGTAAAAGTTAAAAATAATGGTATACAACCGCTTTAACTCCGGCTGGTCCATCCCACAGAATTTCCATTTCTGACCTGATGTTCTGCCAGTTCTACCAGGCCTGTATTTCCAGCTGCAAGTTCTACTATTGACATCTACCTGCACTTCCTCCTATCCCTTGACAATATCTGTTTCACTCTAAGTGGGGCCTGGGATGGAGATACAAGTGGCCAACTTCATACTCTCAGGCTCCTGTCTGATACATGACAGAATCTTTTTAAAGCTGAACGCCAATAAAACATCTAAATACACAGATGAAATGCACATGGTGCTCTGGTGCAACCATTTACCTTCAGAAATCACATAACTAGTGAAATGATGTCCACCTTTGTGCAATCTAAGTGTCACATGATCTGTCATTACATATACACACCTTTTTGAAAAGCCCCAGAGGCTGTAACACCTAAGCAAGAGGCACCACTAACCAAACACTGCCATGAAGACCAAGGAACTCTCCAAACAAGTAAGGGACAATGTTGTTGAGAAGTACAAGTCAGGGTTAGGTTATAAAAAATATCCAAATCTTTGATGATCCCTAGGAATACCATCAAATCTATCATAACCAAATGGAAAGAACATGGCACAACAGCAAACCTGCCAAGAGAGGGCCACACACCAAAACTCACGGACCGGGCAAGAAGGGCATTAATCAGAGAGGCAGCACAGAGACCTAAGGTAACCCTGGAGGAGCTGCAGAGTTCCACAGCAGAGACTGGAGTATCTGTACATAGGACGACAATAAGCCGTACGCTCCATAGAGTTGGGCTTTATGGCAGAGTGGCCAGAAGAAAGACATTACTTTCTGCAAAAAACAAAATGGCACATTTTGAGTTTGTGAAAAGGCATGTGGGAGACTCCCAAAATGTATGGAGGAAGGTGCTCTGGTCTGATGAGACTAAAACTGACCTTTTTGGCTATCAAAGAAAACGCTATGCCTGGCGCAAACCCAACACATCACATCACCCAAAGAACACCATCCCCACAGTGAAACATCATGCTGTGGGGATGTTTTCAGCAGTTGGGACTGGGAAACTGGTCAGAGTTGAGGGAAAGATAGGTGGTGCTAAATACAGGGATATTCTTGAGCAAAACCTGTACCACTCTGTGTGTGATTTGAGGCTAGGACGGATGTTCACCTTCCAGCAGGACAATAACCCCAAACACACTGCTAAAGCAACACTTGAGTGGTTTAAGGGGAAACATGTAAATGTGTTGGAATGGCCTAGTCAATGCCCAGACCTCAATCCAATGGAAAATCTGTGGTCAGACTTAAAGATTGCTGTTCACAAGCGCAAACAATCCAACTTGAAGTAGCTGGAGCAGTTTTACAAGGAGGAATGGGCAAAAAACCCAGTGGTAAGATGTGGCAAACTCATAGAGACTTATCCAAAGTGACTTGGAGCTGTGATAGCCGCAAAAGGTGGCTCTACAAAGTATTGACTTTAGGGGGGTGAATAGTTATGCACATTGATTTTTCTGTTATTTTGTCCTATTTATTGTTTGCTTCACAATTACACGTTACCCAGCTCAGCCTGCTCATGACTTTGATCCTGCCTAAGTTTCTGTACTTGGCTGGCCACCTGCTGCTGAACTCGGCTACCATGTCTCTGATTTGGCTCCATGTTACTTCAGAGTGCCTGCCCTGGCTTTGCATCCAGCAATAACAGTGGGTTCCTGCCACAAGCTTGTTAGGAGCTCTGACAAGCCATGCTTCCTGAAGTTCCTCCTTAAAGCAGTTGTATACCCGTTGTCTTTTTTTTTTTTTTTTTTTACACCTGCAAGGGAAAAGGCATAATGAGCTAGTATGCACCGCATACTAGCTCATTATGAGATACTTACCTTAGAACGAGGCGCCGGCATCTCACCTGGTCCACGCAGAGGGAGCTGACAGCTCCCTTCGGCGTGTCTTCCGGGTATCGCAGCTCCGGCGCTGTGAGTGGCCGGAGCCGCGATGTCATCACTCCCGCGCATGCGTGCGGGATACTTCTGCCCGGCAAGCTCCAGAGTTTGCCGGGCTGTCAGCCGTGAATCCCTTGTGCGCATGCGCTGCTGCAGTCAGCGGCTCATTGCGAGGGGAATATCTCCTAAACCTTACAGGTTTAGGAGATATTTTTTTTACCTACAGGTAAGCCTTATTATAGGCGTACCTGTAGGTAAAAGTTAAAAATAATGGTATACAACCGCTTTAACTCCGGCTGGTCCATCCCACAGAATTTCCATTTCTGACCTGATGTTCTGCCAGTTCTACCAGGCCTGTATTTCCAGCTGCAAGTTCTACTATTGACATCTACCTGCACTTCCTCCTATCCCTTGACAATATCTGTTTCACTCTAAGTGGGGCCTGGGATGGAGATACAAGTGGCCAACTTCATACTCTCAGGCTCCTGTCTGATACATGACAGAATCTTTTTAAAGCTGAACGCCAATAAAACATCTAAATACACAGATGAAATGCACATGGTGCTCTGGTGCAACCATTTACCTTCAGAAATCACATAACTAGTGAAATGATGTCCACCTTTGTGCAATCTAAGTGTCACATGATCTGTCATTACATATACACACCTTTTTGAAAAGCCCCAGAGGCTGTAACACCTAAGCAAGAGGCACCACTAACCAAACACTGCCATGAAGACCAAGGAACTCTCCAAACAAGTAAGGGACAATGTTGTTGAGAAGTACAAGTCAGGGTTAGGTTATAAAAAATATCCAAATCTTTGATGATTCCTAGGAATACCATCAAATCTATCATAACCAAATGGAAAGAACATGGCACAACAGCAAACCTGCCAAGAGAGGGCCACACACCAAAACTCACGGACCGGGCAAGAAGGGCATTAATCAGAGAGGCAGCACAGAGACCTAAGGTAACCCTGGAGGAGCTGCAGAGTTCCACAGCAGAGACTGGAGTATCTGTACATAGGACGACAATAAGCCGTACGCTCCATAGAGTTGGGCTTTATGGCAGAGTGGCCAGAAGAAAGACATTACTTTCTGCAAAAAACAAAATGGCACATTTTGAGTTTGTGAAAAGGCATGTGGGAGACTCCCAAAATGTATGGAGGAAGGTGCTCTGGTCTGATGAGACTAAAACTGAACTTTTTGGCTATCAAAGAAAACGCTATGCCTGGCGCAAACCCAACACATCACATCACCCAAAGAACACCATCCCCACAGTGAAACATCATGCTGTGGGGATGTTTTCAGCAGTTGGGACTGGGAAACTGGTCAGAGTTGAGGGAAAGATAGGTGGTGCTAAATACAGGGATATTCTTGAGCAAAACTTGTACCACTCTGTGTGTGATTTGAGGCTAGGACGGATGTTCACCTTCCAGCAGGACAATAACCCCAAACACACTGCTAAAGCAACACTTGAGTGGTTTAAGGGGAAACATGTAAATGTGTTGGAATGGCCTAGTCAATGCCCAGACCTCAATCCAATGGAAAATCTGTGGTCAGACTTAAAGATTGCTGTTCACAAGCGCAAACAATCCAACTTGAAGTAGCTGGAGCAGTTTTACAAGGAGGAATGGGCAAAAAACCCAGTGGTAAGATGTGGCAAACTCATAGAGACTTATCCAAAGTGACTTGGAGCTGTGATAGCCGCAAAAGGTGGCTCTACAAAGTATTGACTTTAGGGGGGTGAATAGTTATGCACATTGATTTTTCTGTTATTTTGTCCTATTTATTGTTTGCTTCACAATAAAAAAAAAACATCTTCAAAGTTGTGGGCATGTTCTGTAAATTAAATGAATGCAAATCCTCAAACAATCTATGTTAATTCCAGGAGGTTGTGAGGCAGCAAAACATGAAAATTGCCAAGGGGGGGGGGGGTGAATGGCAAGGCACTGTATAGTGGAGGGCAATTATAAGTATCATAAATCATAAATTAAAGCAGAATTAAACCCTTTGATTTAACTGTTTCCAAAAATGATTACATTTAAGACATGCAATGAATGAAAATGGTCACAGTTGCTTATGCTCTCAACCCAGCTGCCAAGCAATCAAATGGCTGGTGACATAACTGATCACATTTGCAGCAGTTACAGATCAAATGGAGGCTAACATGGCAGTGTCTGCTTTAGGGGGGCCCTAAGATATGACAGTTGGTTTACTGGATCTGACAATGTAACAATAGGTTTGTAGGTACCATTGGTACTAATGGCAAGTTGGCTTAAATGGTGCAGTGAAAATTAAGGTAAGCAGTAGAGCCATGGCAGTAAGAAAGGGACTGCAAGTACCAAGCTTAAAAAACACTGGACAGAGCACATTCTGGTATTGGACAAGATATACATATGGCTTTCTACAAAAGGATTGCCTTGCTTTTTATGTGCAGTGCTTGCTTTGCAACTGCTTGAACCATTTTGTAATAATAGAAACAAAAAATCAGAACAGATTTTATAAATAGCTGGACTTTACTGACAACAAAGCATCAGTTAATATTCAGTGTCTAAACATCTGTAAAATGGCTATTACTTTGATATTGGGTGTAAAGTAGAGAAATTGTGTGTTTTCTACCTATTTGAATGTCCTATTCTTCCTGTCTTTTGTATGTGCTAGGAGTTTCCAGAATGGTACATTCTTTACTATAATCACTGCCATAAAATAGTGGCAATGTGAATGCCCGGCTTCCCAAAAAAGCTGAAATTGCTGAGATAGGAATGTGACAGACCTAAACTGTATTTGCTGGAATGGTGCATGTTCCTGTCTGGGAGATGATCTTCCCAGCTGCTTTAAATATGCATATGTAATAAACACTAGTGTGGAACAGATTATGTGCTTCATTGCCAAAGAAACAAGACAGACTGTTCTTTATTCATCACTGTTTAAAGAGACAATACCTGCATTTCAATGACTATGCTAGCTAAAGGTAAAAAAAAAAATGGAGAAACAGACAAAATACAGAACGAAAGAAACATCCATCCGAAACATTTGAGGCTTAGGTGGACGGTTATGGTTGGACTCCTCTCATAGATTCTTTTATTCTCAGTATTTTTTTTCTATCTCTGCCTCCCACTCATGGCATAAAAAAAAGATTGCCACTCTACCTCTCCTGGGTTTTCCATAATGTACACTACCTGTAGAATCCATCAACAAGAATAAGGCACTATTACTATGGTATAATTGGTACAGTGGAGTCAGAAGCCGAAAAAGAGATAAAAATCTGTTGGTATGTACAACCAACCGAGGTCCATCTAATAAGGCAATACTTTAAGTGTCTCAATGACATGTTTGACTATGCCATTAACAGCATGTCTCAGACACATCAGACTTACACAAATTGCAGAGAATAGTGTTGTCCAGTAGTTAGAAATGTTCTCTCATCTGTTTTTAGGCTGTACTCTATCAGGAAGGTAATGACCTGACCAATATCTCCCATGCTCAGAAACCTAATTTAAGCATTATATATAAATAATTGGACCAAGATTGACCCTGAGACCACTACTATTACTCCATGCAAGAAATGTCATGGCATGAAAGCGTTAGGATGATATTCTTCAAACAATGTTCTTGATATAGAAAATAATATACTACAGCTGGTGTTGGACCATAGCTTGGCAAATCACAAAAGAGGCAAAAACCACCAGCGATTGATTTGTGAGAAGTCATTTATAGAACATAATGCCATAGTCTGATTCCTCCAAAGATATTGAAGTATTTCTTAAAAAAATAAAAATAAAATACACTACACTATGCATAACTGTGCAGACTGCAAACTGAAGATGATTAGTCTTCTCATTGGTTGCTCGCTTGATATCATGGCTATGGGTCACATATGTGGACCACATGGTATTATGTTATATAAACATACACTTTGTGATTTGTAAAAACATAGGCCTGTAATGGGGTTTGCTGCTATCATGAATACATGACAAATCCTGCATGTTTGAGGTTAGCAGGCCTAGCAAACTAATACTGGGATTTGCCATAGTAACAATAATGCACTGCATGGCTTTTGAACTTAGATCAGCTTGTAAGCAACCCTTAGCTACTGGGGGACATCATTATTATTATTATTATTATTATTATACACAATTTATATAGCGCCAACAGTTTACGCAGTGCTTTACAATGTAGAGGGGGGATGGCACAATTACAGTACAGTTCGATACAGAAGGGACAGGAGGGCCCTGCTCGTAGAGCTTAAGTTCTAAAGGGAGGGGGTGATGGTACAAAGGGTAATAGATGCAGGCATTGATTTGATGGGGGTAATGGCTGAATATAATGGCTGAAACTCATAGCTAGGGGATTACAAAGGAAAGGAAAATAATTAATTTTATTTACTGGTGACACCCAAGTCCATGTATAAAGCAGGATTCTGGCTCACACACTTTAGTGCATGTCAGGAGGGGAAATGTTGAGCCTCCTATGAGCTCTTCATTACACAATACAAGGTCCAACATACAGCAACCTGTTATATTGTTTTTGGCGCTGCTCAAAATAGAGGTGAAAGCATATTCCTGTGTACCAGAGCATGGGATGCAGGCTTTTCCTAAAACCAATCCAGGTCTGATGAAGCCCACACGCTGTCGAATTGTCCGCCGCACTAGGTCCTTCGGACCAGTCCAGTCGAACAGTCCACTTGTGTGTATGTGGCATTAGAGTTTGATATGTGAGTTTGATATATCGATAGTTTGACATGAGTCCACTTGACGTGCCCACAAGAAAAGCAATGGGCAATACTTAAATAAGCACTCCAAACGTCTCCTCCTTCTCTTTCCTCATGACAGTTAATATTAAGTTCCCTAATGCTGCGTACACATGAGCAGACTTTACGGCATACTAGGTACGGTGAACCGGAGTCCGTCTGACAATTCGATCGTGTGTGGGCTCCAGCTGACTTTTTTTCTCAAAAGTTTGACGGACCTAGAAAAGAAACATGTTTCAAATCTGTCCGACGGACTCTGCTTTCTAGCTTACAAACCGGTCGTCTGTGTGCTAGTCCGACGGACCAAAACTGACGCATGTTCTGAAGCAAGTACAAGACGGAAGCGCTCAGTCTAGTAAAACTAGTCTTTGTATTGAAGCTAGCACATTCCTCTTCTGTGATCTTTTAATACAGCGCATTCTTTTTTTCTTTATAATGCGAGAGGAATTAAGTTGTTTTGCTGCTTATATTCACACAGAGTTCTCACAAACTACTTTCTTCGTGATTTATCCTCATGCCATGACTAATATTATAGTTTTTAAAAGCCAGATCTCCAGAAATAATGTATAAAATAATTTGTTGGACTCATCTTTAGTATTTTTAGATTTAATCAATATCTATTTTCCAATTTGTGCTAAATTCTCAAAACTGTTATTTATTTATTTATTTATTTATTTATTTATTTATTTATTTATTTTAGAGTTTCAAGTTACCACAATAACCTTAATATTTTGTATTGTTTTAATGAACCTTAATGAGGTTGGTGTCCCTTGTTAATTAGACATAGGGGAGTTATTTTCAAAAGGCTAATTCATTTTGCACTACAAGTGCAAAGTGTAATTGAAATTGCACTGAAAGAGCATTTGGAATGCATTTGCTGTGGATCTGAGGGGCACATGCAAGGAAAACCAAAAAAAAAAAAAAAAAAATTTTCTTGCACATGATTGGATGATAAAATCTGCAGAGCTTCCCCTCATGTCATATCTTACCCCCAGATTTACAGCGACTGCACTTCCAACAAGTGCACTTGCAGTGCAATTTCTAAAGTGCACTTTGCACTTGTACTTTGCACTTGAATTGCAAAATGATTTAGCCTTTTGGAAATAACCCACATATTCTTTTTGACATGTACCTGCCTATTCACAAACAAAATGTCCTTTTTGAATCAAAACACATAGTCAATAATGTAAGGTAAAGAAAATATCCATTTATTTTTTGAAAAACATAAATGAGGAAATCAACACTGGAGACACTTTTGGAATTTGTGAAGTCTTTTGTCCCCCAGGACACACATCAAGTTATTGTAAAATAAAATTGGGATCTTGCGACTAGGGAGCACAATCTGCATCTTCTGTCAGACCAGACAGAAGCCAGGCAATCATCTTCGACTCTTCCGTGGAGCCTTCCCTGCACGCTGCCCTGCAGCCTTCCCTCCACACTTCTCTGTAGCCTTCCTTGGAGGCTGTGCCTCTGGTGGTGTACTTGGGGCAGGAGGAGGAGGAGCAGGAGGAGGGGCTTCATCTGCAATATAGCTTGTTGGAGTAGGCTCCCCTCTCAACCCCTTCTGAAAGGCCTGAAAAATAAGCCCCCCACAGAGGAGGCGTTGCCCCTTTTCAAGTTCCAGCAGCCTGGTGGCCATATACGTCCCATAGGCCTCTTCACCATTGGGTGGGGTACTGAGTATTTGACTGGCTTCCCGAATGAGGGCTAGTGATTCCTCCTCTGTTCGGGTGATCTTCCTGGGCCTTTTGGTGGTAATGTGGAGGGGAGGCATCTGACATTGGGTGAGGCTTCTACTGGGCCCAGCCACCTCCTGCCTGCCACTGGGCACGGCCTCCTCCTCTCTCCCACTGGGCAAGGCCTCCTCCTCTATACCACTGGGCACGGCCTCCTCCTGGCTGAGCTCATCCTGGGTAAAAAAAAGGGACATAGTTGTAATTTTTGCTTCCGCAATCACACACAATTTTCAGCTCATGACTTGCAAATATAATTCTAAACAAATAGAAAAGGCTATCTTTTTGACCCCACCATTATTCTAGCTGATCACCAATATTTGAAGTACATTTTGGCCACTACTGTCTAGTGATATGTATACATATTAATAATTGTGATGAAATAATTTTTGGGGAAGTACTTAAAACATTTTACAGTTTACATCATTAATATTTACACAAATTCCCAAATTCTCAAAAAAAGTATACCTGGCTGAAGCTGGGCGCATCCACTTCATCAAGGATGAAAGGACCCAGTTCTTCCTGGGACGCCTCAGCTGGGGTGGAGGTGGAGGGAAGGGTGGAGGGAAGGCTGAAGGGAAAGCTGGAGGGAAGGGTCAAAAGTGATTGCCTTGCTTCTGTCTGGTCATCCAGAAATCGCAGTTTTTGGTATTACCACAGCTTGGGGACATAAACCTGGTCTGCTGCTGCTCCTGATCTGAGGGAATCCTGGATCTTCTTGTATTCCCGTCTGTACATATTGCGCAAGATCCCAATTTTATTGTCCACAAACTTAAGGTCTGCCTGGGGGACTCGAGTCTTGACAAATTCCAAAAGTGTCCCCAGTGTTGCCTTCCTTACATGTCTACTAAAATACAATGGGTGCTGGACCTCCCACAGGTTTCTGTTCTCTTGATACAGCTCAATAAAACGTGACAAAAAATTCTTCCTCCTTAAAGGGATTCATTTTTGCCGAAAGACAGGACAGAAGCTAAAAACTGTAATGTCAGTCCAAAATCCCAGTATTATTTTTTGCAGAATCTAGGGTACACACACACACATACCAACCACATTCACCAAACACACACCCACGTTTAAATCTTACCTTTGTTTCTGACGCTCGCTACTTCCACTCGGACATACGTAGGCCAGCGTAATAGCTTTATATACACTGCGCATGTGTCATGCTACGCCTGCGTCGCCCGCCCCTGAAGTTCTTTAGTACGATTTGTCCCCGCCCCTTCACTCTTCGTTACGCAGTGGGAGTATCTAGAGAAAGATGGCGGAGAGATTATCTGGAACTAGCGTGGAGGAAAGCCCGGAGCCACAACCATCCAGATCCAGGAGGAAATATAAGGCCACCAACATGGCCTTTGAAGAGATGGTGGAGATGGTGTCTATATTGAGAAGGGAGGACTATGATGCCAAAAAAGGACCATACACCCGACCCAATATGCGGAAGGACAAAATAATGTCCTCAGTTGTCACAGCTCTTGAACAAAAATTTGGCATTAAATGGGCTAAAGAACAATTGAGGAAGCAGTGGTCTGACCTCAAAACTAGGGAGCTTGAACAATATTGGCGAATCAAGAAGCTGCTTAAAAAAAGTAAGTACTTGTTGTGTGTTCCTATTGGGATAGTTAACTTGCATGCTGATCCATATGCTTTTCGTTTATACAGCATCGTTTGTAAAGACCGTTCTTTTGAAACTACATATGATAATAAGAAAATGACGTTTGTTTTGCTAGAAATACGATGGTACAGGGTTGGACATACATTTAGGTCTTGATAATTTGTCGTATTCCAAAAAATGTGGGGATGTTGTGTAGATGTGTTTGAAACTAGAATGCTTCTTAAAAAATGATTCAGCGTAATGTAAGGACAGGACACAGCAGCTGTTTCCATATCTGGACTCAGGAGCACTAGTGTACTATGTGACACCAGAGAAAATTTTTGAGGGTAATACACATAGGGGATCCAGGGGATACTTGAGGTGTCTGCATCTGTGAAACTTGCATGAAAATGTGTATTGTTTTGCATTTTTGGTCAGAGTGAATTTTGATCCTGTCTTCAAAAATTTTGGGGGAACAAAATGACAATTGTCCCCAACTTCTAAGCAACATTTCATATTCTTTTTTTCAGGACTGAAATATCACTGTGTTTTAAGTATACCTTTTGATTCATTCTGATAGGGGAGAAAAGACTCAGACAACAGTCCGAGGATCCCAGGACCCCCCAAGTCACCAGCCTGAAGCAGGAATTACCCCAAGCCCCAGCCCAAGACCACGCCCACCCGACGATCTTGAGGAAGGAGAGGTGGAGGAAGTGTGCGATATTTGCACACCACCAAGTGAGTGACTGACACCCCAGCTTAAGGTAATCTATTTAGGCGTGCATATTTTTCTAAAAATTTGTATCCACAAATTTTAGGTGATGTTCTGGTTGTGGAAGGCCAAGCGGTGGAGCAATTTAGCACAGACAGTGCACAAAGACTGATTGGGCAGATAATGGTGTGGAATGGCCAAATTGATTGAATGCGTGAACAAATTGACAGCATGAGAAATCGGCTGGACAGCATGCAACAGGAAATGAAGAACATGATAGATGTTTAGGGCAGAATCTAATAACTTTTTGCCTAAAAACATCAATCATGTTCTTCATTTCATGGTCAAGTTTTACATTTTTCAAATTTTTGAAGTTGTGAAATAGTAATATCAAAATTTAGCAAATGCACACGGTGTTTCATCATGTGCTATCTTCCATCAGGGGATATCAATGTACTTGCTTTGTGTTTGCAACCCCTTCATCATAATAATGTTAGTTTGTGAGAGGAAAGGATTGCACACACAAAACACGTCCATTGCTCACCCATGATGGGAGATAGCACATGTTGAACCTTTTTTACTCCCAATTTGTGTGCATCTGCTAAATTTAGTTTTTACAGTAGGTGCCGCCGATATTGTGTCAATCTCGCTGTTGTTAGCAGCAAGATTGACAACCACGAGCCCCGTCGCGGGAGCCAGCTCCGAGCTATGTCGCTCCTCCCGCTTGCCGCCCCCAATATATTCCTATGGATACGCTGCATCTCGTGGGGGTGGCGAGCGTGAGAAGCACAGACTCGCAGCGGTGATTTCCAGCGCGATCCTATCATGCTGGAAACACAACATCGGCGGCACCTACTGTACATGGGTGACATCACCAGCACCGTTTTTGACATGTTGAACTTTGCAAGATCCTGTTTTTTTTTTGTATTATGTTTTTAAAAACCCTAAATTTGTAAACAAAAAATATGTTTGACAAATATGCCTAAACTAAAAAAAAATTATATTGTTCCTAAAAAAAAAAAAAAAAAAAACCTAAACACGTTAAAAAAAAATGCACCTTTCAATGTGCGCACAGTAAAATGTTTTTACTACTACAATGTGTGTGGCTTATTATTTATCAATAACAGTTTCTTAATTTTTTGTGTGTTTACAGTGACAAAGGGCCTTATTAACTAAAGGGAAATGCGCTTGCCACTACAAGTGCACTAGGAGACAGATGGTAACAGATTAAAGTTGTTCTTGCATTGCAATGGCCCCCCCGACCATTAAAATAATTGACATATCTGTCACGCACTTGACGGGCGGTTTGGGGGGCCAAGCCGGTACGGCCAGTACCCAGGAATGTGAGTGGATCTTCACCACTAAGTCCGGCCTCAGGCCCAACTGAGGTAATATATGTAGCTGAATGTCATCTCAAATAATTATGAAGAATGCAGCAAGCCATTATGACATGATTTATCTTATATTCCACCAGATTTATGGCCGAGAGGAACAAACGGAACCGGCTGTCCAGAATCCCGAAGGCATTCTCCACAACTCTTTTTGCTCTGGCCAGCCGGTAATTAAATACCCTCCTCTCAGGGGTGAGGAACCTTTGGGGGAACGGCCTCATCAAGTGCTCGCCAAGAGCAAACGCTTCATCAGCAATGAAAACTGAGGGGAGTCCATCAACGTTCTGGTCATCAGGTGGCAATCCCAGGCCACCAGTCTGGAGACACTGGCACAACTCGGTCTGTGCAAAGACTCCTCCGTCCGACATCCAGCCGTTCTTCCCCACGTCCACGAACATAAAATCCAATTGTGCCAAGACCACCACCATCAATACTACACTATGAAACCCCTTGCAGTTAAAGTAGTAAGACCCCGAATGGGGTAGTGGCACAATGTGGACATGCTTCCCATCAATTGCCCCGACACAGTTGGGAAAGTCCCAATGGTCAGCGAACTGGGAGGCCACAGTCTGCCATTCCTGTGTGTTTGAAGGAAACTGTATAGTCAAACAAGAAAAAAAATTATATAAGTACTTTTAAACATAACTTTGCTAGCAGATTACACAAAAACATACTTGAACAACAGCAATCAAACATTTTTAATATGTGTTATTTCCAAAAAATAAAAAACATAAGGCCCACTTATAAGATTACTGCATGTGGGGGGAGGGGTTCCAATTTGTGAGAAGAACACACCTGACATTTGGAAACATTTGAGGGTGTGGGGGAGGGTTCTAATTTGGAAGAAGAACACACCTGACATTTGGAAACATTTAAGGGGGTGGGGGAGGGGTTCTAATTTGGGAAAAGAACACACCTGGCATTTGGAAACATTTGAGGAGGTGGGGGATGGGTTCTAATTTGGGAGAAGAACACACCTGACATTTGGAAACATTTGAGGGGGTGGGGGAGGGGTTCTAATTTGGGAGAAGAACACACCTGACATTTAGAAACATTTGAGGGGGTGGGGGAGGGGAAAGCAGTACAATGGAGCTGACAATATACATTGTTAAAGGGACTATAGGTGAGAGGTATAAATGGACCCAGGATTGCATGGTGGGGAGGTTAGTGAAGGTAAATAAGCATGTAGGGTAAAAAATTATTAATTTAAAAAAAACAGGCATGCATGAAGATAAATGGGACATTCACAGCATATTCCAAGCATGGTAATTATGTAACGAGGACATTTAGACAATACATTAGCAAACATTAAATACATATCATGTAATGTTAAAAGATAAAAAACTTACCTTCATATAGTCCTTCTGCAGGACCTGAATTATAGCAGAACAGGTCTCTGGGATTATAATCCCCAGAAAATGGGGGGTAAAAGGTCCTTGAATCCACACTCACCAAAGTAGCAAACAGCAAATAGAGTACCAGCCGATTCGTCAATATGTGACGGGATACCTGCCCTAAAAGCAATGGCACTATATCAACAACAGAAAGAGGAGACAAGGGAGTCCCCAGAAAGCAAAAAAGGGGAATGGTCAACTACGGCTTATGGTACAAAAATGCAAAAAGGCTTTATTAAGGGTAGGGGGGGTGGGGGTATTTACATATACAAAAAATTCCAAATATATGTAAGATAAACAATGTATCTAAATAACACAGTCCGTCTCACTACACTAAACCAAAATTAAAAACCATGCTGCAACATTGATGAATAAAACTGCAGAGCGTGCCTGCAGGCCAAAAACGCATGCAGTGTCCATTTGAATCCAAAGAAAAAAGTATTGCACCAAACATTACATGGAGTAAGCTACTGATGGGATATCAAGTCTTATGTGGTCTAGTATTAACTGTGCATCAGATTGAGCAGTACTGAGAAAAAAAAAACCCCACATATATCCACATAGACAGGACCTTACATAGCTGAATTAGGTGGGGTTTTTTAAAAAAAACCTCTGTTAGAAGGAAATCCTCCACAAGCAGCTTCCAACCTCAGTGCACTAAATGTGTGTTTACACCAGTTGTTTTGGAAATGGAAAGACCAGCGTTCCTGTTACTAGGTATGTCCAGTGCACAAACACTATTTCCTCAATGCAGCATAAAAGGAGCAAAGGACAAACCACTCCAAAGAAAGGGCTTAGTCTCTTTTCCAATCTAGACCAGGATGATATTTTCACAGTTCATCAGTTTCAAGTGTGTCAATCCATGCAGGAGGGTGAATGGCAAACAGATGCAAAGACTATTGATAAGCAGGTAAGGAGGGAAAGAGAAACTGCCCATTGGGCTCTCACCTCTTTCAAGTACTGGGGATGTCCTCAGACTCTGCTGTCTTGCTGTTTGGCATGGAGCGGCTCACAGTCAGTTCAGAGCAACATTCAGTGTGTAGTCACAGCACACCATTCTCCTCAATAGTAGACACTGCAGACTGTGTGATCACATGACCGGTCACATGGTTAGGAAGAGACCAGGAACCAGAGCCTGGGGGGAGATGCCTGTCGAGAACTTCAAGTTCTGAAGACTTCTCCCAGTCGCCAAGTAACGTAAAGTGGCAACTAGCCTCTGCTCCGCAGTGATGGCTTGCCTCATGCAGGTATCTTGCCTGCAGATATAAGGGGTCAGCATAGCCAGCAGACGTTCAAAAACGGGGTCCGTCATCCTGAGATCATTCCTGAAATCCTCAGGATTATTCTCACAGATCTCACGGAGCAAAGGCATGTGTGAGAATTGGTCACGCTGGCGCAACCAATTCTTCGTCCAGGAACTCCTCCTGTTCATGGACTGGACTCTGGTCAAAGTATTAACCCCAACACGAAGTCCCCACGCAGCACGAACTCGAGAACGAGTACGTCCACGCATCATGGCTTCAAAACGGTCGGCTGGTCAAATAAACTTAGAACAAACGCACTGAAAAACAGCAAGGCCTATGAAGAGCGACCTGAAGATCAGAAACGAGTGGACCAGAACGGCCTGCTAGGCAGGTTACGAACTGACCAACGCGCACTGAAAACAAGATACAAACCTCACAAGCACAAACTGAACCGCAGAAAACAATCAAAATAAGCTGAAGTGTGAAAAGTGCGAATCGTCTCTAACCAAACTTCTACTAACACGAGATAAACACGAGATTAGCAGAAGGAGCCCAAAGGGTGGCGTAGTGGGGCTTGAACTTCCTTTTTCTAGTCCCGTCGTATGTGTCATATGTCACCGCGTTCAAAATCATTTTGGAGTGATCGCGTGTGTCCAAGTCCGTCCGTTTGTAAGTCCGGCGCACCTATGCTACAAAGTCCGTTGGAAAGATCGCTGGACCAAGTATGCCGTAAAGTCCGGTAGTGTGTACGCGGCATAAGTCTCTCCTGATATGTTTTATCCATCAGACCTTTAACCATATTTGTTGCCATCTCTGGACTCTATTCTATTTTATCAATATATTTTTGTAAGTGAGGTCTCCAGAATTGGACACAGTATTCTAAATAAGGTCTTACTAAAGCTCTATATACAGTGCCTTGAAAAAGTATTCACACCCCTTAAAATTTTCCACATTTTGTCATGTTACAAGCAACCAAAAATGTATTTTATTTGAATTTTATGTGATAGACCAACACAAAGTGGCACATAATTGTGAAGTGGAAGTAAAATGATAAATTATTTTCAAAATGTTTTACAAATAAATATGTGAAAAGTGTGGCATGCATTTGTATTCAGCCCCCTTTACTCTGATACCCCTAACTAAAATCTAATGGAACCAATTGCCTTCAGAAGTCACCTAATAAGTAAATAGAGTCCACCTGTGTGTAATTAGGGATGAGCCGAACACCCCCCTGCTCTGTTCGCACCAGAACATGCGAACAGGCAAAAAATTTGTTCGAACACGCGAACACCGTTAAAGTCTATGGGACACGAACATGAATAATCAAAAGTGCTAATTTTAAAGGCTTATATGCAAGTTATTACCATAAAAAGTGTTTGGGGACCTGGGTCCTGCCCCAGGGAACATGGATCAATGCAAAAAAAAGTTTTAAAAACGGCCGTTTTTTCGGGAGCAGTGATTTTAATAATGCTTAAAGTGAAACAATAAAAGTGTAATATCCCTTTAAATTTCGTACCTGGGGGGTGTCTATAGTATGCCTGTAAAGGGGCGCATGTTTCCCTGTTTAGAACAGTCTGACAGCAAAATTACATTTCAAAGGAAAAAAAGTCATTTAAAACTACTCGCGGCTATTAATGCATTGCCGGTCCGACAATACACATAGAAGTTAATTGTTAAAAACGGCATGGGAATTCCCCACAGGGGAACCCTGAATCAAAATTTAAAAAAAAAATGGCGTGGGGTCCCCCTCAAAATCTATACCAGACCCTTCAGGTCTGGTATGGATTTTAAGGGGAACCCTGCACGAAAATAAAAAAAAACGACGTGGGGTCCCCCTAAAAATCCATACCAGACCCTTATCCGAGCACGCAACCTGGCAGGCCGCAGGAAAACAAGAGAGCGCCCCCCCTCCTGAACCGTACCAGGCCACATGCCCTCAACATTGGGAGGGTGCTTTGGGGTAGCCCCCCAAAACACCTTGTTCCCATGCTGATGAGGACAAGGGCCTCATCCCCACAACCCTGGCCGGTGGTTGTGGGGGTCTGCGGGCGGCAGGCTTATCGGAATCTGGAAGCCCCCTTTAACAAAGGGACCCCCAGATCCCGGCCCTCCCCCTGTGTGAAATGGTAAGAGCTACCATTTTACTAGAAAACTGTCAAAAATGTTAAAAATGACAAGAAACAGTTTTTGACAATTCTTTTATTTAAATGCTGCTTCTTTCTTCTTTCTTCTTTCTTCTATCTTCCTTCGGTTTCTTCCTCCATCTTCTTCTTCTGGTTCTTCTGGTTCTTCTGGTTCTTCCTCCGGTGTTCTCGTCCGGCATCTTCCTCCGCGGCGTCGGCGTCTTTTCCCTTCTTCTCCTCGGGCCGCTCCACATCCATGATGGCATGGAGGGAGGCTCCCACTCTTCTCTTCATCTTCTTGTCTTCATCTTCTTGTCTTCATCTTCTTTTCGGGCCGCTCCGCATCCATGATGGCATTCCCTGTGGCATTCCCGGTGACGCCACAGGGAAGTTAAGTCACCGTGTGTCAGAGGGGAGCGGTGTCACCGGGTGCCCCCCCCTGTTATTTAAGAACCGTCAGAAGTGGAGAAGCGTCACACAGCGGGAGCCTCCCTCCATGCCATCATGGATGCGGAGCGGCCTGAAAAGAAGATGAAGACAAGAAGATGAAGAGAAGAAGATGAAGAGAAGAGCGGGAGCCTCCCTCCATGCCACCATTGATGTGGAGCGGCCCGAGGAGAAGAAGGGAAGAAGACGCCGACGCCGCGGAGGAAGATGCTGGACGAGAACACCGGAGGAAGAACCAAAAGAACCAGAAGAAGAAGAAGATGGAGGAAGAAACCGAAGGAAGATAGAAGAAAGAAGAAAGAAGAAGCATTTAAATAAAGGAATTGTCAAAAACTGTCTCTTGTCATTTTTAACATTTTTGACAGTTTTTTAGTGAAATGGTAGGGGTACTTTTGTACCCCCTTACCATTTCACACAGGGGGGAGGGCCGGGATCTGCGGGTCCCCTTGTTAAAGGGGGCTTTCAGATTCTGATAAGCCCCCCGCCCGCAGACCTCCACAACCACCGGCCAGGGTTGTGGGGATGAGGCCTTTGTCCTCATCAACATGGGGACAAGGTGTTTTGGGGGGCTACCCTAAAGCACCCTCCCAATGTTGAGGGCATGTGGCCTGGTACAGTTCAGGAGGGGGGGCGCTCTCTCGTCCCCCCTCTCTTCCTGCAGCCTGCCAGGTTGCGTGCTCGGATAAGGGTCTGGTATGGATCTTTGGGGGGACCCCACGCCGTTTTTTTTTTTTAATTTTGGCGCGGGGTTCCCCTTAAAATCCATACCAGACCTGAAGGGTCTGGTATAGATTTTGAGGGGGACCCCACGCCATTTTTAAAAAAATTTTGGCTGGGATTCCCCTTAATATCCATACCAGACCTGAAAGGCCTGGTATGGAATTTAGGGGGACCCCCCCACGTCATTTTTTTTTTTTTAACTTTGGTTCGGGGTTCCCCTGTGGGGAATTCCCATGCCGTTTTTATCAATGAACTTCTATGTGTATTGTTGGACCGGCAATGCATTAATAGCCACAAGTAGTTTTAAATGACTTTTTTTCCTTTGAAATGTCATTTTGCTGTCAGACTGTTCTAAACACGGGAAACATGCGCCCTTTACAGGCATACTATAGACACCCCCCAGGTACGAAATTTAAAGGGATATTACACTTTTATTGTTTCACTTTAAGCATTATTAAAATCACTGCTCCCGAAAAAACGGCCGTTTTTAAAACTTTTTTTAGCATTGATCCATGTCCCCTGGGGCAGGACCCAGGTCCCCAAACACTTTTTATGACAATACCATGAATATAATCCTTTAAAATGAGCACTTTTGATTTCTCCAATAGACTTTTAAAGTGTGTTCCGCGGCATTCGCATTTGCCGCGAATACCCCAAATCGTTCGCTGTTCGGCGAACTTGCGAACAGCCAATGTTCGAGTCGAACATGAGTTTGACTCGAACTCGAAGCTCATCCCTATGTGTAATTTAATCTCAGTATAAATACAGCTGTTCTGCGAAGCCCTCAGAGGTTTGTTAGAAAACCTTAGTGAACAAACAGCATCATGAAGGCTAAGGAACACACCAGACAGGACAGGGATAAAGTTGTGGAGAAGTTTAAAGCAGGGTTAGGTTATAAAAAATATCTCAAGGTTTGAACATCTCATGGAGCACTGTTCGATCCATCATCCGAAACGGGAAAAAGCATGGCACAACTGCAAACCTACCAAGATAATGCTGTCTACCTAAACTGACAGGCCGGGCAAAGAGAGCATTAATCAGGGAAGCAGCCAAGAGGCCCATGGTAACTCTGAAGGAGCTGCAGAAATCCACAGCTGAGGTGGGAGAATCTGTCCACAGGACAATTATTAGTCGTGCACTCCACAAATGCGAACTGTCCCAGCTCCTCTGGCACACCTAGATCAGTGGTAAATAGAATGACCTGATAATAATACACAACACAATGCTGTATTTTTGAGTTTACTTAGAGTAGAATAAAGTTTAGATTCACATTAGTCAGCCAAGGCCTGTGTGAATAGCCAGGACTTGGTTGAAATATTGAGAAAAAGAAACAGTATGCAACAGATAAAAGAGTAAATCACAATATACACAAGTTAGGTAAATTCCCATAGACACGCTGCTGATTTGTGACAAATGCTATGGCTAAAAGGGAACCCTAGGCTGGCCTATAACTCTTCCAATACACACAAGGAAGGGATTTTAAACAACCGTGGCGTGTCCCCTTTAAGAGTCATCTCAATAGTGTACCCTGAGCAAAGCTTTGCATTAGTCTCTTCACCGGGATGTAGGAGCTCTGTGGATAAAGGCCTCTCAACATAGCAGAGTGATGAAAAGGAATGTAAGTAGCTGGTGCTGTGATGTAGCGTTCCTTTGTGTATTCTACGTAACAGGGCCTGTACACAGCATTAAAGTGGTATATCTTATGAAATGCAATAAGTGCAACCTGTCTGTTTGGTGGCTTTGAATAAATTTGTATATGGAGAACACTATGGTCTCTATACTTATTATTTACATGTTCTGAACTCATGGAATCTTGAGCTAAGCTGGGAGATGATCTGTTTCTTTGGATATTAATGAGCTGAGTTACCATTCAGAAAAGAGCCACCTGGATTACCCACCATTGATTGGGAAGAGGAAGTGAGAGCAAAGAGCTTGTGGGGAGATCTGCATTTGAGTTCTGACTCATGTGGGAGGTGAGCGCGCATTTTTACTGGTGATGGTGTGCACTCCTTTTGAGGACGAACAATCACTGTGGTGGAATTGTGTGGATACACTGATCACAAGAAGAGTTTTTCATGTTGTATTTCTTCATTTTTTCATTTTATGGACTATTCATTTATATGTAGGATTTATTTATTTTAGAGATTTGCACTTTATATTTATAATTTACACATAGAGCTACATTTATTTATTTACTATCCATAGTGTACAAAGAACTTCTCCACTAAGCCACCGTGGATGCTTGTTGATCCTTTGTGGGAAATGCCTGGGCATACTTAGTGAAGTGGTCAGTCACTACCAGGATATTTCCCTGTCCACTCAGATCAGGCTCCAAGCACAGAAAGTCAATGCACACCAGCTCCATGGGTCTCTGACTCTGAAGATGGCCCATTGGGGCGGCTCGGTGAGGCAAAGTTTTCCTTTGGATACATCTGATACAGGAGTGACAATAACCCTCAACTTCAGCCCGCATGCAGGACCAGTAAAATCGGTCCCTCACGGTAAGTCCTCGCGGGCCCTAGGTGGCCTTGGTTGAAGAGAGGTTAATATTGTCTCTGTGTTTTTCCAGTAGTAATAGCTGCCATTTTTCTTCGAGCAGAGGGGCCCCTTCGGCAGACTACCCCTTGATGCAGCTGCAACCGATCCCACTCTCGGTGCAGGAGATGGGCCTCCTTCGGGGACTCAGTGATGAGCATGTCAGGTCGTTGGTTCTCCAAGGCCTTCAATGCCAGGCTACAGAGAGGGTCTTCCAACTGATCCTTTCGCAAGTCCTTCTTAGAAAGTTTTGGCAGACCTTCATCCCCGACTTGGGTGGCATTGCAGTAACATTTGGGAACACCAATAGATGAAACTCCAATGTTTTCAGCCCCGGATCCTCCTCCAGCTTGGTGTTCTGCTCCTTGACACAAGGCTCGTACCCCTTCAGGTGTCAGCCGGGCCCATTCTTCTTGAGAGTCCCTGGAGCAATGGGGCCTCCTTGATAGAGCGTCTGCGTCTCTGTTCCCAACCCCCAGTCGATACTTCAGGCTGAAAGTAAATCCCAATAGGGCAGCCAACCATCTGTGACCTGTGGCGTCCAGCTTGGCAGTGGTGAGGATGTAGGTGAGAGGATTATTGTCGGTCTTAATCACGAACTCCGCTCCGTATAGGTAATCCCTCAGTTTATCCACTACTGCCCACTTCAAGGCCAGAAACTCAAGTTTGTGCGTGGGGTAGTTCTTTTCGGCGGGTGCCAAGCTCCGACTCACATAAGCGACTGGCTGCAAGTGACCGTCGTGTTCTTGATATAGCACCCCGCCTAGCCCATCTCAACTGGTGTTGACGTGGAGTTCATATGGCTTGGTTGTGTCCGTATAGGCCAGTACTGGAGCCGTGGTTAGGCTCCATTTCAGCTGCCTGAAGGCCTCTTCACATTGGGTAGTCCACTGCTCCTTAATGGACTCTCTGGGTCTTCTGGGCCCTCCAGCTGGTCTAACTGGCTTTGTTGGGTCATCGTCTTCCTCCCCATTTTTCAGTAACTCATTGAGTGGGTGGGCTATCTTGGCGATTCCCTCAACGAACCTTCTGTAGTAGGAGCAGAATCCCAGAAATGACCTGAATTCAGTCACTAGGGATGAGCCGAACCGAACCGGACCGAAAATTTGCACGAACGTTAGAACCCCATTGACGTCTATGGGACTCGAATGTTCAAAATCAAAAGTGCTCATTTTAAAGGCTAATTTGCATGGTATTGTCCTAAAAAGGGTTTGGGGACCCGGGTCCTGCCCCAGGGGACATGTATCAATGCAAAAAAAAGTTTAAAAACAGACGTTTTTTCAGGAGCAGTGATTTTAATGATGCTTAAAGTAAAAAAAAAGTGAAATATTCCTTTAAATATCGTACCTGGGGGGTGTCTATAGTATGCCTGTAAAGTGGCACGTGTTTCACGTGCTTAGAACAGTCCCTGCACAAAATGTCATTTTTAAAGGAAAAAAGTCATTTAAAACTGCTTGCGGCTTTAATGTAATGTCGGGTCATGGCAATATGGATGAAAATCAGTGAGACAAACGGCATGGGTACCCCCCAGACCATTACCAGACCCTTTGGATATTAAGGGGAACCCCGCACCCAAATTAAAAAAGGAAAGGTGTGGGGCCCCCAGGCCCTATATACTCTGAACAGCAGTATACAGGCGGTGCAAGCAAGACAGTGACTGTAGGTTTGTTGTTAAGTATAATCTGTTTGTAATTTTGAACTGGTACATTTTTAATGTGTTTAGCTCCAGCCAAAAAATCTATTTTAAGCTTTTTGGAAAACATAGGGAAGGGTTATCACCTCTGTGACATTTGTTTTGCTGTCTGTGCTCCTCTTCAGAAGATTTCACCTCACTTTTTGTCCCAATGACAAATGTTTTTTGAAAATTTGGGTTTTTTTGTGAAACAAGGATTGGTGATAAAGCATCAGTGGAAAGGAGAAAAGTTTTTCCCATATTAACTCTTACAGGAGAGAATTTCCCTTCCTAGGGGTAGATTTCAACTCACTTCCTGTTGTCTCCTTCCGTTTGTAAGGAGGAGTCGTTTGTAAGTTGGATGTTTGAAAGTAGGGGCCTGCCCTATATACTCAGCAGAAATTTGTGGCCACAACACTGTAAACCCTCACAGGGCCCTGCTGTGAAATATTAGATCAAGAATTGTAATTACATGCCCCTGTTGAACAGGGGCAGAAAATTGGGCCTTTGGTGGTGGTGGTGGTGCTGGTGCCACAACACTGTAAGTCCTCACAGATACTCTTGGTGGGCACAGAAACGGGCCCTGCTGTGAAATATTAGATCAAGAATTCTATTTACATGTCCCTGTTGAACAGGGGCTGAAAAATTGGGCCTTAGGCACTGGTGCTGGTGCCACAACACTGCAACCCCTCACAGATACTCTAGTTGGAGCGCAGGAACTATCCCTGCTGCAAAGAATTGCATCAAAAATTGTAATTACATGCCCCTGTTAAACAGGGGCTGAAAAATTGGGCCTTAGCACTGGTGGCAGGACTGGCGGTGCCCAGAACCAAAAATGTTCTTACAAGCTATCATCATGATCATTGAGGAGGAAGAGGATAATTACTCAGTATAACAGGATAGTCACTCAACATCAGCATAGGCAGTCTTTGAAGGGATCTGACATTTCAAAAACATTTATTCGGCTACATCAGCATCAGGTGCTTGGTAGCTGGTGGTGATCCAAGACTGATTCATTTTTATGAAGGTCAGTCGATCAACCGAGTCGGTGGACAGACGCACCCTGTGATCGGTTACAAAGCCTTTAGCACCACTGAATGTACGTTCAGAAAGAACGCTGGATGCAGGACAGGCCACTAGCTCAATTGCATACTGTGCAAGCTCTGGCCAGTGATCCATCCTCAAGACCCAGTAACCCAGAGGATTTTCGGTGGGAAAGGTGTCCAAGTCAGATCTTGCCCCTAGGTATTCCTGCACCATGTAAAACAGACGCTGATGATGGTTGCTGGAACCGATCATACCTTGGGGCTGCGGACTTAAAAATTGTCTGAACGCATCGGTCAGACAGCCACCTTCTCCACCGCTCCTTCTTTGACTGACCGAAGCCTCAGCAACACGTTGTCCAGAAACAGGAGTTTGTAACCTCCCAGTCTCTGGGAACGCATTGCACAGACCTTTCTGCAAGGCCTCCCGAAGATGTTTCACCCTCTGCTCCCTCTGCGACGGCAAGATAAGGTCCGCAACCTTACCCTTGTAACGTGGATCAAGGAGGGTTGCCAGCCAGTATTGTTCCTTCTCCTTGATACCACGAATACAAGGATCCTTCCGCAGGCTTTGCAGGATCAAGGAGGCCATGCAGCGTAGGTTTGCTGAGGCATTCGGTCCGGAGTCCTCTGGGTCACTAAGGATGACAAGATCCGCAGCCACCTCCTCCCAGCCACGTACAAGTCCATGTGTTTCTTGGGACTGTAAATGATCTCTTAAAGACTGCTGCTGATGCTGAGTGCCAGGCTCCACCTCCATACTGACACAATCCTCCTCCTCCTCGTCCTCTTCCTGTGTGATCAGCGGGCACACAGGAACACTGTCTGGATAAAGGGGGCCTTGAGAGCTAAGGAAGTCCTTCTCTTCCTGCCTCTGTTCTGCTTCAAGTGCCCTGTCCATTATTCCACGCAGCATGTGCTCCAACAGGTGGACAAGGGGGACAGTGTCACTGATGCATGCACTGTCGCTGCTCACCATCCTTGTGGTTTCCTCAAATGGTGACAGTACAGTACATGTATCCCTGATCATGGCCCACTGGCGTGGGGAAAAAAAACAAGCTCCCCTGACCCTGTCCTGGTGCCATACTCGCACAGGTACTCATTGATGGCCCTCTGCTGTGTGTGCAGCCGCTGCAGCATGGCCAACATTGAGTTCCACCTGGTGGGCATATCACAGATTAGGCGGTTCTTGGGCAGGTTAAATTCCTTTTGGAGGTCTGCCAGCCGAGCATTGGCATTATATGACCGGTGGAAATGCACACAGACTTTCCTGGCCTGCCTCAGGACATCCTGTAAGCCCGGGTACCTGCCCAAGAACCGCTGCACCACCAAGTTAAGGACGTGAGCCAAACAGGGCACATGGGTCAGTTGTCCCTGTCAGAGGGCGGAGAGAAGGTTGGTGCCATTTTCGCAAACCACCATTCCTGCCTTAAGATGGCATGGCGTCAACCACCTCTGAACCTGCCCCTGCAGAGCTGACAGAACCTCTGCCCCAGTGTGGCTCCTGTCCCCCAAGCACACCAGCTCAAGCACTGCATGGCATCTTTTGGCCTGCATACTTGAGTAGCCCCTTGAACGCCTATGGAGCACCGCTGGTTCCGAGGACAAAGCACAGGAAGAGGCCATGGAGGAAGAAGAAGAGGAGGGGGTGGAGGAGAGAGGCGTGTCAGAATCATTAGTAGTGGCATTTTGGAGGCATGGTGGCAGAACAACCTCCAACACTACTGCACCTTGTCCTGCATCATTCCCAGCTGCCAGCAGAGTCACCCAAAGCACCGTGAAACTTAGGTAACGTCCCTGTCCATGCCTGATGGACCATGTGTCAGCAGTAATATGCACCTTACCGCTGACCGCCCTGTCCAGTGAGGCATGGACATTGCCTTCCACATGCCGGTAGAGAGGCGGAATTGCCTTCCGTGAGAAAAAGTGGCATTTGGGTACCTGCCACTGAGGAACCGCACAATCCAAAAACTCACGGAAGGGGGCAGAGTCTACCAACTGAAAATGTAGCAGTTAAAGTGCTAGCAATTTTGCCAAGCTAGCATTCAACCGCTGGGCATGTGGATGGCTGGGAGCAAACTTCTTTTGGCGGTGCAGCAGCTGGGGCAGGGAAATTTGCCTGGTACAATCTGATGTCGGTGTACCGAAAGCAGATTGCCCACAAGTACTTGGCTGTGACACACCTAATTCTACACCTTCATTCCTCTCAGTGCGGGTCTCAGAGAGGACTGAAGGTATAGTGGGGTTGGAGATCTCAGCTGATGAGGAGCAAGGAGAGGTCCTCTTTGTTCTTTGGTGTGGGTCTTTTAGATATGCTTGCCAACGAACTGCATGGCAGGTCAACATATGTCTGGTCAAGCATGTGGTGCCCAAGCAGGAGATGTTTTGGCCACGCGAGATACGCTTGAGACATATGTTGTAAATAACAGCAGTGCGATCTGATGCACTCGTCTCAAAAAAGGCCCACACCAAAGAACTTTTGGAATAACGCGCATAGACAGCAGCGCCCTGCACATGCGGAGCTTTGCGGTGTGATGCAGTCAGTGTGCTGCCCTTAGGCTGGCCCCTGGAGGGCATCCTGCTTCATTGGTGATGTGCCTCCTCCTCCTCCTCTCTCCTATCAGGCACCCACGTTAGGTCAGTAACCTCATAATCCCCTCCCTCCTCATCACTGGAGCAAACCTGGCAGTATGCTGCAGCAGGGGGAGTATGACTGCCAGATTGCTGTCCTTCTTGGGCAGCCCCTCTGTCTGTGCTCACGTTACTGCCTTCATCTAGCTCAGTATCATCATCAGAGCCTTCTAAACGCTGGGCATCCTCCTGGAGCATGTACCCAACACTGTGGTCAAACAGTTCGAGGGACTCCTCAGGAGGACAAGGTGGGGCTAGGGAAGGAGTCACTGATGCCATTGAGCCGAGGGAAGAGGCCGCGTTGGCAGCTGCTTTGCCAGACAAAGTACCCTGAGCATGGGTGAGAGAGGATGAGGAGGATGAGGACGGCTTGGTCATCCACTCGACCAAGTCTGCTGCATGTTGCAGCTCAACACGGCCAGCTGCCGAATAAAAGGCCAAGCGTGTCCCACGGCCACGTGCTGATGAGGATGCACCGTCTCCACGACCAGCACTGTTGCCTCCAGACACAGAGCCTGCTTGCCCTCTTTTATTGGCTTGTGACTGTCTGCCTCTCCTTGTTAGCCTTCCAGACATACTAATGGCCTGCAGTGAGTTGTAGCTGCACTAAGCTGGGATATATATATATATATATATATATATACTGATACTGCAGCTAGCAAAATCAACTGCCTGCCTGTAGTATGAGAACACCACCAATCTTATACAGGTAGCTTTAGATGAACACTGTGCAGAGGTCGCACTACACTAACTTGTAGCTTTAGCTGAACACTGTGCAGAGGACACACTACACCAACGTTAAAATAATGTAGCTGTATGCAGTAGTGATAGAATCAGGAAAACACCACCAACCTTCTACAGGTAGCTTTAGCTGAACACTGTGCAGAGGTCGCACTACACTAACGTGTAAATAATGTAGCTGCCTGCGGTAGTGATAGGATCAGGAAAACACCACCAACCTTCTACAGGTAGCTTTAGCTGAACACTGTGCAGAGGTCGCACCACACTAACGTGTAAATAATGTAACTGCCTGCAGTAGTGATAGGATCAGGAAAACACCACCAACCTTCTACAGATAGCTTTAGCTGAACACTGTGCAGAGGACGCACTACACTAACGTTAAAATAATGTAGCTGCCTGCGGTAGTGATAGGATCAGGAAAACACCACCAACCTTCTACAGGTAGCTTTAGATGAACACTGTGAAGAGGACGCACTACACTAATGTTAAAATAACGTAGCTGCCTGCGGTAGTGATAGGATCAGGAAAACACCACCAACCTTCTACAGGCAGCTTTAGCTGAACACTGTGCAGAGGTCGCACCACACTAACGTGTAAATAATGTAACTGCCTGCAGTAGTGAAAGGATCAGGAAAACACCACCAACCTTCTACAGATAGCTTTAGCTGAACACTGTGCAGAGGTCGCACTGCACTAACGTGTAAATAATGTAGCTGCCTGCGGTAGTGATAGGATCAGGAAAACACCACCAACCTTCTACAGGTAGCTTTAGCTGAACACTGTGCAGAGGTCGCACCACACTAACGTGTAAATAATGTAACTGACTGCAGTAGTGATAGGATCAGGAAAACACCACCAACCTTCTACAGATAGCTTTAGCTGAACACTGTGCAGAGGACGCACTACACTAACATTAAAATAATGTAGCTGCCTGCGGTAGTGATAGGATCAGGAAAACACCACCAATCTTCTACAGGTAGCTTTAGATGAACACTGTGAAGAGGACGCACTACACTAATGTTAAAATAACGTAGCTGCCTGCGGTAGTGATAGGATCAGGAAAACACCACCAACCTTCTACAGGCAACTTTAGCTGAACACTGTGCAGACGTCGCACTAGACTAACGTGTAAATAATGTAGCTGCCTGCGGTAGTGATAGGATCAGGAAAACACCACCAACCTTCTACAGATAGCTTTAGCTGAACACTGTGCAGAGGTCACACCACACTAACGTTAAAATAATGTAGTTGCCTGCGGTAGTGATAGGATCAGGAAAACACCATCAACCTTCTACAGGTAGCTTTAGCTGAACACTGTGCAGAGGTCGCACTACACTAACATGTACAATTCATATATTGAGAGGGCAGGGACAATTAACCCTTAGCACCACATCCCTAGTAGATAAGAGTAAATATAAAGGGGATTGGGGTAAGATTACCCCTGGGACTTTTAATGTGCTTACCAGTATCAAATTAAACCAAATAAATAATGTATGCAAAATACCGAACTATCTAAAAATAGATCTTTTATTCAAAACTTTATTACAAGTATCACCAAGACATCTAAAAACAAACAATCTTTCAATCTGAGTCAATCAATTGTGATAAGATATTTGACAAAACCACTCAATGAATACCACTCAACATGTTTCGCTCAATTCGTGAGCTTCATCATGAGTTTTGGTACATATGTAGCATACCAGCCCATCGAAGATTGAAGAGAAGTAGCATACAGATTGTAGTTATGGAAAAAAATCAATTAAGTGGTTCACATTCATAGGTAACTGGATACGTCTCACCCGCCTAGGACCTCCCAAACCATTATGGTCCACAGAGGGGCCAATATGTGGAGTAAAACAGCCAAAGGCTTTAAATTGAATCGAGAAGTATTGTTAAAGGCTAATACAGCCTTGTAAACAAAATTGAAAGGAGAGCAATGCTCAAAAATCTCCACTAGGTGGTACTCCAACTGGCAACCCTTGCATGTCAGAAAGGAGGATCCATATTCAAGCAGCCCCAATAAGCTGGATGATGGAGTGGATGCACATGGAAGGGGAGAAAGGCATACACCTCCCCTTAGAGCCTCAGAGCCACTGTCCAAGAACAGAACAAGAACGGATCTAGCTAAACTGAATACAGTGTGTGTATATATATATATATATATATATATATATATATATATATATATATATATATATATATATATACAACACCTGGGATGCATATATATACACAATACACTGTAAGTGCAGCTAACTGACTGACTGTCCTGCCTAATCTATCTAACTTAAATCAAATGACACTGTCTCTCTGTCTCTCAACGCCGGAACACACTACACAGGGCTGCCGTGTAGGCGGCCTTATATAGTGTGGGGTGTGTACTAAACCCCCTGAGCCATAATTGGCCAAAGCCACCCTGGCTTTGGCCAATTACAGCTCTGTCTACAGATGGCGCTGTGATTGGCCAAGCATGCGGGTCATAGTGCATGCTTGGCCAATCATCAGCCAGCAATGCACTGCGATGCCGCAGTGAATTATGGGCCGTGACGCGCCACACGAATTTGGCGCGAACGGCCCATATCGTTCGCAATTCGGCAAAGGGCCGAACAGACGATGTTCGAGTCGAACATGGGTTCCACTCGAACACGAAGCTCATCCCTATCAGTCACATTAGTGGGCTTCTGCCAGGAGGTGACAGCTTCCAGCTTCTGGGGGTCTGTGGCCACCCTGCCAGCAGATACGATATGACCAAGGTAGTTGACCGATGGTTGATAAAACTGGCATTTCTCCAGGGACAGCTTCAACCCCTCATCATAGAGTCTTTTTAGGACCTTCCCCAGATGATCTTCGTGTTCTTCTAAGGTCTTCCCAAAAATGATGATGTCATCTAAGTGCACCAACACCTCTATCAAGTTCATGTCCCCCACTGTCTTCTCCATGAGCCTTTGGAAAGTGGCTGAGGCACCGGATAGACCCTGAGGCATGCGATAGAACTCAAAAAAACCCACTGGGGTGATAAAGGTGGTCTTCTCCCTGTCCTCGGCATGCATGGGGATTTGATAGTACCCGCTCTTCAGGTCCAGTATGCTGAACCGCTTGGCTCCTGACAGGCTCTGCAAAGCGTCTTCTATATGTGGGGTAGTGTACCGGTCGAGAATGGTCCTCTGGTTCAGCATTCTAGAGTCGATACAAAGCGTCAGCGACCCATTCTTCTTGCGCACCACCACTATCGGGGAAGCGTATAGACTTCGGGACTCTCGGATGATACCAACTCTCTTCAATTCTGCCAATTGTTCACGCAGGTCTTCCAAGTCCCCTAGAGGAATCTGTCGTACTCTCTCTCTGAACAGCTTGTCTTCGGATCCGGTGTTTGGGGCTCTTGACACACCCCACATCAAATTCACTCTTGGAGAATGCGGCCTGCCATCTCAAGAGCTGAGTTCTGGCTCTTTCTTTCCATTCTGGTGAGAGAGGAGTGTTCTTCGGATAGAACTCCTCGACGGGGATTCCATTCTTTTCTCCCCCCACCAAATCAGACGGTGAGACTGGGGAAGTGTCAGGGCTTGCTCAGCCCTTCCTTCTCTGAGCTAGCCGCTCAGCTGTCGGCTAATTTCCAGCTCTCTTCTCTCTCCACAGTTAACCAGCTGTTGTGGATCTGCTCGTCAGTCCCGCCTACTTAAAGACATCCAGCTCACTTCATTCCTGCCTTCGCCTTGGTCACATCAAAGGAAAACCATCTCCTGTGTTCCTGTTTAAAGACTGGCTTTGCTGACATCGCTTCTGGCTCCTTATCCTGCTTGCTGTTCCTCTACTTGGATCCCTGACTTCTGGCCTGGCTGATTACCCGATCTAGTTACTGAACTCTGGCTTGGCTGATTACCCAATCTGGTTACTGAACTCTGGCTTGGCTGACTACCCGATCCAGTTACTGGACTCTGGCTATGTTTTGACTACGCTTACTCTATTTACCTTTTTATTTTTATTAATAAACAAGTGTGATTTTACTGTACTTCTGTCTCGGTCCGGTTCATGGTTTCTGACAGGAAGCTGGGTTCACTTGTCCCAGCAACATCCGAGCCGGCATCTTCACTGGCGAGGCTGTTATGTTGTGGACTCTGATTGAGATCCTCCCATGGGTTCTTTGCAATGCTTTGGTTAAAATCACTTCAGGAATCATCTCTACCCCCATTTCTTCTTTCTGTCTGTGTGCTTCATGAAGGACAAAGGGGCCTGGCTGCCTCCAATTCAGCTTGACAGATGCCCGTAAACAGGCCACTTCACCAAGCTGTAACACCTTCTCACTCCGGTCCAGATGCCAAATCTTTCCCACTCCTTCAGCTGGGGCCTTCTCTTCTTGAACCAGGCGCTGATAGGCTTGTCTCAACATAGGGTGTACACTTGTTGGAGGGTCCTGCTCTCGGACAAGAGGTGTCAACAGTAGGGGTGCGCATCTTCACTGGCCTCACGATTCGATTCAATTACGATTATCATGTCAACGACTCGATTCAATTCGATTCCACGATGCATCACGATGCATCACGATTACAGTTCGCAAGTGCGCATGGTTTTCATAAAAAATAAAAATAAAAAAAAAAAAGTAGTCAGGTGAATTCCATTTTTTTTATTCTATCTGTTCTTAAGAAAAAAAAGACACAGCAGAGGAGCTCCAGGCTCTCCTCCAAAATACTAAAGGAGATGGTCAGAGACTGCAAACATACTACAGGAGATGTTCAGAGACTGCAGACCTACTACAGGAGACGATCAGAGACTGCAAACATGCTACAGGAGATGATCAGAGACTACGGACATGCTACAGGAGATGGTTAGAGACTGCAGACATGCTACAGGAGATGGTCAGAGCCTGCGGACATGCTACAGGAGATGGTCAGAGCCTGCGGACATGCTACAGGAGATGGTTAGAGCCTGCGGACATGCTACAGGAGATGGTCAGAAACTGCGGACTTAATACAGGAAATGATCAGAGACTGTAGACATAGTACAGGAGATGATCAGAGACTGCAGACAAAATACAGGAGATGATCAGAGACTGCAGACATAGTACAGGAGATGGTCAGAGACTGCGGACATAGTACAGGAGATGGTCAGAGACTGCGGACATAGTACAGGAGATGGTCAGAGACTGCAGACATAATACAGGAGATGATCAGAGACTGCGGACATGATACAGGAGATGATCAGAGACTGCGGACAACAGACATGCTACAGGAGAGGAGGGTCACTTGAGCTCTGGTATCCAGGAGGGCCTTGGTGTAGATTCCCTCCACTTGGATAGGGACAACTGGAGAGGGTCCCACTAGCTTGGCAGGGAATTTGTGTGAAGTAGCAGGTTTGGCCTGTTCAGTGGCTTGTATCTGCACTCCTTTCTTGCGGAAATTCTGATTAGCTTTAGTCTCTCTGTAGTCTGGTGTGCGCTGACTGTCCGATGCCGGATAGTATGAGTCAAAGGGAGTGGGACACTGGGTTGCTCAGAGACACCTACGGGAGCCCTCTGCAGGGGTTTGGACTCCCACCGCAGTCTCCTCATGATGTTGGGTTTTCTGGAGCTTGCTAATGTAGATGGTCGCCCAGTTGACTCCTTCACCGGGGCCCTCTGGAGTTTCCTGCCTGCTTTTGGCATTGTGTTTCAGACTTCACTGGATTTGGGCATACTCGTCGATGATGTCCATCTCCTCTGCAGTTGAAGCAGATCCCTTGGTTTGCTGGCCTCTCCACCTGAGCAACTGTAGAGCTTAAAGACTCTTTGGGCACTGAAACTTCATTGCTGGGTAGTGCAGTGGGCTTGAGGGTCAACAGGGCTCTATCATCTCTATCAGCTGTGACACTTGAGTCTTAAGGAGTTCAATCTGGGGGTCACCGTCAGCTGCGCTGGTCACCCTGACTCCAACAACAGATTCTGGCCTCTGACATTTTCCAGCATGGCCTCCTCTTCCCGCACAATCCGGTTCAGGTCCAGATACTTTAAGATGCCACCATCTTGCCGGGTTCTCAACAGGAGGGTGATATAGTCCAAAGGCTGGGCTCGCCTTATGACAGCTTCTCTCCTCCGTTTTGGTAAGTGTGTTCCAACTGGTATATAAGATCTGAAACTTTCTCTGTGTGCCCAAACACATCCTGCAGAATGTTCAGGTAGACCTGGGCAACAGAATCTCGCTTGCTGAGCTTCAAATTGTGGATGGTTTCTGAGGCAGGCCCTTTTAAGCTCTCTGTGATTCTGTTTCTTGTGGGTCTCAGGAATGTCCCATTCATCCAAAGCTTGTGTGGTCTGGTCCAGCCTTTCTTCAAAGTTGTCCTCCCCTGTAGGCACGGGTTGTCTTCCTGAGAAGGTCCTGAGCTTCCAATACCCAGTTCCAGAGTATGTTGGAGTGTCTTTCTGGCATTTTGACACAAATTCCCCCAAGGCAGCAAAGAATTCTGGTACAATCGTGGTCAGAGGTGACGAGGATGGTGCTTTGAGTATTCCGGGGAACAGGGCCTGTACACAGCATTAAAGTGGTGTATCTTATGAAATGCAATAAGTTCCTGGGCAAAGCCCTCTCACCAATACTTTATACAGTCAGCGGTCCTCTACAGAGCAATCGATCGACTCTCCTGGCTGCAGGGGTGTCACAATGACATCCTGTCTTTTGGCTGTTAAACAGGGTCTCCCTTGTAAACGTCCTCCGTGGTTGCAGGACGTCTTGTTGGAGCTTGCAAACTGTGTGTCCCTGGGCAGGCTGCAATCCCCCTCTCACTCACAGCAACAAAGCAGTTCCTCCTCACATGGGATGCAGAAGACAAGAGGCTTTGCGGTTCCTCCTTTCTTTAAGCGATGCATCCTGGTATTTGTGGTCTAGTGTCTTAAACAGTCAGCTTGCCCTGTGTTATGACTTCATATCCCACACATCTCTGCTGCTGCTTCTTGGAGATTGGCTGTCAGTTTCCTCTGTCTAGGGAAGCTAAAGAGCAAGCAGTTCTGTGTGTGTGAGAAAGGGGAAGGGGGGTGAAAAAGCCCACGCAGCTGCTAGCAGGCAGCTCTCCCCTCATGGCTTGAATCAGTCTTGAAGAGGTACCTGCTACAGAGGCAAAAAGAAAGCCGTTGTTGAAAGAAAGCCTTAAGAAGTCCTGTTTGCAGTTTGTGAAAAGCCATGTGGGGGACACAGCAAACATGTGGAAGAAGGTGCTCTGGTCAGACCAAAATTTTACTTTTTGGCATATAAGCAAAGTGCTATGTGTGGTGGAAAACTAACATTGCACATCACCCTGAACACACCATCCCCACCATGAAACATGGTGGTTGCAGCATTATGTTTTGTGGATGCTTTTCTTCAGCAGGGACAGGGAAGCTGGTCAGAGTTGATGGAAAGATGGATGGAGCCAAATATAGGGCAATCTTAGAAGAAAACCTGATTTGAAATTGAGGCGGAGGTTCACTTTCCAGCAGGACAACGACCCTAAAAATGCAGCCAGAACTAAAGTGGAATGATTTAGATCAAAGCATATTAATGGAAATAGAATGGCCCAATCAAAGTCCAGACCTAAATCCAATTGTGAATCTGTCGCAAGACTTGAAAATTGCTGTTCACAGAAGCTTTCCGTCCAATCTGATAGAGCTTGAGCTATTTTGCAAAGAAGAATGGGCAAAAATGTCACTCCCTAGATGTGCAAAGCTGGTACAGACATCCCAAACAAAGATCTGCAGCTGTAATTGTAGTGAAAGGTGGTTCTGCATAGTATTGACTCAGGGGGGCTGAATACAAATGCATGCCACACTTTTCACATATTTATTTGTAAAACATTTGGAAAAACATTTATCATTTTCCTTCCACTTCACAATTATGTGCCATTCGTGATGGTCTATCACATAAAATTCCAATGAAATACATTTATGTTTTTGGTTGTAACATGACCAAATGTGGAGAATTTAAAGGGGTATGAATACTTTTTCAAGGCACTGTAAAGAAATATATTATTAGGTTATATAAGAATATCTATTATTTTTCAGGCTATGAATATTTTCAACAAGTACAAAAAATACCTGTTGATCTTACCAGAAATGCAGTGTCCTTTTAACTTCCTATGAGCTGAAGAGAGAACAAAACAATCATATTTTTATTTGTAAGCTACTATTCCCCTCATCCCCTATGTAATGGACATGAACAAAGGCAGATATGTTTGTCCAGCCCAGTCTGGGTAGCAACCATGACACCCTCCAGGGATACAGGGGAGGAGTGAGCGTAACCATCCAGGGAAAGGAAGTGGTGTTACTTGCAGGATTACCAGGTACAAATAAAAGAAAAATAGTCTGGAGGAAAAAGTCTGAAGAAAAGAAAACTAATCAGCCACCATCCCTAAGGAGTGGTGAGCTACAAGAAACTGTATTATGATTATATTTTTGAATTTGTTCATGTTTTAACTTTTCTATGATTAACAATTTAATTTTGGCTAGTACTTGGAATCTGAGTCATATAGCTGTATTGTAAGTTTAAATTTATTTTGATAATTCTTGTCAAACAGATGACAGGTTCAGACATTTACCAAATGTATTTTCTATGTATGATCTTTGCCTTGCCTTTTCCTATGCTTTAAAGCTACACATATCAACACAAGGAATAATACAGCTGAAGTGTTGAAAGATGTGTTTACACAAAAAGATTTGCAATGAGGATATTAACTGAATACTATAATATGATTAGTTTACTGTATATTAGTATGTTCTGATATTTGCTCCAGCATGGAAAATCTTTACTATGCTATTATTTTGATTATTTTTATATAAAATATATCATTAATTGCAGTGGACTTTTTCCACTTAGTTACTAGAGAGAGAGCGCGACACTATAATTTTCCCATTAGGCTACTGGGGCTGGTCCCGTAATATTTTCCTATAAGCTACAAGGTACTGGCAATAAGAAATCCGCAAGGTTACCAGGGTATATTTTTATGCAATGGAAATAGAAAAGAAATTCTGTTAAGCTAGTAAAGTGTTCCAAATAATATTCCAAGAGGGTAACTGGTTCTGTCAATAAAAATTCCACTAGGCTATCAGAAACTGACACCATTATGCCCTGTACACACGATCGCACATTCCAACAACAAAATCCATTGGATTTTTTCCGACGGATGTTGGCTCAAACTTGTCTTGCATACACACGGTCACACAAAGTTGGTCGGAAATTATGAACGTCAAGAACACAGTGACGTACAACACGTACGACGAGCCGAGAAAACTGAAGTTCAATATCCAGTGCTCCTCTTCTGCTCGATTCTGAGCATGCGTGGCACTTTGTGCGTCGGAATTGTCTACACACAATTGGAATTTACGCAAACGGATTTTGTTGTCGAAAAATTTGAGATCCAGATCTCAAACTTTGTGTGTCAGAAATTCCGATGGAAAAAGTCTGATGGAGCCAACACGGTCGGAATTTCCGACAAGCTCCGATCACACATTTTCCGTCGGAAAGTCTGATCGTGTGTACAGGGCATAAGTCCTATTCAGTGAGACAGCTAAAAGAGCATGCTGATGTTCAAAATAAAATAACAATTGGCAACCAATCGGAATTCTATATACTGAAGTCAGGCAAGTACAATTTCACCAGCTTTCTATAGGATTTTGTGTTTTTTAGTACTGAAGAAGCCTGTGATGGGCTACCAATATTTAGGCAGGCAAAGACTAAAACATCCTTTAAATTGAACTCATGGCTGCCCACACAACACAAAGCAACATGTTCACTTAATTTTATCCATCCCATCTGCATATACACTTTTCACCACTCTGCTCAACTGCCAGGAGGAACAGGACATCCTTGTGTAAAGCTAGTTGCTGGGGTCATAGCTTACACAGATCTATGAATTCTTGCATTTTTGTGTGACACTTCTGCGTTTTATTACATGGAGTGCTTCACATGCTCCTCCATACCTGTAAGTATTGGTATTCATTTCTTGGGTTGTTGAGCTGTAGTGGATTAAGGCAAGCCATTGCTTTGCCCCAAATGTACAATGTACATGTTTTCTTTAAGATCTCAGGAATTTCAAACAAATGAGCAAAGCTCCAGGTTATCAAAATTCACATTCCAGTTATGCTGTTCAGCAGGAATATTTAGTAGACTATCACTGAAATGTCTTTTTTAAGGAGGGATACCTAACAGGC
Organism: Aquarana catesbeiana; assembly: GCF_042186555.1. Classification (NCBI taxonomy): domain Eukaryota; kingdom Metazoa; phylum Chordata; class Amphibia; order Anura; family Ranidae; genus Aquarana; species Aquarana catesbeiana. The sequence goes on along the minus strand of NC_133327.1, from coordinate 311,722,677 downwards.
ACTCTGTGTATCACTGTAATGTCTTTTTAAGAGGAATACCTAACAGGCACTGTATTGCCTGCGTATAGTTACTAGAGGAAAAAATATATACCAGGGTTCTTCAAAAAGTTTCCACACTTTTTTATAAGTTTCACAGCCATCTTCACCACAGCGTGACAAGTCTTATGCTAAACTGCAAGGTCAGCTGATTTGCCAGACAGAATAGTCATATGACACTCTCAGACATGACCAATTACTACTTCTCCCACCCTCACCATTTCCAATGTAAATATAAAAGTACGGAAACCTTTTGAATACAAGGAGAGGAGGCGCCTCTAAGTGCAGTATTAAAACCAATTTTAATAAAATCTCTGTGCAAAACACTCACATTTTGTAGAATATCATTAAGCATGTAATGTAGCTAGAAGTCCAGGAGGAAAGGGGTCCGTCAGATCCGTCACTAGCTAGCGCTGAATCCTGCTGTGCGTGCGGCTGTGCCTGAACACCGCTGAAGCCGGCCGCGGTGATGAAGTTCCAAAGCGAGGCCTGAGACGCTGATGGAAGGCAGGCGCGGAGCTGTGACGTCACTGGAATGCGACGCGTTTCGTGAGCGTGCGGGCTACGATGGCACGGTAGCCGCGCTCCTTCATCAAAGCTAAGGGTGGATCGTGGAAATGGTTTAAGAAGAGAATGGGGGCGGGGACTGTAGAGAAAAAAAGGGGAAGAAGAAAGAGTGGATTGACAAGAAGGGGGGGGGGGGAAATGGGCAAAGAATGATGGCTGTGTATCTGGTTTATCCAAAAGATGACAGGGTGTATATCAATATATAGGGGGAAAAAAAAAAAAAAATATATGAATATAAAAAATGAAAAAAATGAAAAAAATGATGATGAAAGAAGGAAAAATTAAGGAATATTCTTACAAAAATAAGAATAAAAATAGCACAAAAACAGAAGAAGAATGAAAAAACACAGGATCACATATGTGTGATAAAAAGGAGATAATGAGCATTACTGTAGTAGTTAAAATTAAAATTAACATTAAGGTTAAAATTATTAATACATCTATATACATATACATATATGTGCATATATGTGCACAGATATGTGTTTAGTCAAGTGCATGCGCTTGCGTAAGGGACCCACTGCCGAGTGGCCTCCATGCATGCGCCGCTGTAAACAACATTAGGGAAGAAGAAGGGCCTATTCTTTAAAAAAGGGGGAGGGGGAGGGGGAGGGGGAGCCCATGTATATAGAGATGTACAAGGGTTCTATATAATTCATTTTATGAAAGAAAACAGTCAAAACACAAAACAATGAACCCATCTGACCTTTAGAGGTCAGTGTATGATTATCATTAAAACAGCTTACTCATTGGGTTATTGATGGTAAACTGATATAAAATAATGTAAAATAATGTAAAATAAAATCAAATAGAAGAGTATATTGAGGTATAATATTGTGTTTACAGAATAGTTGCAGTCTCAATGCTTTCGTTGATTCCTCCCGGTGAGAGTACATCTAAAGTATAGATCCAAAAGGTCTCACGTGCACAGAGCCTTTTGAATCTTTCAGCCGCCGGGAGGGACCTCGGGATCTGTTCGATAACCCACACTTTCAGGCCCTCAGTAGAACCTTGGTGGGCTAAGGAAAAATGTCTTGGGACACTGTGCGGATCTGTTCCACCTTCTATGAGCCTTCTGTGTTCCCCAAATCTTCGTCTCAGGGCTCTGATTGTCCAGCCCACATACATTAGGCCACACAGACACATCAGACCATAGACGACGAAATCGGATGAACAATTATAGAATTCCTTTAGCATAAAAGTCTTACCCTTAGTGGTAAAGGATTTTTGTCCATGTTGAACGAAATTGCAGGTTTTGCACAAGGCCTTACGGCACTGGTACATGCCTACTAGGGGGATCAGCGTAGGTACAGACAATACTGTTGGGATGGATTTGAGCTTGCTAGGTGCAATCTTATTTTTAAGATTGGGAGCCCTGCGATAGATGATCCTGGGGCGAATTGGGAGTGATGTTTTTAGATGGGGGGTCTTGGTGTAATATCCCCCAATGTTTTTCCAGAATCCTCTCCATACCTTTATACTTATTATGAAAAGTGGTTATAAACTTGCTAGATCCATCATAAGTCGATGGTTCAGTTCTGGGTTTTGATGGTTTACCTTGCAAGTAATAACTAAAAGCATCTTCCACCAGGGGTTCGGGATATTTTTTGTCGTAGAATTTTTTCTTAAGGGTTTTACTTAGCTCGACATAATCTGAATCCTTGGTACAGTTCTGACGAAGCCGGCAGAACTGTCCTTTTGGAATATTTGTAACCCATTTGGGAAGATGACAACTGTTAAAGTGTAAATAGGAATTACCTGCTGTAGGCTTAGTATAATTTTTAGAAGTAATGATGGAACCATCATGTCCTAATTCCAGATCAAGAAAAGTAATGGTAACCGGGTCGGTGACTGACGTGAAGGACAACCCATAAGGGTTGGTGTTACAATGTTGAACAAAGGAGTTGGTTAGGTCAATGTCCCCGTCCCAGATGATAATTAGGTCATCGATATATCTACCGAAGAATATGATGTTGGCCGCAAAGGGATTGTTTTTGTAGATGAAATTATTTTCCCATAGACCCATCGCTAGGTTAGCGTAAGATGGTGCAAAGTTTGCCCCCATTGCTGTGCCCTGTATCTGTTGGTAATACTCTCCATTAAAGGAAAAATAGTTATGCGTCAAGCAGAACCTTGCTGCTTGCACAACAAACTCAGCTTGGCGCATGTTAATCAGGGGATCTGCGGATAGGAAATACTCCAGTGCCTTCAGTCCGAAGTCGTGTGGAATGGAGGTATATAGTGAGCATACGTCTAGTGAGAGCCAGATGTAGGTAGGCTCCCACTTGTATAGGGACAACATTTCCATAAGGTGAGTACCATCCCGAATATATGATTGTAGCTGGGCAACTATGGGTTGTAAAAATTGATCAATATATAAACTAAAGCCCGTGGTGACACTCTCCATGGCTGCCACGATAGGTCTGCCTGGGGGATCCTCTAAGCTTTTATGAATCTTAGGTAGATGGTAAAAATAGGGTACCTGATGGAAGGTCTTGTGCAAAAAAGACTTCTCAGTTTTAGAGATAATACCTTTTTGCAAGGCAGTGGAGATCAGTTGGTCAGCTTCCATGGCATATTCGGTAGTGGGGTCCTTAGAAAGTTTGACGTATGTCCTGTTGTCTGAAAGTAACCTATATGACTCCTTGAGGTAATCTGCTTTATTCTGTAGTACAATGCCTCCTCCTTTATCAGCAGATTTTATTACCAAATCGTCTCTATGAATGATTTGGTCAAGAGCTTTAATTTCTGAGGGGGATAAGTTATTGGTCTTGGAGGCCGAGGAGGATTCACACAGTTTCTTTAGGTCTGAGAAGACAATTCTGTAGAATGCTTCTATATAGGGGCCCTTAGATTGTGTAGGAAAAAATATTGACTTTGGTTTTAAAGAGGTATGAATAATTGGAGGGGATGTTGCAAGATGCTGGGTCAGTATATGAAGCAATGCGTCATCACCATCAAATACGTCAGAACTATCAGCATCTGGAGAGAGTTCAGGGCTGAGTTCAGTTGGTACTATAGTAGAACTGATCTGGGAATCGGAGTTGCCTAGGGTGTTGGCTAGTTTCTCGGATTGGATATGAAAGTGCCTTTTCAAAGTAAGATTACGTACATAAGCATTTAGATCTTTAAAAAGAACAAAAGGGTTTGGTTTATTCGTTGGTGCAAAGTTGAGTCCTCGACCAAGGAGGGATAAATCTGCGTGGGATAACGTATGTGAAGATAAATTGAATATTTTTATAGTTTGGGGTATTTCAGTGTGTTTGTCTGATTTTCTCTTTTGTCCCCCTCTGCATCCTCTTCTATGAGTTTTCTTTTTCGGGAGGTTTGTGCAAGAGGAGGACTGGGCGCTAAAAAAGGAACAATAGAAGATGGTGTAATACTAGAGGAGGGTGCAGATGAGGGACCACAAGAGATTAAATTGTTCGAGGTAGGTAATGTCTTAATTTGAGAGGATTCTGGTTTAGTGGAGGTAGATGAATTCACTGGGTTAGGAGTGAGAGAAGAACCACTAGACTTGTTTGGAACTTCAATGGGAACAACTGGGACACTGGAGCCAGAGAAAATAGATGGAGTCGGGGTTTGTGGATTAAGGGGCCTATTATAGAATTGATGTAGAGCACGGATGAGTTCATCCTTTTTATTATTATTATCGCCATTATGGAGATGACGAGGCAATGGGTTGGAAAACTGTGAGTGACGATTATTCCGCTGCTGTATGTTAGAAATTCTATCGTTTGAGAAACGAATACTCATAAGAGGTATAGGGGGATGACTAGGGGGTACGGGGTCCTGCCTAGTATGAGTGGGAGGTGTGTAAGGCATATTCTTTTTATTCCATGAAAAAATCCTATTTAGGTTATAATCATCCAGGTCACGTCTCAATTTCCCCATTTTTTTGTTTATGAAATTATCCTCATCTTTTTGTGTTTTCTCTTTTAATATCTCTAACCATGACAATGGGATCTCGGTGGAGGATTTAGATATCTCTTCAATGAGGGAATTGATTAGTTGGTTAGCTGAGTTAAATTTATCCGTACGGTGAGAAATGAGTGTTCCCATCCACTTAGTAGTGCAGAATTCTGCAATACTAGCCCATTCCTTTTTTAACTCTTCGTTCAGGTAGAGGGGACAATCCTTCATCACACGCAGGCCTCTAGGGGAAACTTTTAAGTCAAGTTATTACTTGCAAGGTAAACCATCAAAACCCAGAACTGAACCATCGACTTATGATGGGTCTAGCAAGTTTATAACCACTTTTCATAATAAGTATAAAGGTATGGAGAGGATTCTGGAAAAACATTGGGGGATATTACACCAAGACCCCCATCTAAAAACATCACTCCCAATTCGCCCCAGGGTCATCTATCGCAGGGCTCCCAATCTTAAAAATAAGATTGCACCTAGCAAGCTCAAATCCATCCCAACAGTATTGTCTGTACCTACGCTGATCCCCCTAGTAGGCATGTACCAGTGCCGTAAGGCCTTGTGCAAAACCTGCAATTTCGTTCAACATGGACAAAAATCCTTTACCACTAAGGGTAATGCCGCGTACACACGGTCGGACTTTTCGTCTACAAAAGTCCGACAGCCTGTCCGACAGACTTCCTGCGGACTTTCGGCGGACTTGCAGCAGACTTTCTAACGAACGGACTTGCCTACACACAACCACACAAAAGTCCGACGGATTCGTACGTGATGACGTACACCGGACTAAAATAAGGAAGTTCATAGCCAGTAGCCAATAGCTGCCCTAGCATGGGTTTTTGTCCGTCGGACTAGCACACAGACGAGCGGATTTCGGGGTCCGTCGTAGTTACGACGTAAAGATTTGAAGCATGTTTCAAATCTAAAGTCCGTCGGATTTGAGGCTGAAAAAGTCTGCTGAAAGTCCGGAGAAGCCCACACACGATCGGATTACCAGCCAGCTTTAGTCCGTCGGCGTCCGTTGGACTTTTGTAGACGAAAAGTCCGACCGTGTGTACGCGGCATAAGACTTTTATGCTAAAGGAATTCTATAATTGTTCATCCGATTTCGTCGTCTATGGTCTGATGTGTCCGTGTGGCCTAATGTATGTGGGCCGGACAATCAGAGCCCTGAGACGAAGATTTGGGGAACACAGAAGGCTCATAGAAGGTGGAACAGATCCGCACAGTGTCCCAAGACATTTTTCCTTAGCCCACCAAGGTTCTACTGAGGGCCTGAAAATGTGGGTTATCGAACAGATCCCGAGGTCCCTCCCGGCGGCTGAAAGATTCAAAAGGCTCTGTGCACGTGAGACCTTTTGGATCTATACTTTAGATGTACTCTCACCGGGAGGAATCAACGAAAGCATTGAGATTGCAACTATTCTGTAAACACAATATTATACCTCAATATACTCTTCTATTTGATTTTATTTTACATTATTTTACATTATTTTATATCAGTTTACCATCAATAACCCAATGAGTAAGCTGTTTTAATGATAATCATACACTGACCTCTAAAGGTCAGATGGGTTCATTGTTTTGTGTTTTGACTGTTTTCTTTCATAAAATGAATTATATAGAACCCTTGTACATCTCTATATACATGGGCTCCCCCTCCCCCTCCCCCTTTTTTAAAGAATAGGCCCTTCTTCTTCCCTAATGTTGTTTACAGCGGCGCATGCATGGAGGCCACTCGGCAGTGGGTCCCTTACGCAAGCGCATGCACTTGACTAAACACATATCTGTGCACATATATGCACATATATGTATATGTATATAGATGTATTAATAATTTTAACCTTAATGTTAATTTTAATTTTAACTACTACAGTAATGCTCATTATCTCCTTTTTATCACACATATGTGATCCTGTGTTTTTTCATTCTTCTTCTGTTTTTGTGCTATTTTTATTCTTATTTTTGTAAGAATATTCCTTAATTTTTCCTTCTTTCATCATCATTTTTTTCATTTTTTTCATTTTTTATATTCATATTTTTTTTTTTTTTTTCCCCCTATATATTGATATACACCCTGTCATCTTTTGGATAAACCAGATACACAGCCATCATTCTTTGCCCATTTCCCCCCCCCCTTCTTGTCAATCCACTCTTTCTTCCTCCCCTTTTTTTCTCTACAGTCCCCGCCCCCATTCTCTTCTTAAACCATTTCCACGATCCACCCTTAGCTTTGATGAAGGAGCGCGGCTACCGTGCCATCGTAGCCCGCACGCTCACGAAACGCGTCGCATTCCAGTGACGTCACAGCTCCGCGCCTGCCTTCCATCAGCGTCTCAGGCCTCGCTTTGGAACTTCATCACCGCGGCCGGCTTCAGCGGTGTTCAGGCACAGCCGCACGCACAGCAGGATTCAGCGCTAGCTAGTGACGGATCTGACAGACCCCTTTCCTCCTGGACTTCTAGCTACATTACATGCTTAATGATATTCTACAAAATGTGAGTGTTTTGCACAGAGTTTTTATTAAAATTGGTTTTAATACTGCACTTAGAGGCGCCTCCTCTCCTTGTGTTCTTTCTGCAGATTGTTGGGGCTTAGGTTCAGCTCTTCCAGGAAGGCAGCCATTTGTGTGGACTTTGAAAACTTTTTTTGAACGTTCTATTGAATCCCTTTTTTCCCCACATAGACTTTTTATGGATTTTATTAATCATTATCTCCTGTCATCTACATAATGGGTACATAGGAATGCCCAGCATTTTTGCGCCTTTACTTGCTTATAGTGAAACCTTTTGAATACCACTCATATATTATAAATGAAGAATAGTTGATGCTTGATGATCCATTTGCCAGTTGACTCTGTAATAGCAACCGTGGTTGAGGTTCTTAGACCAGCTCCTCTGAGTGTAAGTGACACCGTGCATGGCAGGTTTTGTAAAACTCCTTTATGTGGCAGTTCCCATGGAGACAGTCAATGGCAAGTAAGCCATCTAAATGAGGTGTAAGCAATGAACTGGTTGGACTCTTCTGTATCTAACATCTGGGCAGTTTTTATTCCTGAAAGGAGAGGCATCAACTTTTGACTGAACATACAATTGTATAGAACCAAACTGTCTGCAGAAATATATCACCTATGGTTTCAATAATCTGCCAATTTCAAACAGAAAATGTTAATGATAGTCTTTTCATTTGATTTCCACTTCAATTTTATAAAAAATAAAACTGTTCAAAATCAATGCAATTTTTTAAAATCAAAACCTGATAGAAAAAGTAAATTACAGTACAAGTACTTCACAGCATAATTACCTTATATATAGACAGAGTTTAGGGACATTGGCGCTGATTTACGAAAGCCGTGCGCCATCAGTAGAGATGAACGGCGAGGCGCAACGCACATTTTTATATTTATGAAACAATGCGCCGGGAACAGAGCACAAACCCCCCATTTACTATAGTGATCTTGGCACATGGGAGAATGCAATCTGTGCGCCACTATGAACATGGCGCTCGGCAACTTCATTTCAATATTAACAGAAGATGGAGGTGCCAATAATATGGGGTGATGTGAGGAAGTTTAGTAACAACTGCCCAAGTAACAAATATGCCCAAAATAGAATGAGAAAGTAACTTTTTGAGAGAAAGCCTGCTGTGTTTGCAAGTACATTTAGAACTGCGTGAGATCAATGTAAGCGGTGTGTATGAGCAAGCGGCTCTTCGTTCAAATGCATTTGTTCACTGCGCAGCCAAAATCTTAGTAAATGTCAAGCAACGCAAATGCAATTGCATGGGTTAAACGGGCGCAGCTCTAAACTTGACATTTTTTTTTTTTTTATCGCTGGTTCACCTTTATGTATTTTTTTAAGGAGATTTGCACACAGGTCATGTTAGCATGTTACGTTGCCAACATGTGACATGCACCTTGTTAATATTATGTAAAAAGACTCGCTCCTCTAGCTCCACCTAAAAGGGCATTTAACGTTCCCCCTCTAATGCATATTATTTCTTTGGGCTAGCTTTTGCTTTTAAAGGAGAACTCCACACTCCATTCTGCAATGCTCTTGTCTCCCCCCTCTAACCCCTTGGATTTCCATGGGCTAACTTTTGCTTTTAAAGGGGAACTCCACACTCCACTCCATTCTCAAAAGGCTGTGAGCTGCCTTCACCAATCCAAACCACATCGGGCGAGAAAAGGGATCGCCCAACTCCCTCCTGAACCATACAAGGCCACATGCTCTCAACATAGCTGGCTGCCTTTGGGGCATGTTGGGCTCAGCCCAATACCAACCACGAAGCATCTTGTACCCACTAGTTTAAAGGGACTTTCCACATTCAGCCTAGGGTTGTCTGGAAGAGGCCCTTGTCCCCCTGAATATGGGAACAAGGCGGTTGACTTTTGGGGTGCCCGAGCCCCTCCTGCCCCAAAGCATCCACCCCCTTTCATGGGCTGGCTTGCTGTGTGTTTGGCTAGGGGTTTGTTAGTGTGTGGGAGGGCCACAATCTTTTTTTAGTTTGGGGTGGGATTTTTCATGTGAGGGTTCTCATTTTAAGCCTTAACATACCCAAATGGTCTTGTATGTATTGGGGGGGGCAGGCTATTTTTTGTTTTGGGTTAAAATCTTGCAGCTGCAATGTAGATTTGTAAGTTTTCTCTAAAGCCGTACATTTTTGAAGCAGCATTTTGGATACATGCTACAGATGCACCACTTTACAGACAGAGTAAGCCCCCCAAGTTACTAGCATTTAAGCAATTTTGCATATATAAAGGCACTGCTCCTTGTTTCATTTTTGGGGTTGCACAAATTGGTGATATTGATATATGTCCTTTAGGATGGGACCTGGGCCCCCATACCCATTTTAAGGCCAATAACTAGAAGATAAGCCAGCCAAGAGTGGATTAGCTAAATTAACGTTATCTAAGTCAGTTCCCATAGACTGCAATGGTATTTGTTGTATAACTTTTGCCCATGTCAGGCTCTTTGTTTGCCCCTTGGACCAGGGGGTGTTTGTCCCATCTGTAATTTTGTAGCATGCTGGATGATGTGCTTAATTTCCTCAAAACCATATTCTGTTAGTGTCTCAAATTAACATACACATGTTTTTATTTTGCTTTCCTTGCTCCTGACCAATAAAATTTGTAGCAAATTTTTATGTTTTATGTGTTTTGTTAATTTTCATGCAACAGATTTCCCAGCAGCAGCTTAACTAGGCTGATTGGCATAGCAAAACAAAAAAAGGTGTGATTTGTCTAAAATCTACTTTCCTGGTGCCTTCATGGTAGCATATGCATGGATTGTGCGTATGCTGCCATGGTTAGTCACCAGGAAAGGAAAATTACATAGAAGTAAGTATTCAATTTTCCATTTTAGTGCAGTGGTGCTCAGCCTCAGTCCTCAAGTACCCCTGACAGGACATGTTTTGGAAATTTATCTTAGCTAAAATCGCTGTCCAAAATACCAAGCTATTGACTGTGACTTAAAGCACCTGTGCAAGATGAAGGAAAACCTGCAAACATGGCCTGTTGGGGGTACTTGAGGACAGGGTTGAGAAGCACTGATTTAGAGCACTGAGCTAAAATCTAGCTCAAGAAATCATATTTTAATGGTGGGCATTTGAGGGAAACCAAGTGAATGTTAGAACCCCTGCTTGTCTTTTTTAGGTTGGGCTTTGTGTCCCTTTTCTGAAAATTGGCTTTACTTCCTGTCACAGCCAAATAGAAAGTGAGGGTAAAACCCTACAAATGTCTTTCCTTGGGGACACACAGGTCAATCTAACTAGTGTCCCCATTAGGCAAATTGCACTCTAACAATTTGTTGTGTACACCCCAAATTATTAGGTATTTTGGGGTTTATTAAAGACAAATCCACTCTGCAATACAAGTGTACTCGCTGCAAATCTGAGGGAAAGCACTGGTGATTTTATCATCCAATCATGTAGAAGCAAAGATGCTGTTTCTTTTATTTTCCTTGTCCCCCTCAAATCTCCAGCAACTGCACTTCCAAGTGCACTTGTAGTGCTTATAGTAAATCAACCCCAAGTTCAAGATACCTAATAATTTTGGGTGTACAGAGCAAAATGCTAGAGTGCAATTTACCTAGGAAAGACATTGGTAGGATTTTACCCTCACTTCCTGTTTGGCTATGTGACAGGAAGTGAATAAATTTGAAGGAGAAAGTAGCAAAATTTAGGAGGTGTCTTCACCCTATCATTTCTGGTTCCCAGAAGCGGTGGCCAGCACACAGGAATTACATCACGCTCCCTACAGGAAGTTGCTTGTACTGCTGCTAATTTCTTCCCACCACCATGCCCTGCTCACTGTTCTCTGAGGAAGTTATGATCCTTATTTGCAAATTAAGAATTTTTTTTAACATGGGGTGGTGTTTGTGTGGGTCCCTAACACACATTCATACATATTAGGGCCAATTTAGACAGGATCCAATTAACCTACCAGCATGTTTTTAGAGTGTGGGAGGAAACTGGAGTACCTGGAGGAAACCCACACAGGCACAGGGAGAACATGCAAACTCCAGGCAGATGGTGTCGCGGGCGGGATTCGAACCAGTGGCCCTTTTTGCTGCTAGGTGAAAGTGCTAAGCACTATACCACTGTGCTGCCCAAATATATATCTATAGATGTAGGTTCTTGTGTCCACCAGCAGAGAGAAGTTGGGTAGATGCCACACTCCCAATTCTGGAGGCATAATAATGGTCTAGCACAGGGGTCTTCAAACTACTGCCCTCTAGTTGTTCATGAACTACAATTCCCATCATGCCTAGTCATGTCTGTGAATGTCAGAGTCTTACAATGCCTCATGGGATGTGTAGTTCCACAACAGCTGGAGAGCAGTAGTTTGAAGATTCCTGATCACTCTAGCATGTCTTGAAAAAAAGGTGGTTTCTCATGTGCCTTGTATAATGCCCAAGAAATATCGTTAGGAAAATACAAGTGGGTCATGGCACATCTACATTCCAAATTTGGCACTTAAGATGGTCATGCACTATGCAATCTGATTGGCCAATCTCTGTACAACTCGATATTTCAGCAAAGTAGGTGATAGGAAGATGCACTTTAACAATTAATTCAAATTATAGGAAATCAAACAGGCACTAAATCTAATTTTTTTAAGATCTAACTGATTGCAGTGTATGGTCACCATTAAGGATCAAGATCTGAAAATATTAATTTATTGGGTTTAGAAACACTTCTCTGTTCTTTATAATGTATTGAAAGATTTGGGTAAAAATAAAAAAAAAACACATTTCAAAGATATATTAGAAGTAATAGGAATGAGATTAGCATCAAAGGGGTTAATTACCTGAAAACATCTACTTATTGTCTAACAAGACACATCCAATGAGATGAAATTAACCAATTGTATTGGGCGTGCGCTATTATCAATGAGAAAACCACAGTTACCCTAGCACCAGTTGCAGTTTACATATTTATTATTGTTTTGCGCTTCAAAGTGCGCTGGTTCGCACATTCAGTTAATGACTTTTCCAGCGCACCAATTAAGGTATGAACTGACGCAACGCATTCTTCTTAGTAAGTCAAACCCATTGTGTTGTTTGCCAAATTGTTATACAAGCAAGTGTGCTTGCCTTCTGTACAACTGTTAGGGCTGATTCGTTCCCAATGCAATTGAAAGTACATGTAGTATTGCTGTGATTTATCATTCATTGCCATACAATTTCAGATGCAGCACTCCTCAAATGCTTAAACTGCAGCAAGGGCAATATTCAAAATGCAGTACAATGCTTCACTATGATGAAAAAGGACCCAATACTATAAATAGTTTATTTTAAAGTACCATGTAGTTTGCTTGCATCCCGAAGAATTGCATGGTGAATGAATCCACATTTGGAATAAATGAGGTATTATTTCTACGTCCATTATTCCAATTCAATTAACTTATCTGCAGAGGTTAAAAGTCAAATGTGGAGCCTAGGACATGATGAGATCATGCTATCAGTTACAACAGAGTAAGACACTGTTAGAGAATAATTGTAAAATCAGGCAACATGTGCCTAAATCCTATTGCTATTCTGTGATGATTTAGCTCTGCAGAATTTGTCATTAGCGTAATATTTAAAGTTGTACTCCAGTATGCAGAAATCGGTAATGTTTTACCCCTTGTCTTGATCATTCAAGCTTCATTTCATCCTCCTATGCTATCAGGGGAGTCAGGTAGTGCCAGCACATCACTGCAGTGATGTCCATTGACAAATTTGCAGACATTATGACTCTCTAAGCTATAGCTAAGCATAGCTTTGTCTAAATGTGAACAGCACAAGACGGTAAACCAAATTCTGTGTGTTACATGGCAAGGCCACCCCATCTAATCAGCCATTCTCTGATTGGACGAAGTAAAAATTGTGACGTCACCACCACTCCCCTCCACCTCATATAATGAGGGAATGCCTTGTATTTATAAAACAAAATACAAGGTATTCTCTGAATGTTGGCAGTGCCTAGCAAGTAACCCCTTGCGGTCAATGTGCAGAGGGAAAACTTGACACAGGCCCTGTAAGATTGCAGCTATTGTTCAAATAGTTTTTTATTAATGCTTCAAGAACATATACAAGAGCATCAGAATATGAACAGCACAGTAAAGATGCATTACAAATAAACAGCTGATATGAGAATGGATAAAGCCACAAAGTAAAAGGAACATAAATCTAGACCACAGCCCAGTAAACATAAAATATCAAACAACAGAACTAAAAGAACGTAAATCAAAAAGATCATAAACAAAGCACCACTAAACAATTTTAAAGAGATAGCACCATCAAAGGAAACCATTATCCCATCTAGGGATGAGCTTCGTGTTCCAGTCGAACCCATGTTCGACTCGAACATTGGCTGTTCGGTCGTTCGCCGAATTCCGAACTTTATGGGCCGTTCGCGCCAAATTCGTGTGGCGCGTCACGGCCCATAATTCACTGCGGCATCGCAGTGCATTGCTGGCTGATGATTGGCCAAGCATGCACTATGACCCGCATGCTTGGCCAATCACAGCGCCGCGTTAACAGAGAGCCGTAATTATGGCTCAGGGGATTTAGTACACGCCCCACACTATATAAGGCCGCCTGCACGGCGGCCCTGTGTAGTGTGTGTTCCGGCGTTCATTGAGAGAGAGAGAGAGACAGACAGTGACATTTGATTTGAGTTAGCTAGATTAGGCAGGACAGTCAGTCAGTTAGCTGCACTTAAAGTGTATTGTCTATATATATGCATCCCAGGTGTTGCATATATATATATATATACACTGTATTCAGTTTAGCTAGATCCGTTCCTGTTATCTTCTAGACTATTTACATTTAGTGCAGTGCGTCCTGCTCACAGTGTTCAGCTAGATCCGTTCCTGTTATCTTCTTACTGACAGGCAGGCTTGTCTTGTTACAGTATTTTGAAGAAAATTACTGGTGTTCTTTTGATCCTATTAGTACCACAGTCAGGCAGCTAGACTATTTACATTTAGTGCAGTGCGTCCACCTCACAGTGTTCAGCTAAACCTACAAGCTAGTGGGGTGCGTCCTGCTCACAGTGTTCAGCTAGATCCGTTTCTGTTATCTTCTTACTGACAGGCAGGCTTGTCTTGTTACAGTAAATACAGCTACCTGAAGAAAATTACTGGTGTTCTTTTGATCCTATTAGTACCACAGTCAGGCAGCTAGACTATTTACATTTAGTGCAGTGCGTCCACCTCACAGTGTTCAGCTAAACCTACAAGCTAGTGGGGTGCGTCCTGCTCACAGTGTTCAGCTAGATCCGTTTCTGTTATCTTCTTACTGACAGGCAGGCTTGTCTTGTTACAGTAAATACAGCTACCTGAAGAAAATTACTGGTGTTCTTTTGATCCTATTAGTACCACAGTCAGGCAGCTAGACTATTTACATTTAGTGCAGAGCGTCCTGCTCACAATGTTCTGCTAAACCTACAAGTTAGTGGGCTGCGTCCTGCTCACAGTGTTCAGCTAGATCCGTTTCTGTTATCTTCTTACTGACAGGCAGGCTTGTCTTGTTACAGTAAATACAGCTACCTGAAGAAAATTGCTGGTGTTCTTTTGATCCTATTAGTACCACAGTCAGGCAGCTAGACTGTCACGGAACGCCCCACACTCCGCTTGAGTGCTTCCGTCATATACCGCTTCCTAAGTTCTGGAACACGAGTCCAATGGATCTGGCTATAGGAACCCCAAGAACTAGACAACACCAGTCTTGGAGTACATCAGAACTACCTTTATTTTGAGATCTCACAGACCTTTATACATCAGGGATGACTCAAAGCTAACCTAATTAACATGACCTAATTTACTACAAAATGTACCCAGACCAGATGACAGTCTTGTGGGCACCGAGCTTCACACATTAATACAATTAACAATACAAACAACAATCTCCCCCCTCCTCAGCCTAGACCATTCGTCTATTAGCCAGTGCTGGTGGCTAATGTGATCAGCTCTCTCAATTAACATAAACACATGTTGTTAACACCAGCATCTCCTCACAGGATGTGTCCCAACAGAATGAATCAGTCTTATCAGCAGGGGGCTGCTGGAGGAATCCCCCCTCCCTCTTCAGGGACACAAATCTACAGTAAGGAGTCCCCATACAATATATACATGACTGAGTCCGATGAATACAGTTCAGACTGGATTTCTCATTCACCTCAAATGCTAGGGCCCATAATCGGTGGGCAACAGGCTTGCATACAGTCCTCTCCAACAGCCTCTGCTCCGGCCAGGTCCGTGACATTTCTCCCCTTTCGGCAGGAGACTAACACAGGAGGAGACCCCAGACGGGTTGACTCCGAAGTTAGTCCATAGTTCCAGTCCTCTACTGCCTGTACCCACACAGTACCCCAAACAAATTATTCCAAACAGTGTATTACTCACCCAGCCATCCTCTGCCTCTCTCAGAGAACATATCTGCCGCTGGGGAGAGGCCCGGACTGACCCTTCTCCCTGGAATCCTTTCTGCCGCTGGAGAGAAGACAGGGGGACTGGGCTCACTCCATCCTGCTGTTGGGGATCTGGGCCGACTGCCCAGCATCCCTGGGGTATACAGGTGGGGACTGAAGCCCCATCAACTGACACCAGATCAAGCTGCAGTTGTGAGGTGATGACTGCATTCTCTCCTTGGACCTCCACAATTGCTGCAGGTGTGGGGCAGAGGTCTTGGACCCTCTGTCCGGTTGCCAGCACTTCTGCTGGGGGTTTGCCAGGTGGTTCCTCCTCTACAGAAACGTCTATTAAATCCCCAGTCTTTGGAATTGGTAAAAGTGTGGGACAGAGGTCTTGGACCCTCTGTTCAGTTACCAGATCTTCAGCTGGAGAAGTTTGTTTTAACTCCGTAGATGCTGCTGGCAGAAAATCACATGTCCCTGTCAGTGTTGTGGGAGAAAGGCTGACTACCTCTTCTCTCAGGAAGGCTGAAGCCACTGTTGGTGCTGGGCAGAACACAGTGAACTTTGGCCCTGATAGCAGCTCTTCTGCTGGAGGCTCATCAGGTTGTTCTTCCTCAGCAGAAAAGTCTATTAAATCCTCTACCTCTATAACTGGTGTCTGTGGATAGAGGTTCACCATCTCCTGTCCGTGGAACTCAGAAGATGCCATCAGTGCTGAGCAGAGCGCAATGAAGTTTGGCCCTAATCCCAACTCTTCTGCTGGGGGCTCACCCGATGGTTCTTCCTCAGCAGAAAAGTCTATCAAATCCCCTGTCTCTGCAACTGGTGTCTGGGGATGGAGGTTCACCATCTCCTGTCCATGGAACCCAGAAGATGTTATCAGTGCTGGGCAGAGGTTAGCAGAGCTCTGCCCTGTTGTCAGCACTTCAGTTTTGGGGATGGCAATCTCCAGATTTTCCACTGCAGATTCTCTGGCATGCTGCTGGACAGGCACATTCCTCCATCCAAGATCATCCCATGCAGAAACAGGATCATCAAGGTCAGTCAGCACTTGCTGCATCCGCCATAAGACCTCCGCCTCCATAGCTGTGGGGGCAGGTTGGCAAAGCACACTATCGCTCTGCCACATTGCCGACTCTTCAGCCAGGATTTCAGGGTTGTCAGCTGGTATTTCCTGATGGTCCCAGGCAAAGGGAGCCCAGCCCTGGCACTGAGCAATGTCTAGCAGCCGTCTGTAGGCGATCTCTAGCTTCCATTCCTGAACGGCCAGAAACTCCAAATCTTCCTGTGCCCAGTGCACTTCCGAAATGTTCAGTAGCCCTTCTCTGAAATCCATGATTTCGTCCACCCGCCGCTCCAAATCACTCCCAAAGTTAGGGTCCCCTGTCAGCTTCACAAACAACAGTCCCAAGCCGCCGTAGCTTAAGCCTTCCGTTGGGCTGTCATCCGCTATCCAGGGACATGCTTGAGATACATGCCACCGGAGGGCTCTGTAGCTCTCATCCAGCTTCATCTCTGCCCAGACCAGCCTGCTTAATTCAGCTGTCTGCTTCTTGTGTGGTTTTTCTCCCAAAAACCGCACCCGCAGTCCGTACTGCGACCAGTACCTTTCCTCGATGGAGGGGAGAACTTTTCCCTGGTGTCGCTGCTCACGGGCTAGCGCTTCCTTCCAGAGTTTGCAGCGAATAGAATCACACCATCCCAGCAGGACCTGCTCCGATACTGGTCCTCTGTGCTGTATCTGCATCTCTCGCAACCTCCTTCTGAATTCCTCATCCATGGCGGCTGGTATCTGTACCTCTCCTCTTCTGCTATCTGGACCTTGGATCCAGATGGAAGTTTGGATGTCCCAGACTTCAGGAAGCTTTCCCGCTGCTTGCCACCAATGTCACGGAACGCCCCACACTCCGCTTGAGTGCTTCCGTCATATACCGCTTCCTAAGTTCTGGAACACGAGTCCAATGGATCTGGCTATAGGAACCCCAAGAACTAGACAACACCAGTCTTGGAGTACATCAGAACTACCTTTATTTTGAGATCTCACAGACCTTTATACAGCAGGGATGACTCAAAGCTAACCTAATTAACATGACCTAATTTACTACAAAATGTACCCAGACCAGATGACAGTCTTGTGGGCACCGAGCTTCACACATTAATACAATTAACAATACAAACAACAATCTCCCCCCTCCTCAGCCTAGACCATTCGTCTATTAGCCAGTGCTGGTGGCTAATGTGATCAGCTCTCTCAATTAACATAAACACATGTTGTTAACACCAGCATCTCCTCACAGGATGTGTCCCAACAGAATGAATCAGTCTTATCAGCAGGGGGCTGCTGGAGGAATCCCCCCTCCCTCTTCAGGGACACAAATCTACAGTAAGGAGTCCCCATACAATATATACATGACTGAGTCCGATTAATACAGTTCAGACTGGATTTCTCATTCACCTCAAATGCTAGGGCCCATAATCGGTGGGCAACAGGCTTGCATACAGTCCTCTCCAACAGCCTCTGCTCCGGCCAGGTCCGTGACATAGACTATTTACAGTTAGTGCAGTGCGTCCTGCTCACAGTGTTCTGCTAAACCTACAAGTTAGTGGGGTGCGTCCTGCTCACAGTGTTCAGCTAAACCTACAAGTTAGTGGGGTGCGTCCACCTCACAGTGTTCAGCTAAACCTACAAGCTAGTGGGGTGCGTCCTGCTCACAGTGTTCAGCTAGATCCGTTTCTGTTATCTTCTTACTGACAGGCAGGCTTGTCTTGTTACAGTAAATACAGCTACCTGAAGAAAATTGCTGGTGTTCTTTTGATCCTATTAGTACCACAGTCAGGCAGCTAGACTATTTACAGTTAGTGCAGTGCGTCCTGCTCACAGTGTTCTGCTAAACCTACAAGTTAGTGGGGTGCGTCCTGCTCACAGTGTTCAGCTAAACCTACAAGTTAGTGGGGTGCGTCCACCTTACAGTGTTCAGCTAAACCTACAAGCTAGTGGGGTGCGTCCTGCTCACAGTGTTCAGCTAGATCCGTTTCTGTTATCTTCTTACTGACAGGCAGGCTTGTCTTGTTACAGTAAATACAGCTACCTGAAGAAAATTGCTGGTGTTCTTTTGATCCTATTAGTACCACAGTCAGGCAGCTAGACTATTTACAGTTAGTGCAGTGCGTCCTGCTCACAGTGTTCAGCTAAACCTACAAGTTAGTGGGGTGCGTCCACCTCACAGTGTTCAGCTAAAGCTACCTGTAGAAGGTTGGTGGTGTTCTCATACTACAGGCAGGCAGTTGATTTTGCTAGCTGCAGTATCAGTACATATATATATATATATATATATATATATATCCCAGCTTAGTGCAGCTACAGGCCATTAGTATGTCTGGAAGGCCAAGAAGGAGAGGCAGACAGTCACAAGCCAATAAGAGAGGGCAAGCAGGCTCTGTGTCTAGTGCTGGTCGTGGAGACGGTGCATCCTCATCAGCACGTGGCCATGGGACACGCTTGGCCTTTTTTTCGGCAGCTGGCCATGTTGAGCCACAACATGCGGAAGACTTGGTCGAGTGGATGACCAAGCCGTCCTCATCCTCCTCATCCTCTCTCACCCATGCCCAGGGTACTTTGTCTGGCAAAGCAGCGGCCTCTTCCCTCGGCTCAATGTCATCAGTGACTCCTTCCCTAGCCCCACCATGTCCTCCTGAGGAGTCCCTCGAACTGTTTGACCACAGTGTTGGGTACATGCTCCAGGAGGATGCCCAGCATTTGGAAGGCTCTGATGATGATACTGAGCTCGATGAAGGCAGTAACATGAGCACGGACAGAGGGGGTGCCCAAGAAGGACAGCAATCTGGCAGTCATGCTCCCCCTGCTGCAGCATACTGCCAGGTTTGCTCCAGTGATGAGGAGGGAGGGGATGATGAGGTCACTGACTCAACGTGGGTGCCTGATAGGAGAGAGGAGGAGGAGGAGGCGGCACATCACCAACGAGGCAGGATGCCCTCCAGGGGCCAGCCTAAGGGCAGCACATTGACTGCATCACACCCCAAAGCTCCACATGTGCAGGGCGCTGCAGTCTCTGCGCGTTATTCAAAAAGTTCTTTGGTGTGGGCCTTTTTTGAGACGAGTACATCAGATCGCACCGCTGCTATTTGCAACATATGTCTCAAGCGTATCTCGCGTGGCCAAAACATCTCCCGCTTGGGTACCACATGCTTGACCAGACATATGTTGACCTGCCATGCAGTTCGTTGGCAAGCGTATCTAAAAGACCCACACCAAAGAACAAAGAGGACCTCTCCTTGCTCCTCATCAGCTGAGATTTCCAACCCCACTAGACCTTCAGTCCTCTCTGAGACCTGCACTGAGAGGAATGAAGGTGTAGAATTAGGTGTGTCACAGCCAAGTACTTGTGGGCAATCTGATTTTGGTACACCGACGTCAGATTGTACCAGGCAAATTTCCCTGCCCCAGCTGCTGCACCGCCGAAAGAAGTTTGCTCCCAGCCATCCACATGCCCAGCGGTTGAATGCTAGCTTGGCAAAATTGCTAGCACTTCAACTGCTGCCTTTTCAGTTGGTAGACTCTGCCCCCTTCCGTGAGTTTGTGGAATGTGCGGTTCCTCAGTGGCAGGTACCCAAACGCCACTTTTTCTCACGGAAGGCGATTCCAGCTCTCTACCAGCATGTGGAAGGCAATGTCCATGCCTCGCTGGACAGGGCGGTCAGCGGTAAGGTGCATATTACCGCTGACTCATGGTCCAGCAGGCATGGACAGGGACGTTACCTAAGTTTCACGGCGCATTGGGTGACTCTGCTGGCAGCTGGGAAGGATGCAGGACAAGGTGCAGTAGTGTTGGAGGTTGTTCCGCCACCACGCCTCCAAAATGCTAATGATTGTGACACACCTCTCTCCTCCACCCCCTCCTCTTCTTCTTCCTCCATGGCCTCTTCCTCGGAACCAGCGGTGCTCCGTAGTCGTTCAAGGGGCTACACAAGTACGCAGGCCAAAAGATGCCATGCGGTACTTGAGCTGGTGTGCTTGGGGGACAGGAGCCACACTGGGGCAGAGGTTCTGTCAGCTCTGCAGGGGCAGGTTCAGAGGTGGTTGACGCCACGCCAACTTAAGGCAGGAATGGTGGTTTGCGACAATGGCACCAACCTCCTCTCTGCCCTCCGACAGGGACAAATGACCCATGTGCCCTGTTTGGCTCACGTCCTTAACTTGGTGGTGCAGCGGTTCTTGGGCAGGTACCCGGGCTTACAGGATGTCCTGAGGCAGGCCAGGAAAGTCTGTGTGCATTTCCGCCGGTCATATAATGCCAGTGCTCGGCTGACGGACCTCCAAAAGGAGTTTAACCTGCCCAAGAGCCGCCAAATCTGTGACATGCCCACCAGGTGGAACTCAACGTTGGCCATGCTGCAGCAGCTGCACACGCAGCAGAGGGCCATCAATGAGTACCTGTGCGTCTATGGCACCAGGACAGGGTCAGGGGAGCTTGGTTTTTTTTCCCCACGCCAGTGGGCCATGATCAGGGATGCATGCACTGTCCTGTCACCATTTGAGGAGGCCACGAGGATGGTGAGCAGTGACAGTGCATGCATCAGTGACACTGTCCCCCTTGTCCACCTGTTGGAGCACACGCTGCGTGGAATAATGGACAGGGCACTTGAGGCAGAACAGAGGCAGGAAGAGGAGGACTTCCTTAGCTCTCAAGGCCCCCTTTATCCAGACAGTGTTCCTGCGTGCCCGCCGATCACACAGGAAGAGGACGAGGAGGAGGAGGAGGAGGAGGAGGAAGATTGTGTCAGTATGGAGGTGGAGCCTGGCACTCAGCATCAGCAGCAGTCTTTAAGGGATCAGTCCCAAGAAACACATGGACTTGTACGTGGCTGGGAGGAGGTGGCTGCGGACCATGTTGTCCTTAGTGACCCAGAGGACTCCGGACCGAATGCCTCAGCAAACCTACGCTACATGGCCTCCCTGATCTGCGTAAGGATCCTCGTATTCGTGGTATCAAGGAGAAGGACCAATACTGGCTGGCAACCCTCCTTGATCCACGTTACAAGGGTAAGGTTGCGGACCTTATCTTGCCATCGCAGAGGGAGCAGAGGATGAAACATCTTCGGGAGGCCTTGCAGAAAGGTCTGTGCAACGCGTTTCCAGAGACTGGGAGGTTACAAACTCCTGTTTCTGGACAACGTGTTGCTGAGGCTTCGGTCAGTCAAAGAAGGAGCGGTGGAGAAGGTGGCCGTCTGACCGATGCGTTCAGACAATTTTTTGGTCCGCAGCCCCAAGGTATGATCGGTTCCAGCAACCATCGCGAGCGTCTGTTTTACATGGTGCAGGAATACCTAGGGGCAAGATCAGACTTGGACACCTTTCCCACCGAAAATCCTCTGGGTTACTGGGTCTTGAGGATGGATCACTGGCCAGAGCTTGCACAGTATGCAATTGAGCTACTGGCCAGTCCTGCATCCAGCGTTCTTTCGGAACGCACATTCAGTGCTGCTGGAGGCGTGGTAACCGATCACAGGGTGCGTCTGTCCACTGACTCGGTCGATCGACTGACCTTCATAAAAATGAATCAGTCTTGGATCACCACCAGCTACCAAGCACCTGATGCTGATGTAACCGAATAATTTTTTTTGAAATCTCAGATCCCTTCAAAGACTGCCTATGCTGATGCTGAGTGACTATCCCTGAGTAATTATCCTCTTCCTCCTCAATCATCACGCTGATAGCTTGTAAGAACATTTTTGGTTCTGGGCGCCACCACCAGTGCCTAAGGCACAATTTTTCAGCCCCTGTTTAACAGGGGCGTGTAATTACAATTTTTGATGTAATACTTTGCAGCAGGGCTCGTTCCTGCATTCCAACTAGAGTGTCTGTGAGGGGTTGCAGTGTTGTGGCACCAGCACCAGCGCCTAAGGCCCATTTTTTCTGCCCCTGTTTAACAGGGGCGTGTAATTACAATTTTTGATGCAATACTTTGCAGCAGGGCTCGTTCCTGCGTTCCAACTAGAGTGTCTGTGAGGGGTTGCAGTGTTGTGGCACCAGCATCAGTGCCTAAGGCCCATTTTTTCTGCCCCTGTTTAACAGGGGCGTGTAATTACAATTTTTGATGCAATACTTTGCAGCAGGGCTCGTTCCTGCGTTCCAACTAGAGTGTCTGTGAGGGGTTGCAGTGTTGTGGCACCAGCACCAGTGCCTAAGGCCCATTTTTTCTGCCCCTGTTTAACAGGGGCGTGTAATTACAATTTTTGATGCAATACTTTGCAGCAGAACTCGTTCCTGCGTTCCAACTAGAGTGTCTGTGAGGGGTTGCAGTGTTGTGGCACCAGCACCAGTGCCTAAGGCCCAATTTTTCAGCCCTTGTTTAACAGGGGCGTGTAATTACAATTTTTGATGCAATACTTTGCAGCAGAGCTCATTCCTGCGTTCCAACTAGAGTGTCTGTGAGGGGTTGCAGTGTTGTGGCACCAGCACCAGTGCCTAAGGCCCAATTTTTCAGCCCTTGTTTAACAGGGGCGTGTAATTACAATTTTTGATGCAATACTTTGCAGCAGGGCTCGTTCCTGCGTTCCAACTAGAGTGTTTGTGAGGGGTTGCAGTGTTGTGGCACCAGCACCAGTGCCTAAGGCCTAATTTTTCAGCTCCTGTTCAACAGGGGCATGTAATTACAATTCTTGATCTAATATTTCACAGCAGGGCCAAGTGAGGGCTTACAGTGTTGTGGCCACAGCAACACCTAAGGCCCAAATTTCTGCTGAGTATATAGGGCAGGACCCTACTTTCAAACAACTAACTTACAAACGACTCCTACTTGCAAACGGAAGGAGACAACAGGAAGTGAGATGAAATCTACCCCTAGGAAGGGAAATTCTCTCCTGTAAGAGTTAATATGGGAAAAACATTTCTCCTTTCCACTGATGCTTTCCAATCCATTGGGACAAAAAGTGAGGTGAAATCTTCTGAAGAGGAGGAAAGACAGCAAAACAAATGTCACAGGGGTGATAACCCTTCCCTATGTTTTCCAAAAAGCTTAAAAAAGATTTTTTTGGCTGGAGCTAAACACGTTAAAAATGTACCCGTTCAAAATTACAAAGAGATTCTACTTAACAACAAACCTACAGTCCCTGTCTTGTTTGCACCGCCTGTATACTGCTGTTCAGAGTATATAGGGCCTGGTGGCCCCACACCTTTCCTTATTTTAATTTGGGTGTGGGGTTCCCCTTAATATCCATACAAGACCCAAAGGGCCTGGTAATGGACTGGGGGGTACTCATGCCGTTTGTCTCACTGATTTTCATCCATATTGCCAGGACCCGACATTACATTAAACCCGCAAGCAGTTTTAAATGAGATTTTTTCCTTTAAAAATGACATTTGGTGCAGGGACTGTTCTAAACACGGGAAACACGCGTCACTTTACAGGCATACTATAGACACCCCTCAGGTACGATATTTAAAGGAATATTTCACTTTTCTTTTTTTTACTTTAAGCATCATTAAAATCACTGCTCCCGAAAAAACGGCCGTTTTTAAAAGTTTTTTTGCATTGATACATGTCCCCTGGGGTAGGACCCGGGTCCCCAAACCCTTTTTAGGACAATACCATGCAAATTAGTTTTTAAAATGAGCACTTTTGATTTCGAACGTTCGAGTCCCATAGACGTCAATGGGGTTCTAACGTTCGTGCGAACTTTCGGTCCGTTCGCAGGTTCTGGTGCGGGGGGGTGTTCGGCTCATCCCTAATCCCATCATCAAGCATTCGTATTAGGGAATATCTGAGTCTAATGCCCCGTACACACGGTCGGATTTTCCGATGGAAAATATCCGATCGGATATACATGTCCCCTGGGGTAGGACCCGGGTCCCCAAACCCTTTTTAGGACAATACCATGCAAATTAGTTTTTAAAATGAGCACTTTTGATTTCGAACGTTCGAGTCCCATAGACGTCAATGGGGTTCTAACGTTCGTGCGAACTTTCGGTCCGTTCGCAGGTTCTGGTGCGGGGGGGTGTTCGGCTCATCCCTAATCCCATCATCAAGCATTCGTATTAGGGAATATCTGAGTCTAATGCCCCGTACACACGGTCGGATTTTCCGATGGAAAATATCCGATCGGAGCGTGTTGTCGGAAATTCCGACCGTGTGTGGGCTCCATCGGACATTTTCCATCGGATTTTCCGACACACAAAGTTGGACAGCAGGAGATAACATTTTCCGACAACAAAATCCGATCGCGTCAATTCCGACCGTGTGTGGCCTGTTCCGACGCACTCAGGGAGGGCAAGCCAGGACGGCCACTTTCAAGCTCCGTCAGTGTGGTTTGATGTAGGATTCCGGCCTCAGGCCCAACTGAGCCAGCATAGTTGGCCGAATGTTTCCTTAAAAAGTTATGGAGAACACAGCACGCCAGTATAATATGGTTCAGTTTATACTCCGCCATATGGATGGGTGTCAGAAATAGTCGGAACCGTCTGGCCAGGATTCCAAATGTGTTCTCCACCACTCTTCGGGCTCTGGCCAGCCGGTAATTAAAAACCCTCTGTTCCGGGGTGAGGGTCCTCATTGGGAATGGCCGCATCAGGTGGTCCCCCAGCACAAACGCTTCATCAGCAACGAACACGAATGGGAGTCCTTCCACATTGTCCTCTGGAGCTGGCAAGTCCAAGCTGCCATTCTGGAGATGCCTGTAGAACTCCGTCTGGGCGATGACTCCACCATCGGACATCCGGCCATTCTTCCCCACGTCCAGATACAAGAAGTCGTAATTAGCCGACACCACCGCCAACATCACTATACTATTAAACCCCTTGTAATTATAATAGTACGACCCCGAGTTGGGTGGTGGGACGATGTGGACGTGTTTCCCATCAATTGCCCCTCCGCAGTTAGGAAAGTCCCACCGCTCGGCAAAGTGGGAGGCCACAGTCTGCCATTCCTGTGGCGTGGAAGGAAACTGTTGAGGAAAAAACAATAAACATTACTATTTTTACTCTGAAACATGGCAAGCAGATTAGACACAAACATTATGGGGCAACCTCCAGATAGCATTTATTAAGGGGAATTTAACAACACCAAAGTATAAGGTACACCTATCATATTCCCCCTCCCCCCCTCTCATGGGCCATTTCTAACATTATAGGGGGGTTGGAATCTTGGACAGGTAACCCTCTTCACTTCATTGAGAGATGAATGCCTAAATAATGGGTATTACTTGGAACAGCCCCTCCTTAGTTACACTATTGGCAGACCACTGGACAGGTAAGAAGTGTCATAATACAAAGATATAAATACACACTGTACACATTTGAGGACATTTGGACATTCTGCTATTACCTATCAAGATAATAATAGGATACAAAAACTTTAAACAGTACCATTGGAAAGTATACAGGCAGGCCCTTGCACTACATGCTTTAGGGAATTCATCCATAAATATGACCACAAAAGAGATGGGTATAGTGTGTATGGGTTTGGCAAAGTCAGCAGATAGATGATTGAGGATACATAGAGAATTGGGATCAACTGACTTAGCAGTTGGGGGAGGGAGGGTTACTAAAAATTATTTGGGGACACCACAAAAAAACTTCTGGCACTCTGCCTGAATTTAAAGCTAAAATAACATTTCCAAACATTTTAGGGGGTGTTTGGGGTAAAGCACTACTATGGAGCTGATAAAATACATTGTTAAGTGACTACATGAGGTGAATATAGGGCAGGAGACACCATGCTGGGGAGGTTAGTGAAGGGCAAATATGTATGAAGGACATAAAATAATAATGACATAAAAATCCATGATGCATGAGGACAAAGGGGACATTCACAGCATATTACAATCATGGTAATTAGGGAATGAGGAAAGAAATACAATATATTAGCAAACATTCAATACAATAAAATGTGATATTAAAGGAAAAAATCTTACCTTCATATACTCCTTCTACAGGACCTGTATGATGGCAGAACAGGTCTCTGGGATGATGATCCCCAGAGCCTGGGGGGAGATGCCTGTCGAGAACTTCAAGTCCTGCAGACTTCTCCCTGTCGCCAAATACCGCAGGGTAGCGACCAGCCTCTGCTCCGGAGTGATGGCTTGCCTCATGCAGGTATCCTGCCTGCTGATATAGGGGGTCAGCGAAGCCAACAAACGGTGAAACACGGGGTCCGTCATCCTGAGAAAGTTCCTGAAATCATCAGGATTATTCTCACGGATCTCACAGAGCAAAGGCATATGAGAGAACTGGTCACGCTGAAGCAACCAATTCTTGGTCCATGAACTCCTCCCCACCCTGTTCATGGACTGGACTTGTGTCAAGGTAAGGACCCCAACACCAAGCCCCCGCACAGCACGAACTCTACGAGGAGTACGCATACGAAACATGGCTAGAAAACGGTCGGCTGCTCAGAACGAAGTAACAGAACGCACTGAAGAACAGCAAGGCCTGTGAAGAGCGACCTGAAAAACAGTAACGAACGAACAAGAATACAATGACTACCTAAAGTCACGCGGAACTTGCTTGCACGCACTGAAGAGCAGATACAAACCCACAAGCACAAACTGAACGGCAGAAAACGGTCTGAAAGCCACGAGTCTGAAAAAGCGCGAATCGTCTCTCACCAAACTTTTACTAACACGAGATTAGCAAAAGGAGCCCAAAGGGTGCCGCGCTTGGTTCTGAACCGGCCTTTTCTAGTCTCGTCGTACGTGGTGTACGTGACCGCGTGGTTGGCGATCGGAAATTCCGACAACTTTGTGCGACCGTGTGTAGACAAAATAAGTTTGAGCCAACATCCGTCGGAAAAAATCCTAGGATTTTGTTGTCGGAATGTCCGAACAAAGTCCGACCGTGTGTACGCCCTATAACAGGCCCATATATTATGGTTGCGGGGCCGGGCGACGTGGCTCCCAAATAAAGTTGACGTCCTTTTTTCCCCACAAATAGAGCTTTCTTTTTGTGGTATTTGATCGCCTTTGCGATTTTTATTACAAATAAAAAAAGAGCGACAATTTTGAAAAAAACGCAATATTTTTAGTTTTTGCTATAATAAATATCCCCCCAAAAATATATAAAAATTTTTTTTTTCCTCAGTTTGGGCCGATATATATTCTTCTACATATTTTTGGTTAAAAAAAATCACAATAAGCGTATATACATTGGTTTGCGCAAACGTTATAGTGTCTACAAACTAGGGGATAGCTTTATGGCTTTCTTCTTATTATTATTTTTTTACTAGTAATGGCGGTGATCTGCGATTTTTATCAGGACTGCGACATTATGGCAGACACATCGGACAATTTTAAAACATTTTTGGGACCATTGTCATTTTTACAGCGATCAGTGCTATACAGTTGCATTGATTACTGTAAAAATGTCACTGGCAGTGAGGGGGTTAACCACTAGGGGGCAGTGAAGGGGTTAAGTGTGTCCCAGTGTGTGTTCTAACTGAAGGGGAGTTGGGATTGTGCAGGGGAGATGACATTTTGCTGTTAATACTCTGTATGAACAGACGTCTGTTCTCCCCTCAGAGAACCGGAAACTGTGTGTTTACACACACAGATCCCAGTTTTTGGTGTTCCCTCGAGCGATCGCAGGAGCCCAGCGGTGATCGCGACCGCCAGACACTCTCATTAGCTCCGTGGGCAAGAAGGGGGCCCCTAGTGGCCGTCTATGTTACCAACTTAACATGACGTCGATTCGCGCAGCCGAGCCATGTTGCCGCAGTACAACTGCGGCGGCTGGTAGGCATGTGGTTAAATTCTCCTTAGATATCCAAGTTAATGTTGATATGGGATTTTTACGATAATGAAGTTGGATAGTCAGAATTTAGAAATCCCCCTAAAGAGTCTAGTGGATGTCCTTAATATATGTGTAGCCTTGATGAAGCCACTTTTAAACTCTAAAGGAGGGAATTAAGTATTCATACATTGTAAATGGAGGGTCAACTAACATTTGAGAGCGGGAGCTAACCACTGCGTCCCACACATGCAGGGAAGCTTGAATGGATAGGACTGCATTATAAAACATAGGGAGACCAGCTATCCCTGCCAATAACAAGGAAGTAAGGTCCCTATCCTGAATCATAGATTTTTCAATAGACACCCAAAGTTGGTCAGGGGGTTTTGCGAGCCATGCGGGTAACTGTGCTAAAAGAACCGCATGGTGGTAATTACGTAAGATCGGAAATCCAACTCCATCAATATTCTTAGGTTTGGTCAGAATAGAGAAAGCCAGTTTTGGAGATTTGCCTTGCCACAGATACTGCTTAAAAAGTTTTTCAAAACTAGAAAAGAAGCTGGGAGGGATAGGGTTAGTCCTAAAGTAATACAACATTTTGGGGAGAACTAGCATTTTTATAGCAGTTATGGTGCCCAACCAAGTCAATTCATAGGAAGCTATATGAGATAAATCAGTTCTGATTTTTTGGATGAGGCTGGGGAAGTTAACCTTAAGGGATGCAGCTGATGAAGCAGGGCGTTTAATCTCTAAATAGGCTATTTTACTGGTCTCTCATTTAAATGGATATATAGCGTTTTCATAGATGCTAAGGTTTGGGGGCCACGGCCTATAGACATGAGGATTTAGACACATTCAATTAATAAAATGAAACTGCATTACATTTTTTCAAGACATTTTTTACTGTTGCCAGGGAAGAAGCGGGATTTGTAAGTGTCAGGACAATATTGTCAGCAAATAAGCCTAATTTATGTGCGTATTGGGCTACCTTAATTTCCACTAATGTCTGGATCTACTCTAATTGCCTCAGCCAAAAGCTCCATTAATATAGAAAAAAAGCAAAGGAGATAAGGGGCTTCCCTGGCGAGTAGCCTCCCTTTAACAAAGCCAACTTGATCTGGCTATAGGAGTGCAAGAGTAACATCCACCAACCTTTGAGCAAGTACCTTGGCATAGATTTTTAGGTCTGTATTTAAAAGTGATATAGACCTAAAATTCTGTGGAGCATGCGGCTCCTTTCCTGGCTTGGGCAAAGTAATAATTCTAGCATGCAACATTTCTAGCGGAAAGAAGGCAGAGGATCCAGCTTGATTAAATTATATGCCTAAGTAAGGGGTTATAATTTCTGAATACGTTTTATAGTATTCAGTCATTAAGCTGTCTGCCCCAGGTGATTTATTATTGGGTAAAGCTTTGATAGCCCATAGAATCTTTTCTTCTGAAAGGGGAGTTCAAATGTGCTAAAACGTCATGGGCTATAGATGGTAATGACTGGTAATGAATCTATAAACTCCTTAATGAGCTGATCTGTGGGTTTGGGGATTTCATGGTCATTGTATATTTGGAAGGCGTTAGCGATGGCCTTAGGATGAAACACTTTAGTCTTAGTATCTGGATCTTTCAAAGAGGCCAACTTGGAATGAGCTTGCGTATTTCTAAGATAGTTGCCTGGCAGTTTACTAGCTTTATTCCCCTAAAAATAGTGCAGAGTATTAGGGCATCTCAGGGCTTTTTCATAATCCACTATCGTGAAACGGCTTTAAGATAGGGCCTATTTTTCAAATTTGTTGTTTACAAGTTAAAATAATTTTTTTATTTGCTAGAAAATTACTTAGAACCCCCAAACATTATATATATATATTATATATTTTTTTTCTAACACCCTAGAGAATAAAACAGTAAAGTTAGCCCAATTTTTACTTATATTGTGAAAGATGATGTTATGCCGAGTAAATTAATACCCAACATGTCACGCTTCAAAGTTGCGCCCACTTGTGGAATGGCAACAATCTTTTACCCTTAAAAATCTCCATATGCGACATTTAAAAAATTCTACAGGTTGCATGTTTTGAGTTACAGAGGAGGTCTAGGGCTAGAATTATTTCTCTTGCTCTAACAATCGTGGTGATACCTCACATGTGTGGTTTGAAAACCATTTTCATATGCAGCCGCTACCCACGTATGCATTCGCTTCTGCGCGCAAGCTCAGCGGGACGGGGTGCGTTTCAAATTTTTAAATTTTTTTTTCTTAGTTATTTTACCTTTTATTTTTTAATTTTGCACTGTTCTTTAAAAAAAAAAAGTGTCACTTTTATTCCTATTACAAGGAATGTAATAGAAAAAAAGCATGACAGGACCTCTTAAATATGAGATCTGAGGTCAAAAAGACTTCAGATCTCATATTTACACTAAAATGCAATAAAAATAAATAAATATTTAAATGTAATTTGAGAAAAAAAAAAAAAAAAGAAAAAATGTTGCTTTAAGAGCTATGGGTGGAAGCCACAGAGACCACTTTTATCTGAAAGCGGACCGCCTTCTGAAAAAGAGGATACCATAACAACGCTTCCATAACAACGATATCCCTCTTCAAACAGCCGACGTATAACGACAGCAGTCGGTCCACAAGTGGTTAAGGTCAGCGCAGAGATTAGTTACCTCCTGTATAGGTAAAGAGCGTTTCTCTTTGTGCTGCACTTTAAGATGTTTAAAGTGGTTGTAACCCTAAAAAAATAAGATCCTGTTCATTTAAGGCATGCTGTATAGCACAGTGCTTGTGCTTCGTAATTTTTCCCTTCCTATCTTGTAAAATACCTGGTTGATCCTGCCAGCTCCTTTGTCCCCATCTGTGCTGACCACGGTAATCATGGCTGCTGATCCATGATTACTGTGGTCAGTTTATGTGCCCCCGTCATCCCGCAGATCTGCTCTGACAGGCTTTGACAGTCTCTCTCCTCTCCCCCTCCCTCCCTGTCAGCGTGAGAGTGGCTCTCCTCCCTGGTCCTCCCACCGCTATTCAGTTGGAATATGCAGCATAAATACATGTACCCCCTCCGGTTAAGGCTGCCATCAACAATAGTGTATGTGATTTTTTTTAAATGAAAAGGCTAAATACCTTTTCCAACACTGCCGCTGTGCGGTCACATGATCCCTCTGTGCTGGCTGGCTGACGTCTTAGGGGAATCTCGGCTCTTCATGCTTCTCTCCGTAGATCGGGGAAGACCAGTGGAGGGGGATCACGTGACTGCACAGCTGCGGTGTTAGAAAAGGCGTTTAGCCTTCTCATTTAACCACTTGAGATCCGCGCTATAGACGAATGACGGCTACAGCGCGGACCTGCTTTGCCGGGACGACGTCCATTGACGTCATCCCGTGCATGAGCGGCCTGCGCGCCCCCTGCAGGGCACACGCAGCGCGCTCAGTGATCAGCGAGTCTATGAGACTTGCTTGATCACAGATCGGAGTAAGGGGTTGATCCCGGCCCCTTAACATGTGATCAGCTGTCAGCCAATGACAGATGATCATGTTATGTCAACAGAGCCAGTAATTGGCTATTTTTTCTCCTCGCGCTGACAGCGATCACCGGCGGCCATGAGAGGGACATCAGTCCCGATCACAGAGATCTGCCGCCAGATCACCAGTGCCCACCTGTGCCCCCTGCCAGTGCCACCTAGCAATAGGCAGCAGTGCCGCCTACCAGGGCCCACCAGCGCCACCCATCAGTGCCCACAGTGCCATCCATCAGTGCCCACAGTGCCCTCCATCAGTGCCCACAATCAGTGCCTCAACAACAGTGCTGCACATAAGTGCCACCTATCAGTGCCCATCAGTGTCACCTACCAGTGCCCATAAGTGCCACCCATCAGTGCTGTCCATCAGTGCCACCCATCAGTGGTACCTATCAGTGCCCATCCATGCCACCCATCCATGCCACTCATCAGGGCCCATCAGTGGCCATCAGTGCCGCCTTATCTGTGCCCATCAGTGCCGCCTTATCTGTACCTATCAGTGCCGCCTTAACTGTGCCTATCAGTGCCGCCTTAACTTTGCCTATCAGTGCCGCCTTAATTGTGCCTATCTGTGCCCATCAGTGCAGCCTATCAGTGCCCACCATTGCCGCCTCATCAGCCCATATCAATGAAGGAGAAAAATTACCTGTTTGCAAAATTTTATAACAAACTATGAAACATGATTTTTTTTTTTTCAAAATTTTCCTTTTTTTTTGTTTGTTTAGCAAAAAATAAAAATCCCACCTGTGATTAAATACCACCAAAAGAAAGCTCTATTTGTGGGAAAAAAATGATAAAAATGTCATTTGGGTACAGTGTTGTATGACCGCGCAATTGTCATTCAAAGTACATCAGCGCTGAAAGCTGAAAATTGGTCTGGGCAGGAGGGCGGTTTAAGTGCCCAGTAAGCAAGTGGTTAAAAAAACACTTACACTATTGTTGATGGCAGCCTAAATCAGAGTGGGTACATGTAAAGTCACATAGTGACTTTACAAACTCTTTAATACTAGCCAATAGATCAGAGATTACCCGTATTTTACGCCTTCTGTCCCTTGCAGCCATTTGTATCAGCAGTACTCTGAAAAAGGCTTTGTGGGCACCCCACACAGAAAATATGCGAACATCATTCCTGTGAAAGAGTCATGGTACCGTAGTCAGGACTTTCTATAAATTAATATATAAAATTAAACACTCTAAACAACAGACTTGGATTAAATAAGGCCGCAGTTTTATTATAGGCTTAGAATCAAAAAACATATATCCTTGAATATATATCATATATAAAAACTCAATTTTATTCAACATTACTATTCATATTAATAAACAATAATAATAAATAATACTAATAACCTAGCTATCAAAGCTCAGGTTAAAATAAATATCATCAAATATCATCCATACGCCAGGATCACTTAGGATCCTGGCACCTACCCACCTTCAGAGCGGCCAATGCAATACAAGTCTGCAAGTCTAAATTAAAAATGTCTAAAGCGATATCGGACAAATGAGTACCATCCGAGTGATAAAATCCTGAAATGCCCCCTTTAGATCAACATGTCTAAAAGACAGGCCATTCAAGGAATTCATAAATTTGGCTATTGTCCTATTAATCCTTTTTCTCACTTTTTCGAAAAATGTAAGCTCTGTGGAAGCCAGCCAAAGCAATCTTGGAACAATTTCTGAATAAACTAAGATTGCTTCCGGAAAAACAGAATGAATGCACACAAAATCCATTTTAATCTGTGAAATAAGGTCAAAGGTTTTGCAATGACCAACATCATTGCTCGCCAGATGCAAAACAATGATGTCAGGAGAAGGCCAAGAAATATATAATAATGACAATGTCTCCCTTAAATTAGACCATTTCATCCCCTTTTGCCATACCACCAAATTCGAAAGTCCGATAAAGGAAGACCCAAATTAGAGCTGTAAATCCTTCTGAAAGCACGAAGGTGAGACCAAAACACATACGAATGTCCAATAACCCAAACATTGAACTTTACACCTGTAAATTTCAAAATGAAACATTAGGGCGTACATAGCATAGATAACAATCTGACTTCCACCCACCTAAATTTTTTATTTCATCACTAGACAAACCTAACTCGGCCGCCTCCGTAGCAGCACCAATTCTAAACGAGAGCGATGAAATACAAGGTGGCCGAGCTGCAGAAAATGCAAACATTTTTTCAGTACAGAATTAAACTGAAATACAGTTAAAGGCAAAGAGGAAAGGTGTAAAAATAAATGCCCAGAAGAATTGTTCTGAATTGACAAAAATTGGCTAAGCAGGGAAACAGCACATATAAGAGGATTATCAATTCTACCCACTATAACCCAATGACTTCTACCTAATTGATTCGTCTTGCTGCGCGTAAGTAAAATACGTACAAGATCAGGACCTATTAATAAATCCTCTAATAATAGGCCCGCTGTATCCTCAACAGTACGAGGCACTAACTCCGACACCCTGAATGCTCCAATAAAACAAAGGCTAAATGCAGATTTGAACAAAATGGATTCGTAATCAGAAAAACAAATTGATTCAGTAGCTAAACACAGACGGCCCAAAAGAGCAGTAATAGGCAGTCTGCGATCGGGCACAAAATTACTTTTTCGATAACCTTTTAACGCTTGTTGAACCGAAAAAAACTCTGACAAGAAGGAAAACCCCTTAATTTCAGAAAAAAAAGAAACACCACATAATGTTTTATGAATATGAGAACAAGAGGAATTTCGAGACAATAAAAAATTCAAAAAACTAAACTCTCTGAAAATTCCGCAGATAAACTATTAGACTGTCTCAAAAAACGAAACCACAGAGACCACGTGGCTTCATAACTCACCCACGTGCGTGCAGCGATAGAATTAGGAACAGCTGAACTTATGAACCCTAGATCAAGTACCATAAGAAATCCGGGCATTGGGCACCATCCATGTCTGCTTTCGGCACCAGGGCATGAAACCGATCCAACTGTAAACGTGATAAAGCATCAGCCACAGTGTTGAAATTACCAGGAACATAATTAGCTTTCAACTATACATTCAGCGTTAAACATTGAAAAACTAAGTGACATAACAAAGCAATCACAGGTAAAGACTTTGAAGACAAACAATAGCGTACACAACGCCTTTATTGTCCAAATGAAGCAAAATGTGACGATTCTGAAAAGCCTCACCCCATAATTCCAAAGCCACTACCACAGGGAACAACTCCAATAAAACTACTATCTTCGTAAAACCTTTAACATGCCAAACCTCCAGCCAAGTATCTGCAGACCAACGTCCCTGCCAGTTTGCACCATAACCTATCGCACCCAAAGCATCAGTAAATAAATTTAAAGCATCAGCCAAACAAAAGGGGGCCTGCCACACAGAATGACCATTAAACAAAGTTAAAAAACATTTCCAAATAAACAAATCTTCTTTAATAGACACCGTTGAGCGAACGAAATGCCGCGGAGAATGAACTCCAGCAATAGCCCGATACAATCTTATAGAAAAAACCCAACCCATAGGAATAACCCCTAAAGAGACGTAAAAGCCAAAAGGCCCAATAAAGATTGTATCATTTTCAAATGAACTTTAGTCCTGGAGAGAACAAAATCTAATAAAAAACAAATTTTCTTCACTTTTGCCATAGGGAGATGAAATTCCATCCGTATAGTGTCTATAGTGACACCCAAAAATTCTAAACAATGCGTATGACAATGTGTATGTGGCACCAATTTTTCAGGAACCAACAGAACACCAAACCGTTTGCAAATGATTTTGAACTCAGTCAATAAAAATAAACATTCCATCGAGTCATCCTTACCAACAAACAAAAAATCATCCAAATAATGAAGCATGTTAACTGAACCAGACTGCGAACTGACCACCCACTCCAAAAAGGTTGAAAACATTTCAAAATATCTGCAGGACAATGAACAGCCCATTGGTAGGCACTTGTCAAAATAATATTTCCCCTGAAAATAAATACCCATTGAATTAAAGGCCGATGGATGAATTGGCAATAATCGAAAGGCTGATTTCACATCAGCTTTAGCCAAAAGAGGAGAACCGCCCACTCTCCTAATAATTTCCAATGCATCCTCAAATGAAAAATAGGACACAGAAAAAATTCAGGATCTATTTCATCATTCAAAGAAATACCATCTGGGTATGATAAATTGTGAATTAGTCGAAAAGAATTTACTTCCCTCTTAGGAACAATTCCCAAGGGCGAAATACGAAAAATTAACAAACGGTGGCTCCGAAAAAGGGCCCGCCATACGTCCTACTGAAATTTCTTTACAGAGTTTATCAGAAACCACATCTTTGTAAATATCAACAGAAGATAAATTATCATAAACTGAGCAACCCAAACTAGAAAACAAAGGCAACGGAAAACCTTCAAAAAAACCCTCAATTAGAAATGATGCTGACACTTGATTTGGGTAACGAATAAGCCACGGCAGCATGTTTTCTAAGATCACGGGAGTCATTGCTTTTAAGAAAGGACTCCTTCAAAGGAGTATTATTACCAATAGCTAATTTTTAAAAACATCTAGCTGCTGAATGTGCACCCGAACAATACTCACATTCATGCTTGTATTTACAAGTGGCTGGCCACTTACACTGACCATCATTAAAATTAAAACATAAACCTTTACGAAATCCAGCAGGGTTTGCAACAACTGGCTTAGAAAACTGAGTTCTTTGCGGCAATATTAGGTTTAACCAAAGACCTACATCTTTCATTCCCCATTTAAGAGAATGATGTACTGCCAATTTCTGTCGAAACGATTCATCATAATAATACCAAGGTTGTCCATGAAATATTTTATAGGCCTCCAAAATAAACTCAACATGTCGGAAAAGCCCATTACAACGATCAGGATATTTTTTACCCAGAACACTAGCAAAAATACAAAAAGATTGCAAGCAATTATTAAATGATCTGGGAACTGAGGTATTTCTTTCAACATCAAATTTGTCATCTATTTTATGATAACGATGTTCCATGGACAAAGGAAGCAAAGAAAAAATATCGATCTATTCACCTCTCCAGATTTTTTCTTTACAAGCAGAACTAAGATGAAAACCCAAAGGCGAAAACTCGCATGACAATGCTTCTTTCAAACAACCTTTGGGAACTTGTGCAGAAGGAACATTTACAGACGACACAGATACAGAAGGAACAACACAATTAGATGTAAGATTATTAGAATCTGTAGACCGAGTCAGCGTGGAATTAGCACACTCAACTCTCCACGCTGACGCAACGTTAATAACATCAATAATAGGCTATTTCAATTTTTCAACAATCGTAGCAAATTGTTTTGCTAACTCACACAATATAGCAATGTCAGCAGACTCACCTGACGCAGCTGTACTAGTTGAAGGGACCGCCTGCATCGAATGTCAGTTAACGCCACTGCACGAATAGGCAGAGCTTGTGTTTCCATGGTAACAGCATCAACATCAGTAACACCAGTTACAGTATCTTCAACCAAATGTTCAGATAATACAGGAGGCTCCACAGGTGTAATAATAACTTCCCCCTTGGAGCAACACTCACTGCAGAATCAGGTTTTTTATTTTTTTAATTATATCTCATAGGAGCAGAACTCCTAGGAATCCTCACCTGCTCAGTCATTTTCTTTAAAACTCTAGGCGGTGACCGGGATTCGAACCTGCAAAGCCGTTTAGTAGAACGCCTAAGGTCAGACCGCACTACTGCGCATGCGCCCGAATTCAGCCTCAGTGATAGTTTCCGACTGCATCTCAAAGCCTCTTGATTGACAGGCAGAGGAGGCGGGTGCGTAACCCGATCAGTCACGGAAGCTTGAGTCGCAGGAGGAAGCAGTCCAGGGGGCGGAACAAAGCTTCAGGCCGAACATCCTCCATCACAGGAACAGCTGTAAAAGCCTCAGTTTCAGGGACAGAAGCCTGAGAACCCACAAGCAACGATAAACACTGACGCATCCATTCTTCTCCGCCTTCCGAACCGGCCCATTCCATCAGTTGTCGCAGAATAGATTTCATCTTGTCCAGAAACGAACAGACTTCAATCCAAATCAAACAATCTTCTTCTGTTTCTCCACGTTGTCTGACGGTTTGTGAAGCAATCAACATACTTATATACACTCCAGCACGAGCTGATTACCGTTTATATTTAAATAAATACTTTAAAATAAACCAATCAAAAATCTTTTATATTAATCTATAAAATTCTTTTATGCCTGACATGTTCCCATAGGTGGTTGTGGGGAACAGTTTTGCCCCACTTCCCACTTGTCATTCCTGTTAAAGAACTCTTTACTCAGAGGTCACCCCTTTTTCATGCACAGAAATAGAAATTGGGGCATGGTCAAACCATGTGATAGAGTGTAAGGAGACCTCAACCACCCTTGATAGGAGCTGGAGGTCTGAGATACACATATCAATTTGGGTGTAGGTTTTATGAGGGGCTGAAAAGTAAGTGAAGTCCCTTTCAGATGGATTATGGCACCTCCAAATGTCATACAAGCTCTCTTTATATAGGAAGTGTTGACGGCCACTCCTGATGAGCTGAGCTTTCGATGAGGAGTCCAGCTTAGCATCAACTACAGAGTTGAAGTCCCCACACAGTAATAGTAATCCTTTCTGGTGCTTTTAAATTTTCAGCAGCAAGGAGAGCAAGAATGTTGCCTGTCCCGTGTTAGGGGCATAAGGATTCACAATTGTGTAAGTTACGTTATTTAAGTCATACACTAAAATAATAAAGCGGCTTTTGGGGTCCAAGACAACATCATGCAAACTGAAGGACACTGTATTTCTAATAGCAATCATGGTACCACACTTTTTGACAGCTGCGTTGGCTGAGAAGATATGGTTGTAAGATTTGTTTATGCATTTCGGGGGGGGGGGGGGTTACTGGCCTTGAAGTGGGTTTCTTGAAGGCAAATGCGTCTCTATGCAGATGATTAGCCTCAGTCCACATGGCCTTCCTCCTGAAAGGGCTATATAAGAACCATAATTCTAAAGGGACAGAGCGATAGCGGTACTTGGGGTGAACAGTCTTTAAGCTTCCTGATGATGCGCGGAGAGGCTTGAGACGCACACACATAGGAGCTCCTTACTCCTGCTGGGCATTTGAAACGCAAGCCGCTTGTCAGATAGCGGACGGATTCGATTTCACAGACCCCAGAGCTGCTAATGTGCTGATAAGTGCAGCACAATTTTTGTTTAAATAAAAGCAGTATTACACTATCACCTGCCTTTTTGTGGCTCATTTGGTGGAGCCAATTCTGCAGAGCTTTTGATGGGGAAAGGAGACAGGAGCTTACTATTGCGAAGGTCACATTTATCAATTGAAGAGTTTTTATACAGTATTTATTCACTCATGTTTGATGGTCATTGGCTGGTCGCATCCATCTGAGCATCTAATGGGGATAGGGGACAGAATCTGAGTATTGTGGTGATTGCACCCAGCAATTAAAGGAAATTCCATCTATATTATCCATGCTTGATGGTCACTTGCTGGCCAAAGTTATCTGGTGAGCACAATTTATATCTCACTTTGGGTGGAGCACCGCTTTTTCGGTGTTGGAGAGTATATATTGGACTGATGAATTACAGATATTATAATTTGTATTAATTATTTTTATTGATTTTCATATTTTATTGTGCACATTATATATATATATATTTTCTGGGATTTTATATTTATGGACTTTCCAATTATATTTTGATTTATCACTGCCACATATGGGATTTTTTGTTATGTTTTTTCACTTGATTGATCAGTTAGCGCCCTTTTGTTAATATTGAATCTTTATTAGTATCTCACTAATTTTAGGAGCAGCACTGGTACATAAATATTTAATTAGAAATAAGTTTGCGCCGTCCCCTTCTCGTCCACTCAAGTTTCATCACAAACAAAAAAAGCATCATGTAATGCATCGTATTTTTGTCTCAAACTGCCAGTCGAGGGATGGTGAATAGACATATAGTAGTCAGCATCTGACGTTGTAGTAGTGCAAAAAGGAAAACAAAAAGTAACAACGAAAATAATAGGAGAGACAAAACTAAACAACACAAGACTCTTCTCAATGAGCAGATAAAAACGCAACTGGTACAGGGGGTATTCACTCTTCGGTTCTTCACAGTGAAACCTAAGGCACAGGCCCCAATATAAAGTAGTTTATTAAAAAAAGCAAGAAATGTAGATGCCCATAGGCTTAGGGTAATATAAAGAAAGTTCAGATGATCCTTGTCTACTCTTCGAGGTGGAGACTTAACAGGGTGATAATGTTCCTCTTCAGTAACAAGGCCCCATTTCTTGGGCAGTTTAAGACCCCCAGACGCAGTAGCCACTGCGTAGGATTTATTATCCAATGTAATCAGTAATTTTGCAGGGTAACCCCATCTATAAGGCGCATTATGATTTCTCAGCAGCTTGGTCAATGACACCAGCTGAGGTCCGCGAATAATGTGATGCCCGCGTAAGGGTTCAAGAGAGGGAAATTCTTCCATGCACATTGCATCAAATTGTCCTTGATGTGAAAATAATGAAACATTGCAAGGAACAGTATCAGGCAGAAGTGGAGGTTTGGGGAGCTGACGAGCTCTGTCAACAGTTACTTCGTGAGTGGTGGTATCAGGAAGGAGAGTAGTTATCATTTGTTGAATATAGCTCTGGAGCTCAGATGGGGAGACAAGTTCAGAGATCCCCCCAGACTTCACGTTATTTCTAGAAGCCCAATCCTCCAAATCCACCATTTTGATTTTCATAGCTTTCAATTCTTCCTGCATATCATTATGAGAATTGACAAGCTCGTTGTGGGCTGTGGCATTTTGCCCTCCACATGATTAACCCTCTCTCAAATAGCTTCAACATCTGCCTTGACTTGTTAAACTAAGGAGAGTAGATCTCTGTGTAATGAGCCCCTCAAAGACACCATCATGTCCTTCAGTATTGTATCTGATATAGGTTGCCCAGCAGTAGGATAATCATCTATGAATTCTATGAACTCCCGGGTATTGTCAGCAGAGCTATTTCCCCCATTGTGGTCGTCTGCATACCTGTGGTTTGGAGATTTCTTGACTTGACAGGGCTGCATGTTGGAGTGTCCCCACAAGGTGACTGAGCATCGGTCCTGTAAGAAGGCGAGGCAGCATTCAGCTGTCCCCTAGAGCTACGCTGGGAGCTGCTCTCTGAGGGAGCTGGGGACTTATGGCGCTATCTTGGGGAGGTGAAGCTCCCAACCGACCAAAGAAGTCTGTCAATTTCCATGGACTGGGAGTAGTTTTCCTCTTCCCCATCGCCTGCGCTTGGAGTCAGGGCCTGCTGGAGAATACACAGAAACCTCTATGCTGCCCCACGTCGCTGCTATGTGTCTGGGTTTCACTTGGAGGCTTGGGAGCTCCTTCTTCAAGTGGCCATCTACAGAAGCTCCTGGCCACACCCCTCAAGATTGCAGCTATCATTGTAGTAGTGTCAACTATTATAGTGATTGTCCCCAGTGACTCCTCAGGTAAGAGCTATGTAAGCTTACATTAGTTCAAGATGGACCAATAGTAAGTGTGCAACAAAGGTCATACTTGGAGTTCAGCTGTATCTCCTACAGTGCAGGGGGAGCACCACTGTAAGGGGTTTTTACTTCAGCTTTAAGACCTCATACACACTGGTGCATAGACCCATACATCAATGAAGAAGTGGAGATAAAAGACAAGAAGCACCAATCTAAGTGCAGTATCAAAATCTAACTTTAATATAAATATAAAAACGAACGGCCAAGTGGCTACTCACAAGGACAAGGTGAAAATAAGGCACATAAGGACATGTAGCTAGCCCAGGGATGTCATCTCAGCTGTTCACGGTGCAGGCTCCAAACGATGTTGTCAGGGCGCTGGGGAAAGGGTGGAGAGGCAGTCCGCAGTGTGGAAATCTCCGCTGATGGGTGCTAGGCTGTGGGGAAGATGGTAAAGCCCAGGTGTCAGCAAGGTGAGCCAGCATCTAGTCAGGCACCGAAAGCCAGGACCGGAAGCAGGAAGCAGGAACCGGATGGGAACCAGCGCGAAGCGCACCATACACAAGGAACAGAGCAGCGAAAATGGCGTATGGACGTGTCAGATGACGCATTTCAATGCATCTGCATTTTCTTCAGATCTAATAGGCTGATGGAGCGGGTGTCCTTTATATAGATGGGCTGGAGTCCGTCGCTAAGCGACAGTGTCAGCAGGAAACGGAAGGTGCTAGCAATATATAAGGGAATTGTAGGAAGAGCAAGTGGTGATGCAAATATTAAAAGATGGAATTTATACCCTAAAAAAGAGAAAAGGGTGGAATATGAGCAAGTGAAGATGAAAGATAGAAAAAGAAAATGATGAGAATCAATATGAAGATGAGAGGTAGAAAAATGTGAAAAATGTTATGGAAATGAAGATAAGAATAAAAAATGAAGATAAGAATAAAAAATAAAAATAAAGACGGGAATAAAAATGAAAAAATGTAAGTACAGGCGAATGTAAATGAATATGGATAAAATAAAAATAAAACAAAAAGATCAAAATAGTGAGTAATGTATAATAATGAAAATAGAAATAATAAGAAGAATGAAAAATAGAAATAAAAATAAAAATATGGAGTATCTGTGTGGATGGTTACTAGAAAAATCGTATTGAATAAAAAATACTTATAGATGAAAAAATATATATAAAAATATATATAGATTACAAGGGGAAAAATTAGTATAAAGAATGAAGACAAGAAAACTAATGCGGGGAGAAACAAATAAGAATGATAGTGATTGGTTATCAAGAAGTTGGCATGAATGCACGTATATATAAAAAATATATCTTTATGAAAAATACTAATAAATAAAAAAATATATAAAATATAAATATATAATGTGAAAATAAAAATAGGACTGAAGATACGCACACATGACATGCGTAAATATATATGTCTGTGAAAGATGGACTATGGAGCTGTATAGGGGTCATAACAAAAGAAAAAGAGAACAATAGAAAAAATATATTAAAAAAAATTGGTGAGGGGGCAGGAGGCGGAGCCTAGCAGAGCAGACATGCATTGTTAGAGCTCCACACCGCTGAGGAAAGAAGAGAGGGACAAAGCGGAGCCTGCAGGCTCAAAAGGTATCCATTTGAACCTTTTTGCCCCAGGGAACAAACTGTGAAAGTTTGGGCAGGAAATATGGTACTGGGAGGAAACCGTGGCAGAAATAAAAATCACCTCACAAAGAGCTCACAGGCACT
The DNA here is from genome assembly GCF_042186555.1 of Aquarana catesbeiana. Lineage (NCBI taxonomy): Eukaryota > Metazoa > Chordata > Amphibia > Anura > Ranidae > Aquarana > Aquarana catesbeiana. The sequence goes on along the minus strand of NC_133327.1, from coordinate 311,679,750 downwards.
CACTGCAGCTGAAGCAGCTCCAGTCACCTCACAAGATACAGCATCAGGGCGCTCTCACAGACAGAAAATGTCACAGCAAGACTCTCCATTTGAGTCAGATACAGAACAAATACTCTCACAAACTTCTCCACAAGCCTCCTCAGTATCCCCAGAAATATTATTACAATTTGAAAAGATGCTTCATAAGGCTTTAAAACAAACCTCAGACCAAATAACAAAAAGCCTAACCAAAGAAATAAGAGAGCTGGGAAACCGCACCGCAGCCTTAGAAATAAAAATGGATGAAATTGAAATTACAACCCAAGAAAATATAACAGAATTGGAACAATTAAAAAAAGAGAATTTAATACTTCAAACTAAGCTCGAAGATTACGAAAATAGAGCCAGACGTTCAAACTTGCGCATAAGGGGAATACCTGAAACTGTGACAGACCTGCAATCTACTATTACTGCTCTATTACAAGAACTAAAGCCAGATATCCCTATTGAACGTTTAGAACTGGACAGAGTACACAGAGCCCTCACAGCCAAAAAGAAAGATGGACCCCCACGTGATATAATCACAAAATTTCATTATTACAGAACGAAAGAACAAATACTAATTGCTGCAAGAGAAAAAAAGGAACTTAATTTTCAAGGACACAATTATCAAATTTTTGCTGACCTATCCCAACTTACTATTACTAAAAGACGATCCATGAAACCCCAACTAATGGAACTGCAACGCCACAACATTATGTATCAATGGGGCTTCCCCTTTTCAGTCAGATTTAACTACCAAGGTACAATTTACAGAAGCAGATCAGCAGATGAACTACAACAAACCCTTTTAAAATTAAATCTGACAGAACCCACAAGCAGCAACTCTCCCACACGCAGAAGAATGGCGTCATCTTCACCTTCAGGCAGCACCCAGAAAATTTCAGAACAAAATGGGAATCATCATTCTCACAAAAGAGGCCGTTATGCCACATCATCCATGGACCAAGAAGATTCAATGGACTGACATCCTAATTCCTGATATCTCTTCATTTATTATACTAAGAGATGGTTCTCTATAAAAAAACCTATATTTATAACTGAATGTAACTGCATTCTGATAGTCACACACTGTGTGGGATCATGTTACATTCCAGTTATATTTCTTATTACTTCTGATTCATATAGCCTTAGAATATATAAGTGAAATAAGGAAATTCTTGTTCAGTTATATATTATCAGGTAATAATAGATTTATTACTTTTTAGGACAAATATGTTCAATAATCCAGAAGTAATGGAAGCTTTTTCTTTCTTTTCTTAAAACAAATATATTATTATCTAACTAGTTCCTAGAATTATGTTTTTGTTTATTCTAATCTGAAGCAATACAACCTCAATTTTATGAGTTAACATATCTAAACAGTTGCATATGAATAAAATATGTAATTGTTTACTCTAAAATGGTTAAAATCCCAAAATAATTCAAACTATCTTCATCAATACCAAAGTTATTAACAGTACCTTTCTAACTGAATTATTTAGCCTAGGGCAAGACTAACCATATACAACCACCCTGGAATAAATAATTTCAACAAAAACTATATTCTGCACTCCAATTAATGAAACATCATTTTGATGTCTTTTGACATAGCACTTCTCTCCTGTAAGCGGAAGATCCGTGTACCCCCATTAGCCCTCCTCATTCTCCCAATCATATTATGTGGGAGTGTGACGAAGGCACTTATTCCCCTGAGAGAGATATTTACTCTCTTTCACGGGTAAATTGTGATTACTTGCAAAAAATAATTTATACAATGTATCATTTAATCTCATATGTTTTTTGTTTACTCTTTACTCCAGAATTCACTGGTTTCTTTTCTATCTATTCATCTCTTCAGTCCACACAGGTTGATCTGCGCAGTCAGCTCTGCATAACAAAAAGTAAGTCAAAACTATTTGATCTATTGCCATGGCACCACTGAATATACTTTCCCTGAATGTTCAGGGAATAAATGTCCCTCAAAAAAGGACCAAAGCCTTCCGTACTTTCCATAACAAGAAGGCTCACATAGTATGCCTCCAAGAAACACACTTCACCAAAGATTCTACTCCAAAATATATTTCTCCTTTTTATCAACAAATTTACACGGCTTCTGCCTGTACCAAGCAAAGGGGAACTCTAATTGCATTTCACCGATCCACACCATTCACCTTATCATCAGAAATTAAAGACCCAGAAGGTAGATACCTGATACTCATGGGTTATATAATGGATACAGCAATCACAGTGATTTCCTACTACGCTCCTAACAAACAACCTACACCATTCCTCTCACATATATTACAAGTGATTAATACACACAAAATAGGAACAGTGATAATGTGTGGGGATTCGAACCAGGTCCTCCTCCCATTTCTAGATAAATCACCTTTTACACCATCCAAAATAACCTCTAGATTACCTTTTTCTCAACTTCTTTCCAAATACAATCTGGTAGATTCATGGAGAGAAAGTAACCCAATGAAAAAGAAATTCACTTATTTCTCGCACCCTCATCAAACCTTCACCAGAATAGATCATATTTTTCTAACAATAGGAATGATACCAGAAATTATTGCATCAGATATAATTCCGATTCCGTGGTCTGACCATAATGCAGTATACACTACTATAGCCTCAGCCATACCAAAAGCGCATGACCCAACGTGGTACTTACCGGACATAATGCTCAAACACCCACTACATCAGATGGCCATTGAACAAGCTTTAAAGGAATACATATCAATTAATAATACAACAGACATCTCCCCAATAACACTGTGGGAAGCTCATAAGCCTGTCTTGCGTGGTACAATACAAAGACAAATGGCACTATTTAAACGGGAACGCAAAAATCTAGCAAAAAAACTAGAACTCAATTTTAATGCAGCCTACATATCATTTCAAGATAATCCATCTCAGAGTACAAAATCTCATCTGGAAAAATCTAGATTGGAATACGATCTATTTCTCACTGAGTCAGTTGATAAATCCCTCAAACGCTCCAAACACAATTTCTACATGAATACAAACAAACCAGGTACATATTTGGCTCGGGCATTAAATTCAACTAACAAATCTTTCAAACCAATACGTTTGAAATTATCAAAAAATGTTTACACTTGTAATCCAGTTAAAATAGTCCATAAATTTCACTCACATCTCGCAACTTTATACAAGACAAACAATGAATTTAATCCTACAGAAGCTGAATCCTTCTTCTCAAAAATAAACTTACCTGAGTTATCTCAGAATCAAAAAAGCAGTTTGGATGAGCCTATAACTATAGATGAAGTTGCTAACGCCATAAAAGACCTAAAACTTAACAAAAGACCAGGCCCAGACGGCTACTCGGCTTTATACTATAAAACATTCTCAGAAATACTCTCTCCCATTCTCACTGAAACTTTTAACAAACTTCTAGATGGACATTCTTTTCGGCAAGAAACACTAATGGCAATTGTTTGTATGATCCCAAAACCCCTTTCTGATGATACTTCCTGTGTGAATTATCGGCCTATCTCTCTGTTAAACCTCGATATTAAATTATTAGCAAAAATAATAGCAAAACGCCTCAATAGCATTATAGGAAAATTAATACATAGAGATCAAGTAGGCTTCATGCCAAATAGACAGGCAGGCGATAATATACGCAGGGCAGTGTTATTGGCACATATTGCTAAAAAACGGAAAATCCCTTTATGTTTTCTATCTCTCGATATTAAGAGGGCATTTGACACAGTATCCTGGCAATATATGCAATATTCATTACAAAAATGGGGTTTTGGACCCCACTTTTTAACATGGATCAAAGCATTATATAATAAACCCAAAGCCTATATAAAATATGCTGGATACAAATCTGAAGCCTTTAATATCGAAAGAGGTACCCGACAGGGTTGCCCATTATCTCCCTTATTATTTGCCCTTATACTCGAACCCATGGCCCAATACATTAGAACAAACCAAACTATAACTGGCATTGAAGTAGGAGGTATTACACACAAATTATGTATATTTGCAGACGATATATTACTTTTTCTATCATCACCACAGGTCTCTGGTCCTAACTTAATACCAGCTCTTGATGGATTTGCAGCCCTATCCGGCCTTATGATTAATCCTAAGAAATGCCTAGTGCTTAATATTTCACTCACAAACATGGAATTGATCCCGGCTAGGGCTGCACTCCCATTCACATGGGCAGAAAAATCAATCCCATATCTTGGAATTCATTTAACAGCATCTCATTCTGACTTATTCTCAACCAATTATCCTCCTGTATTAAGACAGATCACAAATCTAATAAAACAATGGTCGCAACTTCCTTTATCCTGGATAGGGAAAATTAATGCAATCAAAATGACTATTCTACCCAAATTGCTTTATCTATTCAGAGTCCTCCCTATTCCAATTCCTTCCTATTTTTTGAGAATAGTACAAAAAAGAGCAACTTCATTTATATGGGGCTCTTCTAAACCACGTATACCTATACACACACTACATCTTCCCAAAAATAAAGGAGTCCTGGGATACCCTAATTTTACTAACTACTACAGAGCAGCACATTTGGCCAGTCTGTCCAAATACCATGCAAAACAGGAAATCCCATTATGGGTATTTATAGAGGCTTCAGAAAATGACCCTCTATTAATATCAAATTTATTATGGCTTGATCCTAAAGACCGCTTTAAAATTCATAATCCCATAACTAAACACTTCTTATCTCTCTGGGATAAACTAAAAACCAAATATCAGTTACAATCTCCACACAATCCTCTCCTTTCTTTTATCAGAAATCCGGCCTTTTATCCGGCATGGATCTACCCAAATTCTTTTAAAGCTTGGACAACATCAGGCATTCAGACACTAAATGACTTCATAGCATCTAAATCATTCCTTTCATTCCCATCGCTTAGAGAAAAATATGATCTACCAAACTCTGAGATATTTAGATATCTCCAAATCAAAAATTTCTATACACCATTCCTAAAGGGGGATACACCATTATCCCAATTATCCATTTTTGAATCAATCTGTACAAAAGATCCACTTGCTAAAGGTACAATTTCATCACTTTATAATCAATTATATGGAGTAGCAAATCTTAATAGACCCTCTTACGTTCAGAGGTGGGAGGAGGACCTGGGACGAACTTTAGAAGACACGGACTGGTCTAACATATGGCTCACATCTAAGTCATCTTCACCCAACATCTTAGCACTGGAGACAAATTATAAAGTCCTAACTCGCTGGTACCTTGTACCCGCTAGAGTGGCAAAATATTCACCTAATACCTCAGCTCTTTGTTTTCGAGGATGCCCAGAAATAGGCACATATTTACACATATGGTGGACGTGCCCAGTAATCCAAACCTTCTGGAAGGAAGTTTTCGTGATTGCATCTAAAATATTTAAAAAGATAATACAACCAGATCCATATTTAACTTTACTTAATCTAAAACCGGAATGGTTAACACTCTCTCAATTCAAACTTATGATCCAACTAATAACGGCTGCAAAACAAACAGTGGCCAAGGCATGGAAATCTCCTACATTGGTACTAGCAGAAACAATTCACAGAATGAATAATACAATGTCCCATGCTAAGATGGTAGCCATCGATCAAAATCAAATTCCAAAATTTGAAAAACTTTGGTACCCTTGGATAAAACAACAGTTCCTGTCAAATTTCAATGACTCTGTCCTGTTGCCATGGTAACAGATTAAATGACTTACAGAGACACCCATTCTAAGGCTTCAAAGAGAACTAAAAAGAATAATAAACTGACGAGCGGGACAACCTTGTGGACCATACCTCTACCTTTCAACCCTTTTTCTTCTTTCTCTTTCCTTTTCTCCACCTTACGATTAAAGCTCATTATCAGAATTTATTTGACCTATATACACTCTACTTGTAAACAATATGTATAGTAGGTATAAATCATTTAAATACCTACAAAAGTAACTAAGGAAATGATATATATCTTTAATTTAGGTTTACGTGAACCCAATGTTTAATATTTGAAATTTCATATTTACCTATATAAACCCTACTGTAAAACAATGAGCTTACTTTATAGATCCTTGTAAACTTACTTTATGTATCTTTATAACATTGTATACTCAATAAACTTCTTTTGACAAGGAAAAAAAATTGGTGAGAACAGTATGAGGAAGTAGACTATAAAGAAAGGGGGAAGAAAACGGGAAGGAATATAAGGCCCAAACAAACATAATAATGAACTATCAACATAAATCATGTACAGTATACATCTTGAAACAATACATATATATACAAATGATTCTCATCAGAAACTATATAATGGAACCAGAGAGCAGAGAACATGTTATATTACTGTATTTATCTCTATTTCTTCATTGAGGCCATTGGGTGTCATACTGTTTAATGTGTATATCCAGAAAGTTTCTTGCATATGTGGGCAAGAAACTTTCTGATATACACATTAAAAAGTATGACACCCAATGGCCTCAATGAAGAAATAGAGATAAATACAGTAATATAACATGTTCTCTGCTCTCTGGTTCCATTATATGGACAACATCGTTTGGAGCCTGCACCGTGAACAGCTGAGATGACATCCCTGGGCTAGCTACATGTCCTTATGTGCCTTATTTTCACCTTGTCCTTGTGAGTAGCCACTTGGCCGTTCGTTTTTATATTTATTTTAAAGTTAGATTCTGATACTGCACTTAGATTGGCACTTCTTGTCTTTTATCTCCACATTGCCTTTCAGAGTTTTGCTTCTACTCTACTCTATACGCCTTATCGTAGCCACACATTGTCTTTTTGGACATTTTGTATATTTGGGACATTATTTTGATATCCTTATCTTTTCCTCATGTTTGGTTGAGATCTTGCACCATTTCTCCCTTTTTCATAATGAAGAAGTGTTTGTTTATGCACCCAGAGTAGTGTCAAGTCACATGATATATTGTGCAGACACTGCCATAAAAGCCTGGCACAGTGTAATCACATATTATCCCTTAACTGTACCATAGAATGGCAATGGGGATTTGGAGTACTGTCAAAAAAATACTAAAAAGACAAATAGTTAAAAACAAAAATGTGCGCAATATATAAAAGTGTATAATAAGAATAACATGGACAATGCACATCAATAAAAATAGGTGCATTGTGTAAATGTGTATGCTAAAATTCTTGTTTTATAAATATTATGGAGTAAAGGATTAGTAATATTATATTCATAGGTGTTGGAAAAACTAGCTGCTTTGAAGTAAATTAAAAGGAATGTACAACAAGATAAAGCTCTGCTACAAAAAGAAAAGAGTATGCTACATTGTAGCAACTACAAGTTACATGTCAGTGTGATAAAAACTAACACCCCGGTCACACCGATTGTGACACTGAAATCATGCTACTTCACTTAAAATAACACGATTTCAAAGTAGCATTTCAGTGCTACTTCAGGTGCAACTTGAAGACATCTGTGCTACTTCATGCAGATGTCTATGCAAGTCGCACCTGAACTTGCAAAAGGTAGTACAAGAATTATTTTCAAAATCGGTGCAACTCTGATGGAGTTGGAGTCCGATTTGACCGCTTCCAATGCAGACAATAGGGTGCAAAATCGCATGACAAGTTGCACCAGTGTGACAGGGGGCTAAATGAGATTAACCTAGCACTTACTGTAGACTCAGGATCCCATAACAGTGAGGGTCGAGAACCAGGCTCCAGGAATGGCAGTGGTCAGATAATGGTGCTAATTTCCAATTCTTCACTGAGAACCCCAGGTGACATAATGTTGAATGTGAAAATCCAAATTGTCTCTCTCTGGCAGAGTTTGGAAAAGCTCTCTGCCTCAAAAAAAGGTGGCAGGGATTGCCACTACGGATGAGCTTCGAGTTTGAGTCGAACTCATGCTCGACTCGAACATCGGCTGTTCGCAAGTTCGCCGAACAGTGAACAATTTGGGGTGTTTGCGGCAAATTCGAATGCCGCGGAACACCCTTTAAAAGTCTACGGGAGAAATCAAAAGTGCTAATTTTAAAGGCTTATATTCATGGTATTATCATAAAAAGTGTTTGGGGACCTGGGTCCTGCCCCAGGGGACATGGATGAATGCAAAAAAAGTTTTAAAAACGTCCGTTTTTTCGGGAGCAGTGATTTTAATAACGCTTAAAGTGAAACAATAAAAGTGTAATATCCCTTTAAATTTCATACCTGGGGGGTGTCTATAGTATGCCTGTAAAGGAGCGCATGTTTCCCCTGTTTAGAACTGACAGCAAAATGACATTTCAAAGGAAAAAAAGTCATTTAAAACTACTACTATTAATGCATTGCAGGTCCGACAATACACATAGAAGTTCATTGATAAAAACGGCATGGGAATTCCCCACAGGGGAACCCCGAACCAAAATTTTTTAAAAAATTACGTAGGGGGTCCCCCTAAATTCCATACCAGGCCCTTCAGGTCTGGTATGGATATTAAGGGGAACCCCGGCCAAAATTAAAAAAAAAAATGACGTGAGGGGTCCCCCTAAATTCCATACCAGGCCCTTCAGGTCTGGTATGGATATTAAGGGGAACCCCGGACAAAATTAAAAAAAAAAAACGGCGTGGGGTCCCCCCAAAAATCCATACCAGACCCTTATCCGAGCACGCAACCTGGCAGGCTGCAGGAAAAGAGGGGGGGACGAGAGAGAGCCCCCCTCCTGAACCATACCAGGCCACATGCTCTCAACATTGGGAGGGTGCTTTGGGGTAGCCCCCAAAACACCTTGTCCCCATGTTGATGAGGACAATGGCCTCATCCCCACCACCCTGGACGGTGGTTGTGGGGGTCTGCGGGTGGGGGGCTTATCAGAATCTGGAAGCCCCCTTTAACAAGGGGACCCCCAGATCCCGGCTCTCCCCCCTGTGTGAAATGGTAAGGGGGTACCTACCATTTCACTAAAAAACTGTCAAAAATGTTAAAAATGACAAGAGACAGTTTTTGACAATTCCTTTATTTAAATACTTCTTTCTTCTTTCTTCTATCTTCTATCTTCCTTCGGTTTCTTCCTCCATCTTCTTCTTCTTCTGGTTCTTCTGGTTCTTTCTCCGGTGTTCTCATCCGGCATCTCCTCCGCGGTGTCGGCGTCTTCTTCCCTTCTTCTCCTTGGGCCGCTCCGCATCCATGATGGCATGGAGGGAGGCTCCCGCTCTTCTCTTCATCTTCTTCTCTTCATCTTCTTTTCGGGCCGCTCCGCATCCATGATGGCATGGAGGGAGGCTCCCGCTGTGTGACGCTTCTCCTCTTCTGACGGTTCTTAAATAATGGGGGGCGGGGCCACCCGGTGACCCCACCCCCTCTGACACACTGTGACTTGACGGGACTTCCCTGTGGCATTCCCCATGACGCCACAGGGGAGTCCCGTCAAGTCACCGTGCGTCAGAGGGGGTGGGGTCACCAGGTGGCCCCGCCCCCCATTATTTAAGAACCGTCAGAAGAGGAGAAGCGTCACACAGCGGGAGCCTCCCTCCATGCCATCATGGATGCGGAGCGGCCCGAAAAGAAGATGAAGAGAAGAAGATGAAGAAGAGCGGGAACCTCCCTCCATGCCATCATGGATGCGGAGCAACCCGAGGAGAAGAAGGGAAGAAGACGCTGACGCCGCGGAGGAGATGCCGGACGAGAATACCAGAGGAAGAACCAGAAGAACCAGAAGAAGAAGAAGATGGAGGAAGAAACCAAAGGAAGATAGAAGATAGAAGAAAGAAGAAAGAAGAAGTATTTAAATAAAGGAATTGTCAAAAACTGTCTCTTGTCATTTTTAACATTTTTGGCAGTTTTTTAGTGACATGGTAGGGGTACTTTTGTACCCCCTTACCATTTCACACAGGGGGGAGGGCCGGAATCTGGGGGTCCCCTTGTTAAAGGGGGCTTCCAGATTCTGATAAGCCCCCCACCCGCAGACCCCCACAACCATCGGCCAGGGTGGTGGGGATGAGGCCATTGTCCTCATCAACATGGGGACAAGGTGTTTTGGGGGGCTACCCCAAAGCACCCTCCCAATGTTGAAGGCATGTGACCTGGTATGGTTCAGGAGGAGGGGCCACTCTCTCACCCTCCCTCTTTTCCTGAGGCCTGCCAGGTTGCGTGCTTGGATAAGGGTCTGGTATGGATTTTTGGGGGGACCCCACACCGTTTTTTTTTTAATTTTGGCCGGGGTTCCCCTTAATATCCATACCAGACCTGAAGGGCCTGGTATGGAGTTTAGGGGGACCCCCCACATCATTTTTTTTTTAAATTTTGGTTTGGAGTTCCCCTGTGAGGAATTCCCATGCCATTTTTATCAATGAACTTCTGTGTATGTGTATTGTCGGACCGGCAATGCATTAATAGCCGCGAGTAGTTTTAAATTACTTTTTTTCCTTTGAAATGTCATTTTGAGGTCAGACTGTTCTAAACACGGGAAACATGCGCCCCTTTACAGGCATACTATAGACACCCCCCAGGTATGAAATTTAAAGGGATATTACACTTTTATTGTTTCACTTTAAGCATTATTAAAATCACTGCTCCCGAAAAAACTGACATTTTTAAAACTTTTTTTGCATTGATCCATGTCCCCTGGGGCAGGACCCAGGTCCCCAAACACTTTTTATGACAATAACTTGCATATAAGCCTTTAAAATTAGCACTTTTGATTATTCATGTTCGTGTCCCATAGACTTTAACGGTGTTCGAACAAATTTTTTGCCTGTTCGCATGTTCTGGTGTGAACCGAACAGGGGGATGTTCGGCTCATCCCTAATTGCCACAATGCCTAAAGGGAAACCACAAGTTGTTTTATTATGATGTAGTGCAAAATGTTTGGGCACACTGCGTTTGTCACAACCCTTCTCTATAAACCTTGGATGCTCTCCAAACTTGGTATGCAACGTGCAAGTAGTGCAGTCTACATTATATAGACCTCAGGGACATCTGAGACTGTATACAGCAAGTGTTGCTGAACAGTTTATAAACTGTTTGATTGTAAATTCCCTACCATCTCCTCTAAAGCAACTTTTCTGACCATGGATGAAGTCACGCCTTACAACTTGCTTTTTTACATTTGTATGTGCCTGTGATATTAAAGAGAATAGGGAAATCACTCACAATTTTGTGGTTACTTTTACATTTACTTGGAGCTATCTTCTTTTTAATGTTACTGGCTGTACTAAAGACAGTTACGGATTTAGCAGGCAGCACTGAGCTTAAAGTAATATCATGAAGGAGTATAGGCCGGCGTTTGGATAATATCTTTTACATGGTCCCATAATAACTATTCAATTTGGTGGTGAACACAACCCCTGAATTATGGGGATGAACCTCAGTCTCTGCTGCTCAGGTATACCTTCCATGAACCTATTTTGTGCCTTTTTGATCTCTTCCAGCTGGGAACCCTTTTCAAAGAATTTTTGTATTAAAACTTCACCCTTTGTTATATAATCATCTATACTACTACAGTTACTATGTACTATGACTATGTACTATGGAACTGGCTAAACTGGATAATTTCTTTCCATTTCGGAAAGAGTTGCCAGTAGTCTCCTTAAAATGCGTTTTCGATTTGATGTTACCTTCAAAATCCCAGAATAACACCAGATCCAAAAAAAATAGCTCTTGGTATCAGCAGCGTGAGTAAATTGCATATCATATGAGTTGTTATTACAATACTACACGGTTTCATTACATCATCAGTGAAGTGCTCATAGAATAATAAATGCCTAGCAAAAGTGTTTTTTGACCAGATGTGGAATTTCTCCCAAAAGACTATAAAAACCTTGTCATAGTTGGGTGTAAAATGAGCACCCATAGCCGTTCTATATCTTTGTACAGTGGGGCAAAAAAGTATTTAGTCAGCCACCAATTGTGCAAGTTCTCCCACTTAAAAAGATGAGAGAGGCCTTTAATTGTCATCATAGGTATACCTCAACTATGAGAGACAAAATGTGGAAACAAATCCAGACAATTACATTGTCTCATTTTTGAAAGAATTTATTTGCAAATTATGGTGGAAAATAAGTATTTGGTCAATATCAAAAGTTCATCTCAAAACTTTGTTATATATCCTTTGTTGGCAATGACAGAGGTCAAACGTTTTCTGTAAGTCTTCACAAGGTTGTCACACACTGTTGCTGGTATGTTGACCCATTACTCCATGCAGATCTCCTCTAGAGCAGTGATGTTTTGGGGCTGTCGCTGGGCAACACAGACTTTCAACTCCCTCCAAAGATTTTCTATGAAGTTGAGATCTGGAGACTGGCTAGGCCACTCCAGGACCTTGAAATGCTTCTTATGAAGCCACTCCTTCGTTGCCCGGGCAGTGTGTTTGGGATCATTGTCATGCTGAAAGACCCAGCCACGTTTCATCTTCAATGCCCTTGCTGATGGGAGGAGGTTTGCACTCAGAATCTCACGATACATGGCCCCATTCATTCTTTCATGTACAGGGATCAGTCGTCCTGTTCCCTTTGCAGAGAAACAGCCCCAAAGCATGATGTTGCCACCCCCATGCTTCACAGTAGGTATGGTGTTCTTTGGTTGCAACTTAGCAGTCTCTCTCCTCCAAACACGACGAGTTGTTCTACCAAACAGTTCTACTTTGGTTTCATCTGACCATATGACATTCTCCCAATCCTCTTTTGGATCATCCAAATGCTCTCTAGCAAACCTCAGACAGGCCCGGACATGTACTGGCTTAAGCAGGGGGACACGTCTGGCACTGCAGGATCTGAGTCCCTGGCGGCTTAGTGTGTTACTGATCCCCCACGATCGCGGGCTACCGGCAGACATCGAGTCCGCGAGACCCACAGGCATGTGCACGCGGCACACGGCTGGCGCGCTTTAAAGGGGACGTACAGGTATGCCCATTTGCACAGCCGTGCCATTGTGCCGACATACATCGTCATGCGCTGGTCGGCAATTGGTTAAGCACTTCAAAGTGGCTTGTTTTTTCATCACCTATGAATGTAATATTAATAATTCTTTACCCCATGATATTTACAAAACAAGAATTTCTCCTTTTTCTTTAATTATAGTAGTTTTTATTACAGCATTGTTTAGGTATTTTTTGATATATACAATTTAGCATACATGTTTACACAATGAACCTATTTTTAAAGATCTGCATTGTCCTTCCTATTCCTATTATTATACACTTTTATATATTGCACACATTTTAATTTTTAACTATTTGTCTTTTTAATATTTATTTGATTGCACTCCAAATCCCCATTGCCAATTTATGGTACGGAACAATTATTATGTGATTACGGAACAATTAATATGTGATTACATTGTACCGGCTTTTTATGCACGATGTATTCTGTAACATGACAAAAGAGGGACCCACCTCCAAAACGCATCATCATAGCACCGCTATCAACTTCCATTTACCTAGTTTGGTATCTTGGTTGTGAAGCAGCGGCCTCCGACGTGTCTAGTTTCAGGTGCAGCAGCTGCCACTCACTGTTGAGGCTTGATCAGGCTCCCTGTCTACTGTGGATGGTTTTGTGTGATCTGTCAATGTTTAGTGTAACCCACAGGCATTGTTGGGGAATCTAAAGCCTCGGAGGGCTATTTTCCTGTGGGCTCCTCTTGTTGACAGCTTCAGTCTTTAGTCCTTATGTGTATTCTGGGACAGACTGAAACTGTGGTGGATGTGACATGCAGCTTTCCTTTTTCCCACATGTGAGTGCATTTATTTTAATATGTTTTTAATAAAAAAAAGGGGTCACTTCGCTATAGTATTGCGCTTTGAGTGTGTTTGCTCTGTTTCAAACATTTTCTATAGGCATATTCTTTAGTATTTTTGTAAATATAATTATTCCCAGTAAGAAAAAGTTTTGGAAGCCTAAAGATTTTTTGTTCCTCTATAGATTTTCACACAGGAAAGGAAAGTGAAGTGACTTTTAGACATAAGAATAAGAGAATTTGAAAAAATTCAGACAGCCAGTACAGTAGCTGCAAGAATGTGTTAAAGACATAAAAGTTCTAATAAAAAGCTGCAACCATTTTACTTCCTTTTTAGGGCATACAGTTTTTGCAGACCACAGATATAGCTCATGTTTGTACAAAAACCTTTAATGAACTAGGAAAAAAATATATTTTGAAATACACAGTGCTATTCCTAGGATTTAGGTTGCAGAAGCATATTCACTTTTTCCAAATTTCTTCAAAGAACACTGTGTTTCCAAAACGGATATCCAAAATTATCATATCCATGTAAAACTTTGAAGACAGAGGAAAATGAAATGTGATGTATGCTAATCATTATTTTTCACACTGCACTGTAGGGAATAACATCATCCAAATTGTGATCAGAAATAAAAGCAAGATACATAAAAATATATTAAATTTGAATAAAATAATTATGAGGACATTGTAGGAATTTGCTACTACATATCTATTACAATCTCAGAAGACACACAGTCTTCTGCAGACACACAGTGAATGGAATAAAATGTACTTTTGCTCTGCTTCCATTCAAACAGAATTTCAAAACCAGCCTGTACACTGACACCAAGACCTATAATTTCAAACAATGACACAGACAACAGTTGTATGCCCTTCAATTTCTTTACTGAGCTTCAGAGATATTAAGGGACGTGTACAGAATTTTTCTGATTTTCTATCAGGCCTTACAACAAATGGTTGTTTTGCTGTAGCTTTTGGTAATTCTGCATACCTGAGAAATGGTAGGATTAGTTTCTTTGGTGTCCACCAGTTGCTAATTTAGCATGAGGGGCTGCTGAATTGAATAATGTAACAAAATGGGTAAGTGGCTGAGTGATACAGCAGAACAGAGAGTAACTGTAACTTGTAGTTTGCTAAACAGGTGAAAACACTGCAGAATAATACAAAACAGATTAGAAAAGCTGCACAAACATGAACTCTTCACACAAATGTCTCTGTAAATCAATCATGGTAACCTGTCTTTATAACAACAGAGAGTCATGCTGAGAATCACTACTTAGGTAAAACAGTACAGAAGTGGAGAGCCTCTCACCTGGCTGCAGGGGCGGATCCAGGGGGGGGCAACAGGGCAATTGCCCCCTCCGAGAAATTCATGATTGGCAGGACAGTCAGTCAGTGAATGAGTGAGCGGGCGGGAGCCGGAGGACGAGTGTGCGGGTTATCGAGCGGGCGGGCCAGTCAGCGGGGGTCGGTAGGTGAGAGAGAGCCTGAGCGGCAGGTCGGCAGATGAGTGAGGGGGGTTGACAGGTGAGTCTGCCTGCGGGTGTTCAGGAGCAGCAGGACAGACATCCAGAGAGGGGGCGGTCCGGTCCGCAGGTGAGCGGAGAAACTGGCCAGTCCAGAGATGTTGCTTGTGACATCATCTGGAATGGACGAGAAGAGAGGAGGAGGAGGGGCCGCCGGGGGGAGCAGCAGCAGCATGACATGAGAGAGAACTTACTACAGAGGCTGCCTGCGCTACTCTGCATATGCATATGAAGAAAACAATGAAGAAAACAAGTAAACGCTGCCCTTATTGTACCCTATGAGCCCTGATGTGCCCTGAACTTATCCCATTAGCCCTGATTGTACCCCATGTGCCCTGAATGTGCCCTGATGTACCCTGATGTATCCAATGTGCCTGATGTGCCCTGAATGTGCCCTGATGTACCCCATGTGCCCTGAATGTGCCCTGATGTACCCCATGTGCCTGATGTGCCCTG
This sequence comes from Aquarana catesbeiana, assembly GCF_042186555.1. Lineage (NCBI taxonomy): Eukaryota > Metazoa > Chordata > Amphibia > Anura > Ranidae > Aquarana > Aquarana catesbeiana. The sequence goes on along the minus strand of NC_133327.1, from coordinate 311,664,039 downwards.
AATCCTGAATGTGCCCTGATGTGCCCTGAATTTATCCCATGTGCCCTGAATGTACCCCATGTGCCCTGAATGTACCCCATGTGCCCTGATGTGCCTGTTGTGCCCTGAATGTGCCCCGATGTGCCCTGAGTTTATACCATGTGCCCTGATTGTACCCCATGTGCCCTGAATGTACCCTGATGTACCCCATGTGCCTGATGTGCCCTGAATGTGCCCTGATGTACCCCATGTGCCTGATGTGCCCTGAATGTGCCCTGAATGTGCCCTGATGTACCCCATGTGCCCTGATGTGCCCTGATGTACCCCATGTGCCTGATGTACCCTGAATGTGCCCCATGTGCAAGTGATAATCAACAACATGTGGCAGGTGACGTGGCAAGTGACAATCAGCAACATGTGGCAGGTGACGTGGCAAGTGACAATCAGCATCTGGCGGCAGGCAAGTGACAATCCGCAGCTTGTGGCAGGGACGTGGCAAGGCAAGTGATAAGCTGCATCTGAAGGCAGGTCGGCGTAAAAAGTGACACACTCGGGGCTCCCACTGATTCTGCATTATGGTGAGTTGAACCATTTCATTTTATGTTAAATGTAATAATAGAAATAATGCGCTTCAATCATCCTGACACCATAACAACCATGGTGCCGTGATGATGAAAGCGCCAACACCAGCCATTACCCCGATAAATTGCCCACAAAAAAACATATTTTCTGGCAGTGCCCCTCCCGAGACTAGACTCTGGATCCGCCCCTGCCTGGCTGCAGATCACTTTCCCAGCTTCTTCTGACTCATGTGTGCCCTCCCTGAGCCACAGAGGGTGAACAGTAGTTTTCATTTGTGTGAAAGGTAATAGATTATCTACCATAGAAATCCATGTAGCCATTATGGGACTTTGATATTTGGCGACCATATCATAGATCACTTTCACGCCCTCCTCTGTGGTTATGGCAACGTGTAGCATGTCTAGTAATTAGGTCAACAACGGCTTAATTCATTCATGGTAGGGAATGTACTAGAAAAAAGAGGAAAGGGAGTTTAGGACTTTATATGAAGCCATGGCCTGGTAAGGCCGTCTGCCTCCATCCCTATCAATTTGATAAAGGAAGGTTGGGAATTTATATGAAGCACATGGTTGCAAATGAGTAAATTGGTGAATATAACAAGATGTTTATTAGTTCATATACATGACATATAGACATGGTCTTAATGTCAGGTTCTGAAACAGTTAAACAGTGGCGATAGCAGCCCACATCAACAACATCCAAGGTGGGTATGGGCACACAGGGCACTTCTGGTGTGGGATGGGAATGAAAAAAGAGCCAACCAAGTGAAACCTCTGTGAAAAAACGTGTGAGAAAAAAAAAAAAAAAAAAAATATATATATATATATATATATATATATATATATATATATATCATGGTTGGCAGAAAACCCTTGCTCATAATGAAAGTGATGGGTGCAAGAGTGAGGGCTAGAAAGAAAAGACAGGGGTAGTTTTTTTTTTATCCTACCCTGTCTCTTTGGTGTTAGGTGGTCTCTCTCTCCCTTCCCCCTCATCCATCTTCTATTCTTTCTAGCCCCATTTGCATATATATATATATATATATATATATATATATATATATATATATATATATATATTTATATATATATATACTTATTTATTTTTTCAGATGTTTTTTTCACAGAGGTTTAACTTGGGTGGCTCATTTATCATTCCCATCTCACACCAGTAGTGCCCTGTGTGCCCATACCCACCTTGGATATTGTCGGTGTGGGCTGCTATAGCCGAGCTTGCCACCACAGCTCCCGGTCATGATGTTTCCAAATAGCTCATGGTCTTCAGCACAACACCATTTATGCATGGATTCTTGTAAGTTACCATTTAGGGGGGGTGTTCTTATCCCACCCCCTTATTTATTGATACATGTTAGAACATTTAGAGAACTTATTTTTAATTTCAGGTACATCACATGCTTGCTCCTGAAGAGTGTCTCAAAAGCTACGAAATGCATAGGGCTAGCAGATGTTGTGTTATAATTATCATATGCTTATCAGATTTTCATGGTATTTAGCACAAACCCCTGAAGGGATTAGTGAGGCCATAGGTCATGCAGGCATTACCATGTAATATGTATATGTGTGTACTTATATTCGTTTTGGTGAATTGTGGAATTTTAACCTTGTGATACTATTTGATACCAATGTTATTATCTTGTTTAACTGTTTCAGAACCTTACATTAAGACTATGTCTGTATGTCATGTATATGTACCAATAAACATCTTGTTATATTCACCAATTTATTCATTTGCAACCACATGCTTCATATAAAGTCCCAATCTTCATAGTGGGGAATGTTTTGTACAATAATGCATTGCTGGTTTACAGTACAAAGATCAACTCCAAAAAAACTTTGCAAATTACGAAAGGTTAAACAAAAACAAAGCTAAATTTTCCAATTCCAGTCTTTGAAGGCCATAAAGGGCCTTGTTCTAGGGTAAATAGTTTGCTAATTAAGTTAAACCATAATTAATTAGGGCCCTTTCACACTGATCCACAAGTCCTGCATTGAGGACTTTTGGTGCACTTTCAGAAAATATACCAAAACCACCCAATGTAAAGGAAATCCATGGCAAAGTACATGTAATGTGCATGAAATAACCGCTGGTACACTGCATCGCACCCCCACAGTGGATCAGTGTGAAAGCAATCTTATTTTTTTCCCTTTATCTAAATAATTTATCTGTAGTATGGCCATAGCTCATAAGTACTGAGTTGAATTACACTTATGCCCCGTACACACGGTCGGACATTGATCGGACATTCGGACAACAAAATCCTAGGATTTTTTCCGACGGATGTTGGCTCAAACTTGTCTTGCATACACACGGTCACACAAAGTTGTCGGAAAATCCGATCATTCTGAACGTAGTGACGTAAAACACGTATGTCGGGACTATAAACGGGGCAGTATCCAATAGCTTTCATCTCTTTATTTATTCTGAGCATGCGTGGCACTTTGTGCATCGGATTTGTGTACACACGATCGGAAATTCCGACAATGGATTTTGTTGTCTCAAACTTTGTGTCTGAAAATCAGATGGAAAATGTGTGATGGAGCCTACACACGGTCGGAATTTCCGACAACAAGGTCCTATCACACATTTTCCGTTGGAAAATCCGACCGTGTGTATGGGGCATTACATAGAACAAAAGAAAAAAAAAACTGATCAGTGTAAATCACCTTAGATAATTTCCAGCAGAATTAATTGATATACTGTATTGTCATGTCAGCAAATCATTTTTTTGTTTTTCCTTTCTTGCATAACACACTCTAATTTAATAACTTCATTAACAGTGTCATTTATAAAGTGGATTTTTCACACCCCATCCAGATCTTTAATTTAGTATTACTGGACCAGTCAGTTCAAGTAGAACAGGCTTGCTGGATGTGATCCAGTATAACAGAAAGATTTTTCATATTGTTTTTGTTAATTTAAATGTCAAAAGAAGCAGAAAGACAGATGGACAAAACATTTTCTGAAGGCTCATCTGGAGTGTATCTGCATGGGAAGGCTCACTGTCTTATTGAAGAAAGAGCACAGAATAATGCAAATTTATATACAGGTTTTTCTGTGAATATAATGTAAGATGATATTTGGTCACCAATAACCTACAGGGATACTCTTAAACATGTTATCTTTAACGGTTCAGTTGAATATTCTGCAAATGTTAAAATAGTATTAGAATGTATTCAAACATTATTCTGTGTGCTATAAATGTACTCATCACAGTAACTTTACAATATGTTTCTGACATGTCACAGTATAATTTTTAATACAGATTTACATTTTTTGAATAAAAGGCAGTAGATGCCCTGGATAATGCCCCAATAAAGATGTTGTCATTCTTCTAAAGAGAAAACCAGATAAAGGCAGTGTTGGGAGAAGTACTGTGATCTTTGAGAGGTAAAATGCCTATACATGTTATACCTACACGTTGCTTAGCATGTACCTAACATGATGTTAACATGGTTGGCACCAATGACAGATTTTTAGGGACTTAGGAGCTAAATTGAGGAAAAGGAATACTACCAGTACCTCGAGCCACACCAGAAAGGCAGAGGGAGATTAGGGAAGTAAACAAGTGGCTGAGGAGCTGGTGTAGTAAGTAGGGGTGTGGGTTCCTGGAGAACTGGGCCGACTTCTCAGTCAGTCACCAGTTCCACAGAAGGGATGGACTGCAAATAAATGAGGAGGGTGCAGATCTACTGGGAGTGAAGATGGCCGAAAAGTTAGAGGGGTTTTTAAACTAGGCGACGGGGGGGGGGGTCCAGAGGTAGAGAAAGTCAGCAATGAACATATTTCAGAGGATAGTATGGGGGGCATTAGTGGTAGGTTGACTAAAGCACATAAACCTGAGGTAAGTATAGTAACAAGTCCTATTTGTAACCTCGAAACACCCAATAAGAGGACAGTGTGCGACAGGTCTAAACGAAATGTGGCATGTTCACCAATGCCCGGAGCCTGGCGGTCAAGATGGGTGAACTAGAGATACTGTTGAACGAGGACGATTTAGATTTTGTGGGAATTTCAGAGACCTGGTTCAACAGCTCTCATGATTGGCCATTCAAGGGTATTCCCAACCATTCAAGGGTATTCCCTTTATGGCAGGGATAGAGAGGCTAAAAAAAGGGGGAGGATATGCCTATATATCAAGAATAATATACAAGTGAATGTGAGAGATGACATCAATAAGGGAGCTAGGGAGGAGATGGAATCCTTATAGGTAGAGCTCCAAAGGGATGAAGCTAAATGGAAAATAATACTGGGAGTATGCTATAAGCCCCCTAACCTGAGGGAGGAGGGGAGACAGACCTCCTATCATAATTTGGATTAGCAGCAAGGATGGGAAGTGTTATCATAATGGGGGATTTTAATTATCCAGACATAGACTGGACAGAGGGAACCACGCATTCGTCTAAGGCTCGCCAGTTCCCAAATGTCTTGCAGGACAATTTCATGGGTCAGATGGTAGACGCACCATCTATAAACAAGGCGTTACTAGATCTACTGATTACCAACAATACAGACCTGATCATGGATGTGGAAATATGGGGCGATTTAGGAAACAGCGATCACAGGTCAATTGGCTTCAGTATAAATCACACAAATAGGAAACACAAGGGGAACACAAAGACACTGAATTTCAAAAGAGCCAACTTCCCTAAACTACGAACCTTGCTAGAAGATATAAATTGGCATAAAACAAAGAACATGGAGGAGAGATGGGTTTGCTTTAAGAGCATATTAAATAAGGACATTAGCCAGTGCATCACATTAGGAAATACATTTAAAAGAGAGAACAAAAGTCCTGGATGGCTTAACTCCAATGTAAAAATGCATATAAAAGCAAAGGAGAAGGCCTTCAAAAAATACAAGGCTGAGGGATCATCATCAGCATTTTGATTTTACAAAGAATGCAACATGATATGTAAGGGTGCAATTAGGGCGGTTAAGATAGAACACGAAAAGACACATGGCAGGGGAGAGCAAAAAATATCCCAAGAAATTCTTTAAGTATATAAACAGTAAAAAAGGGAGGACAGACCATATTGGCCCCATAAAGAATGAGGAAGGACATCTGGTTACAAAGGATGGGGAGATGGCAAAGGTATTGAATTTATTCTTCTCCTCAGTCTTCACAAGGGAATAGGGGGGCTTCAGTAACCAAAACTGCAATGGTTGTCCTCATCACACATCACAAGAAGCACCCTCATGGCTAACAGAGGACAGAATTAGAAATAGACTTGGGAAACTTAACATTAATAAATCACTGGGACAAGCTGGCTTGCACCCGAGGGTACTTAGGGAACTCAGTCAAGTAATTGCCAGACCATTGTTCCTAATTTTTACTGACAGTCTACTGTCTGGAATGGTACCAGCTGATGGGAGAAAAGCCAATGTAGCACCAATATTTTAAAAAGGGCCAAAATACATTCCTGGGAATTACAGACCAGTTAGCCTAACATCAATAGTATGCAAGCTCTTGGAGGGGATGATAAGGGACTATATACAAGATTTTAGTAATGAAAACGGTATCATTAGCAGTAATCAGCATGGATTCATGAAGAATCGTTCTTGCCAAGCCAATCTATTTACTTTCTATGAGGAGGTGAGCTGCCATCTAGATAAAGGAAGGCCTGTAGACGTGGTGTATCTAGATTTTGCAAAAGCATTTGACACAGTTCCCTATAAACGTTTACTGTACAAAGTAAGGTCCATTGGAATGGACCATAGGGTGAGTACATGGATTGAAAACTGGCTACAAGGGTGAGTAAAGAGGGTGGTGATAAATGGGGAATACTGGGAATGGTCAGGAGTGGGAAGAGGGGTCCCCCAGGGTTCTGTGCTAGGACCAATCCTGTTTAATTTGTTCATAAACGACCTGGAGGAAGGGGTAAACAGTTTAATCTCTGTATTTGCAGACAACACTAAGCTAAGCAGGGCAATAACTTCTCCGCAGGATGTGGAAACCTTGCAAGAAGATCTGAATAAATTTATGGGGTGGGCAACTACATGGCAAATGAGGTTTAATGTAGAAAAATGTACAATAATGCATTTGGGTGGCAAAAATATGAATGCAATCTACTCACTAGGGGGTGAACCTCCGGGGAAATCTAGGATTGAAAAGGACCTGGGGGTCCTAGTAGATGATAGGCTCAGCAATGACAAGCTGCAGCTAACAAAGCAAACAGAATATTGTCATGCATTAAAAAGGTGATTAACTTCAGGGATAAAGTGATAATTCTCCCACTCTACAAGACTCTGGTCCGGCCGCACCTGGAATATGCTGTCCAGTTCTGGGCACCAGTCCTCAGGAAAGATGTACTGGAAATGGAGCGAGAACAAAGAAGGGCAACAAAGCTAATAAAGGGTCTGGAGGATGTTAGTTATGACAAAAGGTTGTGAGCACTGAACTTATTCTCTCTGGAGAAGAGATGCTTGAGAGGGGATATGATTTCAATTTACAAATACCATACTGGTGACCCCGCAATAGGGATAAAACTTTTTCATGGAAGGGAGTTTAATAAGACACATGGCCACTCACTAAAATTAGAAGAAAAGAAGTTTAACCTTAAACTGCGTAAATGGTTCTTTACTGTAAGAGCAGCAAGGATGTGGAATTCCCTTCCACAGGCAGTGGTTTCAGCAGGGGGCATCGATAGTTTTGAAAAACTATTAGATAAGCACCTGAACGACTGCAACATACAGGAATATACAATGTAATACTGACATATAATCACACACATAGGTTGGACTTGATGGATTTGTGTCTTTTTTCAACCTCACCTACTATGTATCTTACATAATTTACTGGATTATTTACCTGTTTATTGATGCTGGCGTACTGCCATTCGCCTTGCTTTTTTTGACACTAAGCTATATCCAGGTGTGTTAAAGGGGACAAAGCAGTTTACAGAGTTGTGGCAGAGAACAGAGGACCCCTCATACCAAGCAGCTCCTGCGTGGGTAGTGCTACGCTATAAAAAAGAATACATATATCTTTAAAACATAATTTCCCTCTAAAAGGGAATACTACCTTTTGCAAAAAAAGAAAATAAAAAATCCACATTAAATATATTAAAAATGTGCATTTATTGCAGTGTGGATCAATGGTGCAATGCTCGGCCACCAGCAGACTATTCCTCCAACCACAGGTCAGTGCCTAGGTATGAACCTTCAATTATAGAACTGACGTATCAAAAGACTACAAGTGCGGTGTTATCAACACACTTATGCTCCATTGAGTCCCACTGCTGCAGTGGAAGATGGGACTTCCTGTTAATGAATCAAATGGCTGTGTGAGTGGAGCCATGCACAGATGCTCAGTGTAACGACACCCCAAATATGAAAGGGGTTAAAGTTGTTTAGGACATTCCATTCCCGAACACGAAGGCAGCTACCGAACACTCCGATCAGTCAAACAAGAAACCCATACGAATAATTCTCCCCCAAATACGAGACGAGGCTCTGTCTTGATGTTCAAACAGGACTGACTCTTTATTTTGAGATCTCACACAAATATATACAGCAAGATGAAAACACAACCTGTAAGCAGACACCTAATTAACATGAGCTAATTATCTAATCATTTACCCAAACTAGGTGACTCAGAGACATGACCTTTCGGACAGACTTCATGTCTCCTAGCTCTCCTAGCTATACAATACACATTATCATACATCTCAATACAATTGCAGGGTTAATTAGCACACTGGATGAAAAGACTCTTTAGGAGCTATGACAAGTCATACTAGACTAATTTACATTACAGTAGACACAGACAGAGACAGGTGGCTGGAATTGACATCAGTATCTCCTTACAGTATGTGTCCCAACAGTATGAATCAGTCACGATTTGTAATATGGCATATACAGGGTCCCCAGAGTCTGTGTCTCTTGGGGGAATATGGACCCGAATCTAAAGTAACGCCACCTCAAGGGTCCCCAGGCATACAGCTCACAAAGGGCACCGTTCCCCCAAATGCCAGGGCCCATAACCGGTCAGCAAGAGGCTAGCATTCAGTCCCCTCCAAAAGCCTCTGTCCCGGCTAGGTCTGTCACACTCACTCAGAATGAAAAAATCACAGTAGCTGGTTGAAGAAGAATCCTTGGATTCTGTGGGGATGGGGACAGGGACGGGGGAAGAGGGGTGGCTATTCGGTAGGGGGCGGAGGGCTGCAGACTGTGACCATGTTTCAAGTTATACAGTAAATATGGATGTAACATGAAATATGGTCAAAAACATGGACTTCTATTTTAAGACAGTCTAGACCTTCTCGTGTATTAGTCATGTGATGTATGATGTCATCAATCTTCCTCTGTTCCGTTAAACTGCAACAGTTATCTCCCATAAGAATCAAAGGCAAAAAGAGAAGAAGGTAACCTCGGCCCAGAATGTCTGAATATAAACTATAATGTCAGTTTAACACAGGGGTTGCACACCGTGTGGACCAGACAGTACAAACAAATATGGTACATAAGCTAAAGTGGGACATTATTTACCAAAAGCTTGTTCATGTGATCATAATGTAAGACCATAAACACCATTTTAGAGTTATAGGACTTGGCCAAACAATATAAAGGATCATTGTTCAAGGAGAAGTAGGGCCAAAGCCCTACTGTAGGTCACAGTTGTTTTCTGTGTGTCCTATTCACTCTATAACACAGCCTGGAGTTGCAGAACATCCTACAGGTTTGCATATTACTTTACAGCAGCCCAGTGCATCAAGCCCTCTGTACAGCGACATGAATGAAGTGTCACTTGTATGCACTACAAATAAAGATTCTACAAAAAAAGGGGGGCTGTGTGATTCACTGAATCTTGCACCACACCACCCCCTACCGCAGTCAGAATGAACAGCTGCCAGAGAGGTAAATCAATGGGGTTTTCAGTGCAAATGGACCCTAAATAGCCTTTTCCTCTATGGCAGCATCAATACTTTTTCATTTTTATTATCACTACAATGTCTATAGGAAAACATTGAGCAGCAGGAGAATACTGTGCTGCAGATGAAACTCAAAATGGGTAATGTTACATGGCTTAGGGTAATGACTTCATGATGCTGTATTCCACAGTCATCCTTTTGTATGTAAATTGGGAGCTTCCTGGGCATAAAGTCACTTGAGCATAAAAATGTACATACTGATCTGTGATCTGCAATTCATTATTGTGCAAACATATACTACATATATAAATGAATGAAACATTTTGGACTTCATCATTAGAAATGTATGTGCTTAGAAAAAAAGTGCATTTTTACAGAAATGTATGTGCATATACTGTTTTAGTTTTGTTCCATATTATGTAAAATTATGAATTGCAGTGATGACATAAAAGACATTTTTTACAGTTCTTTAAAATGCACAGGTATGAAGCAGCTGTGATATTGGTTGCACAATATTTCCAGTTCTCCTTAGAGTATCTGCCTACAAACAAATGTGAGAGAATGAAATCCTTCCAATTCTCTGTTACACTGATAAGATACATATGGATGTGTCTTCACGAATTAAGTGAATTGGTAGTAAACACTGTCAGAGATATGGTAATAACGAGAGCTAAAGTATAAAAATAGAATATAGCATAATACTTTTATTCACAAAACATACTACATCTAAATACTGTACATTAGGGAGCAATCGTAAAAATATGTTCAGGAAATCATAACAAGTATCCATTGCCTTGGAACTTACCAAGAAAAACAGAGCGCATATCTTGAAAAAAATGGTAGAGTCAGCGCACATTTACAGCTTATTTGATGGCGGTTGGCTTCGCTATTCACTGAAATGACAGCAGTTTGTGGAACAGGAAACGGGCTCATGGAATTCCAACATATGCAAAATGGAATTTGAAGCTAAGTTCTTATTTGAATTTGCAAAGAATTGGATGTGTAGTAATAGTGAATTTTATAAGTGCACTGACGCACCATATGAAGCAAAAGGGAATCATTGAGAAAACAAGTGAATGGCAAATGGTGAAAGATTCAAAGCAATTGGTGCATGCAAATGTAACATTGGGGATATTTTTAACACAATGCATTTGACCTAGGTATGGATTTCCCATTGAAGAACAGGAAATCCAGGTATTGGTTGAATGGTAGAAAATATTGCTGAACAGGTGGAAACAGGAGGAGAATACATATAGCAAATGTGCTCTGTAAATATGGCCCATCTTCCAGTGTTTCTTGGTGTTAAAGTGGCAAATGATTCCTGACCATATACCACATATATATATATACTTGCAACAAACGTCTTAAACATATTGTCTGTCATGTTTCAGCTCAAATTACTATTTCTAATGTATTCATGAAACCAGTCATGTATTATCTTATTCATTTGAAAGTGCAAACTTTAATTTTCTTTATCAAAGGAACAAAGTGTTCTTGACATTTAATGAATTCATATTTGTTGGTACAACTGTCTATTCTAATCTTTTCTGTGACAGCAGTGGGCTGTGCTTGGCCCTGGATCTTTAAGGTCCCTAACCTTGATTTTCTCAGGCTGCGTTCCAACCACTTCCTCCCAGAACTAAAAAATACCATTACTTGGTTTCTTCAGTGCTAGATCATAGGTATCATGATCAAGTTGCAAACTGGACCTCCCAGAATCCCCTTTCACAGATTCAAAATCTAAAATTGCCATGTAATCTAGAGCATTTTGACTAGAAAGAACTGCACAATGTCATTTCTGGGACAGACTGGATACTATAGACATTAAAAAAATAAAATGTTACTGCTGTCTCATATTTAAGCACATCTAAACTTCTCAAAAATTGTTAGATCTCGGAGCTTACCAGTCCTTAGACTCTTTATTTACACCTTGTGATCCTGCCATTAAAACACTTTCAGTCCTAGGATGAACACAGTCACTTACCCCTCTAATGCAAGACAGATGTTACACTCTGTCTTCAGATACAGCCACATTTATCTAGAAAGCAGGCTTTAGTAAGAAGTACAAGGTTATGACAAAAGAGACAGCATTATTAGACTCGTTTTTAGATGCAACTATAAACAGACACTATGAAAATGAAAATATCTGGGTTCCATTTACCTCAAACCAGTGGTTCTCTCTCTTCATGGTTGTCTGGAGGTATGGAATGTTTATTTAACCTGATCAGGTATTTTCTTATTAGGCAAATGCCCATTTTATCCAATAGGGTTTCAGGGACTGCATTAGCAAGCTCCAAAAATTAATTCTGCCCAGTGCATTCAGACAGTGAGCAAATATTTTCCTTCTAGTCCTTTGGTGTTAGTTTATACAGAGAATATTGTCATTCAGTTTCTTAACTTGTCCAGTCTATTCATTTGCCACCTTCTCTGACTAGTTTGTTACCCATCTATGGTTGCTTGCCGCCAGCTTCAAGTTATGCCTCAGCCGTTACTTTATGCACAGGATTTGCCTTGTGCTGACAGATTGAAATTTGTTTCTGTCCGCTTTCTAGACCACCAGGTATCATTAGAGCAGGCTCAATGGCTACAACCCTGGCACAACATATACAGTATCTCACAAAAGTGATTACCCCCCTCACGTTTTTGTAAATATTTTATTATATCTTTTTATGTGACAACAATGTAAAGTAGTGAGTGTACAGCTTGTATAACAGTGTAAAGTTTCTGTCCCCTCAAAATAACGCAACACACAACCATTAATGTCTAAATCACTGTCTAAACCACTGGCAAGAAAAGTGAGTACCCCCTAAGTGAAAATGTCCAAATTGTGCCCAATTAGCCTTTTTCCCTCACTGTGACTCATTAGTGTTACAAGGCCTCAGGTGTGAATGGGGAGCAGGTGTGTTAAATTTGGTGTTATCGCTCTCGCTCTCTCATACTGGTCACTGGAAGTTCAACATGGCACCTCATGGCAAAGAACTCTCTGAGGATCTGAAAAAAAAGAAATGTTGCTCTACATAAAGATGGCCTAGGGTATAAGAAGATTGCCAAGACCCTGAAACTGACCTGCAGCATGGTGGCCAAGACCATACAGCGGTTGAACAGGACCTCATCATGGTCGACCAAAGAAGTTGAGTGCACATGCTCAGCCTCATATACAGAGGTTGTCTTTGGGAAATAGACATATGAGTGCTGCCAGCATTGCTGCAGAGGTTAAAGGGATGAGGGGTCAGCCTGTCAGTGCTCAGACCATATGCCACATTTAAACTGACGTCTGGCTATCCAGTGTCAGTTCATCGGCTGCAGCTTGGACGATACCCATGCTTTATACTTTAAAGGTAAACCTCATTTTTACATTAGCCTCCACATGGACACACTTCTTGTCCTTGTGTTCGTCTGGCTTCACCTTTAACCCTTTATCCACCTACTTACTTTTTACTCCACCCATTATTATGTGAACCTTAATATGTAAACCTCATTTTTACATTATCTACCACATGGACATACTTTTGTCCCTGTGTTCATCTGGCTTCACATTGTTCCTCTTGTTGCCCGGGCCCCCTGTGTGCTTTCCTGATCCCCATATCAGTGGTGTGCAGTGCCAGTTGGAATTCCTCCATCTGCTAGTGCAGCGGTTGCATCGCCAGCTTCAGGTGCCTCTCTCTCCACCTTCCCCTCCCCGGGGACAGTCAGTGCGCTAACTCTCCTGTGGACAGCTGTGATAAGATCCTCAGGACCGCAATCAATTATGCGGCAGTGGAGGAGACCGGATCCTGATTCCTGTCCGGGTGAGTGAGTGACAGCCCCATACACCCAGGACAGCCCAGACCAGATAGAGCCTGTGCTGTGTGTGTGGAGCCCCACTGACAAGTAGCTGTCACCTGTATAGAGCTGACATGTTCCCATAGTGTACAGCCTCACCTGAATGTACTACACCCCACCCAGTGCACTCTATGGACAGAGATCTTACTTTCACCTATCTCTGTGTGTGATCCAAGATCTTCTATGGACTCCAGCACAGCTCAGCTATTGATTCATTGGAAATGCTTGTTTATACATAGGAATTTTTCAGCCCTTCCCTGGAAGGTGATCAGTGACAGAACTATCCTTCCTCAATTCACATCCAGCTTAGGAGGGTCATCACTAACTTCCTCTATGCCCCCATCTATATGCGGAGAGTCCCCTGTGCTCATGCAGGTGGTGTAATCCGATTCTGGGCAGGGTGTGCACAGCCGAAGCTTGAGCAATAAGGTAAGGGGGGAATTAATACATTAAGGTAAGGGGGGACACTGATATAAAAGTTCCCCCTTATATCAATAACACACCCCCCAGCCTTAGTGTATTCACTTTCCAGAAGGTGGTCTATGATCACCAGATCCCCCCCCCACACACACACACATCAGAGTTCCCAGTGTTCCTCTTTAAGTCAGTGTCTTCAGAGTTCCCCTTTACATCAGAGTCTTTGTTGTCAGTTCACTGTAAGGGGTAACCCTGCGGATTCTGATGTAAAGGGGGGCTCAGGGGCATCAGGGCTCTGATGCAAGGGAGAACTTGTGTAAGGGGGGCTCAGGTAACCAGAAATCCATTTAAATCAGAGTTTCCCATTACACAGAGTCTGCAGCATTTCCTCTTACATCAGAACCCTCAGGGTTCTCCATTACATCAGCGTCTACAGTGTTCCCTTTTACATCAGAGTCTGCAGAGTTCTCCCTTGCACTGTAAAGAGGAACCCTGCAGACTCTGATGTAAGGGGGAACTCTATGCTGGGTTATATTAACCTGACCTTCATGTAAATGGAGATATGAGTTTTTTGCCTTTAGTTATACCTTAAACACATTGCTAATAGCTAAAATATTGATATTTGCACTGTTTTGCACTGAAAATGGACAGCTTATGTAGTTTTTTAAAGTGTCAGTTAAAAAAATGACTGTCAGTAAATGTAATTTGTTGTGTCAGTAAAAATTGGTGCAGTTTTTAATTTTTTGGTGTCCTGTCAGTAAATTTCACTTCAGTATGGTTGCCAACACTGGTTTGACTGTGCTACAGATTTTGCTTCTTGTTTCTTTTGGTCCTTTGCCAGTGTTCCTTTTCCTAAGGGGTTTGGGAACCTGCAGTCCTTGTTCAGTTGGGCCTTGACTGGATCAGTCCCATATACTGACGGATAATGACTGCCAGAATTATCTGCCTTACGATTCTGCTACTCCATCACAGTGAGACTGATCCTCATATGCATATTGTTAGTCTTACTGTTCACCAGGGTAGATTGGTCCTGAGCAATTACTACATTAAGGTTTTTTGCTTTTAATTCACTGTCCAGTGCAGCTGAGGCTCCAGAGAAAGGGACTGGGGAATATCTGCCCTGAGTCCCTTTCATTGTCTCAAACATGAGACATCAGGGGTCTCTTTAGACCCCTGATATTTATCCAAAGCCCGCAAACAGGGCTGTTAAAATAATTAAAAATGTAATTCTAAACAATAATACAAAAAAGTTTTAAAAATATCAAAAAAGTCCACTGCCCTACTGACACCGTCCTCTGCTCTACTGTCACAGTGTGTAGGTCATTCCGTAAACTCAGAGGGCCTGGGCCAGCCAGGCAGGGGTCCATCCAAGCCTGTCCGAGACCTCAGAGTTTCCTGTTTCATCTACACAGGGTGATGGGGCAAGCATGCAGTGAAAGAGGTGGGTGATGTGGGTGGGGGGGCCCAAGTCAACTTTTTAATCGGGGCCCACAAGCTTCAAGCTACGCCTCTGAGGCAGAGGTACAGATAAAGAACCTGTAACAGCACACAGTATGTACTGATGCATACTACTGTGACAACTAATGTAACACAAACAGGTAAATATTGCAGAAAATTTCCAAAAGCACACTTACTTTTCAGATGCATAATCTGACATTAGGCATACTGGACCAGGAATGAATATTATGCAGCTAGTAAGCTGGTTGTCTTTCCTTTCTAAGACTGATGTTGTCCTGGTCTGGCAACCAGTGGGGTTGTGGGGAGACAACACAAGAATGATGTTGCAAAGATCGGGATTGATGCTGGCTATGCTTTTAAAGAAGCTGCTTGGATGCTTTCAACATACTTCTGCTGCAGGCAGAAATTGGTTGCTGCTGAGCATGTGTGGGTGCTAGACCTATGCCACCGTTTGCATTCTTGGTTTTGAACCTCAGTGTCCTTCTTCTCTGGTAATTCTGACTTCTTCCATTATCATTTAAAGTACTGTCTGCACCCAAAATGTGACTAATAATAATGTAACTAACAAAATTTGAGTTATAGCTAGCAAATGCAATAGATTTGGGTTGTTAGAGCGATGTGCCATTGTTTAATTATCACTGAGATGTAATGCACCTCTGAGACAGCTCTTGTATACGCAAAAGCAAGGATTGTAAATGAAAGACAAATGTGTGTGAAATGCATGTTCCCCATTTACAGCAGATGGTGACGTCTGGAGTCGGGAATAGTCATTTTTCCCTGTCCTCGCACTTTGCTCAGTGGAAATGTTCATATACTGTTATTGGAATATCTTGGCAAAAGTCAAATAAAATGCACAGTGGAGTCTGATATTTAACAGTCTGTGGAATTTTTGTCTGATTTATTAATGCTGTTGTTCTTCCTGTCCCAAATTCTAGGAAAGAGAAGCAGAAAAAAATTAGGTGCTAGATAGGAGTGTGCTCTAAGCTGTCTATTTCTTCCACTTCTGTGTATTTTTTATTTTAGTATACTATATTGATTGTATGCTGCTTATTTAATCATTTATGTAGTAATAAATTGATATTTACTCTCTACACCTACCACTAAATTTAGCAATACATATGTTCAGTAGAAACAGTTCAGATTAATAAATCATTATATATTTTTTCCCTGTTGCTGCCTCTTATGTGATTTGCTACAGAGCTACAGTATTACAGTCTGATCACTGGGGGGAGACTAGCATAAGGAAATTATCTCAACCTAGACAAAGTCATTTGACTTGAGTTCAAGGACTGTTTTTAAAGTGAACCTGTGGTCAGGCTATTGACATTCACATATTTATATAATTTTAACAATAATTGAGCTTTGAAAGTCCCTATTAACCTCTGTAGTTTTAGGAACTATGGGGTTGATTCACCAAAACTGGAGAGTGCAAAATCGGGTGCAGGTCTGCATAGAAACCAATCAGCTTCCAGGTTTTTTTTATGGAGACTTACTTGAACAAGCAGAAGTTAGAAGCTAATTGGCTACCATGCACAATCTGCACCAGATTGTGCACTCTCCAGTTTTAGTAACCCCTGTGAAGCAAGTCATCCTTAAAGTGTATGTAAACCCTAGCTTGGAACTTTTTTGCTTCTTTTTGGTCTGCTAAATATACCATCAAAAGAGTTTTGTTATACCTCTTTTGAGCAATTAATCCTTAAAGTGTATAGTGCCTTGAAAAAGTATTCATACCCCTTTTGTCATGTTACAACCAAAAACGGAAAAGTATTTTTTGGGAATTTTATGTGATAGACCAGGGATATGCAATTAGCGGACCTCCAGCTGTTGCAGAACTACAAGTCCCAGGAGGCATAGCAAGACACAGACAGCCACAAGCATGACACCCAGAGGCAGAGGCATGATGGGACTTGTAGTTTTACAACAGCTGGAGGTCCGCTAATTGCATATCCCTGTGATAGACCAACACAAAGTGGCACATAATTGTAAGGTGGAAAGAAAATGATAAATGGTTTCCAAACTTTTTTACAAATAAATATCTGTGTGGCGTGCATTGGTATTCAGCCCCCTTTACTCTGATACCCCTAACTAAAATCTGCTGGACCCAATTGCCTTCAGAAGTCACCTAATTAGTAAATAGAGTCCACCTGTGTGTAGTTTAATTTCAGTATAAATACATCTGTTCTGTGAAGCCCTCAGAGGTTTGTTAGACAACCTTAGTGAATAAACAGCATCATGAAGGCCAAGGGCATAACCAGACAGGTCAGGAAAAAAGTTGTGGAGAAGTTTAAAGCAGGGTTAGGTTATAAAAAAATCCCAAGCTTTGACCATCTCACAGAGCACTGTTCAATCCATCATCTGAATATGAAAATAGTATGGCACAACTGCAAACCTACCAAAACATTGTCATCCACCTAAACTGACAGGCCGGGCAAGGAGAGCATTAATTAGAAAAGCAGCCAAGAGGCCCATGGTAAATCTGGAGGAGCTGCAGAGATCCACAGATCAGTCGGGAGAATCTGTCCACAGTACAACTATTAGTCGGGCACTCCACAAATCTAGCCTTTATGGAAGAGTGGCAAGAAGAAAGCCATTGCTGAAAGAAAGCCATAGGAAGTCCTGTTTGCAGCTTGTGAGAAGCCATGTGGGGAACACAGCAAACATGTGGAAGAAGGTGCTCTGATCAGATGAGACCAAAATTGAACTTTTTGGGCTAAAATCAAAACACTATGTGTGGCGGAAAACTAACACTGCACTCACCCTAAACACACTATCCCCACCATGAAACATGGTGGTGGCAGCATCATGTTGTGGGGATGCTTTTCTTTAGCAGGGACAGGGAAGTTGGTCAGGATTGATGGGAAGATGGATGGAGCCAAATACAGGGCAATCTTAGAAGAAAACCTGTTAGGGTTTGAGGCGGCAGTTCACCTTTCAGCAGTAAAACGACCCTAAACATACAGCCAGAGCTACAATGGAATGGTTTAGATCAAAGCATATTTATGTGTTAGAATGGCCCAGTCATAGTCCAGACCTAAATCCAATTGAGAATCTGTGGCAAGACTTGAAAATTGCTGTTCATGAACGCTCTCCATCCAATCTGACAGAGCTTGAGGTATTTTGCAGAAGAATGGGCAAAAATGTCTCTCTCTAGATGTGCAACACTGGTAGTGACATACCTAAAAAAGACTTGCAGCTGTAATTGCAGCAAAAGGTGGTTCTACAAAGTATTGACACAGAGGGGCTGAATACAAATGCATTCTGCACTTATTATTAATATTTATTTGTAAAATAAATGGTTTTGAAAACCATTTATCATTTTCCTTCCACTTCACAATTATGTGCCACTTTGTGTTGGTCTATCACATAAAATCCCAATAAAATACATTTACGTTTTTGGTTGTAACATGACAAAATGTGATCAATTTCAAGGGGTATGAATACTTTTTCAAGGCACTGTAAGTATACCTCTTTGAGCAAGCCATCCTGAAAGTGTATGTAAGGCTCATTGCTGACAGGTCATATTGCTGTTTCTTGTTATGATATCCTCACACCACTGCCGTAGTCTTCAGGACCAGGCCAGTGGACTGGCAACAGGAAGTGCCCCATCACCAAGCAGCAATGTGGGCTCCAGAAGAAGGACCCTACAATCCACAATAAAGAAGTCTTAGAACATGGAGCATCAAGTAACTAACAAATCAGGAAAGCATTTGTGATTTGCAGGCAGATAAAAATTAGGTGGAGAATTGAATAGAGTGGGGTGGGGTCGGTAATTATTAGTGATGGGGGGAATAGCCTGGAGACCAGCTTTGCTATCTTTGGTAAAGTTAAAAAATATACAATCACCCTAATCTCTCCAGTTTTACTTTAAGGCAAGTGAAAGACACCCGCTGAAGACACAATTTGTTTGAAAAGTGCAAATTAAAGTCCTAATTTACAATGGTAAACTTTGAGAGAGAGAGAGAGAGAGAGAGATGTAAGATGTCATTCCTGGCCTCCTTTTGAGAATATTAGCTGCTTGGGTGTTTGTGTCTTCAATACTCTAGCTTAGAACAAACATAGAGTATTTGACATCAGAGGAAGATCGGATCTTCTGATACCTACTTGTTTCAGGTCATCAGCTCAAGAAGTGCTTAAGCTATTTAACCAGCACGGAAACCAGGCAATTAGAAGTTTTTGTAGGAGAGGAAAGCACTGCTAACCTACATATTCCTTTCAAACAGGTTTGCTTTAAAGCAGACCTAGGCATGTTTTATGTACGATAGGGTTTTGGACAGACCAGAATATTAATAAGGCCTGTGCATTAAAAACAATGACATCACACTTTTCAGACTAAAGAAGCAACTATATATAGTTACAGTGCAAAGTGAGAACAACAGACTGGATGACAAGAAGAGACTTTGGGAGAGGCACAGGTGTACTGTACTTTAATTCTTTGTAAAGGATTAGCCTATAATCAGGGATTTTTTTTCAGTAGGAACTAGGGGGAACTCAGTTCCACCACCTCAGGCTCAGGTCTTCTGCTCCCTGCTCACCACTATCACTTGGTAACACTGAAGTCCAGCTTCAGCGTTTACAAGTGATAGCTTATCTCCCAGCAGCTCCCACAGGTCAGATCCCCTGCTCAGATCCCACTGAGTGCTGGACAGGGCCAAGGGAGATACAGAACAGGTGCCCAGGGTTCAGTGCAGTCATGGGCAGGAGAGGGTGCATGGTCGGCTGCACCCTCTGTGGTCTCCATTTTTTCCCTGGTGACCAGTTGTTGATGCTCCTACTACATGATCTCCCTTGCAAGTAACTGTAGTATAGTATAGTATTCTGGGAGGTACTACAGCCGGATAGGTGCTTCAGCTTAGTATTGCAACAAAGGTAAGAAATATGACAGATGGTGGAGCTTTTAAGGAGGGGGTAGAAGATGAGGGCAGTGGAGGGAGGGGTTGTATGCAGAGGGAAGAGCTACTATTTGATGCCATTTGGCAGGTATGTGTGTGTTTAGCGGGCATGGTTGAGTTCCTGTACCTATTCTCTGAGAAAAAAAGCCCTGACTATAATCATTGGTAAGTATGATACTGCCCCTGCTGCTATCCCAGCTCATGAGCCAGACATAGTCTGATATTTTGTGGATAAAGTTCTTACAATATTGCTTAAATTGCATTTGGTAATACCACTGCAATGGAACCCAGAAGTGCAATGTGATTTTTTTCAGTTTGGCAAAGTCTGGAACCTGATTCAGCAAAAGATGCCACTTTTAGTATTACAATCGGAAAACTAGTTTTTAGACATAAATAGTTTTGTAAACATTCTAAATAAATAAATAAATAAATAAATAAATAAATAAAATGCAGGTTAAAAAAGGTCATGGTGACAACATTTCCAGCAGAATAAATACCTGGAAATGACTAAAGAAATAACCTTAAACACCAATTTTTATATATAATTTCACTTTAAATACAATGGTTTGTTTGAGCCAACAAGTAAGTGGAAGTAAACCTGGCTTTAAGACTTCACACATAATAACAATAATAGCTTATGCCATCAGATCCAAAGTAGTGTACTTTCAGAAGGTTCTGAGTTGCTTTCATTTGCCTCAGAGTTATAGAGTGGCTTTAAAGTGGTATTAAACCCAAAAGCAAACACTTACTATATATATATATTGCAGTGTAACAATTGTTAGATGTCTTCTTGTTTAGTCTTTCTTTCCTTTATTTTGACCTGTTGATCCTGCCAGTAAGTCTGTTGTTTTTTAAATAGAGCAAGCTCTCCTGCAAATGTATTGGTTAGAGGGTTGAAACAAACCATTTACCACTGACAGGGGTGCTTACAATGGTCCGCCTTTATTTGTTCATAAAACTTTTATCCAAAAACAAACTGTTGCTGCAACCGCTTGTGTAATTGCAGTGTGAGCTGAAGTTTGGCTTCAATTTGTTAGTAACATAGAAACATAGAAAAGCGAAGGCAGAAAAAGACTGAGGAGTCCATCGAGTCTGCCCATTTTATTTTATTTTATTTTATTTTTTTGTTTGTGGTTTTATTTTTTTTTCATTAACCTTGTTGTCTGACTATAGATCTATGTTTATACCAAGCATGTTTGAAGCCATTTACTGTTGACTGCCTCACTACCTCTGTTGGTAGTTTATTCCAATCATCAACTACCCTTTCAGTAAAGTAATACATTCTATGATTGGTTTTAAACTTTCCTCCAGTTAGTTTGAGGTCATGTCCCTGTGTTGTTGATTTTGGTTTCATATTGAAAATCCTGCCTTCCTGAACCTTATTCACTCCCTTGGTGTTTTTAAAGATTTCAATCATGTCTCCCCTTTCCCTTCTTTCCTCCGGACTACACATATTAAGTTCCTGAAGTCACTCTTGATATGTTTTATCCTCCAGACCTTCCACCATTTTTGTTACCAGTCTCTGGACTCGTTCCATCTTATCAATATCTTTCTGTAAGTGAGGTCTCCAGAACGGGACACAGTAATCTAAATGAGGTCTCACTAAAGATCTATATAGGGGAATCGGGACCTCCTTCCTCCTGCTGGTGATCCCTCTAGTGATGCATTCTTTTGCAAACATCTGACATAAGTACACCGTACCCCCAATGTTGTATTCTCAGGGGATTCTTTTTCCCTATGTGCATTATTTTACATTTAGAAACATTGAGCTGCAGTCTCCGCTGTTTTGACCAATCTTACAGCAATGCCAAATCATGTTCCATGTTACAGACACCTCCAGGGATATCAACCCTATTACACACCTTTGTATTATCAGCAACAAGACATACCTTGCCCAACAAACCTTTAGATATATCATTTACATATTATTTAAATAGAACAGGACCTAGTACAGAGCCTTGTGGTACACCACTAGTGACTGGTTTCTGTTGGATTCTGAATGAATCCCATTTACAACCACACTCTGGTATCCATCCTTTAGCCAACTGCATATCAACTGAACTACCCAAGGGGGGTTAAGTCCTAGCGTGTACAACTTTTGTATTAGATCATTATGTCTAACACTACCCTCACCCAAACTGACAATACTGCTGTCTGCTGTACCCCTGTGGGAAAAAAGCCTAAAAAAAGAAAACTAATACAACCACCACATCCAATGATTGGTAAACTGCAATATAATCGATTTTTGATTTTGGGTTGAATATCACTGCTGCTTTGGGGTACTTTGTCATTTATTTATTTTTTTACTTGTATGGGAAAGAAAAACAATTCAGACACAAGGAAAAGCCTGTGTACACGAACCCTAACACTTCAGACCGCAGCGAACTATTCCTCCAAAAATGCCTTACAATCTAAACTCAGTTATGTTTATTTACATTATTAAAGGTGCAACCTAAATTCTTTAGTTGCTAGGTTTTATATAACAAATAATGACACACTTTAGAAGTTTGCATAATTTCAAACAAAATGTCTTTGGATTTTTTGAGGTTACTCTGAGGTTAAATATGGTAGTGGAAAAATCAGTGTGTTGCAATAGCTGTAGACTTTGGAAAGTTAAAAGAGAGGAATTTGACAAAAATAAGGAGTTGCTGGCAGTGTCTATGACTGAAGACAGTTCACAGCAAGTATCCTTTTTCTTGAAAGTACTGGGAAGAGACTAAAGATTCCAAAAACAGCTAAACACTGACACCTACTGGGCTAAATTATCTATCGCCCATCGATGATTAGATACTGTAAATTATTTTTTACATGATGCTTAAGGGCTCATAAAGTTGGGTTTTAGTTCAATTGCAAATTGCTATTTATTTCAAATATGTAACATGGATAACAGTTTTCTTTGGATGCAGTAGTTCTTATTGAGATCCAATCATACTGCAGGCAAAGCAGGTCAAACACAGCCCCTGTTCCCAAACGCATTTGTTTGAGTAGTGTTGCATTTATATTCTTGGCTTTGGAAATGGTGAGGAACAATAATGTTGCGTTGTTGTGTAGTCAAGAATTAAATTTTTTTTTTTTCAGGATGCTTTAGACCCCTTTCACACTGCCAGCGCCCGGGCATAAGCGGTAAAGCGCCACTAGTTTTAGCGGCGCTTTAGCGTCATTTTTGCAGCGCTTTTTGGGTGCTAGCAGGGTGCTTTTAACTTTCGCTATCGGCCGAATAAAGATTTAAAAGCACCAGCAAAGCACCGCTGCCGAGGCGCTTTGCAAGCGCTTCAGTGGCGCAGGGGCGCTTTAGGAGCGGTGTATACACCGCTCCTAAAGCACCTCAAACAAGCTGCTTGCAGGACTTTTTTTGCCGTCCTGCCAGTGCAGCACCCCAGTGTGAAAGCACTCGGGCTTTCACACTGGGATTGCAGATGAGCCTTTTTTCAGACGCTTTACAGGCGCTATTTTTAACGCTAAAGCGCCTGAAAAAAGCCTCCAGTGTGAAAGGGGTCTTACAGGTTCACCCTGCTATGACATGGAGGACCCAGGTACTGTATCCTGCCTTGGACTCTTTCTTGTTATAACCAATTAATGGCAGAGCAGAGAGAGTCGCAACTTTAATGTCCATTGTAATGCTGCTAGAAATAAAACTACTAAGTGTTACTAAACCCAAGACCCTGCATTCACTATATCTGGTCTCCAACAGTATACAGAACATGGAAATGCAATTATTTTAGTAAGTATAAACTGCTAAATACATTTTCTCAGCAGTATATAGCAGTCTTGTGACTTCTATCAGTGTTTGGTTAAAGCTTGTAGGAGTTTTCATTATCTCCTGATTGTCGATTGAGGATGCAGGACCCCAGGCCCTCTGTCTGGACAGTACAGATGGGCCCTGTGCTGATCACATGCATCTCTAGCAATACACAAGCAAATGGTTATGAGGCTAAAGTGGACTTTAATGGTACCATAATACTTGGGATACACACATATTTATAAAACAAGATACATTTTTATGTATTTTACAACATATTTAAAACATACAATTTTTAAAAAACTCTGTCAAATCTGAAAAAAAAGGATACAGCTCAGAGGAGTAGTGATACCTGTTCACCCTGTAGCAATCATATTTACATGCTCGACATGTTTCGTGGACAGTACTCCGCTTCTTCAGAAGCTTTGTTTGCATGTATATGATGTTCATAGGACAGAGATCATGTATAATAGTACAAAATAGAAGAAGAAAGACATATGTAAGCATAATAACAAGAAAAAACACATTTAAGGCCATTGAAAAGGCCAAGTAACTATAAAGTAAGTTTAGTATGTGCAGCGTCACCCCCCATATAAAAATGCAGCCTCTACCCTAAGCAAAAAAATGCACTACAGTCCAAAGGGAGTGGGTCTGCCATGGCGGGCATGGGAACTCCCACAGACACAAAAGGGAGGTGATGAGAACTGGTAAAAAACATAATAGACACCATTGTAGACCATGCAGTATTTGAAAAAACATGATAGAGAAACTAGTAGGAGTATGCCTACCATAGTGATAGATAAATCAATAAGGTCATCTCCAGAGGAAAACATACCAGAGTTGAAGCTTTATAGGCCTCTAGGAGATCTTAGGCATCAGTAGACAATAGCCAATATCAGTGTCTACATACACACATCAAATAGGTAGGTATCCTCAGCTGGGCATGTCAGTAAATAAGTCTCAACTGCGATATCTATCACAGGGTGAGTCCAATACCATACCTCCCAACTGTCCCTGATTTCGGGGGACTGTCCCTGATTTGGAGCAATGTCCCTCATTCCTCCTCATTTGTCCCTCATTTTGGTCTGATCTATATAGATGTATATATAATACACTTTTTATCTATCAAAAATGTTTTCCAGCGCTAAACCTTTCATCTAATTTCTAAATTGCTGCATTTGTAAATTCCAAAAGCCAATATAAAGGAATAGTAGTGGTAAAAAAAAAAGGACTTGGTTTTAACCAATCTTGTTTTTTGTACAATTCTCCTTTAAGGGGGCGTGGCAAAAGGTGTGTCCTATGCCTGCATACTTTTGCTGATAGGTGTCCCTCATTCTCATCTTAAAAAGTTGGGAGGTATGCTATACCAGCAAAGGTAGGAACCATACAGGCCTATGGAAACATATAAAATACACATGCCACCTGTCAGTTTAACCACTTCAGCCCCGGAAGATTCTACCCCCTTCTTGACCAGAGCACTTTCTGCGATTGGGCACTGCGTCGCTTTAACTGACAAATGACTTTTTTTTCCCCCACAAATAGAGCTTTCTTTTGGTGGCATTTGATCACTTCTGAGGTTTTTATTTTTTGCGCTATAAACAAAATAAGAGCGTCAATTTTGAAGAAAACACATTATTTTTTACTTTTTCCTATAATAATATCCCCCAAAAACATATAAAAAAACAATTTTTTTCCTCAGTTTAGGTCGATATGTATTCTTCTACATATTTTTATTTTAAAAAATCACAATAAGCATATATTGTTTGGTTTGCGCAAAAGTTATAGCGTCTACAAATTAGGGGATAGTTTTATGGCATTTTTAATTTTTTTTTATTAGTAATGGTGGCGGTCTGCAATTTTTTTCGGGACTGCGACATTATGGCGGACACATCGGACAATTTTGACACTATTTTGGGACCATTGTCATTTATACAGTGCTATAAAATTGCACTGATTACTGTGTAAATGACACTGGCAGGGAAGGGGTTAACCACAAGGGGGCGATGAAGGGGTTAAGTGTGTCCTAGGGAGTGATTCTAACTGTGGGGGGGTGGGCATCAAGTCACATGACAGCGATCACCGCTCCCGATGACAAGGAGCAGTGATCTCTGTCATGACACAAGCCAGAACAGAGAAATGCCTTGTTTACATAGGCACTTCCCCATTCTGAGGCTCCGTGACACGATCACCGGGAGACATTGAGTCCGCCAGTCCTGCAGGCACAGTCACGCTGTACGCGGCAGGCATGCGCAAGCCGTGTAGGGGTTGCAGAGGCTTAACAAGCCCACCATCAAATGAGGATGGTAAAGTAAGGAGCTAACAGGAGCTAACAGGAGCCAACAGGGGTCCAGCAAGCATCCATTGTATCCATGGGAAAGGAGTCCCTATCATAGAAGGTTCCAAGGAAAATGCCATTGAACCATCTTTTACAAAGTATAAAAACTGTAGTGCAAGTGTAATCAGAACTTACCTTCCACAACGGGGAGGGGGAGAAATACACAGCAAGACTGCAGCAGCAGAACGCTGAGCTCCACACAGCCCTCTCTTATCTGTGTGAGGCTCCAATGGGCATGTGACGTCACCGGGCCCGGTCCCTCAGAGTGCATGCAAAATGTCTCAAAACGGGCACCCACACAAACATTGAGGGCTGCATTTATATATAGGGGGGTGGGGCTGCACATAATAAACTTACTTTATGGTTGCTCGGCCATTTCAATGGCCTTAAATGTGTTTTTTCTTGTTATTATGCTTAAATATGTCTTTCTTCTTCTATTTTGTAGTATTTTACAGGATCTCTGTCCTATAAACATCATATATGTAAAAACAAAGCTCTCCTGAAGAAGCGGAATACTGTCCGCGAAACATTTCGAGCATGTTAATATGATTGCTACAGAGTGAACTGGTATCATTACTCCTCTCAGTTGTATCTCTTTTTTTAGATTTGACCAAGTTTTTTTTTAATTGTATGTTTTAAATATGTTGTAAAATGCAATAAAATGTATCTTGTTTTATCAATATGTGTGTATCCCAAGTATTATGGTACCATTAAAGTCCACTTTAGCCTCATAACCATTTGCTTCTATATTGATATAGAATGGCCTAGGCTATAAGAAGATTGACAAGACCCTGAAACTGAGCTGCAGCATGGTGGCCAAGACCATACAGTGGTTTAATAGGACAGGTTCCATTCAGTACAGGCCTCACCATGGTCAACCAAAGAAGTTGAGTGCACATGCTCAGCGTCATATCCAGAGGTTGTCTTTGGGAAATAGACGTATGAGTGCTGCCAGCATTGCTGCAGAGGTTGAAGAGGTGGGGGGTCAGCCTGTCAATGCTCAGACCATATGCCGCACACTGCATCAAATTGGTCTGCATGGCTGTTGTCCCTGAAGGAAGCCTCTTCTAAAGATGATGCACAAGAAAGCCTGCAAAACATGTACTGTGGCATACTGAAGCAGAGTATGATCCCCTCCCTTCGGAGACTGGACTGCAGGGCAGTATTCCAACATAACAACCCCAAACACACCTCCAAGATGACCACTGCCTTGCTAAAGAAGCTGAGGATAAAGGTGATGGACTGGCCAAGCATGTCTCCAGACCTAAACCCTATTGAGCATCTGTGGGACATCCTCCAATGGAAGGTGGAGGAGCGCAAGGTCTCTAACATCTACCAGCTCCGTGATGTTTTCATGGAGGAATGGAAGAGGACTCCAGTGGCAACCTGTGAAGCTCTGGTGAACTCTGTGCCCAAAAGGGTTAAGGCAGTGCTGGAAAATAATGGTAGCCACACAAAATATTGACACTTTGGGCCCAATTTGGACATTTTCACATAGGGGTGTACTCACTTTTGTTGACAGCAGTTTAGACATTAATGGCTGTGTGCTGAGTTATTTTGAGGGGACAGCAAATTTAGACTATTGTACAAGCTGTACACTCACTAGTTTATATTGTAGCAAAGTGTAATTTCTTCAGTGTTGTGGTATGAAAATATATAATAAAGTATTTACAAAAATGTGAGGTGTGTACTCACTTTTGTGAGATACTGTAAATTGTATTTGGGTACAGCGTTGCATGACCGTGCAATTGTCTGTTAAAGAAGTGCAGTGTCGTATTGCAAAAAATAGCGTGGTCATGAAGGGGGGTAACCTTACGGGGTTTAAGTGTTTAAAGCGGTACAAAACTGCAGAATTTAAAAAAAAATCCCCTGCAAGGCAATGACTTAATGAAATACTTACCTTAGAACAAAGCCCTCCAGCGGTGAGCTGTCACCGCTGACAGGGCTTCCATCTTCACCTGGTCTTCCAGGTTTACAGGCTCTGACAGCTTGACTGGCCGAGCCGCGATGACGTCACGCACATGGCACAGCACTCTGAAGGAATGACACGGCTATGCCGTTCCTTTTGAGCGCATGCACTGGTGATGTCACTGGCTGCCAAAAAAATGAACATCTCCTAAACCTACAGGTAAGCTTTAATATAAGCTTAGCCGTAGGTAAAAATCACAAAGCAGACTTTACTACTGCGTTAAAATATTGCACGGTGTTCATTAATTTGGAGCAAGGTTGGCGGCTACATCCACACTACTAGAAATGTCACAAATGTTAACAAATGCCTTACTGTGTTTTCATGTACTGTATATGAAGTGTAAGAAGCACTTAATTCAGAAACAGTTTAACTATTGTACACATAATGTACGCCATTTCTATTTTAGGAAGATATTAAGAATTCCCCCCTCTATTTATATTTTCTGTAGAAATAGCCTTTTGTAATTTTCAGAAACCACTATGTAAACTGTGAAGGAATGAAAGCTTTCTACGAGCATTCTATATGACACAACTGAATTCCAGTCAGGATGTATCACAATATGACCTGCACACTTTATGACTCATGTTTGGCATAAGCAGTCAGTAATTTTATGTGGCTAAAGTGAATGGTTTGGAAAATATGTATAAAAGATTCCGTGGTTAAATCTTCCTTCCATGTTGTTTTTGTTTTGGGAATACAATACATTCTCATGAATTACAAGACACTGTTATTTCTTTAACCTTTACCCACTTGCTAATGGTATCATTAAAGTGGACCTTCCCCTCTTCCATTATAAATCACAGCACTACACAGCTCTGCATGCTGATAGGAAATCGTCTTATATTCATTAGTCAAACATTTTTTGCTTTTATTTATAATTGCTGTTTTTTCTTTTACCGGTACTTTATTTTGCTTTACAAAACAAATGACAGAAAAGTAATGCAAGATGTTGCAATTCGGTGTAGACATAAACATGTCCCCCAGTTGAGGCCAAACTAACTGAATACCATCTGTGTGTTGGAGTAAACATCTAGCATATTAGCTTGGACATTGACAAGATTGTCATGCTTTATCAATTTGGGATACATTGGCATGGTCTTCCTATTACATATGTTGTACTGCTCTGTATTTTGTTCAATATAAGTACCAATAAACGAGCGTATGCCTCAAAAAGGTTAGGACGCTACAAAATAGAGGCTGCCAACTTGGGGGAATTTTTTCCACCATTGGGGCCTCAAGGCGATTTGGAAAGCCGGGCCACAGGCCAGTGGATTGCGTGGTACAGATATCCTTAATATACTGCAAGAACTACGTTAAAGTGATTATCTACTCTGGTGAGGTGTTCAGTGGCTGCGGTAAAATACCCCTTCCTCCAGGTTGATCTATAAGACCATTTTGCTGTTATATAGATATATGTGCTTGTGGTTATCCCCCATGTCTGCTGTGGGGGAGTACCTTCGGGTTCCCCTGCTGTTGCTGCTATATGTTGGCTGCTGGTCTTCTTTGGATGGTAGTAATTAATCCCTCCTGAAGAAGCAGTTGTTACCGCGAAACATGTAGAGAAATTGCTCTAAATGAAGAATTAATTACATCCCATGTCCTTAGGACTCACCTGAGAATACCTTATTACCAGCAATACCAACATAACAACAAAAATGTTATTGCAAGCATCTATTTTATGTATTTGGATATGTGTCCTTTTTTAATCAATTTTTGAATCAATAAGATGTAAAAACCTTTTTATTACATAATTTGTGCTACTTCTTGAGTGCCGAGATAGTCAATTTTCCTCTTTCTGGGGGTTTGGTGGAGTAACTCCTGGCTATAATAATAGGTACCGATAAAATAGTTCTAAAGGGTAATTCCTTTTTCATGGGAAAAAAAATAGCAAATAAAAAAATAATAATATAGCATATACAATTTCATCACAAGCCATATTGTAATACAATGCTATTAAAAAATGCCTTTCCTTTTCAATCTAGAGCACTGTAATTTTCTGTAAAATGAAATGCAATATGGCAACCTGGAGACATTCTGCACACAGATTGTTGACAGAACGCCCCCTAGAAATGTAATTTCCTGTTTGTGTGATTGGCTTACTGATTTTCCTAGAAGCCTGCACCGAGTCAGATTTTGGGCATCCCCTGCAACAAAAATTTCATTTTTTGGTGAAATACTCCTAAAGAAAAATCATGTCTAAAGGGATTTGGAACCCTGCAAGTGCAGCAGATGATTGATAATTATAAAATCACTCCCATTCACATTCATTTTGCACATGCAAACAGTTATTTCTTCTGCATAATAAAAGGTAGGAATCTGCAATAAAGTTTGTTACAATTCATGCAATTGTAGCACCACCCCAATGAGGGCCGCTGGAAGATAACTGAGCCCAAAGGTTGCCCTGACCTTGCAAGCCTCCCGACATCTCTGACCCCCTAGGTTCAGACATATTTCAAAGTAATAATGCAATTACACAGACACAAGACTGTAGCAAAGTAAACAAGTATTTTACTTAAGATTATTGAAGCAGATAAGAACAAGAATAACTTGAGCAGATATATTTTAGTGTTAAACTCTTACTCTTGGTAAATATGCAAAGGGTATGCAATGCAAAGAAAATCACAATAAATTAAACAGCAACCAGTAGGTCCTAAAACAATCTATGACCCCAGGTATAAAAGAGAATGACCTTTTATGTCAGACTGCTGCCTTCCAATCCTGATGCCACAGGCCCAACAAACTTTGTGGCACAATCATAAAACGACAAGTTACAAGAAATGCAATATTTGATCTCTGAGTAGAGTTCCCCTTTAAGTGTAATCAGGAAACAGAACAAGGGCACACACACCGCTTCAGGCAAAAAATGAACACACCCGATCCAAGGTGCTAATCCCGGCTCATCACCGTAGGCAACATCAAGAAGAGAAGAAAAGATTGATCGCACACTTGTATCCAAAAGTTGCTGTAGAAATTTCTTTATTGTCATGATGTTTTAGTATTTAAGAAATGTTTTTATGTCTGCAAAGTTTTGTGCTGATTGCTCTTTGACTACAGGTGTTTTGTGTTTGATGTTTGATTTGATATACGCCTTTAAATAGCTTGTATTGTGAACATTTCAATTGTTGTGAACAAGCACGGTTCTTTTCGTGTGAAACGCATCAACTGATCATCAATAAAGAAATTTCTACAGTATCTTTTGGATTCAGGTGTGCAAGCAATCTTTTCTTCTCTCCCCTTTAAGTGTGCAGATATTGTCCTCAGAGTCCTTTAAGTGGGGGGAGAAGAAAAGAGTGGAGGAGTCCTTGTGATGTAGATTGTTTGTCTGTCAAAGTCTTCAGCTAGCTCAACAACAGGCCAAAAGGATTGCTGTGCCAGCAATCCAACCAGCAACAGAAAAAAGCATGTGCAAAGTGTTTCCTTTTATGCTTTAATGTAAAGCGATAGGATAAAGGTGTCTGCATGCAGTGTCTCTGAGGGCTTTACACAGGGTGGGCCTCTGTCTGCTCAACAATCCTGATAAATACTAAGGCTCAAGGGAATAGGATGTCCCGGAAGAGGCTCCTGAAGAATCTGCAACCAGTGAACTGTACCAGTGATGATGAGAGTGAACCCTGACCAGTGTTGCTAACCTACCAGATTTAAATTTACGGACGTGACACCCAAAATTTACTGACATGACACCAAAAATTTACTGACATTTCCAAAAGTTACAAAATTACAGTTTTAATTGCAAATTGCAGTATTTAGGCTACAAACAAGTACAATATGCAATTAGTAATGTGATTTAAAGTGGTTGTAAATTCTGATTCACCACTTGTACCTACAGCCTGTAATAAGGCTTACCTGTACGGTACTTGCACAGTTTAGGAGATATTCACTATTAGGCATGTGCAATTCGTTAATTCGGAAATATCCGAATTAACGAAAACCCGTTTAACAAATTTTTCCAAATAATCGTAAATTCAAAAAATTTGTAAATTCGTAAATTCATACATTCGTAAATTCATACATTTGTCATTTACGAATGTACATTCGTACATTAGTAAGTCAGTGACTTCGTAAATTTGTAAATTCGGAAATTCGAAAATCTGAAATAATAATTAACTAATAATAAGTTAACTACTATTGCTAGTAACTATTAAATTATAGGTATTGTAGTTTCCTTTTAAATTTGGCTGTTAGTAAACCGTCCTAAATAGTAACAATTTATTTATCGTCCTGTAAATAAATTCTTATTTATTTACATTGTATTTTACCATTACATTTTAATAGTTTCAAATTTGGCTGTTAGGTCGAATGATACGAAATAACGAATGCCGTATCTAAATGAATAGAACGTAATAAATTAATAATAATAAATAACAATAATAATAATAAAAACTTTTTATTAGTATTATTTATTATTAATTTGTTCCGTTCCATTTGATTAGATGCAGCATTCGTTATTTCGTATAATGTGTAACTTCGGATAAATTTGTATTTTTTACGTTCACTGACAGCCAAATTTGAAAGGAAATTACAATACCTATAATTTAATAGTTAGTTACTATTTCAGATTTTTGAATTTTCGGGTTTTTGGATTTTCAAATTTCGAATTGACAAATGTACGAATTTACGAATGTACGAATGAACGAATGTAAGAATTTACGAATGTACGAATGAACGAATTTACGAATTGCGATCATAACGAATGACCTGAAAAATGAAAAAAAAAAATAAACTAATGAAACAAAAACGAAAATGAACGAATTTTTTTGCTGTGCACATGTCTATTCACTATAAACGCTGCTGCCGACATCATCGGTGCATGTGCACTGAAGAAATGGCCCGTGCGCATACAGGGGAGTGATGTCATTGCTGCGTTGGCCAATCACAGCGCCGGAGCCCCCAAACCTGGAAGTAACTCTGGTGAAAGATGTTAGCCATGTACTTGGTGTACCGGAGCCGATTCAGGGCATCGTTTAAAGGTAAGTATTTCATAATAAGTATTACTATGTATTTCATAATGAGCTAGTATGCAAAGCACTTTGCTGGGCGCTGTGATTGATGTGGATGACTTTTTTTTTATATATAACATCAAACCTTTTTTTTTTCTTTTTTTATAACATCAATCTTTTTTTTTTCGTTTTTTTTTTTTTTTATAATAGCAACCTGTATAATTTTTGCAATTTTTATTTTATATTTTGATGTTTGTATGTATAAAATCTAAATATGTACATAGAAAATTTTGCTTAAATAAATATTTTTATGTTAAAGTTTACATTTTGCAGAGCACTGTGCAATTTGCACACACCCAGTAGAGAAATGGCATGAAAAAGCAAGGCTTCCCTTCCGGTTAATATTACAAGCAATGCTGACAGCAGCACACGAGAGTCTTTTGAAAATATTTTTATGTTAAAGTTTACATTTTGCAGAGCACTGTGCAATTTGCACACACGCAGTAGAAAAATGTTGTGAAAAAGCAAGGCTTCCCTGCTGGTTAATATTACAAGCAATGCCGACAGCAGCACACAAGAGTCTTTTGAAAATTCTGCATGGGGTAAAGACATTGCTTGATCCATGGACAGGTCGGTGTTCTAAGTATTTGTGGCTGTTGAGTTTTGATTTTTAGTTGTGGGGGTTGGAGCTCCTCTTTTAGAATTAAAAAAAATATTGAAATGTGTATTCTTCCTATAATTTCTAAGGTCTTTTATAAAAAAAAAGTTGATTATAAAAAAAAGGATAAAGTGAGTTTGACATAATTTCAAATTTTTAAATGGGTTGTAAAGGCAGAATTATTTTAATCTTATTGCATTGTATGCATTAAGACAAAAAGCTGTCATATACCAGGCTGGAGGTTGAGGTGACGAGTGGACTCCCCTTACAGGCTGAGTGCAGAGTACCCCTGAAGTTGGGAACAGAGGGTGCTATGCCCAGAGATGCACAGGTTGACTGCCGGTGAAGCTGTCTGATGGTTCCAGAAGCGGACACCCAGGAGCAGAGAAGGTGGTCACAGCCAATGATTTCCTGGAGGTACTGGTGGACCTGACGTCGTCAGAAGCCAGGCCGGGGGTCAAACACAGGAAGGCAGTCAGAAGCAGAGGCAGGAGGAGTAGTTGTGATCAAGCTGGGGTCAAACACAGGAAGCCAATCTGGAACAGGCAAGAGCAGGTCCTTGAAACAAGCTGGGTTCAGAGCCAGGAGAGAAGCCAGAGCAGGTCAGGGTAAGCCGAGTCGGTAACAGGTAATCAAACAGGAGCAAGAAACACAGGAACACAGGATACAGAGCTGACGGTAATCTAGCGATTTATGAGAGCAATTGGAGTCCTTATATAGGCCAGCAAAACACTGGTAATTAGCACAGTTTGCGTATGCACATTAGCCGTCGCTAACATGCGTTCGCCGTTACGCGACGATTGCTCATGCGCAGATTCGCACAGTCATAATGGATATTGGCATATCTGCCAGTTCTTCTCCATTCTCAGTTTCTTCCCTGACAAAAGCCTTCTGTGTGCAGCAGACACCCCTCAGCCCCCTAATACTTACGCGATGTCCCTCTGTCCAGCGATGTCCACTAGTGTCTCAGCCGTCTGAGATTCTCCTTCCCGATAGTCTGAGACACAGCAGCCGCACCATTGGCTAATGCTTCTGTCAATGAAAGGCATTTAGCCAATGAGGGGAGAGATGAGGCAGGGCTGGGTCATGGCTCTGTGTCTGAGTGGACACAGGGAGGTGTGACTTTCTGGGGTCCCCCTCTGGCGCTTAATTCTATTCCTCTTTGGTGGTTGCCAAAAATGCTGAGCCGCTTTACAGGGGGGCACCCTTGTGTGCTAGCTGCATAGCCCTAATCATGTGTCACAGCATTTGATTGACAGCAGCGTGAGCCAATGGCTGCCGCTGGTATCAATATGCACAATTTGGATCAAGAAAGCATGATGGGCAGCTGCACTCATGCATATTGCTTGATCTGATTTTGCTTATTTAAAAAACGGAAAAACAATTGACTTGTAGTAAATGTGAGAGTACACAGTGTTCGCCGCCCCCCCCCCCCCCTTATTTATGGCCCCTGTACAGGGAACTTATTTAACCCTATGAGGATGCAAGACTGAATATAGAAATATTAAGATTCTATGAATTGTGAAATTGTTCACTTTAAATTACATTTAATTTTAACATGATTAAAATAAGAGAATTTTCAACAAATAATAATTCAACCAAAATTTTTTATTATTATTTTTTTTTTTTTTAGATTTAAAAATGTCATTAAATATATATATATATATATATATATATATATATATATATATATATATATATATATATATTTTTTTTTTTTTTTAAATATAACAAGCGCAATTCAAAATCTAAAAAACACAAATTCAAAACCATTAACAAATATTTTCTAAAGAAATTATTTTTTCAAGTAAAGCGAGAGAGATACTTGGAGAGAAGATAATTCTTTTCAGGTCGTAGAAAGACAGCAATGTTTGCACAAACAGTGTCCTGTCTAGATTTCCATGGAAAATTTTTAATTCCTGCAGCAAGGTCAATAACATCACAGACATTGGGGTCATTTACTATAGCGCCAGGAAGTACTGGGCACTATGGCATATAATAGCTCCCATTTTAGCCAAATAAAATTTCAATAGGCGAATATGAGAATGATAATTAGCGCTATTGGTGAGAAACACACGGTAAATTCTAATTTGGCGCTAATTAGCGCCTCCGCATATATGCAAATGCCAATTCCTACCAAGTTGTTATATAGTACTGCACTGTAACCATGATCCATGTATGTGAAAGAAACATTTTTATGTGAGATATGCTCTACCTCGGGTACATCTATTGATGTATGTTGCAATGAGTATTCCTAGTTTTTTTCCTTCTCTTGCTAACGAATGCAGTTATGAATGATTATTACAAAGTAATGTCTGCTATTCTGTAAAGTTACATGTATTAAACATTTAGGTTACCTATTTGTTGTATGTTGTTTTTTATTTTTTAATTTAGGTGACTATAAAGCGATAATTATTTATATTAATTCTTTAATCATACTACACTATTAAGAAGGTCTCGTACTTAGCACAATGGCTTAGTGGTCTGCTCAGATGTCTCCACAGCACTCACGGTACAAGTTCAAATACCATCCACCAGCTGTGTTTATTTTTTCAGTGCACAAGCGAATTAAAATAAACAAAAAAATGTAATCTGCCCATTAGTTAGTGTGTGGTGTTTGGAATTTCACACCGTAATAGTATTGAATACTTACATATCATTGCATGCATTTGAAGAGTTAATATAATAGAATCAGACAAATTTAAAGTGCATTGGCTAATTGGCATTTAGTATCTTTCAGTATTTCTCTGTGGGATTTGAACCCATGAGTTCTTCAAGGTAGAAGTGCTGACCACTAGCCTATTGGGCATAGCACAGTCATACCCTGTTTCCCCCAAAATAAGACCTAGCGTGATTGTCAGTAATGGCTGCAATATAAGCCCTGTCCCCTAAATAAGCCCTATCCTGTTTTCCCGAAAATAAGCCCTACCCTGAAAATAAGACCTAAAAGGACTTTAACTAGGGCTTATTTGGGGGGGTAGGGCTTATATTGCAGCCATCACCAACAATCACACTAGGTCTTATTTTCGGGGAAACAGGGTACATAGAAAATACATTCACTAGTGTTTGATGTTTCTTCTCCCCAAGCTGTCTCTCCTGCTGCCGACGTCTTCTCCCGCTGATGTGTTCTTCCGTGCAGCCGGTTACCCACTAATAAAAAAAAGCCGCTCTTCTTGTGGCAGTCTTCTGTGGCCATCCGATAATGTCACCCGGAGAGTCTGCTCCATGGCTATGTAAGAGACGCCACACAGCGGGTGACAACACAGCGGAGGAAGACCACCATGGAAGAAGAGCAGCTTTTTTTTATTAGTGGGTAACCAGCGGTGAGGAAGAACACAGCAGATGGAGAAGATCTGCGGCAGGAGAGACGGCTCTGGGAGAATAGAGCTCGGGGATAAGATGGAGGAGGGAGAGACAGCGTCTGGAGAAGATGGCTCAGGCAAGAAGACAGCTCGGAGCAATTTTACAATTAAAGGACTTGTCA
The DNA here is from genome assembly GCF_042186555.1 of Aquarana catesbeiana. NCBI lineage: Eukaryota > Metazoa > Chordata > Amphibia > Anura > Ranidae > Aquarana > Aquarana catesbeiana. The sequence goes on along the minus strand of NC_133327.1, from coordinate 311,626,879 downwards.
AAAAGCGGCTATTGATTTTTTTACATTTCACTGCTTTTTTTGGTGAATGGGTATGGGTAAAATGTACCCCATACCTATTCACATAGGGGGGCAGGATCTGGGAGCCCCCTTGTGAAAGGGGGCTTCCAGATTCTGATAAACCCCCTGTCCGCAGACTGACAACCACCGACCAGGGTTGTCGGGAAGAGGCCCTTGTCCCCATCAACATGGGGAAAAGGTGCTTTGGGGCATGTGGCCTGGTAAGGTTCAGAAGGAGAGGGTGCTCACTCGTCCCCCCTATCCTGACCTCCAGGCTGCATGCTCGGATAAGGGTCTGGTATGGATTTTGGGGGGCCCCACATCAAATTTATTTTACATTATTTTACAATACCATAATATTATTGAATAAGTACACACCATTGCATGCATTTGAAGAGTTAAAATATGGAATAAACCAAGCTGATGTGCATTATGCTTCTGAGTACAATGCACACTTCCAGGAGGTGATGCTGTCAGTGGGATTTGAACTCATGGCTTGAACCTTTGGGGGCAGCAGGGTATACCGCTATGCTACAGAGCTGAGCACACACCTATGGAGAAAATACATTTAATAATGTTTGATTCTATACAATAATGTTTTGCATTTCAGGCATTAATATTATAGTAACAACCATGCTCATGCTGATGTGGCATTGGCTAATAGGCATTCACCTCTTTTCAGCATATGCTGCTGAGTCTAATGCAAGCTTTCAGTAGGTGATACCATCTGTGTGATTTTCAGCCATTTGAGCACAATTATATTGAGAACATATGTTTACTAGTGTTTGATGGTGGGACTACTTTATATTATAGGTATAATAGTACTCAGCACAGTGACTTAGGCCCCTTTCACACTTGTGCGACCTGAAAGTTGCAAGATTTTGATGCGACTTTAACCACTTGACGACCGCCTCACGCCGATTTACGTCGGCAAGGTGGCACGGACAGGCAAAATCACGTACATATACGTGATTTGCCTTCCGCGGGTGGGGGGTCCGATCGGACCCCCCCCCGGTGCCCGAGGTGGTCGTCTTTTGTCCCCCGGCGATCGGAGGTGAGGGAGAGGCCATCCGTTCGTGGCCCCCCCCTCGCGATCGCCGCCGGCCAATGAGAACATTCCTTTGCTGCTGTATGCTAAACAGCAGCAAAGGAAATGATGTCATCTCTCCTCGGCTCGGTAATTTCCGTTCCGGCCCGAGGAGAGAAGACAGGTATGTGAGTGCACAACACACACACACACACAGTAGAACATGCCAGGCACACTAAACACCCCGATCCCCCCCCCGATCGCCCCCCGATCCCCCCCAATCACCCCCCCCCCCTGTCACAAACTGACACCAGCAGTTTTTTTTTTTTTCTGATTACTGCATTGGTGTCAGTTTGTGACAGTTACAGTGTTGGGACAGTTAGTATTACCCCCCTGTAGGTCTAGGATACCCCCCTAACCCCCCCTAATAAAGTTTTAACCCCTTGATCACCCCCTGTCACCAGTGTCGCTAAGCGATCATTTTTCTGATCGCTGTATTAGTGTCGCTGGTGACGCTAGTTAGTGAGGTAAATATTTAGGTTCGCCGTCAGCGTTTTATAGCGTCAGGGACCCCCATATACTGTCTAATAAATGTTTTAACCCCTTGATTGCCCCCTAGTTAACCCTTTCACCACTGATCACCGTATAACTGTTACGGGTGACGCTGGTTAGTTTGTTTATTTTTTATAGTGTCAGGGCACCCGCCGTTTATTACCGAATAAAGGTTTAGCCCCCTGATCGCCCGGCGGTGATATGCGTCGCCCCAGGCAGCGTCAGATTAGCGCCAGTACCGCTAACACCCACGCACGCAGCATGCGCCTCCCTTAGTGGTATAGTATCTGATCGGATCAATATCTGATCCGATCAGATCTATACTAGCGTCCCCAGCAGTTTAGGGTTCCCAAAAACACAGTGTTAGCGGGATCAGCCCAGATACCTGCTAGCACCTGCGTTTTGCCCCTCCGCCTGGCCCAGCCCAAGTGCAGTATCAATCGATCACTGTCACTTACAAAACACTAAACGCATAACTGCAGCTTTCGCAGAGTCAGGCCTGATCCCTGCGATCGCTAACAGTTTTTTTGGTAGCATTTTGGTGAACTGGCAAGCACCAGCCCCAGGCAGCGTCAGGTTAGCGCCAGTAGTGCTAACACCCACGCACGCACCGTACAGCTCCCTTAGTGGTATAGTATCTGAACGGATCAATATCTGATCCGATCAGATCTATACTAGCGTCCCCAGCAGTTTAGGGTTCCCAAAAACGCAGTGTTAGCGGGATCAGCCCAGATACCTGCTAGCACCTGCGTTTTGCCCCTCCGCCCGGCCCAGCCCAGCCCACCCAAGTGCAGTATCGATCGATCACTGACACTTACAAAACACTAAACGCATAACTGCAGCGTTCGCAGAGTCAGGCCTGATCCCTGCGATCGCTAACAGTTTTTTTGGTAGTATTTTGGTGAACTGGCAAGCACCAGCCCCAAGCAGCGTCAGATTAGCGCCAGTACCGCTAACACCCACGCACGCACCGTACACCTCCCTTAGTGGTATAGTATCTGAACGGATCAATATCTGATCCGATCAGATCTATACTGGCGTCCCCAGCAGTTTAGGGTTCCCAAAAACGCAGTGTTAGCGGGATCAGCCCAGATACCTGCTAGCACCTGCATTTTGCCCCTCCGCCCGGCCCAGCCCACCCAAGTGCAGTATCGATCGATCACTGTCACTTACAAAACACTTAACGCATAACTGCAGCGTTCGCAGAGTCAGGCCTGATCCCTGCGATCGCTAACAGTTTTTTGGTAGCTTTTTATTGAACTGTCAAGCACCAGCGGCCTAGTACACCCCGGTCGTAGTCAAACCAGCACTGCAGTAACACTTGGTGACGTGGCGAGTCCCATAAGTGCAGTTCAAGCTGGTGAGGTGGCAAGCACAAGTAGTGTCCCGCTGCCACCAAGAAGACAAACACAGGCCCGTCATGCCCATAGTGCCCTTCCTGCTGCATTCGCCAATCCTAATTGGGAACCCACCACTTCTGCAGCGCCCGTACTTCCCCCATTCACATCCCCAACCAAATGCAGTCGGCTGCATGAGAGGCATTTTCTTTATCGTTGTACCCCTACCCAACGAACCCCCAAAAAAGATGTCGTGTCTGCAGCAAGCGCGAATATAGGCGTGACACCCGCTATTATTGTCCCTCCTGTCCTGACAATCCTGGTCTTTGCATTGGTGAATGTTTTGAACGCTACCATTCATTAGTTGAGTATTAGCGTAGGGTACAGCATTGCACAGACTAGGCACACTTTCACAGGGTCTCCCAAGATGCCATCGCATTTTGAGAGACCCGAACCTGGAACCGGTTACCGTTATAAAAGTTAGTTACAAAAAAAGTGTAAAAAAAAAAAAAATATATATAAAATAAAAAAAAATAGTTGTCGTTTTATTGTTCTCTCTCTCTCTATTCTCTCTCTCTTGTTCTGCTCTTTTTTACTGTATTCTATTCTGCAATGTTTTATTGTTATTATGTTTTATCATGTTTGCTTTTCAGGTATGCAATTTTTTATACTTTACCGTTTACTGTGCTTTATTGTTAACCATTTTTTTGTCTTCAGGTACGCCATTCACGACTTTGAATGGTTATACCAGAATGATGCCTGCAGGTTTAGGTATCATCTTGGTATCATTCTTTTCAGCCAGTGGTTGGCTTTCATGTAAAAGCAATCCTAGTGGCTAATTAGCCTCTAGACTGCTTTTACAAGCCGTGGGAGGGAATGCCCCCCCCCCCACCGCCTTCCGTGTTTTTCTCTGGCTCTCCTGTCTCAACAGGGAACCTGAGAATGCAGCCGGTGATTCAGCCAGCTGACCATAGAGCTGATCAGAGACCAGAGTGGCTCCAAACATCTCTATGGCCTAAGAAACCGGAAGCTACGAGCATTTTATGACTTAGATTTCGCCGGATGTAAATAGCGCCATTGGGAAATTGGGGAAGCATTTTATCACACCGATCTTGGTGTCATCAGATGCTTTGAGGGCAGAGGAGAGATCTAGGGTCTAATAGACCCCAATTTTTTCAAAAAAGAGTACCTGTCACTACCTATTGCTATCATAGGGGATATTTACATTCCCCGAGATAACAATAAAAATGATTAAAAAAAAAAAAAATGAAAGGAACAGTTTAAAAATAAGATAAAAAAGCAAAAAAATAATAAAAAAAAAAAAAAAAAAAAAAAAGCACCCCTGTCGCCCCCTGCTCTCGCGCTAAGGCATACGCAAACGGCGGTCTGTCGTCAAACGTAAACAGCAATTGCACCATGCATGTGAGGTATCACCGCGAAGGTCAGATCGAGGGCAGTAATTTTTGCAGTAGACCTCCTCTGTAAATCTAAAGTGGTAACCTGTAAAGGCTTTTAAAGGCTTTTAAAAATGCATTTATTTTGTTGCCACTGCACATTTGTGCGCAATTTTAAAGCATGTCATGTTTGGTATCCATGTACTCGGCCTAAGATCATCTTTTTTATTTCATCAAACATTTGGGCAATATAGTGTGTTTTAGTGCATTAAAATTTAAAAAAGTGTGTTTTTTCCCCAAAAATGCGTTTGAAAAATCGCTGCGCAAATACTGTGTGAAAAAAAAAAATGAAACACCCACCATTTTAATCTGTAGGGCATTTGCTTTAAAAAAATATATAATGTTTGGGAGTTCAAAGTAATTTTTTTGCAAAAAAAAAATAACTTTTTCATGTAAACAATGAGTGTCAGAAAGGGCAGAAAGTGGTGATGTGTGACATAAGCTTCTAAATGTTGTGCATAAAATGCCAGGACAGTTCAAAACCCCCCCAAATGACCCCATTTTGGAAAGTAGACACCCCAAGCTATTTGCTGAGAGGCATGTCGAGTCCATGGAATATTTTATATTGCGACACAAGTTGCGGGAAAGAGACACATTTTTTTTTTTTTTTTTTTTTTTTTTGCACAAAGTTGTCACTAAATGATATATTGCTCAAACATGCCATGGGAATATGTGAAATTACACCCCAAAATACATTTTGCTGCTTCTCCTGAGTACGGGGATACCACATGTGTGAGACTTTTTGGGAGCCTAGCCGCGTACGGGACCCCAAAACCAAGCACCGCCTTCAGGCTTTCTAAGGGCGTGAATTTTTTATTTCACTCTTCACTGCCTATCACAGTTTCGGAGGCCATGGAAAGCCCAGGTGGCACAAAACCCCCCCAAATGACCCCATTTTGGAAAGTAGACACCCAAAGCTATTTGCTGAGAGGTATAGTGAGTATTTTGCAGACCTCACTTTTTGTCACAAAGTTTTGAAAATTGAAAAAAGAAAAAAAAAAAAGTTTTTTCTTGTCTTTCTTCATTTCCAAAAACAAATGAGAGCTGCAAAATACTCACCATGCCTCTCAGCAAATAGCTTGGGGTGTCTACTTTCCAAAATGGGGTCATTTGGGGGGGTTTTGTGCCACCTGGGCATTCCATGGCCTCCGAAACTGTGATAGGCAGTGAAGAGTGAAATCAAAAATTTTCACCCTTAGAAATCTTGAAGGCGGTGCTTGGTTTTCGGGGCCCCGTACGCGGCTAGGCTCCCAAAAAGTCCCACACATGTGGTATCCCCATATTCAGGAGAAGCAGCTAAATGTATTTTGGGGTGCAATTCCACATATGCCCATGCCCTGTGTGAGCAATATATCATTTAGTGACAACTTTGTGCAAAAAAAAAAAAAAAAAAAAAAAAAGTGTAACTTTCCCGCAACTTGTGTCAAAATATAAAATATTCCATGGACTCAATATGCCTCTCAGCAAATAGCTTGGGGTGTCTACTTTCCAAAATGGGGTCATTTGGGGGGGGTTTTGTGCCACCTGGGCATTCCATGGCCTCCGAAACTGTGATAGGCAGTGAAGAGTGAAATCAAAAATTTACACCCTTAGAAATCCTGAAGGCGGTGCTTGGTTTTCGGGGCCCCGTACGCGGCTAAGCTCCCAAAAAGTCCCACACATGTGGTATCCCCATACTCAGGAGAAGCAGCTGAATGTATTTTGGGGTGCAATTGCACATAGGCCCATGGCCTGTTTGAGCAATATATCATTTAGTGACAACTTTTTGTAAATATTTTTTTTTTTTTTTTTTTGTCATTATTCAATCACTTCGGACAAAAAAAATAAATATTCAATGGGTTCAACATGCCTCTCAGCAATTTCCTTGGGGTGTCTACTTTCCAAAATGGGGTCATTTGGGGGGGTTTTGTACTGCCCTGCCATTTTAGCACCTCAAGAAATGACATAGGCAGTCATAAACTAAAAGCTGTGTAAATTACAGAAAATGTACCCTAGTTTGTAGACGCTATAACTTTTGCGCAAACCAATAAATATATGCTTATTGACATTTTTTTTACCAAAGACATGTGGCCGAATACATTTTGGCCTAAATGTATGACTAAAATTTAGTTTATTGGATTTTTTTTATAACAAAAAGTAGAAAATATCATTTTTTTTCAAAATTTTCGTCGTTTTCCGTTTATAGCGCAAAAAATAAAAACTGCAGAGGTGATCAAATACCATCAAAAGAAAGTTCTATTTGTGGGAAGAAAAGGACGCAAATTTCGTTTGGGTACAGCATTGCATGACCGCGCAATTAGCAGTTAAAGCGACGCAGTGCCAAATTGGAAAAAGACCTCTGGTCCTTAGGCAGCATAATGGTCCGGGGCTCAAGTGGTTAAGCAATGCCTGTGTAATCTTGAGGTCTATGGACACAGGAGTTGCAGAGAAAGGCACGCAACTTTCCCGCGATTTTGCATCAGCAATTTTGCCGCAATTCCACGGAATGCCTGTGTAAACTTGAGGTCTATAGACCTCAACTCGCATCAAAGCCAGACCAAAGTAGTACAGGGACTACGTTGAACTCAGTGTTACTTGAAGTCACACAGATATGAATGGTACACATTGAAAATCATGGGGTATGACTTGTCATGCGACTCTTATGTCCAAAGTCGCACAAGTGTGACTCAGCCCGACTTTGTGAGCGATTTCAGAGACATCAGTGCACTTTCCTGCACAGATGTCTAGTGAAATCACATAGGTCCCAACTGTTCTCCTTTAGGCTGGATTCACACCTATGCATTTTTAGTGCTTTTTGCATTTTGCAGATTTGCACTACAGAACGTGTTCCATAGGAAACCACGTTAAATGGACTGTAGTGTAAATATGCAAAATGCACTAAAAATGCATAGGTGTGAAACCAGTCTTAAGAAGGTGTCCTATGCCTACCTACTTTTGCTAATAGGTGTCCCTTATACCCATCTCAAAAAGTTGGGAGGTAAGAAATCGCCCCCTGAAGTCGCCCAAAGTAGTGCAGGAACTACTTTTGGGAATCGTTGTGGCGTCGCACCAGTTCAGACAGTTCCATTGCCATCAATAGGTGCCGATTTGGCCTGCAATTTGACATGTCAATTCAGAGCTATGTGAACATGGGTGAAGTTGCATAGATATTAGAGCTGCACGGTTCTGGCCAAAATGAGAATCACCATTTTTTTGCTTAGAATAAAAAGATCACGATTCTCATCACGTAAAATCTTTCACATTATCCCCAAAAAAATTGAGCTAAGTTTTTTTTTTTTAATTCATTAAAGTAATTTTTTCCCAAAAAAATTGCATTTGAAAGACCGCTGCACAAATACAGTGTGACATAAAATATTGTAACAACCACTATTTTATTCTCTAGGGTCTCTACAAAAATATATCTATATAATGTTGGGGGGTTCTAAGTAATTTTCTAGCAAAAAAAAATGATTTTAACCTGAAACCAACAAATGTCAGAAAAAGGTTTAGTGTTTAAGTGGTTAAACTTTCCTCAATTACACAGAAGTCTATTTCATTGACAAATTGTTACAATGTTTCTAGTTAAGTTCACTGATAAAGAATGTTCTAATTCTTGGCAGACTTCCCAGTTTTTATATTCCTTTCTTTTGCTGTGGCTTCAGAAGAGCAGAGAAAATTCTTTGCATAGCAAGAATCATGAAACACTTTTTTCAAGATCACAAAGGGGAAAAAAAAAATCACGATGACGATTAATCGTGCAGCTCTAATAAATATGAATGGAAATCTTGGGGGACAACTTTTCATGTGACTCTGAGGTCCAAAGCTGCATGAAAAGTCACCCAAGTGTGAAAGTAACCTAATGAGATTGAAGTAGGAACGGGGGTCAGGTTATATGGCCATAGTTATGTGTGTAGTAAGACTGATTTAGAATTTCAGCTAAGCATCATATTTCTTGTATTTCATGTTGAAGCTACTTGTGACTTCCCCATCAATTTGCTACATTCCTCTTTCTGTGCAAAAAGCTTGCTTGCTGACATCATTTAAGACAGATGAAGGAACCTGCAAGAGCATACTGCAGAGAGACGAGTTTTGTATAAGGCTAAAAATATATATGGTTTTGCGGAACTTGTCTGGTTTTAGGATGCATAGGTTGATTTTTAAAAGGTTAGAATGTCTGTTAAAACAGAAGTGTACCGCCTGTTCGCTTGTGACGCAATATGCTGAAAATATATATGTACACTGTATTCACTGTATCTGACACTCTTGACGTGTAGACACGAGTCGGGTCAGCAGTGTCCATTTTTTTCTGGCCAGAAAGATGGAATAAAATCTCCCATACCAGAGTTCTTTGTCCAACTGTCATATACCGATATTCTGCTACTTTATTTGGTGCATTTGGCCGTGAGGGGGGAATATCGGTGTGACCTGTTGAGGCAGGTGGCACTGTTTTCCACCAGACCTACAAGGAGTGGTCCGAGAGGCCAGCCCTGCGGGCTATATCATAGTCTCATAAGGCGCCTTCTAGAACTGTTATCTAGGAGACTGCGCTGTGTCCCATTTGGTGGCCTGCTGTGGACGACCTTCGTAGCGTCAAAAGGACCTGGGAATCTGAGAAATAGATAGCTGGAGCTCCAACGGGAACAGGTGAGAGTCTTTTTACTTCTGTTTTTGGATAACAGTCAGACAGCCAGCCAGCCTCTCGACGGATCGAGAGAAGGGAAGCCTGATCACCTTCCGAGAGAGACGTCTGTTCAGATGATTGTGCATCTTTCGGACGAATCCTCAGTCAGTCAGTAATTTTTGGGTGGGAGTGTCTGGTATGATTGATGTGTGTATGAGACATCACTTTGTGGTGAAGTGACCGTGGTCCTCTTCTAAGTGCGGCTCCTGGCCGGGAGACCGCGCCCAGGCCACTGACCGAGGGAAGCGTTGTCTATTGTTCCTACTTGTGTCGAGGATTCAGACCCCTTACTGAATTCTCATCATTTACCCTACCTTCTGTGTCTGTCTTGGTGTCTTTTAGGTTATAAGTATGGCTGGGAAATATAGTGTTGAATCTCCCCTGCAATCCATGATCTCCAACTTTAGGAAGGGATTTGCTAAGAACTGCAATTTAAAACTTAGCCCTGAGAAATTGATAACATTGTGTGAGAAAGATTGGCCCCGCTATGGAGCGCGGTGGCCCCCACAGGGAACCCTTGACTTAGAGACCATTGACTGATTATTTGAGACTATTATTTCAGACTCACAGAAACATGACCAAGACACACCTTCCAGGAGGACTGTTCGTTCGGATGATTGTGCATCCCTCGAATAAATCCTCAGCCAGTCAGGAGGACTGTTCGTTCGGATGACTGTGCATCCCTCGAATAAATCCTCAGCCAGTCAGGAGGAATATCCATCCAGATGATTGTGCATCTCTCGGATAAATCCTCAGCCAGCCAGTCAGGAGGAATATCCGTCCAGATGATTGTGCATCTCTCGGATAAATCCTCAGCCAGCCAGTCAGGAGGAATATCGTCCAGATGATTGTGCATCTCTCGGATAAATCCTCAGCCAGCCAGTCAGGAGGAATATCCGTCCAGATGATTGTGCATCTCTTGGATAAATCCTCAGCCAGCCAGTCAGGAGGAATATCCGTCCAGATGATTGTGCGTCTCTCGGATAAATCCTCAGCCAGCCAGTCAGGAGGAATATCCGTCCAGATGATTGTGCATCTCTCGGATAAATCCTCAGCTAGCCAGTCAGGAGGAATATCGTCCAGATGATTGTGCATCTCTCGGATAAATCCTCAGCCAGCCAGTCAGGAGGAATATCCGTCCAGATGATTGTGCATCTCTTGGATAAATCCTCAGCCAGCCAGTCAGGAGGAATATCGTCCAGATGATTGTGCATCTCTCGGATAAATCCTCAGCCAGCCAGTCAGGAGGAATATCCGTCCAGATGATTGTGCATCTCTTGGATAAATCCTCAGCCAGCCAGTCAGGAGGAATATCCGTCCAGATGATTGTGCGTCTCTCGGATAAATCCTCAGCCAGCCAGTCAGGGGGAATATCCGTCCAGATGATTGTGCGTCTCTCGGATAAATCCTCAGCCAGCCAGTCAGGAGGAATATCCGTCCAGATGATTGTGCTTCTCTCGGATAAATTCTCAGCCAGCCAGTCAGGAGGAATATCCGTCCAGATGATTGTGCGTCTCTCGGATAAATCCTCAGCCAGCCAGTCAGGAGGAATATCCGTCCAGATGATTGTGCGTCTCTCGGATAAATCCTCAGCCAGCCAGTCAGGAGGAATATCCGTCCAGATGATTGTGCATCTCTCGGATAAATCCTCAGCCAGCCAGTCAGGAGGAATATCCGTCCAGATGATTGTGCATCTCTTGGATAAATCCTCAGCCAGCCAGTCAGGAGGAATATCCGTCCAGATGATTGTGCATCTCTCGGATAAATCCTCAGCCAGCCAGGAGGAATATCCGTCCAGATGATTGTGCATCTCTCGGACAAATCCTCAGCCAGCCAGTCAGGAGGAATATCTGTCCAGATGATTGTGCATCTCTCGGATAAATCCTCAGCCAGTCAGTCAGGAGGAATGTTCGTCCAAATGATTGTGCATCTTCCGGACAAATCCTCAGTCAGTCAGTCAGTCAGCTAGGAGAAAATGTCCGTCTGGATGATTGTGCATCCTTTGGACAAATGGGAGATAAAGACCTGCAGTGGATAGAAGCCAAAAAAAAAAAAAGGAACAGTATAGAATTATAGCTATGACAAGAGTAGTACCACTGACAAAACAAACAAAACACATATATTCTCAACCCGAAGAGACAGATCAGCCTTTCCCGTATGTAGATGAACGGACCTCAGATAGAGACAGGTCAGAGCCATGTCCAAATGCCCTGTCCAGTAAACAAGGGGACTCAGGTTGTTGTCCACCTACATCAGATTCAGCAAGTTTGTCAATGCCAAATCTCAGTAAATATACTCCGAACCGTAACACTTTGGGTATAGGCAGGACAGAAATAGGGAACTCAGTAGTAGTCAATGGGCTCCCCAATCAAGTGTCCACTTCCACTCTGAGAAATCCTGATGCAAACAGCCAGACCCTTGCCCTGTCTTTCAACATACCTCTGCAAATGCCCCTAAGAAAAAAGGCGGTGGAGGAACATCGGAATCTAGTTTACACCCCTTTTTACCACAACAGATTTACTGAACTGGAAGATTCATAACCCTGCCTACTCTGAGAAGCCCCAAGCCATCACAGATTTGCTCCGGTCAATAACTCAGACCCATAACCCCACTTGGTCGGACTGCCAGCAACTTTTATTGACCCTTTTTAATACTGAGGAGAGACACAGAATTAACCAAGCAGTGCAGAAGTATAAAGGCAAAAGACCCTTCCTATTAGAAAGACTTTGTAGTTTTGGGGGGGGGGGGGGGGCATCAAGTCCAACATCAGTTCCTGTACATGCCAGATTCCCCTATTCCCTTGCTGGGCAGAGACTTACTTGCTAAACTCAGAGCATACATATACTTGCAATTTGACGAACAGGCTATCCTAAAATTGCCCCATCCCTTTGAAGCCCGCATACTGCAAGACATCCCGGGACTATGGGCAGAAGACAACCCACCAGGATTAGCCAGACACATTCCCCCAATCCTTATTGAATTAAAATCAGGAGCCACTCCAGTCAGCCTGAAACAGTAGCCAGTCCCTCTAAAAGCCCTATTAGGAATACAAAAGTACTTAAACAAATTCCTACACTATGGGATTCTAAAACCCTGTCAGTCTCCCTGGAATACACCTCTACTTCCAGTGCAGAAACCCGGAACAGCTCACTGTCGTCCTGTTCAAGACCTCAGAGCGGTCAATCAGGCTGTAATGACCATTATAAGGTGTCCCGGAGAAAGGTGCAATTTTGACAAGAGACTGTAAAGTACCTGGGATTCAGAGTATCACAAGGACAGAGACAATTGGGAGAAGGCAGGAAAGAAGCTGTTTATCAGATTCCCACCCCGACTACCAGACGGCAAGTACGTGAATTCCTGGGGGTGGCAGGATTCTGCTGAATCTGGATACCGGACTTTGCCACAAAAGCCAGACCCCTCTATAAATCCACAAAGGGGGGAGAAAAGGAACCCTTTCAATGGGGAGAACAACAAAACAGAGCATTCCAAGACATTAAGGTCTCCCTAATGCAGGCTCCTGCGCTAGGCTTGCCAGATAGCCAAAAAGTCCTCTATTTATATGTCAGTGAAAAACAAGGAATAGCAGTAGGAGTCCTGACACAATACTCTGGTCTTGGCAGCGCCTTGTAGCATACCTTTCAAAACAACTGGACACTGTAGCTCAGGGATGACCATCCTGCCTGCGGGCCATCGCAGCAACAGCCCTCCTTGTGGCCGAAGCTGACAAGTTGTCATTGGGTCAGGAGACTTGTGTCCGAATCCCACACCAAGTACAGGCATTAAGGTAGCTGAGGTGACACCCTGGATACACCACTCCAGGGTAAAACGAGCTGCTGACACAGTATAGTAGATCCCCAAGATCCTTTGAGACTGAGATTGACCAGAGAAATCAGAAGGAAGAACTCCAGCCCTGTGTTCAGCACACCCCTGGAAGCTGCTGAATTTACGCACAGCAGAAGATAGACAGACTGCAGCCCTGCAGCCAACACACTCCTGGAAGCTGCTGGCTCAACGCACAGCGGAAGATAAAGGATATCTACTAAGCTCTGCTCCAACCACACCCCGGACGCTGGTTGGTTGACGCACAAGCTGAAGCCTGAGGATATTCATCGGTGTAATGTTTACTAAAATCTTTATAACGAGACTTGTGATAATCATAGCAGTGATACTGGCCGAGCTAAAAAGGGGGGAGGGTAATTCATGTGACCCTTGTATAAGGACCACCAGAGTAGGATCCATAGCTACCAAGATGTTCCTGTGGCACTCTCATTATCAATGCAAGGGCACAGAGACTGGTACTTGCATACATAATGGGACTACCTATTCAATGTGCTCCGTTGAAAATCAGATAACCTGTTATGATCCCACTTATGCTCCCTATAAAACTTGGCTAACCATCCGGAGCTTTAGCTCCACCGGTAAGCTGGTAAACCATACCCTGATCACCAACTCAAGTATTGCAGAGACAAGTTTTAATTATTTTCTGATTCTCCCTATAGTGTATGGAGTGCTAATATTTTTACTCTTTTTGCATTCTTAGGCCCCTTTCACACTGGAGCGGTTTGCAGGCGTTATTGCGCTAAAAATACCGCCTGCAAACCGCCCCTAAACAGCCTCCGCTGTTTGTTCAGTGTGAAAGCCCGAGGGCTTTCACACTGAAGCGGTGCGCTGGCAGGATGGTAAAAAAAGTCCTGCGAGTCGCATCTTTGGAGCGGTGTGTTCACCGCTCCTAAACCGCTCCTTCCCATTGAAATCAATCCATTCTTTTCTGGCCAGAAAGATGGAATAAAATCTCCCATACCAGAGTTCTTTGTCCAACTGTCATATACCGATATTCTGCTACTTTAAGATTAATTGATAACACCTTTGAATAAGGCCCCATTTGCACTTGTGCGACCTTAAAATTGCACAGCTTTGCCATGACTTGAAGCAACGTCTGTATAATCTTGTGGTGTATGGACCTCAAATCGCATCAAAGTCAAACCAAGGTAGTGCAGGGATGAATTTGCTACACTTTCAGGATGCACAAGTGACAATAGGGCCAAATTCAAAGGTGTTATCCTTGAATCTCATTCACGCTGCTGCGACCTGAAAGTCACACTATTTTGCTGCCACTTTGCCGCTGCAACTTGGCCCCAACTTCTGGGAATGCCTGTGTAATATTGTACCCGATAGACCTCAAGTCACATGAAAGTCACACCAAAGTAGTACAGGGACTACATTGAAGTTGGTGCGACTTAAAGTAGCACAGATATGAATGGTTATCATTGAGAATCATGGGGTACAACTTGTCATGCAACTCAGAGGTTCAAAGTTGCTGGATAATTTGCCCAACTGTGAAACAAGTCATATATATTTTAATAAAAGGAGCTCTCATTTATACTTGCATAATCCTTACTGAGTTACATCAGCAGAACAAATGCAGGAAGTGATGTGTGCACATGGGACAGAAGCAAATGTGTGGTGATGCCAAACAAATCAATGAACCCCACCCACACCAAATCTAACTACCAAATCCACCCCCGCATTGATTAAGTACAAGTACATATCCTACACTTACCCGGCCAATGAGCAGCACCTCGTCTTTGCTAAAGGGACCTCGCCATGTCCACCACAACAACTTCCGGGTGCATACAATGACTGATTTCCAGGTCAGAAGGTGAAACCAGGCTTTTGATTGCAGCTGCGAATATTTGATCTCAACCACGATTAGTATTTTTTATTTTCAGATATGCAAATCTGTATTTCTACATATAGTTGAAGGTAAACTTAAGGGAGTTTGATAAGAAATGGTGTCCCTGGGATAGGAGCAGGTGAATTACAAAGACGAAAGGCCCAGTTTGAGCCCTGGTTCACACTGACAGCAGGAGGAAAGCGTCCAGCTGAACTCCCACAATTTCATTCCTGCATGTCAGTCCCGACTGTGAGGCCAACATCAGAGACATCGGTGCAGGTTTCTGCACCAATATCAATACAAATCGCACCAATTAAAACAGTGCAATTGCCACCGATTTGACATGTCAATTCACACCAATGTGAAGCAGAGCTGACACATACAACACTGCCTATCCACCAGCTGAATTCATTATCTGCAATTCTCCACAGCTGTTATATATAAAGATTCCACTTTTATCACTTGCAGGTGTGCTGAAGCCTACGTTTACGTTAGAGCCAGTTCACACTAGAAGCGGCACGACTTACAGGTCACCTCACCAAGGCGACCTGCACACAACTGCCACGGCGACTTGCAAAACGACTTCTGTATAGAAGTCTATGCAAGTCGCCCCCAAAGTAGTACAGGAACCTTTTTTCTAAGTAGGAGCGACTTGCGTAGCTCCGATTAGAACGGTTCCATTGTACAGAACGGGAGGCAACTTGTCAGGCGGCTAGGTCGCCTGACAAGTCGCACCCGTGTGAACCGGCTCTAAGTAGTATCAATGTGAACCAGGGTGCAGAGACTAGCTTTTTTGGTGCACAAATACATATAGAAATTATAAGATATAAAAAGATTGCACTACCCCAAAACCACCACCCCCAAAACTAATTAAAAGAAAGAAAAGAGAAAAAAGAAGCCACCACAACAAACAGGCTCAATAATGTACTTTTATTTTTCCAGCAGAAACAAAATGATGTACATTCATTTACTAGCAAAAAGAAAAAAAAAAAAAAATTCTACAGGATATATGGTGCTACATTTAGCAATTGGATTTTAAGGGTCCTGCTCATAGGAGCTTACAATCTAAAATTTGTCTAAACCTTAGAGTGGACACAGCTTTACTTTCAGTGTATAATGGGCAACACATCACATTTTTATCTGCAAGATTATAGAAACATACTTAACAGTCATTCTTACAAAGCATTCCAACATAATATTAAAAAAGGCACTTATTCAATACATAACACCCACCACCAGCCCACAATCCACACATACATACATAGGTGACCATGTTCTGCTGGAAGCTGCATTTCTGTGTACATGATTAAGCAATAAGCTCAAAGAGTAGAATGTCAGCACATACTCCCAAACCATGTTTGCCTGGTCAGACAGGAACAATACACAAATAACAGTGACGGCATGGCCACAAAAAGCCACTTTTGATGGAAAAAAAGCACAAGAATTTCCACAAACAACCCTAGTTGGCCGTTTGTCAATCTGCACAATATCATTCCTCCCCTCCCCCAAATCACAGCAAAAAACCTGACCTTCTCAGGCCAAATGAACCCCCCTACTGCAGGCCTTTATATAAGAGAGGTTGTATTGTTAGCACACTGACACACCCAATAGAAGTACACTCCCATCAGTATCTTTCAATCTGTCTCTTCATGTATGTCTAAAGTGATTGCACCTGATGAGCAGGAACATGTAATAGTATTTGTAACTGTTAGCCCTTGGCTATGTGCATCAAATCGCCAACTACAGGACAAAGATCAAAGGCTATTTGCATCCACAAAGCAACAGTTTTCTAAGCATATGTACCTGTGCAGTGTAAACCCTACAATTTTAAATGTCCAAGTCCCTGGGCATGATTAGTGCTAACAAGCCATGGGGGTTATTTATGAAAGGCAAATCCACTTTGCACTACAAGTGCAAAGTGCACTTGAAAATGCACTAAAAGTGCATTTGGAATTGCAGTCGCTGTAGATCCGAGAGGAACATGCAAGGAGAATAAAAAACAGCATTTTAGCTTGCACATGATTGGATGATAAAATCAGCAGAGCTTCCCCTCATTTCAGATCTTCCCCTCAGATCTACAGCGATTGCACTTCCAGTGCAATTTCAAGTGCACTTTGCACTTGTAGTGCAAAGTGGATTTGCCTTTCGTAAATAACCCCCATTAACATCAGTCCTTGGCTGCAATGAGCTTCCAATCTAAAGTCCAAAATTAACTTTCTTACATTAGAGACTATTTTGACAGGAGCCAAATAACATGCCAGCATGTCTTTGGATTGTGGTGAGAAACCCACACAGGGAGAACATACAAACTTCAACACAAGCATTAGCATGTTGGGGAATTGAACCAACAACCCCATTGCTGCTAGACAGAATTGCTACCCACTCAGCCTCACACATGGTGTCTGCATCTCTGTGGTGTGAACTAGCCCTAAGTCCATAGCCATGCTCAGTGTCACCAGCAATATACAATATACTGGCCTAAGTATTGGAACGCCTGCCTTTAAATGCACATGAACTGTAATGGCATCCCAGTCTTAGTTCGTAGGGTTCAATATTGAGTTGGCCCACCCTTTGCAGCTACAACAGCTTCAACTCTTCTGGGAAGGCTGTCCACAAGGTTTAGGAGTGTGTCTATAAGAATGTTTTACCATTCTTCCAAGTGCATTTGTGAGGTCAGGCACTGATGTTGGACGAGAAGGCCTGGCTTACAGTCTCCACTCTAATTCATCCCCAAGGTGTTCTGTTGTGTTGAGGTCAGGACTCTGTCCAGGCCAGTTAAGTTCATCCACCCCAAACTCACTCATCCATGTCTTTATGGACCTTGCTTTGTGCACTGGTCTAAATCATTTGGTGGAGGGGGATTATGGTGTGGGGTTGTTCTTCAAGGGTTGGGCTTGGCCCCTTAGTTCCAGTGAAGGGAACTCTTAAGGCATCATCATACCAAGACATTTTGGACAATTTCATGCTCCCAACTTTGTGGGAACAGTTTGGGGAAAGCCCCTTTCTGTTCCAACATGACTGCTCACCAGCACACAAAGCAAGGTCAATAAAGACATGGATCAGAGAGTTTGGGGTGGAGGAACTTGACTGGCCTGCACAGAGTCCTGACCTCAACCTGATAGAACACCTTTTGGCTGAATTAGAGTAGAGACTGCGAGCCAGGCCTTCTCATCCAACATCAGTGTCTGGCCTCACAAATGCACTTCTGGAAGAATGGTCAAACATTCCCATAGACCAGGGGTTCTCAACTCTTGTCCTCAGGACCCACTAACAGGCCAGATTTTAAGTATTACCTATGGGGAGATGCAGACTAGAATACTGCAATCACTGAGCAGCAAATGATATAACCTGTGATGTGTTTCAGTTATCTTGCAAACCTGGCCTGTTAGTGGGTCCTGAGGACAGGAGTTGAGAACCACTGCCATAGACACACTAAACCTTGTGGACAGGCTTCCCAGCCTTCCAGAAGCTGTTATAGCTGCAAAGGGTGGGCCCAATCAAATTTTTCCTTGTCAAAAGAAGTTTATTGAGTATACAATGTTATAAAGATACATAAAGTAAGTTTACAAGGATCTATAAAGTAAGCTCATTGTTTTACAGTAGGGTTTATATAGGTAAATATCATGAAATTTCAAATATTAAACATTGGGTTCACGTAAATCTAAATTAAAGAAATATATCATTTCCTTAGTTACTTTTGTAGGTATTTAAATGATTTATACCTACTATACATATTGTTTACAGGTAGAGTGTATATAGGTCAAATAAATTCTGATAATGAGCTTTAATCGTAAGGTGGAGAAAAGGAAAGAGAAAGAAGAAAAAGGGTTGAAAGGTAGAGGTATGGTCCACAAGGTTGTCCCGCTCGTCAGTTTATTATTCTTTTTAGTTCTCTTTGAAGCCTTAGAATGGGTGTCTCTGTAAGTCATTTAATCTGTTACCATGGCAACAGGACAGAGTCATTGAAGTTTGACAGGAACTGTTGTTTTATCCAAGGATGCCAAAGTTTTTCAAATTTTGGAATTTGATTTTGATCGATGGCTACCATCTTAGCATGGGACATTGTATTATTCATTCTGTGAATTGTTTCTGCTAGTACCAATGTAGGAGATTTCCATACCTTGGCCACTGTTTGTTTTGCAGCCGTTATTAGTTGGATCATAAGTTTGAATTGAGAGAGTGTTAACCATTCCGGTTTTAGATTAAGTAAAGTTATATATGGATCTGGTTGTATTATTTTTTTAAATATTTTAGATGCAATCACGAAGACTTCCTTCCAGAAGGTTTGGATTACTGGGCATGTCCACCATATGTGTAAATATGTGCCTATTTCTGGGCATCCTCGAAAACAAAGAGCTGAGGTATTAGGTGAATATTTTGCCACTCTAGCGGGTACAAGGTACCAGCGAGTTAGGACTTTATAATTTGTCTCCAGTGCTAAGATGTTGGGTGAAGATGACTTAGATGTGAGCCATATGTTAGACCAGTCCGTGTCTTCTAAAGTTCGTCCCAGGTCCTCCTCCCACCTCTGAACGTAAGAGGGTCTATTAAGATTTGCTACTCCATATAATTGATTATAAAGTGATGAAATTGTACCTTTAGCAAATGGATCTTTTGTACAGATTGATTCAAAAATGGATAATTGGGATAATGGTGTATCCCCCTTTAGGAATGGTGTATAGAAATTTTTGATTTGGAGATATCTAAATATCTCAGAGTTTGGTAGATCATATTTTTCTCTAAGCGATGGGAATGAAAGGAATGATTTAGATGCTATGAAGTCATTTAGTGTCTGAATGCCTGATGTTGTCCAAGCTTTAAAAGAATTTGGGTAGATCCATGCCGGATAAAAGGCCGGATTTCTGATAAAAGAAAGGAGAGGATTGTGTGGAGATTGTAACTGATATTTGGTTTTTAGTTTATCCCAGAGAGATAAGAAGTGTTTAGTTATGGGATTATGAATTTTAAAGCGGTCTTTAGGATCAAGCCATAATAAATTTGATATTAATAGAGGGTCATTTTCTGAAGCCTCTATAAATACCCATAATGGGATTTCCTGTTTTGCATGGTATTTGGACAGACTGGGCCCAATCAAATTTTAACCCTTTGGACTAAGACTGGGCTGCCATTAAAGGTCATGTGTGTGTAAAGGCAGGCATCCCAATACTTTTGGCTAGATAGTTTATCTGGCAAGATTTACAAAGATGGTAGAACCCTCCTACACATAAATACTACATTTAGACATAGTTTTAGGACCTGGGAGATGAGACAACTCTACATGAAGCAACATGGTTGAGATTTAAACCCAGACCCTCAGAGATAGCTAAGCAGAAGTTCTAACCTCTAAGCCACAGAGCTTACACAGATGAGAGCCTCCTACACATAAATACTCATAAATACTGAATTTCTTTGGAGAGGTGATGGAATTACATTACTCAAGAGTTATTCTTTTTGATTTATTTTGTGATATTTGGTGGTTCTTTGGGAGTGAGAGTATAGTGATATTAGTAGTAAATAGTGATATTATCCTCAAAATTTTGGGGAATTACATTTTGCTTTCTAAAGCTGGTACACATATCACATTTTTTGGGCTCAAATTATGAATATTTGGAAATAATAAAAAGCACAAAAAATTGTGACACATTTTAAATTTGCATCAGCAATGGTATTGTTTGTGCTTTGTAAAGACACCTGTGAGAGTTTGGGTAAAGATTGTTGTGAGATGGAGAGTAACAAGTGAAAGTGAGAGAGAAAAAACGGAAAATTGTATCATACTTAACGTAATTTTCCTTTCCTGAGGCCAATCCATGGCAGCATACTAGTGATAGGCTCCGCTTTTCTCCCCTCAGGACCAATGAAATAGCATAAATTAAAGGCCAGTTAGGCCCCGCCCCATTCTTTGTAATTAGCTAGATACCAAAACGCACAAGGGTGGGTCCGTATGCTGCCATGGATTGGCGTCAGGAAAGGAAAATTACGGTAAGTATGATACAATTTTCCGTTTTCCTGACACCACCATGGCAGCATACTAGTGATACATGTCCTAGCTGACAGGGTGGGTTCTACTGAACAAACCAAAATAATTATTTTATATATTTTCAAATGGGACAGAAGACTGAACAGTCATTCCTCCGAAGCCCACTGATGACACGGCACTCATATCTATTCTGTAAAGGTTGGAAAGGTATGCTGGGAAAAGCATGCCACTTTCCTTTAGAATGAATCCATAGATGCTTTCAACTGGGCCACCTATGAGGCCTCAACCCTCTCGAAGAGGATGCATCCTGTCACTGAAGGAGGCTCATGACCCATTTCTCATCTGCACAACCAATCTTGCTAAAGTCCAGGAGGCAACTTCTCTTGCCTGATGAATTCCATCTGGAACAGTGAAAGACTTATCATATGAACTGAAAAAAGCAATTGTGGACAGAAACTTCTTTAAAGCTCTGGGAATGACCAATTGGTGTGGTTTTCTTGCTTGAACGTCTGGAAAGTTTGGTAATGGACAGATGATTGATAGATGGAGGGCTGTCGCTACCTCTGATATAAGCTGAACTACAGGATGCAGCTCTACTCCTGTAACAAAAGCAATATGCTTTTCTGAAGCTCTAAGGGCTTGAAACTCAAACCGACTTCTGTTTGACGATTTGCGCTAAATACTGGTTAGTAGGGATGAGCCGAACACCCCCCGGTTCGGTTCGCACCAGAACCCGCGAACGGACCGAAAGTTCGCACGAACGTTAGAACCCCATTGACGTCTATGGGACTCGAACGTTCGAAATCAAAAGTGCTCATTTTAAAGGCTAATTTGCATGGTATTGTCCTAAAAAGGGTTTGGGGACCCGGGTCCTACCCCAGGGGACATGTATCAATGCAAAAAAAACTTTTAAAAACGGCCGTTTTTTCGGGAGCAGTGATTTTAATGATGCTTAAAGTAAAAAAAAAAAAGTGAAATATTCCTTTAAATATCGTACCTGGGGGGTGTCTATAGTATGCCTGTAAAGTGACGCGTGTTTCCCATGTTTAGAACAGTCCCTGCACCAAATGTCATTTTTAAAGGAAAAAATCTCATTTAAAACTGCTTGCGGGTTTAATGTCATGTCGGGTCATGGCAATATGGATGAAAATCAGTGAGACAAACGGCATGGGTACCCCCCAGTCCATTACCAGGCCCTTTGGGTCTTGTATGGATATTAAGGGGAACCCCGCACCCAAATTAAAATAAGGAAAGGTGTGGGGCCACCAGGCCCTATATACTCTGAACAGCAGTATACAGGCGGTGCAAACAAGACAGGGACTGTAGGTTTGTTGTTAAGTAGAATCTGTTTGTAATTTTGAACATTTTTAACGTGTTTAGCTCCAGCCAAAAAATCTTTTCTAAGCTTTTTGGAAAACATAGGGAAGGGTTATCACCCCTGTGACATTTGTTTTGCTGTCTTTCCTCCTCTTCAGAAGATTTCACCTCACTTTTTTGTCCCAATGAAAAATGTTTTTTGAAAATTTGGGTTTTTTTGTGGAACAAGGATTGGAAAGCATCAGTGGAAAGGAGAAATTGTTTTCCCATATTAACTCTTACAGGAGAGAATTTCCCTTCCTAGGGGTAGATTTCATCTCACTTCCTGTTGTCTCCTTCCGTTTGCAAGTAGGAGTCGTTTGTAAGTTAGATGTTTGAAAGTAGGGTCCTGCCCTATATACTCAGCAGAAATTTGGGCCTTAGGTGTTGCTGTGGCCACAACACTGTAAGCCCTCACAGGGCCCTGCTGTGAAATATTAGATCAAGAATTGTAATTACATGCCCCTGTTGAACAGGAGCTGAAAAATTAGGCCTTAGGCACTGGTGCCACAACACTGCAACCCCTCACAGACACTCTAGTTGGAACGCAGGAATGAGCCCTGCTGCAAATTATTGCTTCAAAAATTGTAATTACACGCCCCTGTTAGACAGGGGCAGAAAAATTGGGCCTTAGGCACTGGTGCTGGTGCCACAACACTGCAACCCCTCACAGACACTCTAGTTGGAACGCAGGAACGAGCCCTGCTGCAAAGTATTGCATCAAAAATTGTAATTACACGCCCCTGTTAGACAGGGGCAGAAAAATTGGGCCTTAGGCACTGGTGCTGGTGCCACAACACTGCAACCCCTCACAGACACTCTAGTTGGAACGCAGGAACGAGCCCTGCTGCAAAGTATTGCATCAAAAATTGTAATTACACGCCCCTGTTAGACAGGGGCAGAAAAATTGGGCCTTAGGCACTGGTGGTGGCGCCCAGAACCAAAAATGTTCTTACAAGCTATCAGCGTGATGATTGAGGAGGAAGAGGATAATTACTCAGGGATAGTCACTCAGCATCAGCATAGGCAGTCTTTGAAGGGATCTGAGATTTCAAAAAAAATTATTCGGTTACATCAGCATCAGGTGCTTGGTAGCTGGTGGTGATCCAAGACTCATTCATTTTTATGAAGGTCAGCCGATCGACCGAGTCGGTGGACAGACGCACCCTGTGATCGGTTACCACGCCTCCAGCAGCACTGAATGTGCGTTCCGAAAGAACGCTGGATGCAGGACAGGCCAGTAGCTCAATTGCATACTGTGCAAGCTCTGGCCAGTGATCCATCCTCAAGACCCAGTAACCCAGAGGATTTTCGGTGGGAAAGGTGTCCAAGTCTGATCTTGCCCCTAGGTATTCCTGCACCATGTAAAACAGACGCTGGCGATGGTTGCTGGAACCGATCATACCTTGGGGCTGCGGACCAAAAAATTGTCTGAACGCATCGGTCAGACGGCCACCTTCTCCACCACTCCTTCTTTGACTGACCGAAGCCTCAGCAACACGTTGTCCAGAAACAGGAGTTTGTAACCTCCCAGTCTCTGGGAACGCGTTGCACAGACCTTTCTGCAAGGCCTCCCGAAGATGTTTCATCCTCTGCTCCCTCTGCGATGGCAAGATAAGGTCCGCAACCTTACCCTTGTAACGTGGATCAAGGAGGGTTGCCAGCCAGTATTGGTCCTTCTCCTTGATACCACGAATACGAGGATCCTTACGCAGGCTTTGCAGGATCAGGGAGGCCATGCAGCGTAGGTTTGCTGAGGCATTCGGTCCGGAGTCCTCTGGGTCACTAAGAACGACATGGTCCGCAGCCACCTCCTCCCAGCCACGTACAAGTCCATGTGTTTCTTGGGACTGATCCCTTAAAGACTGCTGCTGATGCTGAGTGCCAGGCTCCACCTCCATACTGACACAATCTTCCTCCTCCTCCTCTTCCTCCTCGTCCTCTTCCTGTGTGATCGGCGGGCACGCAGGAACACTGTCTGGATAAAGGGGGCCTTGAGAGCTAAGGAAGTCCTCCTCTTCCTGCCTCTGTTCTGCCTCAAGTGCCCTGTCCATTATTCCACGCAGCGTGTGCTCCAACAGGTGAACAAGGGGGACAGTGTCACTGATGCATGCACTGTCACTGCTCACCATCCTCGTGGCCTCCTCGAATGGTGACAGGACAGTGCATGCATCCCTGATCATGGCCCACTGGCGTGGGGAAAAAAAACCAAGCTCCCCTGACCCTGTCCTGGTGCCATAGTCGCACAGGTACTCATTGATGGCCCTCTGCTGCGTGTGCAGCCGCTGCAGCATGGCCAACGTTGAGTTCCACCTGGTGGGCATGTCACAGATTAGGCGGTTCTTGGGCAGGTTAAACTCCTTTTGGAGGTCCGTCAGCCGAGCACTGGCATTATATGACCGGCGGAAATGCACACAGACTTTCCTGGCCTGCCTCAGGACATCCTGTAAGCCCGGGTACCTGCCCAAGAACCGCTGCACCACCAAGTTAAGGACGTGAGCCAAACAGGGCACATGGGTCATTTGTCCCTGTCGGAGGGCAGAGAGGAGGTTGGTGCCATTGTCGCAAACCACCATTCCTGCCTTAAGTTGGCGTGGCGTCAACCACCTCTGAACCTGCCCCTGCAGAGCTGACAGAACCTCTGCCCCAGTGTGGCTCCTGTCCCCCAAGCACACCAGCTCAAGCACCGCATGGCATCTTTTGGCCTGCGTACTTGCGTAGCCCCTTGAACGCCTACGGAGCACCGCTGGTTCCGAGGAAGAGGCCATGGAGGAAGAAGAAGAGGAGGGGGTGGAGGAGAGAGGTGTGTCACAATCAGCATTTTGGAGGCGTGGTGGCGGAACAACCTCCAACACTACTGCACCTTGTCCTGCATCCTTCCCAGCTGCCAGCAGAGTCACCCAATGCGCCGTGAAACTTAGGTAACGTCCCTGTCCATGCCTGCTGGACCATGAGTCAGCGGTAATATGCACCTTACCGCTGACCGCCCTGTCCAGCGAGGCATGGACATTGCCTTCCACATGCCGGTAGAGAGCCGGAATCGCCTTCCGTGAGAAAAAGTGGCGTTTGGGTACCTGCCACTGAGGAACCGCACATTCCACAAACTCACGGAAGGGGGCAGAGTCTACCAACTGAAAAGGCAGCAGTTGAAGTGCTAGCAATTTTGCCAAGCTAGCATTCAACCGCTGGGCATGTGGATGGCTGGGAGCAAACTTCTTTCGGCGGTGCAGCAGCTGGGGCAGGGAAATTTGCCTGGTACAATCTGACGTCGGTGTACCAAAAGCAGATTGCCCACAAGTACTTGGCTGTGACACACCTAATTCTACACCTTCATTCCTCTCACTGCAGGTCTCAGAGAGGACTGAAGGTCTAGTGGGGTTGGAAATCTCAGCTGATGAGGAGCAAGGAGAGATCCTCTTTGTTCTTTGGTGTGGGTCTTTTAGATACGCTTGCCAACGAACTGCATGGCAGGTCAACATATGTCTGGTCAAGCATGTGGTACCCAAGCGGGAGATATTTTGGCCACGCGAGATACGCTTGAGACATATGTTGCAAATAGCAGCGGTGCGATCTGATGCACTCGTCTCAAAAAAGGCCCACACCAAAGAACTTTTTGAATAACGCGCAGAGACTGCAGCGCCCTGCACATGTGGAGCTTTGGGGTGTGATGCAGTCAATGTGCTGCCCTTAGGCTGGCCCCTGGAGGGCATCCTGCCTCGTTGGTGATGTGCTGCCGCCTCCTCCTCCTCCTCCTCCTCCTCTCTCCTATCAGGCACCCACGTTGAGTCAGTGACCTCATCATCCCCTCCCTCCTCATCACTGGAGCAAACCTGGCAGTATGCTGCAGCAGGGGGAGCATGACTGCCAGATTGCTGTCCTTCTTGGGCACCCCCTCTGTCTGCGCTCATGTTACTGCCTTCATCGAGCTCAGTATCGTCATCAGAGCCTTCCAAACGCTGGGCATCCTCCTGGAGCATGTACCCAACACTGTGGTCAAACAGTTCGAGGGAATCCTCATGAGGACATGGTGGAGCCAGGGAAGGAGTCACTGATGACATTGAGCTGAGGGAAGAGGCCGCTGCTTTGCCAGACAAAGCACCCTGGGCATGGGTGAGAGAGGATGAGGAGGATGAGGACGGCTTGGTCATCCACTCGACCAAGTCTTCCGCATGTTGCGGCTCAACATGGCCAGCTGCTGAAAAAAAGGCCAAGCGTGTCCCATGGCCACGTGCTGATGAGGATGCACCGTCTCCACGACCAGCACTAGACACAGAGCCTGCTTGCCCTCTCTTATTGGCTTGTGACTGTCTGCCTCTCCTTCTTGGCCTTCCAGACATACTAATGGCCTGTAGCTGCACTAAGCTGGGATAGAACACCTGTAATTTTCTTCAAGTAGCTTTATATACTGTAACCAGACAAGCCTGCCTGTCAGTAGGAAGATAACAGGAACAGATCTAGCTGAACACTGTGAGCAGGACGCACTGTACTAAATGTAAATAGTCTAGCTGCCTGACCGTGGTACTAATAGGATCAAATAGAACACCTGTAATTTTCTTCAGGTAGCTTTATATACTGTAACCAGACAAGCCTGCCGGTCAGTAGGAATTTAACAGGAACGGATCTAGCTGAACACTGTGAGCAGGACGCACTGCACTAAATGTAAATAGCAGGAACGGATCTAGCTGAACACTGTGAGCAGGACGCACTGCACTAAATGTAAATAGTCTAGAAGATAACAGGAACGGATCTAGCTGAACACTGTGAGCAGGACGCACTGCACTAAATGTAAATAGTCTAGAAGATAACAGGAACGGATCTAGCTGAACACTGTGAGCAGGACGCACTGTACTAAATGTAAATAGCAGGAACGGATCTAGCTGAACACTGTGAGCAGGACGCACTGCACTAAATGTAAATAGTCTAGAAGATAACAGGAACGGATCTAGCTGAACACTGTGAGCAGGACGCACTGCACTAAATGTAAATAGCAGGAACGGCTCTAGCTGAACACTGTGCGCAGGACGCACTGCACTAAATGTAAATAGCAGGAACGGATCTAGCTGAACACTGTGAGCAGGACGCACTGCACTAAATGTAAATAGCAGGAACGGATCTAGCTGAACACTGTGAGCAGGACGCACTGCACTAAATGTAAATAGCAGGAACGGATCTAGCTGAACACTGTGAGCAGGACGCACTGCACTAAATGTAAATTGCAGGAACGGATCTAGCTGAACACTGTGAGCAGGACGCACTGCACTAAATGTAAATAGTCTAGAAGATAACAGGAACGGATCTAGCTGAACACTGTGAGCAGGACGCACTGCACTAAATGTAAATAGCAGGAACGGATCTAGCTGAACACTGTGAGCAGGACGCACTGCACTAAATGTAAATAGCAGGAACGGATCTAGCTGAACACTGTGAGCAGGACGCACTGCACTAAATGTAAATAGCAGGAACGGATCTAGCTGAACACTGTGAGCAGGACGCACTGCACTAAATGTAAATTGCAGGAACGGATCTAGCTGAACACTGTGAGCAGGACGCACTGCACTAAATGTAAATAGTCTAGAAGATAACAGGAACGGATCTAGCTGAACACTGTGAGCAGGACGCACTGCACTAAATGTAAATAGCAGGAACGGATCTAGCTGAACACTGTGAGCAGGACGCACTGCATTAAATGTAAATAGTCTAGATAGAAGATAACAGGAACGGATCTAGCTAAACTGAATACAGTGTATATATATATATATGCAACACCTGGGATGCATATATATACACAATACACTGTAAGTGCAGCTAACTGACTGACTGTTCTGCCTAATCTATCTAACTCAAATCAAATGACACTGTCTCTCTCTCTCTCTCTCTATCTCTCAGCACACCGGAACACACACTACACAGGGCCGCCGTGCAGGCGGCCTTATATAGTGTGGGGTGTGTACTAAATCCCCTGAGCCATAATTGGCCAAAGCCACCCTGGCTTTGGCCAATTACAGCTCTCTCTACTGACGGCGCTGTGATTGGCCAAGCATGCGGGTCATAGTGCATGCTTGGCCAATCATCAGCCAGCAATGCACTGCGATGCCGCAGTGAATTATGGGCCGTGACGCGCCACACGAATTTAGCGCGAACGGCCCATAACGTTCGCAATTCGGCGAACGATCGAACAGCCGATGTTCGAGTCGAACATGGGTTCGACTCGAACACGAAGCTCATCCCTACTGGTTAGTAAGCGATGTCTTAAACCGAACACTGCCCTGTTGGAGTAAACAGTTGAAATAAACCCCAACAGCATCGAAAGATTTTAATTGTGAAAGATTCTCTCTCGCGGTTGACGAAACCTCCTGACTGTCTTCAAAATTTTGCAAACTAAAGGGCCTTTGGCCAAATTAAACCTTGTGCTTGCTGACACCTGCAACCTCAAAAGAGTATAGGGTAAGGTTCATGTCCAATCTGACCTACAAGAAGACCAGAACAGCTGCCACCAGAGGCGCAGTAAGAATAATATCTTGCCATGCAAAATAGAAAAAAAATACAAGTTTGTTCCAGATCTTGGCATAGAGGCTGTTAGTAGAGTGCCTTTCGCACCCCCCAAAGTAGAGCTCACTCTTGGAGCAACTCTGGCGCAATCTAGGTTCTGCGGCTTCCCCTTCCCGCCATTATGCTTGCATCTCTGGTCTGTGCATGTGTGAAGGGGAATCGACTTCTGTATTCTGAAGTAGATAGCCAGGAAGCACCAAGACTCCTATGGTCAGAATGGAGGGGTGGTCGTGACTACCATGCTCATTCCTGACAGCTTCCAGAGGAATTTCATTAGGAGAGAAGTTGGGGAAACATATACAGTAGGCTTGATTGCAGTTTCATGGAGAAACTCAGCTTCTATTCTCTGCTTTGGGGAGCGGAAACAGAGTCAGACCTCTTCTTAAATTGGCATTTGCTGTGAGAAGCAAAGAAGCCTGTCTGTGGTAGGCCTCCTGTGGACAAGCCTCCCCCTCATGCTCTGGCAAGCTTGCATGATGGACAGTATGTCCGTGTATTCCAGTCACCGAGGAAGTAAATTGCTTCCAGAATTTGCTGGTGATCTGGGTTCTACATCTCTCAATAGCATATTGCCGCCAGATCCTCCCTGGAGCTGAAAATACGCAATTGCTGTCCTGCTGCTCAACCGCAAGATGACTGGTCACCCTTGATTCTGTGTAGCAAGGTCAAAGTGATAAAAAAGGCTGCCTGACCTTCCGGTGCTTTCAAGACTACCTTCCTTGGCTAGCAAACTCCACTTGCCTTGACCAACTGACCCTCGCAGTACGCCTTCCAGGCTGTCTTGCCGATATGATTCAACACATTGATCCAGTCAGATGATCTAGCGAAAGCCTGCAGCCATCTGCTGCAAGCGAATGCTTCTCTCCAACCCCCGCAACCTACAAACAGGGGTGGGTAGGAAACCTACAATCTCTCCTGTGAGATGGGACCAGGACAGCTCCCCTCTGAGTCTGAAGTGTCTGTAAGTATTGTAACCGCCGTGGTTGCGGTGGATCTGGCAGCTCCGAGGGGGAGAAAAAGGTCCGGAGAAGGAACAGTGAGGAATCCACCGAAGTGACCATGAGTGCCTATCCTCCAAGGATCTCCACAATCCACTGTCCAGTAACCCATGATGTGTGCCCACTGGAACTTACCTTAAAAGTCTGGGCATGCACCTGGTAAAAGGGTTTTGTGGGTACCTGCGGTACACCCAAAAATTTTAATTTATGGACCTTATGAAAGGTTGCCCCTAGAGGAGCGGAACCTAGCGGGAGAAACATATTTCGCCCTTTATTTTTTATTATTTATTTTTATTTTTATTTTTTTTTAATTTCCTGCTTTCTGTTATGGGAGAAGAACAGACCCTCCTCCTGTCACTTCCGACATGGCTGTCTCTGGTTTCATATCAAACAGAGATCTTGCACTATAAAGTGACTATTTCAATTTTGTTTCAAGGAAGCCAAACACAGCCCCGGGTCTCAACCTAATGGGTACCCCTAGCCGTAACTGAGTATAGCATTGCCTTGGCCAGGCACCAGGTTGAGACTATTGCTGCACCCGCAGTGAAATTTGCCGATACATCTTGGCCGGGTCCCAAGATATCACCCCTAAGGATACTCTCCAACCATATCCTGGGAGCAGAAACCCAAAGTACCCGTCACCAAGGTAAGGGCCTCTGTTGAGTGGCAGGCCCTTCCCAGCCGCCACCCTATTGGACAACAGCCGGTCCCACTGTAGGCATGGATTTCAGCGATGCTATATCCGCCTTGAATTAAACCAGTTTCCTAATGGAAAAGTGATTGCTCATTGAAAGGGTAAATATGACTTTGTCTTTTAACCCATGTAATGGTCTGCATGACTGCCTGGATGCACAGTTCTCCAAAGAAAAACTGACACCAAGTAGCTCCAGATCTTCCTCTGGTGCAAGGGAGCTAAAATCATTTGCAGGCTGCGCCCCCTCCTCAGGAGTACTGAGAGGATGAGTGATCCATGAGGCAGATTGTTCTGCTAGTGGCTAGACCCGCAACAAGGGGGCTGACTAGCTAGAGTAATTACAGTGAGTTTAAAACAGAAGTTTTGTGCCACCTTATAAGTAATAAGGACATTCGGTATTACCTGTCAGCTGCAAACTTCAACCCGGCCGACTTCACTCACCAGCCTCCTGGGCATAGGCACTGTGCCACAGGTCCTGCAGGACTCTTGTTGGGGTGCTGGGTCTGGGAAAGAAGAGCTAAGACATTTTCCTTGGAACCTCTCTCCTGAGTGGGAGCGGCATCCGAACTATGCTTCACTGAAGAACGTCCGCCTTTCTATGGCCTCTGGCTCTGGTCTTTGAGAGCGTGGGCGCGCGGAGCTGAAGCAAATCAAAGCATTCCGCATGAGAGGGCACTCTTTTCCTGAAAACTTACCGACACGGTGGCCCCCACCCTAAGTGTTGAGGGTCTTTTGTATGAGTGGTGACTGATACTCGAACCATGGAGAAATGGGACAACCAGCTGAGAGACGGCCAGCCGCAGAAAGACAGAGAAGAGGAAAAATAGATAAGGCAACAGCGACTTCGCTTCTCCCTCTAATAATGTATATCTAAATATATACATCTACACACTCTCTCCTTTTATCCTTTTTTTTTTTTTAAACAATATGCATGCATATATAAATACATGCACATACCGCTCCATATAACACCCCCCACACACCAACCAATATAAGAACACACACATATATACACAAACATATACATACTGCAGAGGGTAAGCTTGGGGCAGGGTTAAGAAGGGGTTAATCGAAGAGGGCAGATATTTCCCCTTCAGACCTGCTAATTGTCAGCTGGCCTGAAAGTCTCAGAGAGGAGCTGTTTGAGTAGGAGAGAGACAGCAGCATGCTGTGTGTGAAAATGTCCATTGCTGGATGGTGTGCTGGGTGAGTTTAACCACATAAAGACTGTAGCTCTGATTGGAGCCATGAACTATTACCTATAAGCCTGTGTGCTGCTGAACTGTGAGCTGTTCCTGTGTGCACAACCTTAAGACAAGACAAGTCTGTCTTATCTTATGTTTAATTTGCCATTTTGCTGAATAAAGCCACTTTTGTTTTAATGGGTTGTCTCTGAGCCAGCTGTCCACCCATCTGATACCCTACAATACACACACATACATATACACACACACACACATACCCACCTACCTCAAACCTATACATATACAACCTACAAATATAAGCTATACCTACAGCTGGCCTAGGACAGCAAAGGACAGAGAACCTGTCTAGGGGGAGTAATGTACCCAGACCAGTGCCACTGCAGGAGGAAAAGAACAGGATGTGCAGAAAATGACAGGAGACAAACAAAGGCAAAGGTAAGAAGGATGTAAAAAAAAGGAGACCCAAATTGGGTAAAAGCTGCGCTTAGATTAATAAAAATAAATATAAAAAACTGCCAGCACCCTGAAAAAATCCTGTATCTGACTTCCAAAAGTATAATAAACAATAAAGTGCAGCGCTAATATGATATGTGAGAAAATACAATTGAGTTCTGCCAAGTGACATATAAAACAATTAATGACAAAACATATTGCAAATATAAATAAGAAGCAAAACTGAAATCACAAGTGTATGTAAGAAAAAAACAAAAGTTCTAAATAAGTCCACAAATAAAGAACACCCATCCAAGAGAGGTTGTGACGAAAGGTGCCTAGATATGATCCACCAAAACGTGTATGAGTAGAGTCTGCTTACCAGACGGCGACGACTGCTATTATGGCAGTCTCGCCCAGCATAGGGATTATGGTCTCCCAAAACCCAAGGTACAATGCAGGATCAGTAGTTCTAATACTCCATCAAACCTATTTTACCTGAAGATACAGGGAGGAAATTGTTGACATCATATCCCAAGAAGGTGGCGCCTGTCCCAGTTATAGCTGTGTGTATGTTAAATGCCATAAGATTTTTACTGCTCTCCAGATTGCCATTACAATTTGTGGGGGATAAACCAAACACTAAAATCTTTAGATTCTTCTTCAGGTTCAGTCATTAGATGTGGTGGCTGCATTAGTTTTCTTCTCTTTATGCTTGTTTTCCTTTATTTTTACCTGGTGATCCTTATAGGCTGTCCATGTTGGCAGTAGGTTAGAATCCTGGCAATTATATTCCAGGTTTAGTGCCAGGAAATCCACTGACTCCAAGAAATGTTCTTGAATGGTAGGGAATACATCCACAAGGGCTGGATCTGCAGCAATTGACAGCTGTCCACCTTACACAGGTGTACAGCAAGCAGAGCATCTGAAATCGCACTTACACTCAGATGAATAAATAAAAGCACATAAAGCCGGCCGGCTAAGAGCGAACGCCCGTCCTGCAGACGGTAGATGCAGCACGTCAGCACGCCCGACGTATGTTTCGTCACACTCTGGCGTCATCTGGGGCACCAGACGACGTCAGACGACGTCAGAGTGTGCCCCAGACGATGTCAGAGTGTGACGAAACGTACGTCGGGCGTGCTGACGTGCTGACGTGCTGCATCTACCGTCTGCAGGACGGGCGTTCGCTCTTAGCCGGCCGGCTTTATGTGCTTTTATTTATTCATCTGAGTGTAAGTGCGATTTTAATATTCCTTTAATAAATGGTGAAAGCAGGATTACGCTATGTTGCTCTTTTTCTTTCCTTGGTGTACCTCCCTTGAGATTTACCCTTAGCCAGGAGGTCATATCTCTACAATACAGTGAATACTGGATATTTGGTGAACAGCGTGCTTATTTCAAGCGGAGGTGGTGTGTTTTTGGTGTTTCCATTCCTGAAAGGCCCCGACCGGGTTAAGGTCGCAAGCTCCCCTAAGCTTGCCGTTTGGTAAGCGCGCATTCCTACTAATACCACAGTGGTGCGGTGAAGGACACACTGAATTTATTTGTACTTCCACCTATCTACGTTTCTCACAATATCCACTATCTGAATTTGATTCTGGATAGGACTTTTTACCTCTCTTGGTTATGTACTTTAATATGAACTTTGTAATTAACCCCAATATTCATTTTATTTGATTTGGTCTATATCATACAAACCATTGTTGTCACAGCGCTGCTCCTTATTGAATATTTTGTAATGTGTGTATCCCACTTTTAGCGGCTGCTTGTATATTTATTTACTCACTGATTTGTCACTTTTGTTTTTTTCATCTTTTCATTTTCATTTTCTCAATATGTTTTTTATGTACTAATTTTTGAATATAGCGCGTAGTTTTGCCCTTTCTTAATTACTCTTCACTGGTGAGTTGAGGTATGAGGACAAAAAGAAGAATGGGGCGGGGCCTAACTGGCCTTTTAATTTATGCTATTTCATTGGTCCTGAGGGAGGGGAGAAAGGCGTAGCCTATCACTAGTATGCTGCCATGGTGGCGTCAGGAAATATATTTTACCAAAACATCAAAACATTCCACATTCTAGTATTCTTAAAAACAAAATAGATGAGAAAAAACAAAATAGAAGCAGCAACATTGTTGCAAGGAACATTTATTTCAGAGAAAGATACATTTCATTTCAACATTAAAAGTATTTATTGTACCATTAAAATCAATGGCTGAAACTTGCCTTGGACTATAATAGCGCGAATTTTCATTCTCAAAAACGCATTTTAGCCAAGTGCTAATTTTGGTATTTACTATAGCGCCAGGTAAAAAAGACACTTGAGTTAAAAATGAGAGTTATGAGGGAGATGGGTGGAGCCTAGCGGAGCAGACATGCATTGTTAGAGCTCCGCACCGCTGAGGAGAGAAGAGAAGAACAAAGCAGAGCCTGCAGGCTCAAAAGGTATCCATTTGAACCTTTTTGCCCCAGGGAACAAACTGTGAAAGTTTGGGCAGGAAATATGGTACTGGGAGGAAACCGTGGCAGAAATAAAAATCACCTCACAAAGAGCTCACAGGCACTCACTGCAGCTGAAGCAGCTCCAGTCACCTCACAAGATACAGCATCAGGGCGCTCTCACAGACAGAAAATGTCACAGCAAGACTCTCCATTTGAGTCAGATACAGAACAAATCCTCTCACAAACTTCTCCACAAGCCTCCTCAGCATCCCCAGTAATATTATTACAATTTGAAAAGATGCTTCATAAGGCTTTAAAACAAACCTCAGACCAAATAACAAAAAGCCTAACCAAAGAAATAAGAGAGCTGGGAAACCGCACCGCAGCCTTAGAAATAAAAATGGATGAAATTGAAATTACAACCCAAGTAAATATAACAGAATTGGAACAATTAAAAGAAGAGAATTTAATACTTCAAACTAAGCTCGAAGATTACGAAAATAGAGCCAGACGTTCAAACTTGCGCATAAGGGGAATACCTGAAACTGTGACAGACCTGCAATCTACTATTACTGCTCTATTACAAGAACTAAAGCCAGATATCCCTATTGAATGTTTAGAACTGGACAGAGTACACAGAGCCCTCACAGCCAAAAAGAAAAATGGACCCCCACGTGATATAATCACAAAATGTCATTATTACAGAACGAAAGAACATATACTAATTGCTGCAAGAGAAAAAAAGGAACTTAATTTTCAAGGACACAATTATCAAATTTTTGCTGACCTATCCCAACTTACTATTACTAAAAGACGATCCATGAAACCCCAACTAATGGAACTGCAACGCCACAACATTATGTATCAATGGGGCTTCCCTTTTCAGTCAGATTTAACTACCAAGGTACAATTTACAGAAGCAGATCAGCAGATGAACTACAACAAACCCTTTTAAAATTAAATCTGACAGAACCCACAAGCAGCAACTCTCCCACACGCAGAAGAATGGCATCATCTTCACCTTCAGGCAGCACTCAGAAAATTTCAGAACAAAATGGGAATCATCATTCTCACAAAAGAGGCCGTTATGCCACATCATCCATGGACCAAGAAGATTCAATGGACTGACATCCTAATTCCTGATATCTCTTCATTTATTATACTAAGAGATGGTTCTCTATAAAAAACCTGTATTTATAACTGAATGTAACTGCATTCTGATAGTCACACACTGTGTGGGATCATGTTACATTCCAGTTATATTTCTTATTACTTCTGATTCATATAGCCTTAGAATATATAAGTGAAATAAGGAAATTCTTGTTCAGTTATATATTATCAGGTAATAACAATAGATTTATTACTTTTTAGGACAAATATGTTCAGTAATCCAGAAGTAATGGAAGCTTTTTCTTTCTTTTCTTAAAACAAATATATTATTACCTAACTAGTTCCTAGAATTATGTTTTTGTTTATTCTAATCTGAAGCAATACAACCTCAATTTTATGAGTTAACATATCTAAACAGTTACATATGAATAAAATATGTAATTGTTTACTCTAAAAGGGTTAAAATCCCAAAATAATTCAAACTATCTTCATCAATACCAAAGTTATTAACAGTACCTTTCTAGCTGAATTATTTAGCCTAGGGCAAGACTAACCATATACAACCACCCTGGAATAAATAATTTCAACAAAAACTATATTCTGCACTCCAATTAATGAAACATCATTTTGATGTCTTTTGACATAGCACTTCTCTCCTGTAAGCGGAAGATCCGTGTACCCCCATTAGCCCTCCTCATTCTCCCAACCATATTATGTGGGAGTGTGACGAAGGCACTTATTCCCCTGAGAGAGATATTTATTCTCTTTCACAGGTAAATTGTGATTACTTGCAAAAAATAATTTATACAATGTATCATCTAATCTCATATGTTTTTTGTTTACTCTTTACTCCAGAATTCACTGGTTTCTTTTCTATCTATTCATCTCTTCAGTCCACACAGGTTGATCTGCACAGTCAGCTCTGCATAACAAAAAGTAAGTCAAAACTATTTGATCTGTTACCATGGCACCACTGAATATACTTTCCCTGAATGTTCAGGGAATAAATGTCCCTCAAAAAAGGACCAAAGCCTTCCGTACTTTCCATAACAAGAAGGCTCACATAGTATGCCTCCAAGAAACACACTTCACCAAAGATTCTACTCCAAAATATATTTCTCCTTTTTATCAACAAATTTACACGGCTTCTGCCTGTACCAAGCAAAGGGGAACTCTAATTGCATTTCACCGATCCACACCATTCACCTTATCATCAGAAATTAAAGACCCAGAAGGTAGATACCTGATACTCATGGGTTATATAATGGATACAGCAATCACGGTGATTTCCTACTACGCTCCTAACAAACAATCTACACCATTCCTCTCACATATATTACAAGTGATTAATACACACAAAATAGGAACAGTGATAATGTGTGGGGATTCGAACCAGGTCCTCCTCCCATTTCTAGATCACCTTTTACACCATCCAAAATAACCTCTAGATTACCTTTTTCTCAACTTCTTTCCAAATACAATCTGGTAGATTCGTGGAGAGAAAGTAACCCAATGAAAAAGAAATTCACTTATTTCTCGCACCCTCATCAAACCTTCACCAGAATAGATCATATTTTTCTAACAATAGGAATGATACCAGAAATTATTGCATCAGATATAATTCCGATTCCGTGGTCTGACCATAATGCAGTATACACTACTATAGCCTCAGCCATACCAAAAGCGCATGACCCAACGTGGTACTTACCGGACATAATGCTCAAACACCCACTACATCAGATGGCCATTGAACAAGCTTTAAAGGAATACATATCAATTAATAATACAACAGACATCTCCCCAATAACACTGTGGGAAGCTCATAAGCCTGTCTTGCGTGGTACAATACAAAGACAAATGGCACTATTTAAACGAGAACGCAAAAATCTAGCAAAAAAACTAGAACTCAATTTTAATGCAGCCTACATATCATTTCAAGATAATCCATCTCAGAGTACAAAATCTCATCTGGAAAAATCTAGATTGGAATACGATCTATTTCTCACTGAGTCAGTTGATAAATCCCTCAAACGCTCCAAACACAATTTCTACATGAATACAAACAAACCAGGTACATATTTGGCTCGGGCATTAAATTCAACTAACAAATCTTTCAAACCAATACGTTTGAAATTATCAAAAAATGTTTACACTTGTAATCCAGTTAAAATAGTCCATAAATTTCACTCACATCTCGCAACTTTATACAAGACAAACAATGAATTTAATCCTACAGAGGCTGAATCCTTCTTCTCAAAAATAACCTTACCTGAGTTATCTCAGAATCAAAAAAGCAGTTTGGATGAGCCTATAACTATAGATGAAGTTGCTAACGCCATAAAAGACCTAAAACTTAACAAAAGACCAGGCCCAGACGGCTACTCGGCTTTATACTATAAAACATTCTCAGAAATACTCTCTCCCATTCTCACTGAAACTTTTAACAAACTTCTAGATGGACATTCTTTTCGGCAAGAAACACTAATGGCAATTGTTTGTATGATCCCAAAACCCCTTTCTGATGATCAGGGCCGGTGCTACCACTAGGCGGACTAGGCAACCGCCTAGGGCGCACTGCCGCCTAGGGCGCAGCCTTGACCGCTGGTTTCCCTAATTTCCGCCGGGAGCTTGTCAGTGCCTAGTTCTCCGTAGTCCAGCATGCGGAGGGCGCGCACAGTGACAGCATACTAGCACGGCCGGCCGCCTCAGCTCCACTTACACACACACAGAGCGGCATGTTCGTGGGTGCTCTGCCCCCCCAGTCTACCTTCACTTCCCGGGCCGTTTCTCATTGTTTACTGAAGGGGAGGAGCGAGGAAAGTGTGGGAATCCCTTCCCAATAACGGGGGAGGCCGTCCTGCCCCGGGGCAGGAACATTTGACAGGTGACTATACGTACGCCGCCATCCTGCCTCTATGCGACGCTCACTTGAGCCCTGGGACAGAACAACACACTGGTAGCCATTGGCCACGCCCACCACCACACGGAACGCCCACCCCTGCTATCGATTGCCCGTGGATCCACAAGCATGCGACTCCATGATTAGCTGCTCTGATGGGCTGTTTATTGCTGACATAGGATTCCATGCAGCGCGCCTGCCTCTTGAGAAGCTGGCACTAACAGCCAACACAGTGAGTGAAGTTCTTGCACCTGTCACACTGGCCCCCCACCACCACCTGTCACACTGACCCCCCCACCTGTCACACTGACCCCCCCACCTGTCACACTTCCCCCTACCTGTCAAACTGCCCCCTCCACCTGTCACACTGGCCCCTCACCTGTCACACTGGCCCCCCACCTGTCACACTGGCTGCCCACCTGTCACACTGCCCCCCACCACCACCTGTCAAACTGCCCCCCCTCCACCTGTCACACTGGCCCCCCACCCCCACCTGTCACACTGACCCCCCCATCTGTCACACTGACCCCCCACCTGTCACACTTCCCCCTACCTGTCAAACTGCCCCCTCCACCTGTCACACTGGCCCTCACCTGTCTGGCCCCCCACCTGTCACACTGGCTGCCCACCTGTCACACTGCCCCCCACCACCACCTGTCAAACTGCCCCCCCTCCACCTGTCACACTGGCCCCCCACCTATCACCCCCCCCACCTGTCACACTCTCCCCCACCTATCACACTTGGATTTGGATGTCTCTTTGCTGGATTTTTTATGTCTCTTTGGATTGGGATGTCTTTTTTATGTAGGGATGTCTCTTTGCTGGATTTAGCTGTCTCTTTGCTGGATTGGGCTGTTTTTCTTTTCTTCTTTCTTTCTTTTTTTTTGCTGGATTGGGCTGTCTGAATGAAAAGAAATGTAGCAGTTTTATATTTAGATGTTTTAATATTTTCTACAGGTTTTAAAATGGTAGTTTTAATTTTAAATTTTTTTGTTGGAGGGGGGGGGGGGGGCGCAAGTAGCTGGTCTTGCCTAGGGTGCAAAATAATCTAGCACCGGCCCTGCTGATGATACTTCCTGTGTGTACTGTAAAACAATGAGCTTACTTTATAGATCCTTGCAAACTTACTTTATGTATCTTTATAACATTGTATACTCAATAAACTTCTTTTGACAAGGAAAAATGAGAGTTATTTTCGGGTCTGAGCATGCTCAGTTGTGTTGGCACCTAGTTGTACAAAAATGGGGAATTTATCTCTTCTCAGACTTTTAAAGATATTTCAGCGTAGAAATCACTTTTTCGCACAGTTTAAAAGCAGATTATCTTTAAATAATATACAGCATAATTCAGTACCATTTAGGCAATTATATCATTATTTCCATGTGCAATTCTCCAGCTTTTAGCAGAGTAAGGGTTTGGGCGCTATTTAGTTTCAGGGAACTATAGTAAATTCGATTTTGGGAGTATTTTCTCACCAGCGCTATAGTGAATATCGTTTTAGCGCTAGTAGCGCTAATTCCTGAGACGTAGGTTCATATAATTTGCTGACAACCCAATCTTTTTCTGCCTTGCTGAAGCCGGTAACACAAGGACCCCTTGGGTTGTGATTTCATTTTTTTTTTCTAAAACTGATTGGAGCCTACTAATGTTATGATTATGGTCCATGGCAGCCAGTTGTGTTCTTGCAACCATGGCATTCATATAGAAATAATAACATTTGGATCGATATTTTAAAACCATACTATGAAATACTTCCACTTCTCCAGTATGGTAAAAACCAGAAAGATGATCAAGGTCCTTTAGGTGTCTTGAATCTTGTATTATGGCATTAAGGTTATGTAGAGCTGCAGATCCATGTTTTAGCCACTCCTATTGCCTTTCTTCATCATTTGTCAGTGATGGATGAGAACAGTGATGGTATAGACAAATTCCTGTCCATTCATGGACATTAGCTGAATGATAACTCATGGAAAGCCATTTTTCTTTACGTAGCATTGCATTATCTTGGCAAGTACTAGATAACCACCACAAATGATTTTTTGATAAAGGAAACCAGCCTGCATGTTCTCTACAATTACTTTTTTTATTAGCAGCGACAAGTTTTTCTCCAATAGATTTGGCCATATGACATCATCAAATTCGTGCTTTATTTCAGGATATTTCTCCTTTATTATTTTTCTGAGACATGTCTGTCGGTTGCTATGATTTTGACCTTGCTTGATCCCCTAAAACATGCTTCAAGGCCTCAACAAACGCCAACTTTTCAAGAGACACTGAGGACTGACCTGGTTGTAGTTGCTCAACTTAAAAATTAATTATACAATTATACAATCTTTTTCTGCATCCATTAACATATAGGTGCAATACTTGGCATTGAAGCCAGGTGAATCACGTTGGCCATCACCAAGCAATGCAACACCATTCTCTCCTATATTTTGAATAATCTGTTTTCATTAAGTGGTCCAATGATGCTCAATTGTTGGAAATATTAATTTTCTTTGGTTATTATAATGAGTTGTTGCCGAAATGGTATACATTTCCAATATTGAAAAAAAAAATCTAATTCTTCAAAAAAATTGGATCCACTGCATACTATTGCTGATGAAATCAGCAAGTTTCCTGCTGGCATGTGCCCTATAAAGGGTTGGCTCCTCCACAGTTTAAATTTATGTTTACGACTGCACTCGGCATGCACTAATAATGCAGATCCAGCTATGTATTTTTTAACTGCTATTATGCTCCCAATGCAATGTAGATCTTGCAAGCAATGAGATTTCATCAACAATTCATCTAAGCATTCTTCAAAAATGAAAAATGTATTTTGTCTTCCCACATTGGCAGGTCCTTTTTTCTTGTGGCAAATACAAAAAAGAAAGGTCGGGATCCTTGAAATCAACATTTAATTGTTAATTCCTCCATTTCTTCGTAATATATTTGTTCCTCTTCTTCTTGTGATGGACGATAAGAGTCGTCTCTGTCCTTCCTTTTTTTAGGATGAGTGAAAGAAATATCCAATTCATTACTTTCTACAACAGATCTTACCAGTTCTTGTACTGTAGTTTTAATTGGCAACAATCCAAGAACGAAGATGTTAGGATCGTGAGGTACTATTGGCTTGTATTGTTGGTCCTCTACATGTTCTTGTTCTCTGTTGTTTTCCTGAGACAGATTTACACAAAAAAAGAACGTAAAATGTCATCATAGGCTGTTTCCTGAGGTACAAAATTTAATACACTTGTTTCCGATGTTGGTAGTAGGGTTAATAGAGGTAGTTCAACCAGAGAGCACTGTGTATCAACAGACAATGTAGACAACATCCTTTTTTCGGTGACACTGGATGCCAGGATGCATTTTCTTGATTTTTGGATTACGAGGGATTGTAAGAGCATGCAAACAAATATTACAGTGCCTTTGTTTTGATCTCTGTGTAAAAGATAGATCAATATCTATACTCGGTTCTGTATCCACATAACTGCCAATAATACTTGCATCCAAGTTACAGTCCACATATTGGCTCTCTTCAATATCACAGTCAGTGATTTCGGATACAGATGCCCAAAAAAACCTAAAAATCTATCGCTTCCAAAGTTGTTTCCATAGGAGTTAGATTAGCTCCTGAGCTAATCCCTATGATATTTAGAGAGGATTCAGAAACCATAGAACTCTCTTTTCTTTGACCTTTGTAATAATTGTGTTTGTCTTCTGCTTGAGAGTTTTCACTATTTATTTCCAAATTTATTGTAGGGTACGCTGTTTTCCTTAGAACCATTTGTGTACCTCTCATCTCAATATCGGTTTCTTGAAAATGTCTGGAACAAATTCTAAATTTCCCTTTTTTTGATTCATAAATCCTTTCTAAAAGATAATCAAAATATTGTCCATGAATTTTTAGTTTATCTAGCCATATTCTGATTCGATCTTGATCACGGGGAAAGGCATACAATGAAGTATTCTCTGTTCTCCATGAAACGGAGCACGATTTCACAAAACAACTCGGCATTCTGAAATATTTTAACTTATTAAATATTATTGTTATAATATTGTATAACACGCACCCCAAGTTTAGGAGGGAAGTTTAAGGAAAAAAACTTTTAGGAGGGAAGCTTAAGGAAAAAAACTTACATTTGAAATGTCCATCAATGCAGCCTTATCAGTGTCTATCTGCAGCCTTGCCCATCATTGCAGAGTGATCAGTGTCCATCTGCAGCCTGTCACAAGTGTCCATCTGCAGCCTGTCCCAAGTGTCCATCTGCAGCCTGTCCCAAGTGTCCATCTGCAGCCAGCCTGTCCCAAGTGTCCATCTGCAGCCAGCCTGTCCCAAGTGTCCATCTGCAGCCAGCCTGTCCCAAGTGTCCATCTGCAGCCAGCCTGTCCCAAGTGTCCATCTGCAGCCAGCCTGTCCCAAGTGTCCATCTGCAGCCAGCCTGTCCCAAGTGTCCATCTGCAGCCAGCCTGTCCCAAGTGTCCATCTGCAGCCAGCCTATCCCAAGTGTCCATCTGCAGCCAGCCTGTCCCAAGTGCCATCTGCAGCCAGCCTGTCCCAAGTGCCATCTGCAGCCAGCCTGTCCCAAGTGTCCATCTGCAGCCAGCCTGTCCCAAGTGTCCATCTGCAGCCAGTCTGTCCCAAGTGTCCATCTGCAGCCAGTCTGTCCCAAGTGTCCATCTGCAGCCAGTCTGTCCCAAGTGTCCATCTGCAGCCAGTCTGTCCCAAGTGTCCATCTGCAGCCAGTCTGTCCCAAGTGTCCATCTGCAGCCAGTCTGTCCCAAGTGTCCATCTGCAGCCAGTCTGTCCCAAGTGTCCATCTGCAGCCAGTCTGTCCCAAGTGTCCATCTGCAGCCAGTCTGTCCCAAGTGTCCATCTGCAGCCAGTCTGTCCCAAGTGTCCATCTGCAGCCAGTCTGTCCCAAGTGTCCATCTGCAGCCAGTCTGTCCCAAGTGTCCATCTGCAGCCAGTCTGTCCCAAGTGTCCATCTGCAGCCAGCCTGTCTCAAGTGTCCATCTGCAGCCTGTCCCAAGTGTCCATCTGCAGCCTGTCCCAAGTGTCCATCTGCAGCCTGTCCCAAGTGTCCATCTGCAGCCTGTCCCAAGTGTCCATCTGCAGCCTGTCCCAAGTGTCCATCTGCAGCCTGTCCCAAGTGTCCATCTGCAGCCTCTCCCAGTTGTCCATCTGCGGCCGTGCCCAAAAATGAAGCTTTATGGTTTTTAAATGTTGCCGCAGAGATAGAGCCTGTTCTGTGTACTCGGCTGTACTCGGCTCCTCTCGCAGTCCCGCCCAGTGTTATACATCGATAAATACGGTAACGTAAAAAATAAACTATAACAAAAATTTTAAATACATAATAAAGTAGAGATTCCGTTTTTTCATTATACTTAATATTATATTATACAATTTAAATTTGTTATAGTAATTATAAAGTAATTTTTTTCTTGATCAGCTCTGTGATGTTTTTGTGTACAATGAACACACAATCTTTGATGGGGTGTGGGATGGGTAATACACAATGACAGGGTGGAGGATGGGTGACACACAATAACGGGGTGGAGGATGGGTGACACACAATGACGGAGTGGAGGATGGGTGACACACAATGATGGGGTGGAGGATGAGTAACATGCTATGACGTTGTGGGGAGTGGGTGACACACAATGACAAGGTGGAGGATGGGTGACACACAATGACAAGGTGGTGGATGGGTGACACACAATGACGGAGTGGAGA
Organism: Aquarana catesbeiana; assembly: GCF_042186555.1. Classification (NCBI taxonomy): domain Eukaryota; kingdom Metazoa; phylum Chordata; class Amphibia; order Anura; family Ranidae; genus Aquarana; species Aquarana catesbeiana. Next base: position 311,582,776 of record NC_133327.1, on the reverse strand, counting down.
ATGGGTGACACACTATGACATGGTGATGGATGGGTGACGCACATCGAGGGGGTGGAGGATGGGTGACACACAATGACGGGGTGGAGGATGGGTGACACGTTATGACAGTGTGGGGGATGGGTGTCACAGATAGAGGGGGTGGAGGATGGGTGACACACAATGACGGGGTGGAGGATAGGTGACATACAATGACGGGGTGGAGGATTGGTGAAACGCTATGACATGGTGGGGGATGACAGGGATGGATGGGTCAGAAACTGGATGGATAAGCCAGAAATGGGATGGAGGGATGTATGAGCCAGAAACTAAATGCATGAGCCAGAAATGGGATGGAGGGATGGATGAGCCAGAAATAGGATGGAGGGATGGATGAGCTAGAAATTAGATGGATGAGCTAGAAATGGGACGGAGGGGTGGATGAGCCAGAAATAGGATGGAGGGATGGATGAGCCAGAAATGGGATGGATTAGCCAGAAATGGGATGGAGGGGTGGATGAGCCAGAAATGGGATGGATGAGCCAGAAATGGGATAGAGGAATGGATGAGCCAGAAATTAAATGGATGAGTCAGAAATGGGATGGAGGGGTGGATGTGCCAGAAATGGGATGGATGAGCCAGAAATGGGATGGAGGAATGGATGAGCCAAAAATGGGATGGATGAGCCAGAAATTGGATGGAGGGATGGATGAGCCAGAAATTGGATGGAGGGATGGATGAGCCAGAAATTGGATGAAGGGATGAATGAGTCAGAAATGGGATGGATGAGTCAGAAATTGGATGGAGGGATGGATTAGCCAGAAATGGGATGGATGAGTCAGAAATGGGATGGATGAGCCAGAAATGGGATGGATGAGCCGGAAATTGGATGGAGGGATGGAAGAGCCAGAAATGGGATGGAGGAATGGATGAGCTAGAAATGGGATGGATGAGTCAGAAATGGGATGGAGGGATGGATGAGCCAGAAATGGGATGGAGGAATGGATGAGGCAGCAATTGGATGGATGAGCCAGAAATGGGATGGAGGGATGGATGAGTCATAAATGAGATGCATTAGCCAGAAACGGGATGGAGGGATGGATGAGTCATAAATGGGATGGATGAGCCTGAAATGGGATGGAGGGATGGATGAGTCAGAAATGGAATGGATGAGCCAGAAATGGGATGAAGGGATAGATGAGTCAGAAATGGGATGGAGGGATGGATGAGCCAGAATGGGATGGAGGGATGGATGAGCCAGAATGGGATGGAGGGATGGATGAGCCAGAAATGAGATGGATAAGTCAGAAAAGGAATGGCGGGATGGGTGAGCCAGAAATGGGATGGTTGAGCCAGAAATGGGATGGATAATCCAGAAATAGGATGGAGGGATGGATGAGCCAGAAATAGGATGGATGGGTCAGAAATGGGATGGAGGGGTGGATGTGCCAGAAATGGAATGGATGAGCCAGAAATGGGATGGAGGAATGGATGAGCCAGAAATGGGATGGATAAGCCAGAAATTGGATGGAGGGATGGATGAGCCAGAAATGGGATGGAGGAATGGATGAGCCAGAAATGAGATCGAGGGGTGGATGAGCCAGAAATGGGATGGATGAGCCAGGAATGGGAATGGATGAGCCAAAAATGGGATGGATGAGCCAGAAATTGGATGGATGAGCCAGAAATGGGATGGATGAGCCGGAAATTGGATGGAGGGATGGAAGAGCCAGAAATGGGATGGAGGAATGGATGAGCTAGAAATGGGATGGATGAGTCAGAAATGGGATGGAGGGATGGATGAGCCAGAAATGGGATGGAGGAATGGATGAGGCAGCAATGTGATGGATGAGCCAGAAATGGGATGGAGGGATGGATGAGTCATAAATGAGATGCATTAGCCAGAAACGGGATGGAGGGATGGATGAGTCATAAATGAGATGCATTAGCCAGAAATGGGATGGAGGAATGGATGAGCCAGAAATGGGATGGATGAGCCTGAAATGGGATGGAGGGATGGATGAGTCAGAAATGGAATGGATGAGCCAGAAATGGGATGAAGGGATAGATGAGTCAGAAATGGGATGGAGGGATGGATGAGCCAGAATGGGATGGAGGGATGGATGAGCCAGAATGGGATGGAGGGATGGATGAGCCAGAAATGAGATGGATAAGTCAGAAAAGGGATGGCGGGATGGGTGAGCCAGAAATGGGATGGTTGAGCCAGAAATGGGATGGATAATCCAGAAATAGGATGGAGGGATGGATGAGCCAGAAATAGGATGGATGGGTCAGAAATGGGATGGAGGGGTGGATGTGCCAGAAATGGAATGGATGAGCCAGAAATGGGATGGAGGAATGGATGAGCCAGAAATGGGATGGATGAGCCAGAAATTGGATGGAGGGATGGATGAGCCAGAAATGGGATGGAGGAATGGATGAGCCAGAAATGAGATCGAGGGGTGGACGAGCCAGAAATGGGATGAATGAGCCAGGAATGGGAATGGATGAGCCAAAAATGGGATGGATGAGCCAGAAATTGGATGGAGGGATGGATGAGCCAGAAATTGGATGGAGGGATGGATGAGCCAGAAATTGGATGGAGGGATGAATGAGCCAGAAATGGGATGGATAAGTCAGAAATTGGATGGAGGGATGGATGAGCCAGAAATGAGATGGATGAGTCAGAAATGGGACGGATGAGCCGGAAATTGGATGGAGGGATGGATGAGCCAGAAATGGGATGGAGGAATGGATGAGCCAGAAATGGGATAGATGAGTCAGAAATGGGATGGAGGGATGGATGAGCCAGAAATGGGATGGAGGAATGGATGAGCCAGAAATGGGATGGATGAGCCAGGATTGGGAATAGAGGAATGGATGAGCCAAAAATGAGATGGATGAGCCAGAAATTGGATGGAGGGATGGATGAGCCAGAAATTGGATGGAGGGATGAATGAGCCAGAAATGGGATGAATGAGTCAGAAATTGGATGGAGGGATGGATGAGCCAGAAATTAGATGGATGAGTCAGAAATGGGATGGATGAGCCAGAAATGGGATGGATGAGCCAGAAATTGGTTGGAGGGATGGATGAGCCAGAAATGGGATGGAGGAATGGATGAGCCAGAAATGGGATGGAGGAATGGATGAGGCAGCAATTGGATGGATGAGCCAGAAATGGAATGGGGGGATGGATGAGTCATAAATGAGATGCATTAGCTAGAAATGGGATGGAGGAATGGATGAGCCAGAAATGGGATGGATGAGCCAAAAATAGGATGGTGGGATGAATGAGCCATAAATAGGATAGATGAACCAGAAATGGGATGGATGAGCCTGAAATGGGATGGAGGGATGGATGAATCAGAAATGGAATGGATGAGCCACAAATGGGATGAAGGGATAGATGAGTCAGAAATGGGATGGAGGGATGGATGAGCCAGAATAGGATAGAGGGATGGATGAGCCAGAAATGAGATGGATGAGTCAGAAATGGGATGGCGGGATGGGTGAGCCAGAAATGGGATGTATGAGTCAGAAATAGGATGGAGGGATGGATGATCCAGAAATGGGGTAGAGGGGTGGATGTGCCAGAAATGGAATGGATGAGCCAGAAATGGGATGGAGGAATGGATGTGCCAGAAATGGGATGGATGAGCCAGAAATTGGATGGAGGGATGGATGAGCCAGAAATGGTATGGAGGAATGGATGAGCCAGAAATGAGATCGACGGGTGGATGAGCCAGAAATGGGATGGATGAGCCAGGAATGGGAATGGAGGAATGGATGAGCCAAAAATGGGATGGATGAGACAGAAATTGGATGGAGGGATGGATGAGCCAGAAATTGGATGGAGGGATGAAGGAGCCAGAAATGGGATGGATGAGACAGAAATTGGATGGAGGGATGGATGAGCCAGAAATGGGATGGATGAGTCAGAAATGGGATGGATGAGCTGGAAATTGGATGGAGGGATGGATGAGCCAGAAATGGGATAGAGGAATGGATGAGCCAGAAATGGGATGGATGAGACAGAAATGGGATGGATGACTCAGAAATGGGATGGAGGGATGGATGAGCCAGAAATGGGATGGAGGAATGGATGAGGCAGCAATTGGATGGATGAGCCAGAAATGGGATGGAGGGATGGATGAGTCATAAATGAGATACATTAACCAGAAACGGGATGGAGGGATGGATGAGACATAAATGAGATGCATTAGCCAGAAATGGGATGGAGGAATGGATGAGCCAGAAATGGAATGAATGAGCCAAAAATAGGATTGTGGAATGAATGAGCCATAAATAGGATGGATGAGCCAGAAATGGGATGGATGAGCCTGAAATGGGATGGAGGGATGGATGAGCCAGAATGGGATGCAGGGATGGATGAGCCAGAAATGAGATGGATGAGTCCAATGGGATGGCGGGATGAGTGAGCCAGAAATGGGATGGTTGAGCCAGAAATGGGATGGATGATCCAGAAATAGGATGGAGGGATGGATGAGCCAGAAATAGCATGGAGGGATGGATGAGCCAGAAATGGGATGGATGAGCCAGAAATGGGATGAAGGATGGATGAGTCAGAAATGGGATGGATGAGCCAGAAATGGGATGGAGGGATGGATGAGCCAGAAATGGGATAAAGGGATGGATGAGTCAGAAATGGGATGGATGAGCCTGAAATGGGATGAAGGGATAGATGAGTCACAAATGGGACGGATGAGGCAGAAATTGGATGGATGAGCCAGAAATGGGATGGAGGGATGGATGAGCCGGAAATGGGATGGATGAGTCAGAAATGGGATGGCGGGATGGATGAGCCAGAAATGGGATGGAGGGTTGAGCCAAAAATGGGATGGATGAGGCAGAAATGGGATGGAGGGATGAATGAGCCAGAAATGGGATGGCGGGATGGATGAGCCAGAAATAGGATGAATGAGTCAGAAATGGGATGGTGGAATGATTGAGCCAGAAATGGGATGGATGAGCCAGAAATGGGATGGGGGGATGGCAGGGCATCGTCCACATACAGGGAGATCTTCTCCCGTAGGGGACCAATTTAAATACCAGTGATTCGTGGGGACGCTCGGATCAGGATAGCTAGGGGCTCCATCTCCAGTGTGAATAGGCCAGGGGATAGTGGGCATCCGTGTCTGGTACCTCGGCTGAGAGGGAAGGGTTGCGAAAGGATCACATTAGTTCTAACTCTGGCTGTAGGGGATCTGTAAAATAGCTGTATCCAGGAGATGCAGTTCGGGCCGAAGCCAAACTCAGCTGGGACTTGCCACAGGAAGGGCCATTCGACAGAGTCAAAGCCCTTCTCTGCATCGGGAGATGCCACCACCCCAGAGGGGGCACAATCTCGGGAATGGGCGATGTTGGTGTATAATCGCTGGATATTGATGTCAGTGCCCTTGCCAGGCATGAAGCCAGATTGGTCTTCGTGCACCAAGGACAATATCACCGAGTTCAAGCGGTTGGCCAGTATCTTGGTGAAAATCTTGGTGTCGACATTGAGCAGTGAAATCAGGATGCACACATTTCGGGGTTCTTTCCCGGCTTGGGCACCACCACAATGACTGCCTCCATCATGGACTGTGGGATGCAGTTCTCTTCTAGCACAGTAAGAAGTAAAGTGTGGAAGTGGGAAATTATACCTTCAGCATGTTCTTTATAGAATTCTGCCAGAAGACCTTCCGGACCCGGCGTTTTTGCAGTCTGGAGTGAGGCAACAGCAGTCTGTACTTCTTTCAAAGTAAAGGGGGCATCTAGTCTATTGCGTGTTTCAGGGGTAAGCTCTGGGAACTCCACCATATCGAGAAAGGATGATAAACTGTCAGCATCTAATTCTAGAGTGGACAATATTAACAGTGTAGGAGCAGGTTCCCCATCTGTTAGGGACAGTGTTTAGCATCAGGGAGAGGTTCCAGAGGAGTAGAGAAAGTGCAGGGACTGGGCCGTTTCCTGGCAGGAAGTCACCCCTTTGGGTGTGGACAGGCCAGGCTGCATTCCTGTGCCTCATTGCAGAGACTGCTGGCATCATCCAAGACTATAGAACACTGTTACTGTTTGTAAGTGGCTCCAGACGGCTGGGCCTACTAGCCCGGGCCTAGTTGTTTTTTTGTTTTTTTTTAACTTTCTACAATATACTGCTCTTGTTTATCTTGGACTCTGTGGGGTTGATTTACTAAAACTGGAGAGTGCAAACTCTGGTGCACCTGTGCATGGTAGCCAATCAGCTTCTAAGTTCAGCTTGTTCAATTAGGCTTTGGGAAAAAAAATCTGGAAGCTGATTGGTTTCTATGCAGAGCTGCACCTGATTTTTGCACTCTCCAGCTTTAGTAAATCAACCCCTGTGTGTTCACTGCCCGCTACACCATGCACCTTGTTCACAAGTTAGAACATTTCCCGTTTCCTCTCTGGTGGAAAAAGGGAAATCTCTATAATTTTGTTAAATATTATTAAATATATATATATATATAATAGGGACCTATTATTATTGAAACAAAAAGTGAAAAGTATGGATAGAAACGGGCTGATAGAAGGAACACAAAATTCACGTAAACAAGAAAAGAATAGAAATATAGGCTTTGCTTTCCTGACAGGATACAACAGGCAATATAAAACTATGGAATCAATCATTAAAAAATATTGGCCAATTCTCCAGTCAGATCAGATTCTTAAACCAATATTACCAAACAAATTTACAGGAAGGCCCCAACTCTTAGGAACAAACTAGTGCACAATGCCCTTGACCCCCCAAAACAAATTAAAATAGGGAATAACCTTAGAGGCTTTTACAAATGTGGTAAATGTTTACCATGTAGAGTAAGTAAGAAAACAAGTAAAAAGACAACTAAATTTAGGTCTACATCTAATGGAAATGAATATACCATCAGGGACCTGATCACGTGCAATAATACACACGTCACTTATGTATTAGAATGCCCATGTCGGAAACAGTACGTGGGGCGTACAACTAGAAAATTACACATAAGGATCAGAGAGCACATTACAAATATAAAAAACGGGTTTAAAAAGCACAGTGTATCCAGACACTTTAGAGACCACCACAACAGGGACCCCTCAGGCCTTGTTTTTTATGCTATTGATAAAATCAAAGGGCACTGGAGGGGCGACAACAAGAAAATTAAAGTGTCGCAAAACGAAACTAGATGGATTTTCCAGCTAGACACACTACAACCATCAGGAATGAATATAGAAGTCGACCTAAATTGCTTTCTCACTAACTATTAGTACTACCAGTAAACTACCACTATTAGTTAGCTTAATCTTTTTTGGCGTGAAAAATGAAAAAGGTTCCTGACGTATGACATTAATTTTAGGCTCCATGATGACACAAACACCATCTTCCCTCGGTCTCCTTCCCACCCCTCTTATTTTACCCCCCTTTTTATCATTTTAATTTTAATTTTATTATTAAATTTTTATAAAATATTATTTTTTTTCATATTTAGTTAACTTTTTATTTTATAATATTGCATGTACATAGTGATATGCAATTTATTTTTAGTACTTTGGAGCAATAAATATTAAACATTTCTGTGTATATGTATTTTAAATTTTATATTTTATATTTCTATGTATAATTCGTCAGGTATATTTAATTATACTGTGCGAATAAGTAATACTGCCCCTGCCTATGATGATTCCTTACGGGTTTATTTTCCATCTTGATAGAGTAAATCCGTGGCTCAGAGTGACACATACTCGAACGGAGAAGTTTTTTCGTACGGGGTCACCGTATAATCCAAATATACCCCGCACATTCTACAAGAAAATGGCCGCGGACTCAGGCATATAACCTACATAGATCTTGCAGAACCTACAAGAAAATGGCCGCGGACTTCGGCCTGCAAAATAGCATATACCTATCAAATGCTCTATTGGGCTTCGGTCTGCAAAATCTCTCACAAAATGGCCACGGATTTCCCTTTGGTTTATTTCCTGTTTTTGCAACACTAGGGTCATTTCCTGTTTTTACAACACTAGGGATATTCCACTAAAGGTTTATACATAAGGCTCCGGTCTGCAATAGCCACATGCAAGATGGCCGTGCAAAAACCTAAGGGAAAATGGCCGCCGGAGGTTTCCGGTGTGCAGGCATGCAGCACATCGCACAGTATAAAAGGAGGGGAGGTGACGCAAAGGGGGCACGCTCCAGTTGACGTCCCTATGACGAAACGCGTAGGGCGTGGCCTATTCTGACGCTTTTGCATCATCTCCCAGAGGATCACCAACCTAAATCTGACGCTCTCCTGTTTTGATGACATTTGGTTGCCTATTATAAACTGCTTAAATGTGAGTACCATTCTGTCATCTGCGTTCAATAAAGAGTGTTTTATGGTTTTACGCTATGGAATCTCCTCTTTCTTCTCTTATGTCTAAAACGTCACCGTGACCCAGAAACAGCCTGTGGATTGCCGCACAGTGGCATACACTGTGACTGCGCATTACCCCCGCAGGGGTTAAAGAAGCTGGTGAGTGTCCGCATGATCACAAGACACGAGCACCTGGTCACAAAGATTTATACAAATACCTGCCTTGTTTTACAAAGATGTCAAGTTTTTCACTTAAATTGCACTGAGCACTAGTCACAATTTAACCTATGTAATTATTCAGCAATGTTATGTTTGTCAATCACTATATGGGGTTTTTATGCGGATGGAATAGCTTTGGCTAAAGTCATTTTTTGATTTCATCCCCTGTTCCCCTTCCCCCTCCCCAATTCAAAGGGGGCCAACCTAGCCGTTATATTTGCTATATGCGATTTTGTTTATATTTTGTTTATAATTTACATGCGATTTTACATGTGGGATTTGGTTACACACGATTTACAAAGTATTTTTTAAACTAGGACAACGTTACACCTACACACTCCAAAGGGGGTCACTTTGCTGTTTTATGTTTGGTTTTATTCTCGTTGAATTTTTTATTTGCAATTTTGGTTTATACTTTATATGCGACTTTACATGTGGGATTTGGCTACACACGATTTACCAAGTATTTCTATGAATTAGGACTGCGCCACACCCACACACTAACCCTTCACCTACCTTCTGTTTTTTCCACCTTGGTGGAAATCACATTTGTGGAGGCAGCAGTCCTTTATGCGATTTCTTCCATTTTTCCATTTTTTTCCATTTTCTCCACTTTTTTCTCCACTAGGACAACGTTACACCTACACACTCCAAAGGGAGTCACTTTGCTGTTTTATGTTTTGTTTTTATTTTCGTTGAATTTTTTTATTTGCAATTTTGGTTTATGCGACTTTATATATGGGATTTGGCTACACACAATTTACCAAGTATTTCTATAAATTAGGACAGCGCCACACCCACACACTAACCCTTCACTTACCTTCTGTTTTTTCCACCTAGGTGGAAATCACATCTGTGGAGGCAGCAGTCCTTTATGCGATTTCTTCCATTATTTCCATTTTTTTTCCATTTTCTCCACTTTTTTAATTTTCTGTTCCGTTGCGCGGATACACCACTCATATTTCATTATTAAATATATTATTAAATAATCATTTTGGCTAGACATACACTTTAAGGAAGGTATAACTCAAAATAACTTTTGGTGGCAAAGATTCCTTACAGGCCTGAGCCCACTGTAATTGTTACAACTTCAACATTAAAGGATTTGTAAAGGCAGAAGGTTTTTTAATCCTAATGCATTCTATGCATCAAGATAAAATACTTCTGTGTGTAGCAGCCTCCCCAGCACCCCCTAATTACTTACCTGAGCCCCATCTCTCTCCAGTGATGTCCGCTAGTGTCTTAGCTGTAGGGGACTCTCCTCCTGATTGGCTGAGACACAGCAGCGGTGCCATTGGCTCCAACGGCTGTCAAGCAAAGTCAGTTAGCCAATCAGGGGAGAGAGGGGAGGGGACTAGAATAGACACACAGAGTTGTGATTCGGCTTGGGTGCTCCCATAGCAAGCTGCTTGCTGTGGGGTTACTCGACAGGAGGGAGGGGCCAGGATCAGTGAAGAGGGACCCAAGAAGAGGAGGATCCGGGCTGCTCTGTGCAAAACCAATTGCACAGAGGAGGTAAGTATAACATGTTTTTTATTAAAAAAAACAAGACTTTACAATCACTTTAAGCCTTCTATGATTTTCATTTTGTGTTGTTGGTGTTTGGCTAATCAACTTAAAGTGTAACTAAAGTGAAAACTTTTTGTTTAGTTTTAGACTGGAAGAGGGTTAGAACACCTGTCAGGTTTTTATTGCTCTCTGTCCTGGTTATTGTTATAATTCAAAGTAAACGAATATCCCAAATTTTGGGTTGTCATCAGAATAGGAATAGACAGGAAATCTTCCAATAGGAACACCAGTTCTGGTGACAACAAGAACATCAGCACTTAGGATGGATTTCCTCTTACTTCCTGTTTTGGCAGTGGGGCAAGAAATGAAGGAGAATTTCCCCAATGGAACACAGAAGGCTAAAAAAAAAAAGCTGAAAGGGGTTATAACCCTCCATTACTCTATTCAAAATGACAAAAAAAGTTTTGTCTTTAGTTCTACTTTAAGCTGGAAAGTATAATTTCCCCACTTCAGAGGCTTCTTTAACTCAACTGGTAAATGTGATCCTACCAGCGTGTTGTTAGTTTGCTGTGAGGCATTCTCCTAGTTGAAAATGCATGGAACAGCTCCAATGAAAGCCTTCCAGGCAGGATCTATATAATGTGTCAAATTCAAAAAAGCTGCCTCATCTCAGTATGAAGGAGCAGCCTTTCTACCCTGGGGAGTGAACTAAAATATAAAATCATCCATCATTTAGGCATTTTACGCATCTCAGTAAAACATAGGATTTGCTAAATATGAAAACTAAAGACCTAGCACATTTGTGTTTTGGTTTCCAGGACATTACATTCTTACAATGTCAAAATTTTAAGCCATTTTCTTTTAAATATATTATCCAAGATATATACAACAATTATGTGTTAATACATACAGATGACTTCATTACCCGCTTTCAGTTAAACTTCAGCCTATTTATTAAAATAAATAATGTATGGGGAATACATTTCATGCATTACTAATGTTATATTCTTAAGAACATTCTTAGCCAATGGGAAATTTACAAATGGTTTCTCAGTATGTATTTAATATTTGAAGGAAAAAATTATCCACAAAGCAGTCTGCTAGTGTCAAAAAACTGCAAAAGTGCAGAACATTTGAGGGTTCCTAATCCTTTGCTGGGGAGATGCCATGTCAATGGAAACCTGTCGTATGCAGAATAATATTAGGCTACAAGTGGGAAATGTCTTGTAGATTCACATTTAAAGTAATTACAGTTACAGTACAGCTCTAAGAATTTGGAAATAAATAGGGCCAAGTACAAACTTTATCCACACACAAGTGCATATCTGCAAGTACACATTCAAGAATGTGTAATGAAGTTTTGGCAGACAATGATCAACCCATGGACATTATCAAAATCTTTAATGTATCATATGTTAGATTTTGCTTTTTCGCTGTGCCATACTTTCTGGAGTAAACAAGAACAACCTGTCTGCTGAGAGCAAAGTTGATCCTGAATTTAAGATGTTGCTAAAAAAGCTTTTTGCCTGTACTTCTATGGATCACAGTTCTGCACTCCTGTGACCCGTTTTCAGCTTACAGAACACATAAAGCCAGTCCAGGCTCTGTAAAGATCCCGACCGTATGGTTAGGATCCACCCAGATCAGGACCGCTCAAAGAGCTGCTGAGAGCCTGAGCCAACCCTGTGCTCCATTATGCACTGGAGGGGCAGAGCAGAGAGAGTCAGTGACTGAAAGTCACCAGCTCTCTGCAGCCTGAACACCAGGAGCTGAGCGATCAGCAGTTTTTGTTTACTCAGTTCTTAGTCTGGAGCCGGTGAGGGATAGATGCAAAATCAAATTAGTGCTGCATCCACCTAGGTGAGTACAGTTTTTTTTTCACACATGCCATACTTCTTTTTTTTAATTCAAACAGAACTTTTTGCATTCAGATGGCCCAATCTGAATCTAAGTGTGATTTTTAGTTTTGATTGCCAAAAGATTTCTGGGTAAAAATGACCAAATGCTGCTCTCAAGGCTATTTTTGCCTTGCCAGGTCACACCCATAGTAAAATGTTTAAGGAAGGTGGCCCAGACATTTTGTTCTCATCATTATTAGGCAGGACTGGCAGGAGCTTCGAAAACTATTCTGCACAATTTGTATCTTTTGCAACTCAGTTATACAAACTTTTTGGAGCCTGATTAAGAATTCCATTGACTTTATTGCACTTCCAGTTCAAAAGTTCCAAATTTCCAAAATTTGGACATTTTTTAAATCTTCAGCTGAACCATAACTGATCAAACTTCTTAGAAATCTGCTCATCTCCAGTTAAGAATAAGTTAAAATCCCAAAACCTGTTGGTCAATCATCCGCTATGCTATATTAGGATTTTTAATGATATATTGATTTACATATTATCAATATCATTATGAAATCAGGAAACCCAGCTCCCATCATAGGTTAGATGTCTGTCAGGATATTACTTTTGTCTGGGTCTACCTCACTTTAAAAATGTTCCCTTGCTTTCTTTTATTGTGACACCCTTTGCACTTTACAGGAAATTAAGAAAAATTCTTCAAAGGCAACACAAACAATGGTGAAAACTCGATAGAGGTAAACTTTTAGCATGGGGGCTCCCTGGAGGTCTTTAGCTGCCATTGTGCTGTGTTGGGCTTCTAGTGTGCCCCTGCAAGAAATGGGCTACCTCTAGGCATACCTGTTTTTAAAACAAAGTGTTAAATAGTGTTTTGTTTTTCATTGGCTCACTGGTAAGTGTGCTGGAACATTTCTGTTGTATTTCCTGTGTAAAGCCCATTGATAAGCACCTTGCTTTAAAAAGCTAATTTTAATGTGAAGCCATTGCCATTTTTCTTTAGCTTGCTGGGTTTGGTGAAAGGACACACTGAAGGGCCTCAGCTGCCAATGTGCTGTGTTAAGCTTCTTGTGTGTCCCTACACCTTTAACCTCCCTGGCGGTATGATTATTTCTGATTTTAGGTGCTGAAAGCGGTACAATTATTTTGCACAGAAATTTGGCGTTTTATATTGTAGGCCTGTAATTCTTAGGAATAGTTCACTTAAATCTGTCCAAACAAGAGTCTAGTAGACATCCCGGGTATGATAAAGTTTGAAAAACGAAATAAAAAATTATAATATAATAAATAACTATAAATAATTATAACAAATAATAATATAATAATAATAAAAAATATATAATAATGTAATCAAATCAAAAACACTGAAATTTGCTCAGTTGCAGAATTTTAGCTTTCGTTACTTTTAGTGTTTGATGACAGATCTCCCCACAAATCACTATCGCTCAATTCTGCAAGTGATTCTAATTTATTATCGCTTTTTTCTAGCTGCTCTAAAACCACTTTTGATGTAAAGAGACAGTTTTGGTTGCTATGGACAATCTCCAGTTTCCTGGCAGAAAGAACAGTTTTATATATATAAAACTGCATGCAGGACACTGGGCAGACCACTAGGGACAAAGGGGATGTGTAATTATTTGATACAGTACTGTAATCTGTAAGATTACAGTATGCTGTATCTATACTGTGTGTTTCACTTTTGAATTTACCGCCGAACTCCATCCACGTGCGTCGCAACGCTCGCAGGGAACGGAGCTCGGCACTGTGAATCGAGCGAGACACAGCGGCTCGCCGATCACAGCGGGGAGACATCGCAGGATCCAGGGGACAAGGTAAGTATGCTCTTCCTGGATCCTGCGATGCAAGCCCGAGTCTGGCTCGGGGATACCGCTTTTGGTATAAAAAATCCAACCCGAGCCAGACTCGGGAATACCGCCAGGGAGGTTAAGAGGTATTGGGTACCTGCCCTCTATTTCTATATATGCTCCTATTTGGGGGCTCTCATGAAGACACTTAGGGGCCTTGATGAGATATTATGGCTTCCACATATATTTGCAAATGTTGCAAACTAAAACCCCTCTTTCTAAAGCATACTGTTAAACAGTGTTTGTTCTAAAATTTTGAAATTTTGTGAACAGGCATGTTTAACCATTTCTTACCAGCTTATCTGCGCTATACACTGAGCTGTGCACATCATCTTGACCCTGGCCAAAGATGGGAACCCATAAGAAGCCATCCAAAGATCTCAGCATGTGGTAGAGGAGCTCTGGGACACCCCAGGTGCTGGAGTGAATTTTTATGGAGGAATGGGCTACCTCCAGTCATACCTGCCCTCAAAATATCCATTGCTATATATGCTCCAAGCTGGAAGCTCTCAAAGATTAGAGTTAGGCCCCTTTCACACATGCAGGCCGTTTGTCCGTTTTTCATCCATTAATTGACAATTGAAAAATGAACATCAATGCATCTTTATGGAAAAATGCATGTAAACGGATGATCATCCATTTAAATCTGCATCCATTAAAATCTGTTTTTTTTGGAACCTATTTTTCTTTAAAAATTTCCTATTTCCTATTTCCATTAAAAAAATGAAACGGACGAAAAACGGATGTAAACAGACAAACGGTCAGTTTTTGCATTAGTTAGGAGCGTCCTAACAACCAGTGACTTATTGCTGCAGTGGGGATTCTGACAGCCCAGGCTGAATACAGTGGGACGCAGTATGTACAATAGACAAGGGGGGGGTGGGCAGTGTTTGCAGAGAGGAGCAGTGTTTACAGTGAGGAGGCTATGTCACTAGCTTGCTCTGACTGTCATTACCTCAGTTTGAATGTAATTGCTGGCTCTTTGTTTACTTTATAGCGCTGGAGAAGGAGCTGTCATTTGCTGAAGTAGAGAAAGGGGTGGGGGTCCCCCAGTGATGTCACCGGGTGACCCTGACCCTTTGTTTACTTTAGTGGAGAGCCGCATGACAGCTCCTTCTCCATCGCTTTAGAGTAAACAAAGAATCGGCAATTACATTCAGAGCTGGCAATGACATCCAGAGCTGGCAAGTCACATTGCAAGTCACATTGCTTGTATGTACACACTGTCCCTTTACTATAAACACTGCTCCTCCCCTGCCCCTTTCCTTGCACACACCATCTCTCCACCTCCCTTACCATAGAGAGGACATGTCACCTATATGCTATTACATAGGGGGCCATTGGCCTATGTAATAACAATAAAGTCATGTTTAAAAAAAAAAAAAAACATTTAAAAAAGACACGAAAAAAGTACGACTCCCCCCCCCCCCCCCCACATGTGCAAGTGTACATACAAAAACACACGCGTTTGGCGCCTACACACAAAAATGGAGATATATGTTATATATCACCAGACATGACAGAGTGGGATCAATAATTTTGGCACCAGAGCTCCTGGGTAACGCTAACCTGATGACCTGTAGGGGCTGTTAAAGCATCGCCTATGGAAAATTTAGGGTGTTGAAGGTTTTCTTGTGTTTTATTGCTTGACATGTTGGGTATCTTTTTACTTGGTGCAACTTCATCTTTTATATTTTACCAAAAATATTGGGTAATTTATTGCATTTGTGTGTCCTAAAGTTAACTTTAGTGTATCTATTACTGAAATGTTGCATTTCATGTGCTAATATCATGCAACATAAAAATTTTTAACTACCACAAATTAATTCTCTGCTTTCAGAAAATATATAATGTTTGGGAGTTTTAAGTAATCTTCAGCCCTAAAGGTATTTTGAATTGAATACAAGAGGGTTAGGATGGCCCTGCTCCTGCAAGCTTACAGTCTAAAAGGGAGGGGCTGCTGGAACAAAAGGTAATAACTGTGAGGAATGAACTGATTGGAGAAATAGAAGATTCAGCTATTAGCTAAAGGCAGGATAGAGTTCCCTGAGGAGATGAGTTTTCAGGGATCACCTAAAAGTGGACAGATAGCCAAACAGATTGGTAATGAGTTCCAGAGGATGGGAGAGGCTCTGGAGAAGTCCTGGAAACAATCATGGGAGGAGGAGACAAGGGAGCTAGAGAGCAGGAGGTCTTGGAAGGAGCGTAGAGGACGGTTTGGGTGATATTTGGAGACAAGATTGGTGATGTAGCTCGGAGCAGTGTTGTAAATGGCTTTGTATATTATTGTTACCGTTTTTAATTTTTTTGTTTGGCAATGGCAAGCCAGAGGAGGGATTGACATGGAGAGGTGGTGGACACTGAACGGTTGGTAAGGTGGATGAGTCTGTCAGCAGCATCAATGATAGACTGAAGGGGGATATTCTGCAGAAAGGCCAATGAGGAGGGAGTTACAATTTTCGAGTGATAACAAGGGAGTGAATAAGTTGCTTAGTGGTTTCAACAGTTAAAAAGGGGCATATTTTGGAGATGTTACGGAGGTGAAGTCTGCAAGATTTGGACAGCGATTGGATTTGGGGCTGAAAGGACTGGTCAGAGTGCAGGAGTACACCTAGCACCCTGGCATGAGGGGAGGGACTGATGGCTGTAACATTGATCTTGATGGAAAAGTCATGGGAGGGGGCACGGGCAGGGGGGAATATTATGAGCTCAGTTTTAGAAAGATTGAGCTTGAGGAAGTGGTGTGACATTCATGCTGGTATGTCAATTAGTAAGTGTGTAATGTGAGAGGAGACTGAAGGAGTGAGGTGAGGAGTAGGGAGCTAGATTTGTGTGTCATCAGCATAGAGAGGGTGCTGGGAGTATAAAGGTACTATAAGAATATAGGACTGGGGTGTTTGCCCCCTAGATCAGTACTAACAAATATAACTGGGCTGGTGGTCCAGTGTGTAGATGCTTCTCCATTCAGACACTGATCAGAGCGGAATCAGTAAGTAACACATGTGAGGCATTATATAGCTACCTGTAAATCATTCTAGCATACGGTCACAGCAGTTGGTAGGGGTAAAGTAGAGTTAGTAGAGTAGCAATTGGTGAAGTTGACTTCCTTAGTCTGTAAAGTATCATATAACTAAATGCTGACAGCTGCAAAAGAAACTGATGCTAACCAGTCACTGTGACACTGAGGCACACTTCGCAAGGCACACTTTCTTTATCCCACAGAAATTTGTCCTTATCATGAAAAGGAACATGTTTTTCCTTCAAGGCTAAATGTTTCCAGTCCTCCTGTGAAAAATATTGACAAACTAACCATTAACTGAATGCAGGTGTCAGCTGTCAGCTCCACTTTACTGTGGTCAAGTGAGAATTTCAAAGTTGAAGTCACATAGGGTAGCTATCTCTTGCATGTTACAAGGCCACAGGTTTTTTTTCTGTGCTGGAATAAATGTTTCCACATAGAACATTTACCCTACTCATAGTAAGAAACCTGCATAGGAAAAATCAGGCTCCTTAGTTTGATGTGTTTAGGCTTTCTGGATTACTTGCAAAAATTATAGTAGACATTCTTTACCATGCCTTGAAATGGTAAATATAAATTAATACACAAAAAAAATAAAACACAGAAACTATTTAAAAAAACTGAATTTTAATGAGGCAAAGCAAGCAAAGCAAAATAACCTTAACTTAAAAGCTCAAATTACTATTTTCAATGTAAAATGGTTGTATAAAAAGAATCAATTTTTTAAATAAAATTGACAAGTACAGTACAGTATTCAACATATTCTAGGCCAATAATATCAACCTCCTTGGCATATCTGCCCCAGTTTCATATAGAAGTCTTCTTGTCTTTTTCAAAGAAGCCTTTACATTTGTCTGGTAACAGGTTTTATATGCTGTACACAGTCACCTACCTATACTATCATGGTCTACTTTGGAACATAGCTTTTATTTTATTTTGGCAGAATACTTCTACAGGCTTCAAGCAAGCAGTAGGAACTCTATCTTGCCAACCGATTCTACCCTATCCAAACTATTAGTTGTAAACATGTACTCTCAATTATATATGCCAAATTGCCATCTTGTTCTATATTAGTAAACTCAACTGATCTCAAATCCATTTTACTAACTAAAGAAGCACCCACTTTTTTTGAAAAAAATCAAGCAAAAAAACTCCACAACTCAACGTGTTTCGTCAGGAGTGTCTAAAACAAAAAGTGGCATGTTCTCAGTGCCCCCCAAAAATATATATATATCAAATCAAATAAAAACAAACAAATAATGTATACATGTATACATATCGACTAAACTAAAGTTTATTGAGACTAGTGGGATATGACATGCATAAGGGGATGTATGTCAGACCTTATATGCTAAAACCTTTAAAAAATATAATCCTAGATATAGGGGTTTTCTTTTGTGAAAAACACATCTCCGCTTTAATATACATGGGTCAAGGTGAATGTATTGTGACACTTCTCTAAATGTATAATAGATGGTAGAAACTACCAACCCACGCAAATGGAAGCTGGTTAAACTAATATAGATGAAGGAGCAGCACGTTATAATGGTGATTGAAAAAAAAAAATTAACAAATTAATTACAAACCGCTCTCCTTGTAAAGTGCAAGTGCAGGTGACACACTCTAATGTAAACAAAGTAAATGTAATATATATATATAGTGATAATCATAAATAAATATCACCTAACAGCATCAAAAATTGAAAAATCAAAAACAAAACAAAAACAAGTGAAAGCAACAGTTCAAATCCAAAATAAATTCAAAAAATTAAATTCAAAAATTGTAATCAAAAAAGTGCTCAAATAATGTTGAAATCGGACTCCTGGATAAATCCTCCTGGGGTTGGTTCAGCAAGGCATCAGACAACAGTAATTCACCACCATCACCGGCCACAGGAGTCCGATTTCAACATTATTTGAACACTTTTTTGATTACAATTTTTGAATTTAATTTTTTGAATTTATTTTGGATTTGAACTGTTGTTTTCACTTGTTTTTGTTTTGTTTTTGATTTTTCAATTTTTGATGTTTGATTATCTGCTGTTTTCACTTAGGTGATATTTATTTATGAGTATCATTATTGACACTATATATATATATATATATATATATATATATATACTACATTTACTTTGTTTACATTAGAGTGTGTCATCTGCACTTGCACTTTACAGGGAGCGCGGTTTGTAATTAATTTGTTAATTATTGTTTTTCACTTCTCTAAATGTGACACCTTTAGAGGCCACATTTTATATATTTATTTCTCCCGGAAGCTTGTTTTTTTTTTTTGCTTAGGGCTTGGCAGAAGAGCACCAATCACCCATGTGTTTAAGCCACAATCACAATGATTTATAGGTAGGAGGGCCTGCTACTAGGTGGATCAATAAATGTGAATGCCCAGCCGTGGCCTAAATGCTGCACAGGACATGTACTGTAGCTACATGTGAAAAATGTAATCTAAGTGGTTATTAATATTTTTCTAAAGGCAGCTCTTCTAGCTTGGTAATGAAAAGAGAATCATCTTGTACATGTCTGTTACAACAATGTTACAACCATGTTACACCATGTGACAGATTAAACCAGCATACAACTAAATATCAGTATAACATACTATACATTTTTTTCACTGTAGGGTGCACCTAAACATTTGTTTGCCTAAATTATACCTTTCAACCATTTAGAAAAATCAGTTCTGAAGAACTTCCCCAGAATATCAAAGGATGCAATGTGAAGCACCTCTCAGTAAATTTAGATGATATGTTGCAATGTGGAAGTTGCCAGGGGTATCTGAATGGGCCCAGAATTTAAGGTCTTCTAAGTTACCGTGCAGTGATGTGTTTCTAGAAACTTGAACCAACTGGCATGTGATGGTTCTATTATGTGTATGCAGGGCCGCCATCAGGGGGGTACAGCCCACACACTTGTAAGGGGCCCAAGAGTCTAGAAGGGCCCGGCTGTCTGGCGGGGATGAGAGAAGGCAAGGAGGGGTGCATGAGAGCTCCGTGTCTGCGCTGGCTTTCAGAATGTGTGCAAGTCAGCAGCTGCTGCTGTGTCACTTACATCGGGCTCTTTGCTGCCACCTCTGGTAAATTCCAGCATGTGCACTCCTCGTGTATTTTCCACAAGAGCTGGGACCAGGAACAGCACCTTCCAAGTAAGGACTAATGTACAACAGAAGAGGAACGGGGGTGGGGTGGTGTACATGTGTGTGTCTGTGTACATATGTGTGTGTGTCTGTGTACATATGTGTGTGTGCCTGTGTACATATGTGTGTGTGTGTGTGTGTGTGTGCCAGTGCATGTGTACATGTGTGTGTGCCTGTGTTTATGTGTGTGTCTGTATGTGCCTGTGTACGTGTGTGAGGGGGGCTTAGAGCGTACAGGTGTGTGGGGGGCTGAGAGCGTACAGGTGTTAGGGAAGCTGAGAGCGTACAGGTGTGTGGGGGGCTGAGAGCGTACAGGTGTGTGGGGGGCTGAGAGCGTACAGGTGTGAGGGGGGCTGAGAGCATACAGGTGTGAGGGGGGCTGAGAGCATACAGGTGTGTGGGGGGCTGAGAGCGTACAGGTGTGTGGGGGGCTGAGAGCGTACAGGTGTTAGGGGAGCTGAGAGCGTACAGGTGTGTGGGGGGCTGAGAGCGTACAGGTGTGTGGGGGGCTGAGAGCGTACAGGTGTGAGGGGGGCTGAGAGCATACAGGTGTGTGGGGGGCTGAGAGCGTACAGGTGTGTTGGGGGCTGAGAGCGTACAGGTGTTGGGGGGCTGAGAGCATACAGGTGTGTGGGGGGCTGAGAGCGTACAGGTGTGTGGGGGCTGAGAGCGTACAGGTGTGTGGGGGGCTGAGAGCGTACAGGTGTGTGGGGGGCTGAGAGTGTACAGGTGTGTGGGGGGCTGAGAGCGTACAGGTGAGAGGGGGGCTGAGAACGTACAGGTGTTAGGGGGTTGAGAAAGAACATATGTGAAGAGGGGCTTCGAGCTTACTAGTGTGAGGGGGGCTGCGAGCGTACAACTGCTGGTTTGGGATGTTTCTTTTGGGCAAAATATAAATATGAAAGCACTGATGACTTATAATACACTGTTCATTTTCATATATGACGTTGTAAGTGTTAGAATAAAATTGCATGGAAGGACTTGATGGGACGGCCAGTGGGCAGGCCCTGGGGAATGTTGGCAGTCAGGCCTGGGGGGCCCAGGCCTAAAGCTGTCTAAGGGGCCCCACAATTTCTGATGGCTGCCCTGTGTGTATGTATCGGTCTGTCATCTGTGCTAACAACTTTCACTTACAATCATGCACAGCTTAAACAGACTTAAGCTGGCCATACATGGCTGGTTCAGCAGTGACCGAATTTTAAACCAGGCACCCTGGATTTACAGAAGTCGATTCATCTTCTGGGCAACCACCCTGTCAGGTTTTTTCCAAATGATCAGTGTCACTGGCTATAGCTAGCAACACTGATCATTGTGTTCTGAGAGCAGGGGAGGCTCCCCACCATCAACACACAGTAGCACAGTGGCGGGGATCCCCACATCCACCTTGAAAGTGTGAATGGGGAAGTTGGTACATTTTTTTTTCCGTTTAACCTGCTGGTTGAATGAAGAAAAATATTTAATGTATGTCCTGCCTTAGGCCAGCCTTAGACAGAGCAATTTTCTTTCCTGCAAACACGGGATGCAGAAAAGAAAAATGCTTGATTCCCCCAGCAACACAGCCATTGTGCTTTCCCAGTGGGGGAAGCCGTTCTCAGTGGGAGAACACAGTTACATAGTTACATAGTAAGTGAGGTTGAAAAAAGTCCATCAAGTCCAACCTATGTGTGTGATTATATGTCAGTATTGCATTGTATATCCCTGTATGTTGCGGTCGTTCAGATGCTTATCTAATGGTTTTTGTAAACTATCGATGCTCCCCGCTGAGACCACTGCTTGTGGAAGGGAAATCCACATCCTTGCCGCACTTACAGTAAAGAACCCTCTATTTAGTTTAAGGTTAAACCTCTTTTCTTCTTATTTTAATGAGTGGCCATGTGTCTTGTTAAACTCCCTTCCGCAAAAAAGTTTTATCCCTATTGTGGAGTCACCAGTACGGTATTTATAAATTGATATCATATCCCCTCTCAAGCATCTCTTCTCCAGAGAGAATAAGTTCAATGCTCTCAACCTTTCCTCATAACTAATATCCTCCAGACCCTTTATTAGCTTTGTTGCACTTCTTTGTACTCGCTTCATTTCAAGTACATCCTTCCTGAGGACTGGTGCCTAGAACTGGACAGCATACTCCAGCTGCGGCTGGACCAGAGTCTTGTAGATTGGGAGAATTATTGTTTTATCTCTGGAGTTGATCCCCTTTTTAATGCATGCAAATATTCTGTTTGCTTTGTTAGCAGCAGCTTGGCATTGCATGCCATTGCTCAGCCTATCATCTACTAGGACCCCCAAGTCCTTTACCATTCTAGATACCCCCAAAGGTTCTCCCCCAGTGTATAGATTGCGTTCATATTTTTGCCACCCAAATGCATTATTTTACATTTTTCTACATTAAACCTCATTTGCCATGTAGTTGCCCACCCCATTAATTTGTTCAGATCTTTTTGCAAGGTTTCCCCATCCTGCAGAGAAGTTATTGTCCTGCTTAGCTTAGTATCGTCCGCAAATACAGAGATTGAACTATTTACCCCATCCTCCAGGTCGTTTATGAGCAAAATAAATAGGATTGGTCCTAGCACAGAACCCTGGGGGATCAGTGATTAATATATGATATAATAATCGCATGTAAAATCCGACAGGCTGGTTGTACCCAAGTTGATCGATGAATCAAATTAAGTGCATTCAGATTGCCCATACATGGTTTGAATCTCGGCCACTCCCTGTCGAACTGTCTATGGTCGGCTTTACTGTACCTGTTTGCATCTTCCTCGAAATCACACTTGGCCAATGTGTCATGTTAAAGTCTATGTAAACCCTAACATTGATCCTTCTCTAATTTGCTCCCTGTTGGTTTGCTAACTAAAAAAAAAAATACATAAAAAAAAAAAATAATAAAAAGATAAAAATAAAAAAAAACAAATTCTTATCAGAAATTCAGACCTGTCCTGTCTCCTGTGTAAACTTTCAGTGTTTTCTCAAGGAGCTTAATCAGCCTGCTAGTTCTTATCTGAACTACAGGTCAAATCGTGTTCATGATGTGTGTGATTTAGTATTGCGTTTATGCTGTGTGGTCAGCACACAATAGGAATTAGTAGCTAAAAGCACTTCTGGCTAATCAACTGCCATCTTTCTGCACTTGCTTTAAATGGATAAAACATGAGGAAATGTGCATTTAGTGTAGAAATATACTACATAAATGTAAACTATATGTGGACGGTCTTGACTCCTCCCTCCCCAGCAGGGCTCTATGGGTAGTGTAGTAAATAGGGTTTCCTCGGACTCCCGTACATGCGCTCTGGCGTTCTTTTCGTCTGCATTGAATCAGTGACATCAGACGCCGGCTCGATGGAGGACAGATAAGATCGGCTTGTCTGGCTGTTTGATCAGCCAGAGCCGGAGGGCCAGACTCTATCGAGCGGCGTCTCTTTTACCGGTAAGTTCCGCAGCTGTTTAAACGATTTCTAGCTTACCATTTCTGAACACTCTTATATGGAAGCTTTATTATAATATCCTTTGAACCCTATTTACTGTCCAATTCATTTTCATCAGCACGGGTTCCTTCTCAATTGGTACCCTATTCACTATCAATCAAGATTTTTTGAGAGACATTTGTCCCACTTAATATTCAATAAGTTTGTAATTATTTCATTCTTACGACTTTTTGACTTATCTTATCTACATAGTATCCCTCACAACACATATCTCTTTGAATCTCAGTTATTTATTTATCTGCGATCCCAGTTTTTTCATTGAAATTTAGTTTTTTCTTTCTATTTATTTTTAGCATTACTCCCTGCAGTTAATATCGGTGTAGGCATTCTAAGGCTGAGTTTGATCTCATGTGTTCAGCATTATACTGCCCTCAGTGAGTATTTATCATTTGAGATATTTTTCCTATTCTATACTCACTACATAATTCTCATTTATATACTTTTTTTATACTTTTTTATTACTAATGATACAATTAATAAAAATTTCTTGTTTCATAGTCTCGCCTTTCTGTCCTCTTTCTGACCATCTCCCTTGTGTATGGGGGTTATTACAGGATTGTTGGGTCCAGCTCTTGTTTTTCTTTGGTGGCAACTTGCTGTAGGGTGAGCGTTTTTGTCCGTGATGTCTGTTTCAACACCACACTCTCATTAAAAACAATTATATATGTATTTTTTGGTAACTCATTGTAATTCTCTGTCTTTATATTTGTTTTATTTAGTTCTTTACGCTACTTTTGTCACATCCCCTGAAGAAGTAATCAGCGAAACATGTCGGGCTAATGTGCAATGTATTGGTTTGCTGTAACCTACTAAATTCTTGTGACCACTATATTATTGTCATTATTGTGAATGTTTTCTTTGGATTTTTTAACTTTGCTAAAATAAAAAATATTACAAAATATTTTTAAACAAATGTATTTCTTTGGGACTCTTTTTGGCACCGCTAAAATCCCCACATTTTCCTTGTTCTAATCTCTCATACTACATGAATGTTTTTTTCCTGACATAAAATGTAAGTACTGTATATACACACTATGCTATCTAAGAGAAACCTGCCATCTTCCTGTCTCCCTAGAAGATTGATATCATCTTTGATCAGGCACCATCCAGCATCATCATCTACATCTTGGACTAAGATGCCGATAAGTATACAACATTACCTTGTAAGCGGTGGTGTAATTTGTAATCTTTATGCCTTAGTTTTTTTTACAGATTGTATTACTTCCTGTAATACAATCTGTACAGATACAAATCTGTACAATACAGATTGAGGTTATCTCCTGTTTAAGTGAAAGATGACAGGGGAAACACTTTTCTTTCTGCCTGCAGAAGACCAATGACATTATTCTTCTAAAAATGCTCTACACAGGCCTTGGCAATATCACTTGGCTGTAATTCAAGGACTGTTTTCAGTGAAGGTATAGTTTATTTATAAAATTATTCTGTATGCTACAATGTATATATCATAGCATGACTCAGTTTTTTTCATGCACACTTATACATTTACCCATAGGTTCACTTGTAAGTGCCCCCTAACATTTAACATTAGAATGAAGCTAGGCCTGTAACATACATTTACATTTTAACATTAAAGTGGAGTTCCACCCACTTTTACAACTCTTCAGCATCCCTCACTATACTGTACACTGTAAACGAATTGGATATATATAGTTTTTTTTTACTCAGCACTTACTGTATATCTGCTGTATTCATTTTTCACTTCCCCCTCCCTGGCCCCGGCCCATCGCATCATTTCCTGCTTGCAATGCCTTCTGGGAAGGGGCGACAACTTCCTATGACACTGCCGTTGCTATGGAAACCTGACCTGAAACCTATTACACTGCTTGTGCTGCACTGAGCATGTGCGAGATCTGCAAGGATGAGATCCAGGAAGAAATACAGTCTGGCTTTAGATGCCCAGACTTAAGATGGCCACGGCCTGCTGTAAGTTTATAAAATAACAAACTACTGCTATAAACTAACAAAACAGACCTTAGTTTACAGACTAACTTTACTAGAATACATTAAGCTTGTGTATTATAGGGGTATTTTTATTTAAAAAGTATAATTTCAGCTGGAACACCACTTTAATATAGCGTACAGCTTTAGAAAAGTCCTCATTACAGATGAAATGTTCACTATAAAGAACTATATAGCGTTTTCTGCCAAGATTTTGGAAATATATGTTAATATCATAAAGGTATTCTATTTTAATGGGCCAGTCCATGCAAAACTGGTATTTTAGTTTTTTGGTAGATGCTGAAGACCTAAATCTCAATTACTGTTCGAGTCCCACCTTCCTTGTCAGATTTGTATTGTGATTTATTGAGCGCAGTGGGAAGGTATGGTGCAAGAGCTTGTTTCTGGAGTTCTATAAGATTTAAGAAAGCTGAAACCATCAGACCCCAGCTGTGGTTAAATTTCTGGTGGACTGGTCCTTTAAATTTATTTTATGCTTTTACTGCATGTATTTTTCTAAAGCCATCTACAAATTTATTTCATGCAAGTAAAGGAAAAAAAACACATCATGCTCCTGAGAATTTTGTAAAACTGCTGTTTTTGTTTGCCCTCATTTTTTTTATCCTCAGTTAGTGGCACATAGTACCATATGTGGCTCTCAGATGCCTCTTGGCTGCACCTGCTGCATTATATACTTTGAATAAATTATTATTGGTTTTATGCTATTACAATCTAAATAATTTAAAATGGTCTAAACTTAAGAAAGGACTTCAGAGTGCAATCTTTGTCTAGTTGGTATAGTTTACCTCACCAGTACTTGTAATTTGGCTTCTAAGAGGTAAATACTGAATTGGGAGAATTTTTTTATTCACCTGTATATATATTTACATGTTGACCTGTTTGGTCTGCAGAGACACATATAATTCAGGCCAAACATCATGATTGTATAATTGTATGATTTTTCCACAAATTGGACTAAGCTGTGTGCAAATGTTCAGATAAATCCAATTATTTGCAGATTTTGACAGTTCCTCAGCTTTATCAATTGATTCACACAAAATTACCCTGTAATACAAGGTGAAAAATTCCAAGACTTGCTATAAAGTCAACACCTGTAGATTGCAAAACATAATGCCCTCCAGATTTCTTTAGAGTAGTAAACAATATAAAATCAGCATCAGTGTTGAAAGAAATTTGGCTGTTGATAGATGGAAACTGTGACTATTATTTTTACATGATTTGCAGTCATCTTTGCAGAATGTACATGGGGATAGATTTTGCATCACCTCTGAATTGTAGCACTTTACTGTTCTTCTTCCTAGAGAAAAAAAAAAGACAAAAAGCATTAGAATATACAAACAGTAGCACATTTTGTTTCATTGTTTCATTAAAGGCTAACTCCACATTTAGCACCATGTTACATATTTAGGGTGTAACATGGTGCAAAGCCCCCCCATGACAGCGTGCTGGGGTTTCTTCTCTCCCATAGCCGTTGTCACTTTTGAAATTGCTGTAATTGTGTGGGGCTCCTTAGTAGCTTTGGTTCTTTGGGCTGAACTACATTAGAGATAATCTGTCGGAGAAACATCTCTTCCTCCATTAATACAATTTCTGAGATTTAGATTAATAACAGGATCCCCTCCACCATTCAGAGGTCATGTTATATAGCCAGTGTAAATAATAAAGAAATTTGCTCAATGGGCGAGGAGAGGAATGGTCCCGGTAGGACTCTAATACAGTTTAGCCCCTAGACCCAAGCTATCAGCTTTCACAAGATCAGAAGTTCATCACCAGGAAGCGGACTGGGCACCCAGCTGAGAAGATTTCTGGACGACCCAGCTACCTGCATGTCATTAGATATACTTATTATGATTACAGATAAGTTAGGTCACTAAAGCTGTAGAAAAAAGAAAATTGCTGAACTCCAGTTTAAGTCTACAGTGACAGGAATAATATGCATTACGTATCTTGGGCTATGGCACTTCTTTCTGATGCTCCATGTTGTAGCTGAGCTTTAACCTTTTGGAAGAATGGCCTCCACTAAAAGGAGGTGTCTACATCACACAAGCAGTGATGTGTACACCTGAGGAAGAATCGCCCAAAGTAAACAGAAGAAGAGATAAGGATTGTCATGTGAACATGGCTTCAGGTAATTAAAACTGACATTTGGACAGGTTTCTTTTTTTTCATACCAGTATTTAAAAAGGAGTGGGAAGAAGGCATAGTAGGAGGGGTGGCTAATATCTTGGAGCTGGGCTTTTAACCAGTTCACCTTAGTGTGATTGCAATTAGTGGGTGTCGGTGGACATCAGGTCCACGGGACCCGCTGATCAGTTCCTGCTGTGTAAAATCATAGTGGGAGCAAGTCGCCGGCAGTGTGCACTCACACCCCTAACCCGGAAGTGCAGAATCACATATATATATGTGATTCTGCGTAGCGCGGCTGTCTTGTAGCAGTAAATGTGCTATGGGGTGGTCGGCAAGTGATTAATACCTTCAGCTGCCACACTGCCTTTCACTGTAAATAGTACCATGTATCCATGGTCACAGTGGGGAAGATTTACTAAACCTGGAGCACTGAGAATTTGGTGTAGATGTGCATGGTAGCCAATGAGTTTCTAACTTCAGCTTGTTCAATTAAGCTTTGACAATATAACCTGGAAACTGACTGGTTTATATGCAGAGCTGCACCAAATTATGCACTCTCTAGTTTTAGTAAATCTCACTCCTGTGTCTCAAATGCATGACTTTACACTATCTGTAAAAAATTAAATATTTTTTTTTATTTTGTCTGGTTTGCTAAAATGTGGTGGAGTTGCACCTTAAAAAAAATTCCGGCAGTTTTATTTTTACTTTTTAACTGAGCCAACTCAACTTCCAGAACATCTCTAAATACACCCCTTTCTAACCAATGACACCATAAAGCTCTTAGTTGACTTCCTGGTCATCTCTCTCCTCGACTACTGCAGCTCCCTCCTCATTGGCCTACCTATCCCTCCCCCCTTCAGTGCATTATGAATGCTGCCACCAGATTCATCCACCTTACCAACAGTGTCTGCTACTCCTCTCTGCTGACCCCTTCTCTGACTTTCGCTCACCCAACTAATTCAATTCAAATTACTAACAACAACTTACAAAGCCATCCACAATTCTGCCCCCAGCCAACCAAACCACTCTCTTTGTTGCTCCCAAGACCTCCTGCTCTCTAGCTCTCTTGTCACCTCTCCAATGCTCGCCTCCAGGACTTCTCCAGAGCCTCTCCCATCCTCTGGAACTCCCTACCCCAATCTGTCCAACTATGTCCTACTCTGTCCACTTTTAGATGATCCCTGAAAACATTTCTCTTCAGAAAGGCCTACCCTGCCTCCACCTAACAACTGTACTTTTATTTTCTCCATCAGCTCATTCCCCACAGTTATTACCTTTTGTATCTCTTGACCCTCCCTCTTAGATTGTAAGCTTTAATGAGCAGGGCCCTCTGATTCTTACTGTTTTAAACTGTGTAACTGTACTATCTGCCCTTATGTTGTAAATTACTGCGTAAACAGTTGTCACTATATACATCCTGTATAATAATAATATTATCTAAATTTGTTTGTCATAATACAATGAATGAGGCCCTTAAAACAGTGGCATTTTCACAAACACTGAAGAGAAAATGAGAGAAACTGAGTTACCCAGATAATGTTTGTATCACTAGCAAAGGCAAAACAACCTGTAACAGTAAGATATATTTTATTGCCTGAGGAGTAAGTTTTGACTTTCAAAGATTCAAGATAATTGCATGCATGTTTGTGTACTTTTTTTGGTGAGAAAGTAACAGGGAATAGTGAAGAGTTTGTCGATTTGTGCAAATAAATATTTTCCCACAAAAGGGCAGTTAGGTTAATTTCCTTAATGACCTTATAACTTTCTAAAAGCACCCTCTACTGGCTGGGAACAACTTGTTCAAATAAAAGGAGTATGTGAATACAGAGCTGAGAGAGTGTAGGCCTGCAGACCTTCATAAATTATTATCCACATACTCAAGGACTGGTATTAACATAGTGAGGCCATAGTGAGGCCATATTCTTGGGACCATATTGCTGTAGGTTTACAAGCTAATATACCTGTCAAACTAGACTAGCTCTCATGAGATGTTATTTTGTGTAAAGAAAAGTAGAAAACAAAAGGTAGACAGAGTCTGGCAGGTATTGCTTGTGAATATCAATTGGCAGAGAATAAGTTAAATCTGCCCTTGATCCTAAACCTGGCAAATCAGTTTACTCATTTCTACTCGCATAATTTTGCTAATAAATATGTATGATTTTTTTTTTCCTTGTTGTCTAAGGAGAGAACACTAGTAATATGGGTCGCATTGACAAGAACAAAACTGACTAAATATTACACATATTATTTTAGTAATGCATATATTTTGTATATACTCACAAATAAACACAGAGACATACAAAAATGTACTGCTGTTTTTTACCTGGCTCATAATAATCAATAACAGAAACAAAAGCATCCTGAGTGTAGCCAACCTTTGAATTACGGGTAGCAGGTATATCCACGCACACTTCTGTTTGATTAATCTAAGATACAAAGACATAATGTAGTTAATGATGTAAATACTAACACAGTCAAATAACACTACACATGAAATATTTGATATATACAGTACATTCATATCAACATAAAGGAAACCTATACTGAGAAAAATATGTAGGCTTTCATTACAATATTTTTGCCTGTCCACCCTTGGCTTCAATATTTTTTGAGTCACTAACTTAATATAAATATATATATATATATATATATATATATATATATATATATATATCAAGTATCTCACAAAATGTGGCAACACTGAAGAAATGACACTTTGCTACAATGTAAAGTAGTGAGTGTACAGCTTATATAACAGTGTAAGTTTGCTGTCCTCTCAAAATAACTCAACATTCAGCCATTAATGTCTAAACCGCTGGCAGCAAAAGTGAGTACACCCCTAAGTGAAAAGGTCCAAATTGGGCCAAAGTGTCATTATTTTGTGTGGCCACCATTATTTTCAAGCACTGCCTTAACTCTCTTGGCATGGAGTTCACCAGAGTTTCACAGGTTGCCACTGGAGTCCTCCTCCACTCTGGTGGAGCTGGTGAAAGTTAGAGACATTGCGCTCCTCCTTCCGTTTGAGGATGCCCCACAGATGCTCAATAGGGTTTAGGTCTGGGGACATGCTTGGCCAGTCCATCACATTTACCCTCAGCTTCTTTAGCAATGCAGTGGTCATCTTGGAGGTGTGTTTGGGATCGTTATCATGTTGGAATACTGCCCTGCGGCCCCGTCTCCGAAGGGTGGGGATCATGCTCTGCTTCAGTATGTCACAGTACATGTTGGCATTCATTGTTCCCTCAATGAACTGTAGATCCCCAATGCCGGCAGCACTCATGCAGCCCCAGACCATTACACTCCCCCCACCATGCTTGACTGTAGGCAAGACACACTTGTCTTTGTACTTCTCACCTGATTGCCACCACATACGCTTGATACCATCTGAACCAAATAAGTTTATCTTGGTCTCATCAGAGCACAGGACATGGTTCCAGTAATCCATGTCCTTAGTCTGCTTGTCTTCAGCAAACTGCGGGCTTTCTTGTGCATCATCTTTAGAAGTGGCTTCCTTCTAGGACGACAGCCATGCAGACCAATTTGATGCAGGTGCCGCATATGGTCTGAGCACTGACAGGCTGACCCCTCCCACCCCTTCAACCTCTGCAGCAATGCTGGCAGCACTCATACGTCTATTTCCAAAAGACAACCTCTGGATATGATGCTGAGCACGTGCACTCAACCTCTTTGGTCGACCATGGAGAGGCCTGTTCTGAGTGGAACCTGTCCTATTAAACTGCTGAATGGTCTTGGCCACCGTGCTGCAGCTTAGTTTCAGGGTCTTGGCAATCTTCTTATAGCCTAGGCCAACTTTATGTAGAGCAACAATTCTTTTTTTCAGACCCTCAGAGAGTTCCTTGCCATGAGGTGCCATGTTGAACTTCCAGTGACCAGTATGAGAGAGTGAGATTGATAACACCAAATTTAACACACCGGCTCCCCATTCACACCTGAGACCTTGTAAAACTAAAGAGTCACATGACGCCAGGGGTAGGAGTAGGGGAAATGGCTAATTGGGCCCAATTTAAGG
The DNA here is from genome assembly GCF_042186555.1 of Aquarana catesbeiana. NCBI lineage: Eukaryota > Metazoa > Chordata > Amphibia > Anura > Ranidae > Aquarana > Aquarana catesbeiana. The sequence continues at coordinate 311,551,222 of NC_133327.1, read as the reverse complement.
TGTACTCACTTTTGTTGCCAGCGGTTTAGACATTAATGGCTGTGGGTTGAGTTATTTTGAGGGGACAGCAAATTTACACTGTTATGCCAGCTGTACACTTACTACTTTACTTTGTAGCAATGTGTAATTTCTTCAATGTTATCACATGAACAGATATAGTTGTTCAAAAATGTGAGGGGTGTACATACATATATATAAAATATACAAGGGAGACAAAATGGTGCATATCCAACCAAACTTCGACCACTAGCTATACTGTATTTTAATTCTCATCCCCTCCTTTAAATTTACTTCCAGTTTCACATTAATGTACAGTATATAAAAATGGGGAGTAAAGGAAAAAAGGAGTATGATATTTGAAGAAAAAGATAAAATAAATGTTTGTTTTTTTTAATATAAAACAGAAAATACCTATCACCTGTCATATTAAAAAGAGTTTGCAAGGTTTAGGTTAATCTTAGATGTGGATACAAAAAACTTCATAGTTATATTATTTTTTTTTGGCTAAAGGTACGCAGCATATAACAGTCAAATAGAACCCCCCTGGAGAATCTTGTTACTGAAGTTGGTAAAAATTCATCAACTATAGCTATAGCTAATAAACATATTTCACAAAAAATGCAGCATGCATTGATTGATTAAGAACAATACCCAAAAACTGTTGTTGATGAAGCCAGCTATGTATCCATGGATATTTTACATGCAGTAGAATCATAAAAGTTATTGCAGCCAAACTGTGCGAACTGTGTATGGATGGCTCATATCATCAAGGAATATTATCCCAAATTCAGCACAAATAATAAATTACTGGCAATGGTAATGGCTGGTATTGGAAATAACAACCAGACATAAACACCAAAAATGACAGCACTTTTAGCTTTCAGTTTTCATAACCAACCACAGACTCATGCGGATACATAAAGATGTACTGTATATGCAAACTCATTTTTAAAAGGATTGCCAATAATTTACAACATGGGTACTAGTTTCTCCATACATGTATGGATATATATCATAGCTTGGTATAATACATGATTCAAGTCCATCAGAAAAAAATAATAACCGGCTTTGCAATATACTGTATCTGATATCTCCTTCAGTTTTGTGTCTATATGGTGGCACATATAGTTCATATAGTTCATATAGTCCACAATGGTGCAGTCCAACCAGAAGAATAGGAACAAGCTCGCCAACATTGTAGATAAATTAGTGTTGTGCCAGAAACAATTGTATCCATTTTATTTTGTATAGAATTATTTTTTCAAAAAACTTGTGTGTTATACAACTGTTTAAATATCTACTCACATGCTGTATATATAGTAATAGTCATTCCACTTACATTATCAAAATAAATATTGACTTTGCCATCCATAGTTTCTTCTATTTTCTTAATGGGATATCTCAGTGATACACCTTCTGAAGCTAATTTGAAGCCACTAAGCAAATCCACTTGCATAACAGCCATCCCAGTTTGAGCTGAGGTCTCTGTTTCAAGGTAGCTATTATAGTGGATTAAAAATAAACAAATGAGGTTATTCAGGTTTGTGGGAAGAAATGAGCATCATATTGTACTACTAAGTTAAAATATAAGCAACATGTATTAAGCTGATCCAATAAAACACTACGGTACAGGCTAACCTCACAATTTTTCATACACCACCCCTGCTGCTCTTCCTACTATCCTGTGCAATATACACAATGATGATACATCAAATAAACAAAAAATGGATGAGCACTAGGTGTCATTAATTATGCATCACACAAATATCAAAATAAAACAACTACAACAATAAAATATCTGTATAGTGCCACCATATTTTAAGTGCAATGTTATAAAAGTTCATCAGTGTCCAAAATGAAATCATCAGTATGCTTCAATATCCTATAAAGCATGCTCCACACCCTTCATGCAAGTATAAAGTACTTAGAGAACCCGTGCTCCTCTGTGTCTCCACACCACGGCCCCCTCTCGGGCTATAACTCACCATATCCTTAGACCCAGGTTTTAAAGTGGGTCTAACAGCACTTTTTAAATTTTTTTTTTTTCAATGTCTCTCCAATAGACCCTTGAACCCAGGTTTTAAGTGTGCCTAACAGCGCTTTTCTAATTTCCAATCTAGGATAGCGATGTGGCCGGCTCTCTTTAGGTCCCATTCAATGTCTCTCCAACTCAGAGCCTTCATGCAGGTATAGAGTGCTTAGTAAACCCATGCTCCTCCATGTCTCCACACCACAGCCCCCTCTTAGGCTATAACTCACAGATCTTTAGACCCAGGTTTTAAGTGGGTCTAACAGCGCTTTTTAATTTCCAGTCTAGAATAGCAACGTGGCCGGCTCCCTTTAGGTCCCCTTCAATGTCTCTCCAACTTAGAGATTTCTCTCATTGCTGGAAGAAGCAGGCCAAAGCTGGAAATGTTCACTGTACAATTTTAAAGTGGACCTTTCAGAAACTCTGTAAGTCGAGTTTCATTAGTCACAGTAGTCACAACTCCCAGCACACTAACCCACAGGACATTGAAGGGCACTTTTGGCAAAGTGGCAAAACACCCACCCCTAGGTATATGATCTAAATTATTAATGTGTGGGTGAGCCCCTGCTATCTATGCTATCCCCTCAGGTAAGTCAATGTAAATGAATAAAAATACAGACACTATATAAATATTACTGTACCCATCTATACTGTAAATTAATCCATAGTGACAATGGCAAAAACATAAACCAAAATATTTTTTGTACAAAAAAATCAATCATAACAAAAATCAACAATTATAGTGCATAAAGTGATTTTTGTGCAAAACAAAGTCTCTTTTCTGTACAATCAAGTGCTGTCATGCTCCATTCCCATGAGAACTGTGAATCCACCACGTGGGAGACTGTAAACATTCTGCGCTCACCAGATATAATTGACTCCCCTACCATATAGTAAGGAAAGTCTGCTGTGCTTGTAGGTCTGGTTATGGGAGACCTATCCCACTGCGGTGTCCTCTGGTGGCTCCCAATGGTACAGATTACCTCCAATAATGGCTCCAGAGCTCCAAAACTGGATCATACAGGCGTGCGATGAATGGAGAGAGAGAACCTCATAGTGTAAAATCCTTTGGTGATTTTATTCAATATAAGGCAATTTACAAGATAAAAACTACTGGAAATTGGTCATTTAAAACGTAGGTAAAAAAGGACAAAACGTCACTATTAAAATTGGCTTTTATAGATTGAGAGTAATGGTCGCTGCCAGTTACCTGGCATGTGTTCCACTCTCTAGGCCGGGAGTGACCCATGGGAGAGTCAGCTTGGTGCGTTTCGTCATCTAAGTGTGACGTTATCAAAAGCCTATGTCACTATGGATTAATATATAGATTGGTACAGTAATATTTCTATAGTATATATCATAATAGAAGTGGTACCATATACTAGTTTAAGGTGGAGCAAGCTTTAAAAAACTTTTAAAAACTTGCCAAATTGCACATTAAAAAAAAAAAAAAATCTATGCGTTACTAAAAGCTCCAGTTCTGACTGCTGTCAGGTCACCTGAGTTCAGGTGACAGATGCACCCCATTGGGGTCTGGAGTGCACCGCAAGGTAGTGGACCCTACAGCTAACTGCTGCGGATGGAGCTCTAGGTGATACAGGAGAGCAGCTACTCTGTAGTACCAATACGGATGACACTGGGAGCTAGAGCATGAGATTTCCCAGGGTGCAGAATCTAAGAGCCAGTGGGTTTTCACCAGAGGCCCCTAGTGGTGGGGAAAGATTTAGCCCTCAGTCTGGCTCCAGGTCGCGACCCCTAGGGCCTCCCAACTCACGCTCACGATAGACTACAGGGAGGTAGAGGACTACAGGGAGGTAGAGAGGAAGCAGCAGACTGTGACAACAAAGAATAGTCAGGAGATAGCCAAAGATCGGGGCAACAAGCAGGTAAGGGTAGTCAGGCAATAGCCAAAGGTCAGGGCAACAAGCAGGTAAGGATAGTCAAGAACAAGCCAAGATCAGTAACTGGAATCAGACGTAGAACACACAGCAAGTAGCACACAGAAGCCAGACACACAATATTGATCAGCAGGGCTGGCTTGCAGTGCACAGGTTAATATACAGTTCCCTGATAGGGGAACTGAACACATGGAGAGATAAGCTGACAGACAAACATTACTGCATATCCATGACAGTACCCCTCCCTCTTACGAGGACTCCCCCTCCCCTGCCTGGGCCCAGGATTAGAGGGAAACTTCAGATGAATCCTCTTCAACAGACGAGGTGCAAAGATCTCAGATGCAGTGATCCAAGACCTCTCCTCAGGACCAAACCCTATCCAATGCACGAGGTACTGAAGAATGCCTCTACAGAGCCGGGAATCCAGAATTTGACTAACCTCATACTCCTGATTATCCTCAGAGACCGGGGCCATGGTAGGGAGGGGACGAGAGAACTTATTGAGGACTAAAGGCTTCAGAAGGGCAACATGGAAGGAGTTAGAGATTTTGAGGCTTTTATTAATCTGGAGTTGGAAGCAAACCGGATTCAGTTTAGAGGGTATAGTGTACGGACCAAAGAATCTTGGGGCAAACTTCAGAGAAGGAAATCGGAGCTTGATGTTCCTGGTGGAGAGCCAGACTTTGTCCCCTGGCTTTAGAGAAGGCGGTTTATGCCTGTTGCGGTCGTCAAAGCCTTTGAATTTGTCAGCAACTGCCCGGAGGGAATCATGAACGTCACCCCAAATAGAATTGAAAGACTTCTGAGCCATAGCCAAAGCTGGAATATCTGGAGAACAGGTCATGGGAAGAGGGAGTTGAGGGTGTTTTCCTATAAACTGTGAAAAAGGGTGTCTTCTGCGAACTGGTATTTACGTGATTGTTGTGAGAGAATTCTACGGGAGTAGAGAGGACCAATCGTCATGATGAGCAGAGACTAAGGTGCGAAGAAAGACCTCTAACTCCCGATTAACCCTCTCAGTCTGTCCATTGGATTGAGGGTGGAAAGAAGAGGAACAATCCAAGACAATATTGAGGGATTTGCAAAGGCTTTCCAAAAACGAGACGTAAATTTAACACCCCTGTCGGAGACAATATGAGAAGGAACCCCGTGAGGCAGAACATTTCTTGAACAAAAATGGGAACCAAGGCAGAAGCAGAAGGAAGACCAGGAAGAGGAACAAAATGAGCCATCTTGGAGAACCGATCGATTACCACCCAAATTACCATATTATTCTCTCACAGTGGGAGATCGTGATAAAATCCATGGCAATGTGAGACCAGGGCTCCTTAGGAATGGGCAAGGGCATGAGAAGACCAGCAGGGGCTTGTGTGGAGGATTTAGACTGAGCACAGACATGACAAGCCTTAACATAGTCTTTGATATCCAAGTGGAGATTAGGCCACCAATAGTGACGACTGATGAGCAGGTAGGATCGGAGGAACCCAGTATGACCTGCCACATTGGAATCATGTCCCCAAAGGACATGAGCTAAGGATCTTAGCTCTTATCTCAGTGGGGATGAAGGTCCTGCCAGGAGGAATTTTTGACTCCAGGGTGGTAGAATGGTCAACAATGCATGAGGTCGGAACAATCGGCTCAGGTTCAGGGGTGGGCTCCTCATCCAAAGTGTTAAATGACCTGGAGAGTGCATCAGCCCGATCGTTGCAGGGATCAGGTTTGTACGTGATCGTGAAATTAAAAAGGGAAAAGAAAAGACTCCACCTGGCCTGTCTGGGATTTAGCATTCTGTAGGTACTGTAGATTATTGTGATCAGTAAAAATCATTATGAAGTGAGGGGAACCCTCCAAGAGATGATGCCACTCCTCTAATGCTAATTTAATTGCGAGAAGTACCCGATCACCGATAGCATAATTTCTCTCTGCCTGAGAATTTTTTTTGGAGAAGAACGCACATGGTTGACATCTCTTCTTGAGGGATTGAAGAAGCACAGCTCTCATACCCATTGAAGAAGCATCCACTTCAATAAAAAATGGGTCCCCAGGATTAGGTTTTGTCAAGTGAGGTCCAGAAACAAAGGCCTGTCTCAGGTCGTGAAATCCAGAGACAGCTTCAGGAGGCCAGTCCTTGGCATTTGCACCCTTCTTGGTCAAAACGATAATAGGCGCAGCGATGGAAGAGTAATTCCTTATGAAATGCCTATAATAATGTGTGAACCCAAGAAAGGACTACGTGGCCTTGAGCCTAGCAGGAAGAGGCCAGTTGGCAATGGCCAAGACCTTTCCAGGATCCACACGAAGACCCAAACTTGAGACAGAGCATCCCAGAAACAGGACCTCAGAACATTCAAAGGAACATTTCTCCAGCTTGACGAACAGATTATTCTCTCTAAGGCGCTGAAGTACAGTGCAGACATGGTTTCTGTGGACAAGCAGATTTTCCGAAAAGATGAGAATGTGATCCAGATAGATGACACCAAACTGGTACAGCAGATCCCTGAAGATTTCATTGACAAAGTTTTGGAACACAGCTGGGGCATTACACAAACCAAAAGGCATAACCAGATATTCGTAATGTCCGTCTCTAGTGTTAAACACGGTTTTCCATTAGTCACCTTTCCATATCCAAATCCGATTGTATGCACCTCTGAGATCCAACTTGGTGAAAATGGAGGCACCCTTCAACCCGTCGAATGGCTCAGATATTAAGGGTAAGGGGTATTGATTTTTGATAGTCACCACATTTAAACCTTGATAGTCGATGCAAGGTCTCAAGGTAGCATCCTTTTTGGCAACGAAAAATAACCCTGCACCTGCAGGCAATGAGGATTTACGGATGAAACCTCTCTCTAGTTTCTCGGCGACATACTCTGACATGGCCTGGGTCTCTGGGATGGACAGAGGGTAGATATGACCCCTGGGCAAAGTTGCTCCAGGGACAAGGTCAATAGCACAGTCAAAAGACCTGTGGGGAGGAAGCACCTCAAATTATTTCTTACAGAACACATCCTGGTAATCGTTGTATGCAGCGGGAAAATCAGAAGATACAGATGTGGTAGCAACCGGAAGTCTCTCCTTGGGAGCCACCTTGAGAAGGCAGGATGAGAAACATGAGGAACCCCAAATCAGCATCTGCCCAGAGACCCAGTCCACATGTGGAGAGTGGAGCTGTAGCCAAGGAAGGCCCAATGCAATGGGGGTAGAGGCCAGGGGTAGAATGAGGAAGGATATCCACTCCTGGTAGAGAATCCCTACAGACATCTTAATAGGTAGAGTCTGGAAGCAGATAGGGCCCCTGGGAGAACAGTGTCATCAATTGCTGAGACTACCAGTGGAGTAGTGAGGGGCAAAAGGGTAAGCTTCATGGAAGAAGCAGTCCTCCAATTCATAAAATTGCCAGCAGCCCCAGAATCCAAATATGCAAAGATTGATTGAGGAGAAGCACCTACATGAAGCAACACCGAAAGAAGAAAACGAGACGAGAAGGTGATGTTTCTGGGTCCAATACTCCACCTTCCAGATGTATTAGACCCAAGCGTTTCCGAAGTGAGCAGGAGTCACGAAAATGAGCCTTGCCCCCACAATAGAGACACAAGCCCAGAGTTCTGCACCTAGCATGTTCTTCAGGGATTAGCCTGGTACGGCCCAGCTGCATAGGTCCCTCAGCAGGCAGAAGATGCTCCAGGGAACAAAGGGAGGGGAGCTCAGACTGGCTAGGGCCCAGGGAGTGCTGGCGTCTTTTTTCTAGGGACCTCTCCTGAAAACGAATGTCGATCTGGTTACATAATGAAATTACATCCTCCAGACCGGCGGGGATGGCTCTTCCCACTAATTCGTCTTTCACTCAGTCAGAGAGGCCATGTAAAAATGTTGCAACCAGGGTCTCAATGTTCCAGCTCAACTCAGCTGTGAGGATACGAAACTGAAGAGCATATTATCCCACTGAAGAAGATTCTTGGCGAAGACGGAAAAGGGCACCGACCGCTGAAGAAACCCATAGGCTACCTTTGCCCGATCAGACAGGAGGTTTTGAGGCTGGAGCTCAAAATGAATGGTGCATTGGCTGAGAAATGGGACGGAGCTGGCAGTTGTAGTGAATGTGTGGTGAAGACGGAGAAGGGCACTGACCACTGAAGAAACCCAAGCCGGCTCCTCGAAGATGTTTTGAAAGAGCTTTAAGAAGTCAGACAGGCTGGAAACCACAGGATCATTCTTCTCCAAAAGAGGGGCAGCCCAGGCTAAAGCTTTACCGGAGAGGAGGGAAATAATATAGGCTACCTTTGCCCAATCAGACAGGAAGTTTTGAGGCTGGAGCTCAAAATGAATGGTGCATTGGCTGAGGAACCCCGTGCAGGCCTTGGAGTCCCCAAAGAAATGGGACAGAGCTGGCAGTTGTAGTGAATGTGTGGCTGCAACTGTGACCAGAATAGGTGCATCCACTGATTGTACTTGGGGTTGCTGACTCAGGGTTCCCAAGGAGTCCTGAAGCTGCTCGAAGTGGGAAGCCAGATCCAGGAGGAATTGCATCACCTGAGTCTGATTCGATTCCTGGGTCTCAAGTCTGCAGACTATGCCCTGCAATGGATCATCTGAGGATACTGGCATGTCAGCTGGGTTCATGGGTGATCAAACTGTCAGGTCACCTAAATCCAGGTGACAGATGCACCCCGTTGGGGTCTGGGGTGCACCGCAAGGTAGTGGACCCTATGGCTGATCGCTGCGGATGGAGTTGTAGGTGACACAAGAGAGCAGGTACTCTGTAGTACCAACATGGATGACACTGGGAGCAAGAACATGAGATTTCCCAGGGCGTGGAATCTAAGAGCCAGCGAGTGTTCACCAGAGGCCCCTAGTGCTGGGGATGGATTTAGCTGCAATCTGGCTCCCGATCGCGACCCCTGGGGCCTCTCAGCTCACACTCACGGTAGACTACAGGGAGGTAGAGAGGAAGCAGCAGACTGAGACAACAAAGAATAGTCAGGAGATAGCCAAAGGTCGGGGCAACAAGCAGGTAAGGGTAGTCAGGAGATAGCCAAAGGTCAGGGCAGCAAGCAGATAAGGATAGTCAAGAACAAGCCAAGATCGGTAACTGGAATCAGACATAGAACACACAGCAAATAGCACACGGAAGTCAGACACACAATATTGATCAGCAGGGCTGGCTTGCAGTGCACATGTTAATATAGAGTTCCCTGATAGGGGCTGGGGTGGAGCCATGCTTTGAGGAGAGATTACTTAAGCAGCCAGGTGAGAGTGGTTGGCCTCTTAAGCTGAACACATGGAGAGGTAAGCTGACAGACAAACATTACTGCATATTCATGACTAGGGATGAGCCGAACACCCCCTTGTTCGGTTCACACCAGAACTTGCGAACAGGCAAAAAATTTGTTCGAACACGTGAACACCGTTAAAGTCTATGGGACACGAACATGAATAATCCAAAGTGCTAATTTTAAAGGCTTATATGCAAGTTATTGTCATAAAAAGTGTTTGGGGACCTGGGTACTGCCCCAGGGGACAAGGATCAATGCAAAAAAAAGTTTAAAAAAAAAAACATTTTTTCGGGAGCAGTGATTTTAATAATGCTTAAAGTGAAACAATAAAAGTGTAATATTCCTTTAAATTTCTTACCTAGGAGGTGTCTATAGTATGCCTGTAAAGGGGCGCATGTTTCCCGTGTTTAGAACAGTCTGACAGCAAAATGATATTTCAAAGGAAAAAAAGTCATTTAAAACTACTTGCGGCTATTAATGAATTGCCGGTCTGACAATACACATAAAAGTTAATTGATAAAAACGGCATGGGAATTCCACACAGGGGAACCCCGAACTAGAATAAAAAAAAAAAATGACGTGGGGGGTCCCCCTAAATTTCATAACAGGCCCTTCAGGTCTGGTATGGATATTAAGGGAAACCCCAGCCAAAATTTTTTAAAAAATGGCGTGGGGTCCCCCTCAAAATCTATACCAGACCCTTCAGGTCTGGTATGGATTTTAATGGGAACCCCGTGCCAAAATTTTTTAAAAAATGGTGTGGGTCCTCCAAAAATCCATACCAGACCCTTATCTGAGCACGCAACCTGGCAGGCCGCGGGAAAAGAGGGGGGACGAGAGAGCGCCCCCCCTCCTGAACCGTACCAGGCCACATGCCCTCAACATTGGGAGGGTGCTTTGGGGTAGCCCCCCAAAACATCTTGTCCCCTTGCCCGGTGGTTGTGGGTGTCTGCGGGCGGGGGGCTTATCGGAATCTGGAATCCCCCTTTAACAAGGGGACCCCCAGATCCCGGCCCTCCCCCCTGTGTGAAATGGCAAGGGGATACCATTTCATTAAAAAACTGTCAAAAATGTTAAAAATGACAATTCCTTTATTTAAATGCTTCTTCTTTCTTTCTATCTTCTGACTTCTATCTTCCTTCGGTTTCTTCCTCCATCTTCTTCTTCTGGTTCTTCTGGTTCTTCTGGTTCTTCCTCCGGTGTTCTCGTCCGGCACCTTGGCCGGGGTTCCCCTTAATATCCATACCAGACCTGAAGGGCCTGGTATGGAATTTAGGGGGACCCCCACGTCATTTTTTTTTTTAATTTTGGTTCGGGGTTCCCCTGTGGGGAATTCCCATGCCGTTTTTATCAATGAACTTTTATGTGTATTGTCGGACCAGCAATTCATTATAGCCAAGAGTAGTTTTAAATGACTTTTTTTCCTTTGAAATGTCATTTTGCTGTCAGACTGTTCTAAACACGGGAAACATGCGCCCCTTTACAGGCATACTATAGACACCCCCCAGGTATGAAATTTAAAGGAATATTACACTTTTATTGTTTCACTTAAGCATTATTAAAATCACTGCTCCCGAAAAAACAGCCGTTTTTAAAACTTTTTTTTGCATTGATTTATGTCCCCTGGGGTGGGACCCAGGTCCCCAAACACTTTTTATGACAACACCATGCATATAAGCCTTTAAAAGTAGCTCTTTTGATTTCTCCCATAGACTTTTATAGGGCGTTCTTTCGAATTTGCCGCAAACACCCCAAATTATTCGCTGTTCGTCGAACTGGCAGACAGCCGATGTTCGAGTCGAACATGAGTTCGACTCGAACTCGAAGCTCATTCCTATTCATGAAAAGTGCCTATTATTTTCATGTCTTTTTAACTTTTTTTTTAATGTTTTTAATATTTTATTTAACTTTTTAACATGGTCTTTTTAACTTTGGTTTCAATTTTTAAACAAGGCTGCACTGTAATCTCACAATATCTCACAAGATCACAGGCAGTCCTTCCTCTTCTGCTCAGATCTCTGCCGTTCTCAGAGGAAAAACATCTCTTCTTTCTCTGAGAACAAATGTTCTCGGCGTCATAATAGGTGTCAGATGAGATGATTTTTCCCTGAAAACTGCCAGGAACTGAAGTGAGGTAAATTATCTAAGTTTAATAAACGTACATTTTAGTGTATTAGAGGTAAGCACAATGATTTAAAATATTATTTAATAAAAGAAAAGGCAAAACAATGCTGAAAAAATATTAATAGAAGAACAAATTACATCAGAAAAGAGGAAATAACATAACATCAAAACAAAAAGGGTTAAGAATGAAAATTACAAAAGAATTCCAGGTTTCCTGGTACTTTAAATAAATCATTTGGACCAGTCTGGAAAAAAAAATTGCAAGGCTTCCTCTGAGTGGCTGAATTGGAGATCGCCCACCTCTCTACCTCAACCAATCAGAGGAAGCCTTGAATTCAATAAAAAAATACAAGACCTCTCTGAAATTATGGAGATGTGATTCAACTGACTCTATCTATATTCTACAGCAGAAAAGTGTCACATACAGCTACTGGAACCCATTGCCACTTACTACAGCAAAAGCTATTACAGTATATAACAGCCTAAACAACAGCAAATCTTCTCTGAAATGCAATTAATTAATTGGCTGCAAGCTTGTGGGCAGGGCCCAGTATTGGATATCCAGAAGGGAGGAAAGACACAAGGAGATCTGAGATTGCAATGTGGTGTTTTAATGTGAAAGTTTCAACAACACAATATAGTCGTGGAAGCACCAAACTGGTAATAACACACACAGTGAGCTATGCACCCCTTACAGAGAGTAACATTCGAATGCCAACAGCACCTGGCATCGGAGGCAGTTTGCAGGCATTGAGGCAACAAGGAGTTGTAGCGGAAAGGCTTCACACTCATGAACTGGCAACCAGTTTCTATTCTGTCCCTCCTCCACTGGAGCCTCTCATGCTAGGCACACTCTCCCTGACCAGCGGGTTCCTGTCCTTGTCCTAACCACACGCAAGATGTGCACCAACTGCATTGAGCCAGTTTATAAGCACTGCCCTCACTAAAGATGGCCAGGGGGCATCCAATCAGACAGCTGCACACCAGTGGAGGCTCATCCACAGGGGCTCCTGGGGCAGCGCCCCACCAGTTTGCAGGAAAAAAATAAATAAAAATAAACTATATAAGAATTTTTTCGGTTGAGTTTTTAACTTTCTGTAAATCTGTAAATTTTGATATCTCTCTCTCTCTCTCTTTCTCTCTCTCTCTTTGCTGTTGCTAGGTAGATTAGAAAAAAGTTTAATTGTGATTTTTTTCTAATCTGCCTAGCAACAGACAGTCCAACCAAAAAATCATTACAACTGTAATTTAGAAACACTGAGTAATAGTTTCTTCACGCTTACTGGCTGCCTGCCAGTCTCCAATTGTGTTTAAATGGCGCTTATTGGGGCAGGCCGAAATACCGATCTGGCCCACCTATTGAGCTCCATTATTTGCTCCCTGCACCAGGGGCTGGAGAGCTGGCAGGTCCAGCCCCCAGGATAGGAGTCACCGAGCCTGTGTCATCATCAGCCTGGAGTAGGGGGAGCCCAGCCCCGCCAAGTGACAGTGGCACCACCCCCGACCACAGCGCCGAGCAGACAAGGACAAGGTGGTGCAGCTCCTCCCCACCACCAATGCATGGCTGGCTCCCCTGGGGATGAGCTGACTTGTCATCTGGCAGAGTGAAGCAAGAAGTGTAAGAAGTCAGAGCATGCAGCCCGGAGGAAGGACAGCTGTGCCCAACCGGTAGGACATAGAGCATCCAGAGATCTGACAGTGGTCACCGGTGACAGGAGGGGGCAAAGACTTGTAGACTCCCCATCCTGTGTGCGGGAACTTATACATGATGGGGGATGATGATGCCTGAGGGGGATGATGATGATGGGGGATTATGATGATGATGGGGGTACAGTCAGTAGATGAGATGCCAGCTAATGTATACAGTACGTACACCTTCCCGTCAGTGTGTTGTATGGTACTGCTCCCTGTCAGTCACTATGGCGTCTGACTATTATCTGACCGGTCATATTCCAACTGCTGCCCACTGACAGTGATCACATCTTGCACTAATCAGTGCAGTACCCAGTGATCGGTCCATGTCCTCTGTGACTGCACAGCCCTATCACCGTCTGGGGTGTGGAGAGTCGGAAGTGACCGGTGAAACAGAAAGGACGGGTGTGTACAGTAAACTGAATAGAAGAGGACACGGTGCTCCTTCCCGGAGATAATCCTGACCGATCACAACACCTCCAGCCAATCGAGAGGCTCTCACATCCCAATAGGAAGCAGTCAGCTGTTCATTAATGAAGGCTGGGGCTGGCTGTTGCTATGGGTAACAGCGTTATTACTATGGGCTACCATGTTATTGGCTATTGCTATGGGTTACAGCACTAATGTGCTATGGGTTACAGCATTATCACTATAGGGTACAGCACCATTGCTATGGGTTAATCAAAAAAGCAGAACTAAACTGCTGAATGAACACCCCCTGCCCTTCTTACACACTGCCATCTTTAAAACTCCAGCTCATGCACATATGTGACTCTGTTATCTAGGATCTGGCAGAGACCAGTGGCACATATGCTTGCATGTGCTGGGATTTCTCTGCATGCCCACAAATACTGCCAGCTTATAGTAGGTTGCCAGTATACTGTCTGGCAGTGTTTTTGCATACTGTATGTGCACAAATCCACTGAAGTGCTGAAGTGCTGCTTAGTAGCACAAAAAGATAAAGGTAAAAGGTAAAAAATAGAATAGATTTTTTAGCTACTCTGTAAGATGGGGGGGGGGGTTGTTGAAGTGAGTTTAGTTCCACTTTAATGTATCTAAGATAGTTATAGAATTATTCAGAGAGTACGCTCTGTTAAATATATGTGCTAGGCTGTAATCCAGTGTTAGCCACAACCGTGAAAATGAGACTATACAGAGGAAATCAAGGCATTGAACCCAAAATGCTTGCACATTCTAACACACCCCTCTTAGATATTCTTTTACATAAATGAGTGAGGAGTGAGTACAGCGCTGCTCCGATAATGTTAAGAGAGATAATTACACAATAAGCAGCTAACACGCCTCTGAGACACAGAAGTAAAAAATCAACAAATGTAAATAAAGTGTAGCGCTATGTGTAAAAAAACATAAAAATTGAATTCAAGCTATCTTACGATAGTAAGGTAAATAGAAAATATTATAGAAAATTGAATGACATGTGACCTGAAAAAGAAATAGCATACAAAGCATAATAGCAATACACCTGTGAATAGTGAAAAAACCAGACCAAAAAATTCATATATATATATATAAAAAATCCGTGAATAAAGTCCATATATGTTAATAAAAAGTGTTCTTGAAAAAAGTGATTTTAAAATCAAAAACCACCACCAACAGTCTCTGAGGATTAGCTGATGAAGACAACAACGGAGTATCACTGATGGATGAAACGATAAAGCACCAAATCCAATGTGACATCTAAGTGTGTGCCAAAGCCATCACCATAGCATCTGAGGAGGCTTACCAGAAATAGAGGACTTGAAAAAGACATATGCCTTACAAGTCACAAAAAGCTTGTATAGCCGCCAAGGCTAGCAGGAAAAACATCGGATATCCACAACTTCAATTAAGGAGGAAAGGGGGTCTGTCAGCAGCCTCAATCGTCCCGACGTGTGAACAGGCCAACCGGATGTTTATTTGGAACCATGAGAGAAAGAAGACTCACATGGCATAATATCGTTTTTAAAAGGCATACATTTATTAAAAGTAATAAAAAAGGAACACTCACATGGTATAAAGATGTAACAGCTTAAATGGTATCAGAAGCGGTGATCATAGGGGGTCCACCCAACATGTTTCGGCTCATTAGCCTTCATCTGGGGTGTGGACCCCCCTATTTCACCGCAATTTAAACAAGAAATGACCCCCACTGGGAGTGTCACAACCCAGGAAGTGACCAACTGACATCATTTCCGGTTCTCAAATGAATAAATATAAACTTTATTATTTAGTAAAATGTACAAGAATGCGGTATTCACGCCGCTGTTCTAAAATGTCAAAGTTGAAAAATAAAATATAAAAGTAAAAACGTGAAAATAGGCTTGGATTAGTGCTAATATTATGGCCGGCCGATCCGGAAATGCTCAGGATAGAAATCCAAGCCTCCTTCTCGGCACGGCCAGATTACATTGGCCGGAGCGTCGTCACGCTCTGCCCTCTTTATTCGGCCAAGTGTAGGAGGTGTGTGTAGTAGCGGAAGTCATAAAAGGAAGTCCGCCGCCACACCACGCCTCGTTTTGAAAAATAGATCACATGGGTCAGGACACCATGACACCCCGCCCCCTTATCTCGCGTTACTCACACTAGTAAAGAGTGTGGCTAACCACACCCACCTAAATCGCCGCCCCCACCGTTGGGGTCACGGCAGGTCCCCCGCCCTCGGCGGCACACAATCTTCATAGAGGGCAGCGATTGGATGGAAAAAACAGGAAATGAGTCACTGCGCCCCGGCAATAGATGCCAGTGTCAGCAAAGGTGGTGAAAAGGAAAAATGTTTATTAAACCTATGCCATAGGTTAAAAATTTTATTAATTAGAAGGAGTCCGGAAATATTACTAAAATTTAAATATGACCTAACATGAACTGAGTACTACATATTAGTGACACTACCAATGAGGGGCACCCCACGTAGCTTATGCATTCTAACACATACAGAAAAACTAACAGTAAAGACCTATATATAAGAAAACATTAGTCAGATGGAAACTAAATTCAAAAATTGGTCGAGGGGTTGATATCTTAACCAACATTGACAAGTATCCGTTAAAAATATTACTTACTAACCCCACAGGATAAAAATAAAATAAAAATAAAATAAATTAATTGTATGAACTAAGTAAAATAGATTGAAAATAGAGGGCAGAGCGTGACGACGCTCCGGCCAATGTAATCTGGCCGTGCCGAGAAGGAGGCTTGGATTTCTATCCTGAGCATTTCCGGATCGGCCGGCCATAATATTAGCACTAATCCAAGCCTATTTTCACGTTTTTACTTTTATATTTTATTTTTCAACTTTGACATTTTAGAACAGCGGCGTGAATACCGCATTCTTGTACATTTTACTAAATAATAAAGTTTATATTTATTCATTTGAGAACCGGAAATGATGTCAGTTGGTCACTTCCTGGGTTGTGACACTCCCAGTGGGGGTCATTTCTTGTTTAAATTGCGGTGAAATAGGGGGGTCCACACCCCAGATGAAGGCTAATGAGCCGAAACATGTTGGGTGGACCCCCTATGATCACCGCTTCTGATACCATTTAAGCTGTTACATCTTTATACCATGTGAGTGTTCCTTTTTTATTACTTTTAATAAATGTATGCCTTTTAAAAACGATATTATGCCATGTGAGTCTTCTTTCTCTCATGGTTCCAAATAAACATCCGGTTGGCCTGTTCACACGTCGGGACGATTGAGGCTGCTGACAGACCCCCTTTCCTCCTTAATTGAAGTTGTGGATATCCGATGTTTTTCCTGCTAGCCTTGGCGGCTATACAAGCTTTTTGTGACTTGTAAGGCATATGTCTTTTTCAAGTCCTCTATTTCTGGTAAGCCTCCTCAGATGCTATGGTGATGGCTTTGGCACACACTTAGATGTCACATTGGATTTGGTGCTTTATCGTTTCATCCATCAGTGATACTCCGTTGTTGTCTTCATCAGCTAATCCTCAGAGACTGTTGGTGGTGGTTTTTGATTTTAAAATCACTTTTTTCAAGAACACTTTTTATTAACATATATGGACTTTATTCACGGATTTTATATATATATATATATATATGAATTTTTTGGTCTGGTTTTTTCACTATTCACAGGTGTATTGCTATTATGCTTTGTATGCTATTTCTTTTTCAGGTCACATGTCATTCAATTTTCTATAATATTTTCTATTTACCTTACTATCGTAAGATAGCTTGAATTCAATTTTTATGTTTTTTTACACATAGCGCTACACTTTATTTACATTTTTTACATAAATGAGGACTTGTTCCAAAATATTGCTGAGCTACATTTAATTCATATTCTCAATAATCTATGAAGATTACCTTAGATGTCCAAAGAATAGTTAAAAGAACAGTATTTGACCTTACAGGGGAGTGTTAATTTATTATTTTAAAAAGATTTTGTAAATGTTATATTCATCTTGGGATGTAAAAAAAAATCCAAAGAAATAGCTTAAAACAGTTAATGTATTTCATTGCTATAGCTTTATATTTGTCCTGGAAATAATTTGATACTTAAATGCCAAATGGATTTATGCAGGCATTTATTCTATAGAGGCTTCCATTGTTTAACAATTTAAAGTAGGAGAGCAATACGTAAGTCTGGAAATAAGGGAAATAAAGTGGTAGACGAGGAATGTTTGGGCTAAATATTACAGCTTTCTCTAAAATGATCCCGCATTCTCTTTAATACAGAGCAGGACTCGTACCAAAGGGTCACAACCACTTTGGTAGCCATAAAAAATATGTAAGCACAGCATTACCTGTTTTCACATGACTTCATTTTTATCCATTCTAAACCTTTGACCATGCTGGTTTCATTTTAAATGCTCAATGCCAAATTGGATCTCGTCACAAAGTACAACAAAATAAACAGCTATTTTAAAGCATAGCGCCATGCTGCTTTTGTAAGACCTGAACAAATCACAGTTGGAAGTTGACATTAATGAATTCTTTACCACAGCATTCAATGAATTAGATAATCTAATATGTATTTTGTTTCTTCAGTTACATATAAGTATACATATCAAGTGTATAACTTAAAAAAATTAAGTTACATATAAGTATACATATCAAGTGTATAACTTAAAAAAATTCAAGTATGAACCCAAAATAATTTCTCAAACTCAAACCTTTCTTTTCTGGAAACAAAGAGCAAATTCTGACTTAACTTGGCTTTCAGATTAGAGGTAACTCAAACCATATGTCATACCATGAACTAAGAGAGGAATGAAAAAATATGAAGAGGGAACTAGATACAGTGATTAGTTCCGACTACTTAGTAACACACAGCAGCTTAGAACTTGCCAAAAAGCAAGGATCAAAATATGGTGTAGGGCCACTGAAAAGCTAGATAAGTCACTGGAATAGACAGCAAAACTTTAGACACTTAAATGTAATTATATGTTGTAGTGTAATGAGAGCTCCTTTAGGAAAAAATGTTTTTTTTGTTTAAAAATCTAAGGGCTATAATGTATCTATAAGAGGTTACAATACATTAGGACAAAGTATAATACTTTTATATATAGGCAGTGTTACCCTGTGATTTTTCTTTAATGACAATCAAAAATTCTGCTTTAAAAATGTGCAAAGCTATTGGTTTTCAAATATAAAATGTTGCTAGAAGATCTCATGTGAGTCCCATTTCTAAGGGTCCTCAGAAATGTTCTTTCTATCCCTCATGCCTCAATGTCATCTATAAAGTTGATATGGCATACTTATGTTGTAAAACTTTGTTTTCAACAGTTGCGGCCCGTGCATTGTGGGCGCACGGGCCCCTTTCCAGACGCCGGATGCATGGACACCTATCCCGGGGGCAGGAGGGGGTGTATTTTTTTGAAGCACCTGATTAGATCCAGAGGCCACCAGGCACACGCATCGGCTCCTCAGTGACACGGTGCGCGCGTCCCCTGTACAGCTACAGGGATTCGCACAGGGGAGCCGTTCTGCCACCGTTAAATGTGGTTAAAGGATGTAATTAAACAGCTTGGTCAGCTTAGGGACAAAAGTGGTGAATTTCTTGTAATAGGACATAGAGTACCCATCCAGGCACAAAGCTTTCAAAGGTTTAAGAGATTTAATGATTTCCGCAATCTCTAGATCAGTGCATGGGATATTCAAGCTCTTTCTCTTCTGCAACTAAGGAGGCCATTTAGCTTGTTCCATTATGGGGAACAATCAGCTTAAAAGGAAACCCCCATTAATAGTGAATTCTGGCAGACATTAATACAGAAGTGATTTCCTTCATTTTGTGCCTCCTATTGAGGGTGGTTGGAGCAACATCAGAGAACAGCTGTATTTTAATGGCATCCAGTTCTATATTCGACATGATTCTAGAGGCCCACAGAAGGACCTCTTTGACCAAAAAATCTTTCAGACACAGGACTAAGTCCCAGGGAGGCTTATACGGTGGTGGTTTAGAGCAAAGAGCCCTGTGAATTATTTTGCAGGCAAATGAAGATGCTAGGGCCTCTGGGATAAGGGAGTGAAATCACTTGGAAACTGCTGGCATAAGATCTTTTACAGACTAAAGAACCCCTCGAATGCATAAATTATTACACCTGTTTCTGTTATCGAGGTCTTCTACTTGGGCTTGCAAAAAGCTCTCTGTTAATGCTTCATGGTTTTTCCTGAGATCATTATATACTAGGCAAAGCTTTTAATGCTTAGTTTCAAATCCTGTCTGTTCTACTTCCCAGTGCAGCCAGTTAAAGTGATTGTAAAGGTTTGTTTTTCTTAAAATAACAAATATGTTATACTTACCTGCTGTGTACAAGGGTTTTGCACAGAACAGCCCCGATCCTCCTTTTCTGGGGTCCCCTGGCGGCGCTCCTGGCTCCTCCTCCTCATAGAGTGCTCACACGGAGACCCGTTTTTCATAGGGGCACTCGTGCGGGCACGCTCCCGAATCCTGCTGCTGCATCCATTGACACAGACAGCAGGACTCTGTCCCACCCCCGGCTCCCGTGTCACTTGATTTGATTGACAGCACCGGGAGCCAATGGCTTCTGCTGCTATCAATCTATCCAATGAGGACCCGAGACAGCGGCTGCAGCTGCTGGGCTCGTTCTCGTCGCTGGAACGATCAGGTTCTGGTAAGAAAAAGGGGGGCTCTGGGGGTCAGCTGCACCACAGAAGGTTTTTCACCTTAATGCATAGAATTCATCAAGCTGAACAACCTTTACAACTCCTTTAGATCCCTTTCACACTGAGGCGTTTTTCAGGCATGTAAAGCATCTGATAAATGCCACCCCTGCCACCCCAATGTGAAAGCCCGAGTGCTTTCACACTGGAGCACTGCACTGGCAGGACGATAAAAAAAGTCCTGCAAGCAGTATCTTTGGGGTGGTGGAGGAGCGGTATATACACCGCTCCTAAATCGTCCCTGCCTATTGAAATGAATCAGCACCACTGCCAAAGCGCCTGCAAAGCCCTTCGGCAGTGGCGCTACACGGATGCATTTAACCCTTTTTTCGGCCACTAGCGGGGGTTAAAAGCACCTGCTAGCGACCGAATAGCACCGCTAAAACATCGGCGCTTTACCGCTAACGCTGCCTGCGGCTCAATGTGAAAGGGGTCTTAGACCCCATACGCACTCAGATTTTTTGCAGACTTTTGTCTTCAGATTTACCAAAACCATGTAGTGCAAGGGCCTGCCTGATTGTATACTAATTGAAACTCTTAAGGTTTGACCTCATATTATATGGTTTTGTTAAATCTGAAGACAAAACTCTTCAGAAAATCTAATAGTGTGTATGGGGTCCTAAGCTCAGTTCTCTTTGATGTTTCTTTTAGGTTTAGTTTAATTTTGTCATTTATGTCTGGTATTCTTGGACTTCATAGGTAAGCCATGCCAAATGAGTTTCAAATGTCCAACAGGATTGCCTTATTGATCATGAGGGGACTCTCACTGGACAGGAAGGGCAGTTGGTGCAGCTTTGTCATGAAGTTAGGGAAACACAATCTGAGAATTTGAGCTAGCATTCTAAATTGTATCTAAACCCAAAAAGAAGACTAATCTATTGCAGCTTACCAGTTCTTAGATGTGATAGATGAATTTTATTTTTTTAAGCTTTTATTTCCCGTTTAATCTGGTAATCCTGCCAGTAGTTCACTTTTTATCTCAGGGTGACAGTGCTCACTCACCATACTATAGCTATGGAGAAGCAGCTTTGTCACCAGAAGACAGGTCTACAAACACTCCACTCTCTTCTCCATAACAGAGTGGAGGAGTTGTGTAGTCCTTAGAGATAGCTTAAAATAATGCACTAATACGAATTTATCACAGGCAAAATTCAAAGGAAGTTATGCCAACTGCTAAGATCAACAGGTATTTTTTGCCCTTAGCAAACAGACATAGCAAACCATTATTAATGGTATAGCTGAAGTTTAGAGTTTACTTACTTTACTGATACCTACATATAATGGTGTGTATCACAATAATTGCAGAATGCTATTTCTTGTAAAAATCTTCCCTTCATGCCTCCTTCATAGTTTTTAACATTGCTCTGAGCTGCTATATTCTGTAGAGTTAACAGAAGCCACAGCTAGTGTACCCCATCTTCTGCCCTCTCAGCCTACCCAGTCCTTCAACTGCTTCTTCTCCATTCACAGAAGGCAATGCATTGTGTGAGATTAGTAATACAAGTTCTCTAAATGACGGAAAGGGCAGAAAGAAGGGCAAGTTCTGCAATTATTTATACTAACTCCCAGAGTAATGAAGATTTAACATATTGCATTTTTTTTTTAGGTTTAATATTGCTTTAAGGTAGGAGCATTACTTTTTTTAAAAAGTTTTACATAACTGAAAGACTGGGTCAGGAAATGCACAAGAGCTGGTAGAAGTAGTTGTTCAGTGAGGGGGTGGTGTAATGTGCTTTTTAGTGCATTGCACTGTTTGTATTTACACTGAGAATGTACAAATATACACTTCCATTCGAGTTTTCACACAGTAGCATGCTGCAGTTTGCTGCAGTGCCATTGGTCTGTTCAATTTGAGTGCTTAGTTTCTAGCCATGTACAGCAAGATTACAGCTTTTGTAGCGTTATGCCAAATGGTGAAAAATATCTCTATGTTTGCTTAATGCTACTGACAAGGTCTAAATATGCATCCATTTAAAAAAAAATTGTCTTAGACAATGGCTGTGCAAAGAGCAATGATGGTCTAGTATGTGGCTAAATTTATTTCTCACCAGCGTTAATTCTCTCCCAGCTTACGTACTGTACTTTTTCTCTGCTCATGTGCATTTTTACAGTGGGTGCTTGGTGGCACAGCTGCACCACTTCTGTCCCCAGATGACACACAGTTGTGTCACTACTGCCACTTTACCATAAAGGAAATAGGGGAATTTAGTTAGGCATAGTATTATTCCTTTTATTCAGTTCTCACCCCAGTGCTTTCCCAATTCTACAAAATATTATTAATATTAACTTTGTTTTTTTTAGATTTTTTTTTTTAAACTTTTTACCCTCACGTACTGAATATGGTTCTTGTTCCAATTAATTTACATTTTTTTCTAATGGTTCCAAAAGCTAACCTTCTATACTTTTTCTGTAATGTTGCTAGAGATGTGGTTCTACTTCTAACACAGTTCTTTCCCAAGGGTAAAACAAATAGCTTGCCATCATCATCAGCATTATTATCATCTATGTAATCATTATTATCATTATCTCAAGGATCACTGTTTAAGTACAAGTATTTCCGCATGGCAAACATCAATGATATATAGATATGGTTCTGGGTTTGAGGAAATAATGAAACACGTGCTTACAGTCACCATAAAGTAACAGGCTGAACAGTTTTCTTGGCTCCTTTGTAAGGAAAATACATTGAAGGCAGATTAGGAGGTTGGTAACCACGTGAATGACACCAAGCAATACAAGTACAGGTGCATTTTTTTTTACCCGTATGAGCCCTCCCCCTTTCTATTACACAGACAGAAAGAGGTCAGATGCTGCATGGACCAGATTTATAGTACTCAGTTCCCACAGCAATGTTTACATAAATCGGTGCATACAATGTGCATGTAGGCAGGTGCAGTCTATTTTCTCCACTGCGGTTGGCGCTCAACCACAGTGACATTGTAGAGGGAAAGGAAGTCAAGAGGAACCTAGTTTAGCATCAGAGAGAGGTTCCTGTGGAGTAGGGAAAGTGTAGGGACACGCCAACCTTCCTGGAAGCATCCCCATTTGGGTACAGACCAGCCAGGCCACATTCTGCTCCTCAAGACATATGCTGCCAGCACACCTGAGACCTTCTGCTACTGACTAATCGCCGTTACATCCTGTGAGTGCTCCAGGTCAGGTTGCCTTCCTGTTGTGCCTGTTTGTATTGCTGGACTTCTGTTACAATATATTCATGTTACTGCACCTAGACTCCGTGTGTTTCCTTCCCATCGCGCTGCACCTACCCATATGCAGCTTTGGCTATAAGCTCTACAAAGACGAATAAAAGAGATGAGTGGTGAGACACCAGGGAAATAATTGGATGAAATCACAGCAGAGAGCAGGGAAATTAAAAAAAGGGGTCCATACTGCATCTGTGGTCTTATTTTAGGTATAAAAGACAAGGAAGGGGTAGGGGAACCTAAACACCTATTTAAGTACTACCTTTGTTCAAAGTAGAACTGAAGGTAAAACTTTTTTCCCATTTTGAATAGAGTAAGGAAGGGTTATTCAGACCTATTCAGGATCTTTTCCTTTACTTCCCGTCCCATAGCTACAATAGGAAGTGAGCAGAAATTCCTCTAAAATTAAAGAAATCCCTGGTAGTCACTAGGGTCACCAGAATTACTGTCTCCATTAAAAGATGTTCCCTCAACTTTTATTCTAGTGACAACTTTAAAATTTGAAATTTTCTTTTACTTTCAGTTCACCAGGACAAATAGTGGGGATGACACTCCCTAACTGGGACACTGACAGTAATAAGAATCTGACACGTGTTGTTAAATCCCTCTCCACTCTCTACAACTAAAAAAAAGTTTTGCCTTCAGTTACACTTTCATTGAGAAATTCTGTATTTCTAAGTTTAACAGCCTAGAAAAAATATCTATTTGGACTTTGCAGGTACCACATAGGGATCTCTCATCTAAATTCATGTAATTTGTATTTATTTTATATATAAAAATAATTTTATGACAAAACATTAAAAAATTGCAAACAGTTTCAATATTCCTAGCGGCGCGCCTAACACAATTTTCTAGGTAAGTATTTATTTGAACCCTTTCATCATAAATAAAGTATCAAAACTTAAACTTCATAATATCATAATGGATGCAGAGGCATCCATTTCTTAACGCGTTTCACTGACTTAGTCCACTTATTACTCTGGAATTTCTCTGGAAATTATACAATAAAGCACTATTTTTTTTAATGCATTACTTTAATATAATTTCTGAAAAATATAAATATTACATACGAGTATTGATAAATACATCAATGATTTATTGTGGTGTCTTGCGTGTGTGCGCTATAGCCAGACCACCTTTACAACTACTTCCAGGGGCAAAACAGCTAGGGAAATCATGGATTATCTGTACCTTTTTAAAAATCTTTATCTGTTATACAATCAAATAAAGGCTAAGCAAAAAATAATTTCAGTTCTCCTGGCTTATAACAATTGTCACTCACAGCATTATAGGCCATCACTCATCTTAACTACTACTGATCTGGATAACCAAGACAACACTATGGCACCAGGAACTAATGCAGAAGCACTTAATCTCCTATTGTTTTACATGTACTGTAGTTGTCACCACTAAATGACAAAAATAAAATAAGATAAGGAGGTATATCACTGAGTGTTATAATGCATTCTTTCCATAGCATAGAAAACATACCCCTATTTAGGCATGTCACAAAGGGGTCTAAGGCAGTGGCGGCGGATGCCCAATATTTTTTGGGGAGGGGGGCGGCAAGCAAACCTCCCGCCCTCACTCGCTGCCAAAACCCCCCCCGACGGCACCAATCAGAGGCCTTACTGTAGGAAGGCTTCTTGCTCTGGGTGCTCCAGGAGAAGAGCCAGGGCTTCTCCTTCCGGCTGAACAGATGGGTGGCAATCTTGGAACATTCCCAGATGGATGGGCTGTGGACATAGGGGACGACGGACCAGAGGCTGTCCAAAGCATTGTTTGTCGTGCATCCTCCTCCTCTCTCGGGAGTTGATACTCAGCCTCAGGGACCTCTGCTCCTTGGGCTTCTTCCTGCTGAGCTTGCCCCCGTTGTTCTTGCTCTGCTCATAGCTGTCCTCATCTCCCTGGTCTGCTCTAAGACTCTCGGCCAGTCGGGTCTCAGGACCTGCTTCCTGATTGGCCAGAAGAGGAAACAGGAAGACAATAGTGAATATTAATTCACTATTGTCACACAACTGGGTGGACTCAGGGCACAGTTCTCTGCGCCTCAAGCCCACCCTTTTTTTAAGCCAATTAGGCTCTAATCATGCACTTAAAAAACCCCCATTGAAATCAATGTGTCCGGCATGTAGATTAGGGGTTGGGGGCATGGATTGGGGGGGCGACGCACCTGCACCATGTGTGGACGGGTTGCCACTGGTAAGGTAGCCTCCACAGTGTTTTTTCAGTGTTTTTTCAGTGTTTTAACCATAAACTGCTGGTGGATAGAATGCATACAGGCAACGGATAAAAAAGTCCACTAGATGGCAGCCAACCATCCCACCACCCTCAAAAAGCCTTATTATTATTTCTTTAATATTTGCCCATTATTTCTAAGCAGGATTGAAAGCAGACTTCCTGGGGGACAATCAGACCAATCATCTGCAACGCCGAATCAACAAATATACAGTATATTCATCAAATATCATACATCATTGATGTATGTATTGATACTCCTTGTTTTACATATATTTTGCAAACTCTCTGGGTTGATGTAATGTATTCTAAAACTTTTTCTTTATTGTATGATTTACAGAGCAATTTCACCATTCTATCCTGAGAAAGTGGACTGTAAAACATTGAGAAATGGATGCCTCTGTATCATGTTATGATGTTACAAAGTTTAAAGTATATTTGATAATGATATTTATCTATGAGGAAAGGGTTCAAATAAATACTTACCTAGAAAATTGTGTCAAGCATGTCATTAGAAACTGGGTCCCGTTGTGTAAAATTATGGTTATCTTGTACTTATTTGCAGTTTTTGAATGTTTTGTCTTAAAAGATTTTTTGAAATTGAATAAAAATTACATGCTTTTAGATTGGACTTCCTATGTTTGGTACCTGTAAACTCCAAATAGATATTTTGTTTCTAGGCTATTATGTGAATACGGATGTGATACTGATTTTGGACCTCACAATGTTTATGCATTTTCTTAAAGTTTAACAAGCACAAAAATGTATATGACTTGATGTTTTGTATCTTCCACTTACAAATAAGAAAAGTTCTGGTTATTACCCCCCTACCTATCTGTGGAACCTTATATTACAGCTTCAAATCTTTGTCTAATCTTAAAAATGCTCATATTGCCAAAATTAATATACATATTCCAAATGATCCCAATAAGAGTCCCACAGAAATTTTTTGTGAAATTAAGAACTTTAGTGCTAAAATATGTATGGAGGCACAAACATCCTAGAATTTCATATGCAACACTTGTAAAAGGGAAAAAATTAGGGGGATTAGCAGCACCGGATTTTAAGAAATATTACCAGGCAATAACTATTTCACGGATAGCAGGTTGGATACACAACAAAGATGGTAATGGGTGGGTGGTTATTGAAAACGCTCAAAGCAAAGGAGACTTAGGGAAAAGGGTATGGGTTCCACGACAATACTGCAAATTATCAAAAAGCAAAAATCCACTAACAAAAAACACTTTCAGGATATGGGACGGATTGGGTAGATTATACCACTGGCATTATAACTCACCTTTAATTTCTTTATTAGACATTAAGTGATCATTTATACTAATAAAAAGAGAATATACAAAAAAAATACAAAACTTTGGCTAAATGACTTATTTTTTTGGATTTATAACTAAACCAGTTTCTGCATTTTGTGCTCATTTTACCTGGCATTGGATTTAGACAAGGATGTTCCAAGACTTCCCCAACACCATTTTATAATATGTTGTACAGCCAAGAAATTTATAACAGAATAATTCTTCTGGACATAAATGGATCAAACATGTGTACTGCATGCAAGAGACAACAAGCTGGAACAAACATCATCAAATTAATTCACCAGGGCAAGCATAATGAAAAATTTGCATTGCACATTTGGTTATCTTGTTTACTAAGAATGTTATTGTATAGTGATCAAGCCTTTTCAATTACCGCAGAGAAACCTGGGAACATTTTTAAAAACTGACCTAATCACTGAATAATAAAATATCTTCTTGAACTATATAGAAACTTTTCTTGAGGGTGGGTTCATTGGTTTAGGTTTGGACAGAAGTTTTACGGTATTCTTTTCGCTCATGCTTCTAAGTTATCCCATTAGCAGCAACCCTTTGCTATTCTTAATCATTGAACAACGGTAGAAAAGAGTAACTGCAACATTTTGGAAATAGCTACATACCTTGTGCATACATTCAGTGTTACAGTATTAATGTTTTCCTTGTCATCGTGTACTATGATTCCTAAACTAAACGGATCTTTAATATCTGCCGATCTACGAGTCCTGGAGGAAACGGGGTGTACGTTATATATGACATGAAGCTAAAATGAAGGAAGATATAATTATCAGTATAAAGCACTTTGTTATGATATCTATACTTTAATCTACAATCTATACTTTAAGCAACAGCAGAAATATAATATAGAATAACTAAATAAAGCCAAAAATCAAACTGGTCTGTTCTTAGCAATGTTCATTTGTCTTTCCTTTTTAATTTGCGCTGATGAGTTATTACTTATCTCAACTTTTAATCTATAATCTTAGCATAGGTGTCTTAATAAATACTAGTGGTTGAATTGATTTTGAGCACCCTTCTATTCCATGGACTTCAGCTTCTACAAGTAGAACTCTTTGGGGATAAGTTGTTTGAGAAAGTAAAATGCAGTTGTTAGATAATGACAAGATATGCCTCCCTTAAGAGATGAGTTTTCAGAGATCGCCTAATGGCAGACAGAGTAGGAGGCAGCCATATAGGTTGGAAACTGTATTTACAGTTGAAATAACCCTTGGAAGCAATATGGCATTGAGTGACTAGGTGGTTTAGCCTGCAAGCTCTGCTGGCTTTGTTCTTGGACAATACCTCTCATATAATAAAACCTCTTGGGTCCCAGGTTGGGTAATAAGGGGGTAGTAGGGTTCTGCTATGCATTTAATTATTCAATTTGTCTGCTCTTTCTAGCACTGATTTCACCTTTTCTATTAGCAGCACTAACCCTGATCACTTTGTTGGCTACCTGGATCTAGCAAATTGTTGTTTCTATTGCTTTCACTGCCTATTAACATTTTTACTCTATTGCTTTGCTGGATTATATTGACCTTTTTGTGTGTTAACCTTTTCTTTTTTTTTTTGCAAGTTATATTGTTCTGCTGTATTATCTATTTTATTTGTTGCTGCTCCAAGAATGACAGGTGCTCTGTTCTTTTATGGCATCTGTCTATGTTTTTACAACTCATCTGCATACTGATAGAGCATCCTATCTAATTAGATCTGTTTGACAGTTTTTACTGCGGGCTCCAAGAGGCGGATTTCCATGGTGGCCATGATACCGATGGCTCCATGTGGGCCCAGCATTTTCTTATATTTTGTTTTTGTTTTCCTTTGATGCATTAGCTGACTAATTCAAATCTAATTGTTGGATTATGTTAGCTTTTTTTTTATTGAGCTTCTATGACTCTTTTGTTGTTTAGACAAATATTTGGAACTTTTTATGGTTGCCATTGGTTACCCCCTGAGCTAGCTACTTTAACATCACTTGGGATGGTGCTACGACAGGTGGGTGGATGGGGTGAAGTTTGTATATATGTTTGCTCAATTCATGTAGATGTTACCTTGATAAACATGGACTGAGACCCATCAAAAAATCAGACACAATTAAAATCTGTGTTTTTAAATATCTGCTGCTGCTGCAAGACTTGTGAGTGCCTCAACCTCAACCTGTTTATCTAGGATTGTGCATGTGGCATTCTATAGTAATCATATTTTATCCATCATCAAAGCAAATGATATCTGGTTGGCTGCTACTGGTTCCTAACCTTCTATATGTTGCTTTTTTATTTTCATAAATAAGCTCGGATGTATTCTATTCATATATAATTACAAACATTCAACTTAGAAATGAATGATAATTGTTTGCATGAAGTTCAGTTCTCACCAAACCTATATATAATACTGTATTATTCAAATATATACATTTTTTAAAAATATTGAGACTGCAAGAAATAAGTTGCTATCTTAGTTTATCTAAAGAATAGTGCTTAGTAATATTTATGAGAAAAAAATACCTGCAACAAGGCAAAGCCAATACCCTTTGCATTAATGGTAAGTTTGATATTTTCTCCAGCAGTTATCTGAAAAGAAATATTTGGTGTGAAAACATAATAACAGTTCATATCAGCCATGGCAGTTACTATGTTATTATGTACTTTAAAGCTCACTCTGTATGACTTCCTGTATCACCAATAAAAAACGATTGTTGTTGTGAGTTCACTTAGGAACAGCATAACCTCCAAGCTGAAAGCATCACATATTCATAACAATGAACCCTACATCTGTAATATCCTTCTTTTACACACAGTGCCTCATACCTTTCTGGTACATGAAGCAGCTGTTTTGGATTTAGTAACGATGCCTCCCCATACCACATATTACTACTCTAGCCATACTTCTCTTTAACATGTAGTGTCTGATACCTCTATTACATGCATTGTCTGTTACCGCTATATCATACATGTAGTATCTCACAGTTCTTGTTACACATAGGGGTTGATTTATTAGAGTCAAAAAGACTGCACTTTGCAAGCGCAGTTGCACTCTGCAAATGCAGTTGCTCCAGAGCTTAGTAAATGAGATTGAATGAGATAAGCTTCACTTTCCAAAGGTTACCCAATCGCATGCAAGGAAAATAAAAAACAGTATTTTTGCTTGCACATGATTGGGTGATGGAAATCAGCAGAGCCCCCCATTTACTAAGCTTTGGAGCACCTGCACTTGCAAAGTGCACAGTCTATTTGCGTTTAGCAAATCAACCCCAAAGTTTCACATACCCCTTTATTACATGCAGTGCGTCTATTTTCAATATCACCTTCAGTGCCTTGTCGCTCTCTATTATATACACTGCCCTATAATGTTATATTACATTCAATACCTCATACCTTTATATCACATGCAGTACCTTATATGGCATGTTCCCTTTGGCATACATGTAAGCATCCTATTCCTGCACACTGATAAGTTGTGGAGTGACTCCTTGGTGTTCGTGGTTGGTGTGTGGGTAAGCAGTGTGGGACTGGTAACCACTTGGATTCTTAGGACATAAGCCATACATCCTGGCTTTGAAAGAGTTAAAACAAGCTCACAGCAGCAGCAGAAGATGTGAGCTTATTTGTATATTTTTTCAGGAGCCTCAGAGCTATTAAGTAAAGGTGATCTGAGCAGCTGCACAGCTGTCCAATAACTCTTAGAGCCCTTGCACACTGGGGCGGTTTGCAGGCGCTATTGCGCTAATAATAGCGCCTGCAAACCGCCCCGAAAGTGCCGCTGCTTTCATTCCAGTGTGCAAGCCCCGAGGGCTTGCACACTGGAGCGATGTGCTGGCAGGACGGTAAAAAAAGTCCTGCCAGCAGCATCTTCGGAGCGGTGAAGGAGCGGTGTGTATACCGCTCCTTCACCGCTCCTGCCCATTGAAATCAATGGGACGGCGCGGCTATACCGCCGGCAAAGCGCCTCTGCAGTACCCACACCCTGCCAGACCCCCCTCTTCCATGATTCCTAGGGTCTCCTGCTGCTCCTGAGAGCACTTGGCTGTGGAGGGGGTGAGAGCGGCTGGCTCAGGCTCTCAGAGGATCACTGAGAAGCTGAGCAAAATGCCATATGGTTGGGATCTTTTCAGAGTCTGGACTGGCTCTATGACATCATCTGACAGCAGGTTTCAGCCCACTATCAGCTGAAAATGATCACAGGAGCCCAGAACGAACTGCACTCCTGTGATCCATAGGAGAAGTAATGCCAAAATATCTTTGACTATACTTCTCCTTTAACACGTGGGTGAAAAATAAAAAAGTGCTTTGGTAGGAAAAGGGTTAAATATTGATTTTATGCTTGTATATTCCATCACACACAAATGCCTGAAAAGGATGAACCTGGATATAAATGTTCCCATATGCTATACTTGACAGAAATGATTTTACATTTTGTATATGGGACTACCCAGGTGGTATGTAAAATCTATTCATACATTTTAACAGTAATATACCTTTCTAAATTATCAACAGTCTTCTCTATAAACAATAAGGCTATCTTATCAGTCAACCTAAGTATCCATGGTATTTAGTTTATGCTTTTATTTCCCAGTAACTCAAAAATCTATGGTTACATACTGTAGGCTATTAAATGCAGAGGCCCATTTGATATTTTTAAAATATGACCTATTGGCCTGCCAACGTACAGCTTGATCCACCAGCAACAATTACTAATAATGAATCAATACCAAGAATATCGAACATTACCGGTTTTGTTTGAAGCAACATGCGGTTTCCTGAATTGACTGTGAAACTTGTAGAAGCCATCTGGTCTCCCTCCACTGATATGAATAAGTCTGGTTTACTTACGGAGTACCTAGATGCAAACAGTGACATTGCTTGCAAAGCAACTATGGTATCCTGTTTGGGAATACAATGCAAGCAAAGTAAGCATTAATTATGTATTTTTCAAAATCTTCCAAACTGTGTTTGTAAATATACTTAAAAACAATCTATTGATATTTGTGCTAAATTGTTTTTTTTAAAAGTACAATAAAAACACAGTTGTTTTTAAAACGATGATTTACACTAAAATATATACTTCAATTGAATGGCTATTAATAAATATACAGTAGTAAAGTAATTTTTTAAATAAAGTTGAATAAAGATATTTTGACTGCTGTCAAGCATTTGTTGCCCATTCCAGGCAACAAAACACTGTTATAAAGTATTTAATCCAATTTACAAAATAATAAGAAAAAGGAAAGTGCACTGAGTTTAGGTGACAGTAACAAACCTGAGTGGAAGAGAATCCTCCTAGGGAGTTCCTCTGCTGGCTTAACCATCTCATTACTGCTATCCCCTCAGACACACGATTTTGAATCACATGGGACATTAGAATATAAGAGGCTATTTCTATATCTTTAGAGCTTGGCTGCCACCATCCAGAAACTGTTTGGACATCCGATTTCCAAAACCTTAAATCACCTGTAGGTAAACAATATGTTCAATATTAACATTCAATATAAGGGACATAATACAAAATGTATCATTCTGTGGACTGGCAGCCATAGTCTGAGGGGTTGTGCACACCTAAGGGACTATCAACCTTTTTAGCCCATTTAAAAAACTACAAGGGAACAACAATGTATTGTGTCTACCCCTGCTCCTGTTCCTTTAAGGGGGATTGGGCTGCCTCCAGGCCCACCTGCCCCTCATCTATCCATTTAATGCATGTGCTTCCATTGCGGAGACGCTTATAAATTCAGTAGCGTTAGGACTGCAAGCATACACAGGGTGCCGTTAAGAGGCCTTGCAGCTTATGCATGCATTTGCAAATGCGTGCTAACTAAACCCCTGTTTTTAACGCAGACTGTTGGACAGGTTAATATGGTCAGTTGGCAGACTGGTTGGTGAGTTGAGCTATGGAATGTTCTGTTTTTGTCTTTCTTGTGTCTACCCCAGATCTTTGCTGACATTGTAAGTTTACTTAGAAAGTAGGGCCGGATCATCTGCATGGAAACCTAGACAGGAATCTAGGGCCTGGGAAGTATTCATAGGACCCACCTTCTGGTCATATGGAAGGAGGAAAGAGGGACAAGTGATTTAAATGAGCATAAACCCTTGTGGAGTAAGAGAAGCCCCACTGCAGAGGTAATTACTAATTCTTTCTGTTACCCAAAAACCAGCTTTAAAATGTAAATCTGAATTATCCTTTCCCTTTTGCCAAAAAAAAAATCTCCCCATGCTCCTAGCATTTTTTCTCTTAGAATGTATACTGCACAACATGCTGATAATAGAGTAGGGTCCCTGAAATGAAGTAACTCCTGTGTGCATGTTCAAGAGTTACATTGCCAGTGGCTGAAGAACAGGGTTGCTGAACCCAGAAGAAACTGTGGGGAAATGGCAATGGTTTCAGACAGAATGGTGTCTTGAGATTAAGGCACTGTGTCAGTTAAGTGTGCTATAATGTTCTAGTGTAATTATGGTGGGAGCTAACCTGAACACAGAGGAATCTAGTTCTTCTTTACTGTAATATAGCTGGATTTATAATTACTATTACCCTCTTTGGTCAAAGTGTTTTATTTAACCCTTTCGCTGCCATGCCCTGTGCTCCAATTTGTACACTCAGGTGGCCAGACCATTTTTGCAATTTTTCCTTTGCTTTTTTATTTTTCAGAGTTCAAACCATATATTTTCTGAAAGCACATGACCAGTAGAATACAAAGAAGGTGCTACTGATTTTTAAAGTCCCGCGATATTTGCGCAAATGTTTATCAAAACAATATTTTTGCTAAAAGTCGACTAAAATAATTATTCGCAGATAAAAAGACTGCAAATTTTTACAAAATTCCCACTAAATATAAAAGCTTAACCTGTATTGAGTTAAAAAATAACAAATATTTGTAACTTTGAAATTGCACCTTTTTGCGAAATGGTGAAAATCGAACAGACGCAAAAGTGTAAATATCCAAATTCCTCTAAAAATATGAAGGTTTTTCATTGTTCCCATACAGCTTTAAGAATTTGTAAAAGACCCCCCAAGCCATATTTTTTCTGAAAGCACATGACCTGTAGAATAAAAAGAAGGTGCTACTGATTTTTTAGACCCCGCGGTATTTGCGCAAATGTTTATCAAAACAATATATTCGAAAAAAAATACACTAAACCATTATTAGCAGATAAAAACACAGCAAATTTGAAAAAGTGCTGCTAATTCCCAACTAAATATAAAAGCTTAACCTGTATGGAGTTAATAAATAACAAATATTTGTTATTTTTACATTGCGCCTTTTTGCAAAATAGTTAAAATCGAACGTATGCAAAAATGTAAATATTCATATTTTTCTAAAAATCTGAAGGTTTTCATTTTACCCTTACAGCATTCAGAATTTGTGAAAGCCCCCCCAAACCATATATTTTATGAAAGCCTAGGGCCAGTAGAATAAAAAGAAGGTCATACTGATTTTTAAGGCCCTGCAATTTTTGCGCAAATGTGTATCAAATCACTATTTTCACACAAAAAACACTAAAATCCTTATTTGCACACATAAACACAATATAACTTATGTAATTGCTGCTAAATTCCTACTAAGGCCTTGTTCAGTGGGATGTACTAAAGCGTACACCCATGGAGGGCCATGTTTACCTGCACAGGGATACACAGGTATTCTGTGCATCCCTGTGCAGGCAGTCCTATAAATGTCAAATGCTGCTGCATGGACAGATCTGACATCCATGTGGGAGTAGGTGCATGGACCCAAACGCAGACAGGGTGAGTTCAGGGACATGCACCCACATGTCAAGTTGGGAGCAGTGGTTGTGTCCATGCAGCTGCTGAATCCCAATTGACATGAATGGGACTACCTGCACAGAAATGCATGGAATACCTGTGCATCCCTTTGCAGATAAACATGGCCCTGTAGTGGTATGCCCTGCATGAACAAGGCCATAGGCTTTGTTGAGACTTACAGTTGGGGAGGGGGGCGGCATGCAGTTGCGGCGCATTTGTTGGCAAAAATGGGATTAAAACAGGTGGTGAGGAGGCATTGCATCGCTCCCTCACCGCCTGTTAGTAGCCTCTGGAGGGTAGCCTTGGGCTTTAGAGCCAAGGGCGAGTTAGACGCATGTCTAAATTTACCCTTTGGGCCCTTTTACACAGGCTGTCTGATCAGGTCCACCTGTCAGTTTTTCAGGAGGACTTGATCGGCCCCTCCAGTCTCCCATATGGAGTGGCGGATGTGCGTTTACATCCGCCACTTTTGACATCCGCCGCTATCCGATCCTACCTTCAAAAAACAGATGGATGGAGGTCCTATTTTCCATCTGTCTGACGGATCGGATATGATTGGTGCAAAGAAATAGCCCAAAATGCTGTTAGGCTTGCTCAGATTTAAATCCTATGATGTTTCTCTCTGGGCTGGTCAGAAAATGTTGAAAAAATTGTTTGGAGAAATATTAAGCCAATTGTTCTGTTTGGGGCACAGCTGTATATGAGAAAGGAATTAGTGGTCCTGGTGAGTGTTTCAGGAGGCAGGATAATACACCAAAAATGCATGACAAAAACAAGTGCAAGAGATGACTGTATTGTTTTGAAAGGCTCTCAACTGCTGTCAGAAATTTAGTTAAAAATGGCAAACTTTTAAAGGAGGTATCCGATTTACCAAGTCCTTTAATGTTTTGCTTGATGATATTAACTATATAGATAACTTAATATAAAGGTAAATTAAATGTATACATTTACTTGTGATAAAAAATAGTACAGGATTTAAAAAAATAACACACTTTACTTTAAAATTGTCAAGCTTGTCAGGAACCATCAGTTCTCTCATTGCAGCTATGAATTTCTTTAAATGTTGCATACTGTAAGGTTTATGGCACTGCCAGAGATATTCAAAACTGCAGGAATTGAATATCGCATATACCAGCTTTCACTGTGACCCAGAAGTTATGGCCCTGCTAGGATACATGCCACATATACATTATGTACGTCTAAATCTTCCTGGAAAATATCCCCCATGTAATTGAAATAACACAGTGGATGTATGTTTTTGCCAAATTCCAAGTTTTATAATCACAAGCTATGCAGATTCTCAGTTTTTAGAAAGATAAAAAAAAAGTTTTATAAAATGTATACATGTAATTATGAATAAGTAAAATATCAAATTAAAATGTCATCTTAGCATAGAACTCTGGAGGAGAAAGGTTTGCTTATGGCAACCCCTTTTCCCTCTGAACAGTTTAGTATCACTGCTCAGCAGGTTTTTCGAAAAGCCCAGTAGGAGCATACTGGAAAAAGTATCAGCAGAATGTCAACCAGGTTCCTGGCCGGATGGCAAGGCAATGCTAATTCAACTGACCAATTCACAAAGCCGGCAAAAAACATCTGAGTGTACACAAGGCTGCTGTTAGAAATCACGAGGCTCCATACAGCCTAGTTGAGAACTAAAAATAAGGATCCCCACGGTGCAAATCCCTGCTAGTGCCAGCTTTATGAATACATCTACAAATATATAAACCCCTATACGCTTGAAACTGCAAAAAAGGGAGAGAGGGGGGAAAAGGATTGGAGTGGGAGCTCCAATTGCATGCATGTGTACAAGATGTGGATATAAGTTGGCTCCCAACAGGAAATGGATCCTAGGAAGATCAGACCTGGATCCTGGGAAAGAGGCACGCTGGCATATTGTGGTGAGTGTTGTTAATTCCTTGATGTATCCAAAAGGGGGGAATTGCTGAGATATGCAAGGGGGAAGGGACGGCATCCTGGGTCAACAGTGGTCTAGAGGAGGTATATGGAATTGAAAGGTACAGTCACACTATGATTGTGCCATGAAACGCCAGAGATTTGAATGCAAAAAATGTCCTGTAACCTCCCTCTCACTGTTGCAAACCATAATTTGATATCCAGAGTATGCATGCAAGTTGACAATCCTGGTCCATTGGAGACCATACATGGATCAAAGCATATAGTCCCAAGTAGAAGGAGAGTAAATGGATACTTATCAGGTAGTGATGGAAAGACAAATCTTCAGTGCCAGTGCCATTTCCGATTTCCAATGAGGCCCGTCAAACATGAGCAAGCATTGCATGGATAGTTTTATAGTTATGGTGAGATCACAGAGAGCTGCCTTAGGCCCTTTAACATGGGGCAGACTCCATTTCAGATCAGCAGGGGATCTGTCTCCTGATCCCTTACCGATCGTAGTATAGCGGGCAGATAACAGGTCTGTGTTCTCTCAGTTTCTGCAGAGCAGACAAGGACACAGCCCGCTCTGCTCTATGGGCTGCCTAGAGTACGGACTCCACTGTCCGTTTACACCCAACTGCCCTCCAATCTAACCCACCTAGATGGAGGAGTACGGGATCCCCTTAAGTTTCTTTTTTAAGCGGATTGAAAGTAGGCGGGTGTAAATGGGCACAAGTCCGTTTGTATCCGCCAGTGCATAGGAGCGAATGGACTGTCCAATCAGGTCCGCCTGAAAAACTGACAGACCTAATTGGATCTCCCATGTGAAAGGGGCCTTATCCTCATGCTGTGCAAGAATACATGATGTAGCTTAATGTATTTATGCAATAAAAGTGTTATGTACAGTACAGACACATCACAAAATACCCATGATACAATCTCAGTCTTACATGCACAGTGTGATTACTGCAGATACAGCAGTCCATTGCCTAGGTATAGCGACTTAGGGAACTCTCCAATGATATACAGTAGACAGAGCACATAAAGATTACCAGATAATAAGGTTGCTGTTCTTTTCAGTTGGTGACTGAAATGCACAGTTACAAAGTTAAATTGTGTGAGCTTTATAGGTACAATGATCAGTTCCAGAAAAGCCTCTTAAGATTGTTACATCAATTCTTGGCTCTGTAACAGGCATACAGTATATAAAGCCAGACACTGGCCAGTTACACATGAACCTACCTGGCGACAGCATGATGAAATCAAAGTGCGGCTAATAATGAAAGTCAGGTAACAGCGGTGGAATATCTAAGTGTGCCCGACTGCTCATGTACTGACCTCCTGATACACCCATGTATCCCAGCAACAGCTGCAGCCAGCGGCAGAGAGAGGGGGAAGAGAAGAGTTGGCAGCCCGTGGGAGGAGGGGAGGGGAAAACAAGAGGATAGGGGCTGCAGCACCCGGGGGGGGCAATTGAGCGGTGTGGTGGGACGGGGTTCAGATACTGGAACTGATCTCCCTGTGTAGACACAGGAGGATCAGTTTTCAGCGATGATACAGTACAGCTGGCCCTTCTGCTGGTCAGGTGCCTGGGCCCCCCTTTTGAACTGATAAGGCCCGGGCCCGGTACAAGAGGGCTGGCTGTACTGCCTTATCAGTGGCCCTGAGTGTACATATCCTATCCTTTCACATCAACATTAAAGAATGTAACTTATGGAGAAAACCCAAAATATTGATTTACAGTTTTGAGTAAGCAGACCAATGTATGTAAATTCTATTTGACATCTATTCATTAACACCTCTGATATTTGGCCCATGTTGTTTAAAAAAAAAAAAAAAATTTAAACATCCAAAATTCCCTAAAATAGTTTTTGTAATTATTTATATAACATTATCAGTTGACAGGGGTCAGATCAGCTTTACTGATGCTACTTAGTTCGAATAATTGCCAGTACAAGGCAACATCAATTCTTGACCAGCACTGGCAATGCAACAGTGGGGTTACCTTCACTCTCTGCTCGATTGTTAAGAATGTCTAGTCCTTCTTTAGCTTTGTTCCTTCCAACCAGTGATAATGCATATGTCACAAGACTTAGGGTGTAGTTATCAGAAATGACTTCATTCAGTTGAGACTCCATGTAACTTGTAGCAGCTGTCATTTGAGTAGAATTCTGGGGAGAAAACATTTGTTTTGTATCAAACAATACAAATGAAGTCACATTTCTCTGGAAACGCATACAGACATTTTATTTATACAAAGACATTTCATATGTTGTGTTTTTACAATGGTAGTTTTTAAACTCAGTTCTTGGTATGATATTATTAATTTTTTGTCTAATACACATCCAAAATGGGCAGAGAAAATGAATCATTTACAGCACACAAATCTACACAGACCTTTAATGATACAGAGTTTCACTTTTAACATTATCATATTTAATTTTTAGAGTCACTTTTTAGGAGATCAAAGAAGAAAATATACTAAACACATACACGTTTCTTCTTTGATAAAGCAACCAAATGAATTTACAAGATACATTAGTAATTAAAGTGTGTCTGTTAGTGTGCAAAAAGAAAAAAGAAACCTTGTGAACGTCTATTATATAACAAAAACCAGCAGGATAAACAAGAGACAGTTAAGTTAATCACTATATATAACCACCAACAAAAAGAAATTAGGAAAATAATCAATACATCTTGTTTTTTTTTATCAAGAACAGAACCATAAATGAACCATAAATGTCCACATTTGTCAAGGAGTTCCCATAGATTGTATATAGATGAGCTACGTTTATTAGCGATCTGTTAGTCCACAGTCAGTTTATATGGAATGTTGGTACCCTCTTAAATGGAATAGACAAAACTTCTCTGCACATTCATATACTTTTATTATTATAAAAGAAAAACCATATACAGGTGCTGACATATCAATAAGCCTTCACACGGTTGTGAATTTGTTGTATAGCTTTCTGAAACTCAGGAAAACAGGAAGTGAAAGGAAATCATCCCAAAGTAAAGAAATCCCAGTGTGTCACCAGAATTAGTATCCCCATTGGAAGATTTCCTCTGTATTAGTGTTTTGATTTGGGAATTTCTTTCACTTTCACTTTCGATGATAACAGTAAACTGGACAAATAGAGGGGCACAGACAGCAATAAAAACTGACAGGTGTTATTATTATTATTATTATACAGGATTTATATAGCGCTGACAGTTTACACAGCGCTTTACAACATTGGGGCAGACAGTAGGAAAGTTTTCAGAGATCGCCTAAAAGTGGATAAATTTGGAGACAGTCTGACAGATTGGGGTAGCGAATTTCAGAGGATGGGCAAGGCTCGGGAAATGTCCTGGAGGCGGATATGGGAGGAGGTGATGAGGGAGCTAGAGAGAAGGAGGTCTTGGGAGGAACGAAGAGGGTGATTAGGTTGGTATTTTGAGACTAGGCTAGTGATGTAGCTGGGGGCAGAGTTGTGGATGGCTTTGTAACTTATTGTTAGTATTTTGAATTTAATTTGTTGGGCAAGTGGCAGCCAATGGATTGGCAGAGAGGGGTAGCAGACACTGAGCGGTTTGTAAGGTGGATGAGTCTGGCAGCAGCATTCATGATGGACTGAAGGGGGATGGTCTATTTAAAGGTAAGCCAATGAGGAGGGAGTTGCAGTAGTCAAGGCGAGAGATAACCAGGGAGTGAATCAGGAGCTTTGTGGTTTCCTTGGTTAGATTGGATGTGGGGCCGAAAGGAGAGTTCAGAGTCCAGGATAACACCTAGCACACTGACCTGTAGGGATGGGTGGATGGTTGTGCCATTGCTCTTGACAGAGAAGTCAGGGGAAGAGGCACGTGGGGGAGGAAATATTATAAGCTCGGTTTTGGACAAGTTGAGTTTGAGGAAGTGGTGTGACATCCATATAGATGTGTCTGTTAGTAAGTTAGTGATGCGTGAGGAGACTGATGGAGTGAGTTGAGGGGTGGAGAGATAGATTTGTGTGTCGTCAGTGTAGAAATGATATTGAAAGCCGTGAGAGCTGACCCAGGGAAGAGGTGTAGATTGAAAATAAAAGAGGTCCAAGAAAAGAACCTTGGGGGGACCCCGACGGAGAAGGGAAGAGGAGTGGAGGAAGGAGAAATGTAAGTGACATTGAAGGTGCGTTGGGATAGATAGGATGAGAGCCACTGAAGAGCACAGTCACAGAGACCAAGGGAGTAAAGTTTTTTGAGGAGGAGGGGGTGTTCTAATTGTTTTCTATTCCATCCAAAACATTTAAAAAAATTGCCTTTAGATATATTTTAACTGCTTCCCTTCCGGCCATAGTACATAAACAGCCTAACAGGAGTAGCACTGATGCAGGTGGATGTACCCATACCCATTACTTGCTCATAGGCGCTCCCCAGAGAATGCAGCAGCGGGAACACGAATCGTTGTACTGGGCCACTGTGCACGGCCCTGGTACCATGGTTACAGTGAGCTCATGAAGAGTACTAAATAATGATGTAATTATTTACTACTGTGTGATCTCGGTTATTGGTCACAGCGATCACATGGTAACAGGGCCAATCACAGTGGCTATTTACCGTTATAGCTGTGACCAATCACAGCATCACATTAATACACAAGATTTCAAGCTTCAAACTTTTACAAAGCCTCTGAAAAATTGTAGTGATTGCAGGCAATTACAGTGTAAAAAAAAATCCTGCCCCCCCCCCTCCGGAGTAGTACAGTATTACTATAGAACATTGCAGCGTTCTGGTGACAGTATGTTAAAAAAAATTGAGAACAAAAATTTTAATTGTAATAAAAATGTTAATTTGTTTTTTACATACTCTCTCTAGTCAGTGTCCTTAACCGGTTCCCGACCGGCTCACCCAGATATACTGCGGCAGAATGGCTCTCCTGGGCGAAACCCCACACAGGTACGTCCTTCCCCTTTTCGGCCACCAGGGGGAACAAATCCCTGTTCTGTCAGAGGAGAGGAGACTTGTCTTTTGTTCCTAGTAAGTAGGAAAAGCAATATGTCTCTTCTCTTACTCAGTCCTATCCTCCCACAGTTAGAACACAATGAGGGAATACACATTTAACACCTTGATCGCCCCCTAGTGTTAACTCCTTCCCTGCCAGTGAAATTTATACAGTAATCAGTGCATCTTTATAGCACTGATCGCTATATAATTGTAAATGGTCCCAAAAATGTGTTAAAAGTGTCCGATCTGTTAGTCCCAATGTTGTAATACCACTAAAAATCGCAGATCACCGCCATTACTAGTAAAAAAAAAAAAAAATGCCATTAAGATGCCATGAATCTTTCCCATAGTTTGTAGATGCTATAACTTTTGCGCAAACCAATCAATATATGCTTATTGCAATTTTTTTTTACCAAAAATATGTAGAAGAATACATATTGGCCTAAACTGATGAAGAATTTTTTTTTTTTTTTAATTTGGGGGATATTTATTATAGCAAAAAGTAAAAAATATTGTTTTTTTTTCAAAATTGTTGCTCTTTTTTTGTTTATAGCGCAAAAAATAAAAACCGCAGAAGTGATCAAATACCACCAAAAGAAAACTCTATTTGTGGGGAAAAAAAGGATGCAAATTTAGTTTGGGTACAGCATTGCATGACTGCACAATTGTCAGTTAAAGCACGCAGTGCCATATTGTAAAAAGTGCTCTGGTCAGGAAGGGGGTAAAATCTCCCAGGGCTGAAGTGGTTAATGTCCCTAATTATTGCCGCACCAGTCTTGGTGTCACTGATTACTGCAGCACAAGTTACAGAGTCCCTAATCACATCCATACAAGTTACAGTATCCCTGATCATTGCCAAACCAGTCATATTGTCCCTAATCATCGCCACAACAGTTACAGTGTCCCTAATCACTGCCACACCAGTCATATTGTCCTTAATCACCGCCACACCAGTTACAGTGTCCCTGATCACCTTCTCACCAGTTACAGTGTTCCTGATCACTGCAACACCATTTCCACTGTCCCTAATCGCCGCCACACCAGTCATATTGACCCTAATCACCACCACACCAGTTACAGTGTCACTAATCCCCGCCGCACCAGTTACAGTATCCCTGATTACCGCCACACCAGTCATATTGTCCTTAATCACTGCCTCACCAGTTACAATGTCCCTGATCACCACCACATCATTTCCACTGCCCCTAATCAATGCCACACCAGTTAGTGTCACTGATCACCACCACACCAGTCATATTGTCCCCTAATCACTACCACACCAGTTACAGTGTCCCTGATCATTATTAGATGCATAATTTATGCTTCTAGATAGCGTGAGAGTGCTCTTTGGATTTTGTATCTCTCTATGTGGCTAGGCTGTGAAAAAGTCTCACAAATGTGGTATCACCATACAAGGAATAGCAAAATGTGTTTTTGTAATTCTAAGTATGCCTATGATGTGTGTTAAAAATAGCCTCTTAATTTACAACTTTGTGTAAAAAAAATACTGTTTTATGTACTTTCCTGCATGTTCGAAAAACTTGTAGTAAAAAAATGACATTTTCATAAGACTTACTATGCCTTTCAGAAAATACCTTGGAGTGTTTGCTTTTTTAAATGGGGTCATTTTGTGGGTGTTTCCACAGTCCTGGTACTCCAGGGCCTCTAACAATGTGAAAGGTAGTTGGGAAAGTTATGCTCCTAGTAGAACACCTGAAGGTGCTCCCTGGATTCTGCGACCCTCTATATGGCTAGGCTGTGAAAAAGTCTCACACATGTGATATCCCCATACTTGGGAGGAGTAGTAGAATGTGTTTTGTGATGTTATCATAAGTATGCCTATGCTGTGTGTAAGAAATAACTTGTTAAATGACAACTTTGTGAAGTTCCAAAAAATTGTGACAAAACATTTCAACGTCAAAAAACTTACCATGCATTTTAGGGCCTCTTGAAATTAGATAGGCAGTCAGTATATCAGGAATAATCGATTTTCAAATATATATGCCATAGATTGTGAACTCTATAACTTTCACACAGACTAAATAATATACACTGATCGGGGTTATTATTTACCCCAAAAATTTAGCAGAATACATTTTGACCTAAACTTATGAAAGACGATTATTTGCAGCTTTCTTCATAACAGAAATTAAGAAAAACTTTTTTTTCCCAAATTTTTGGGCTTTTTTCATTTATATAGCAAAAAAAAAAAACAATGGTGAATAAATACCACCAAAAGAAAGCTTTATTTGTCTAAAAAAATTGTACACATTTAATTTAGATGCAGTTTTGTCATTCAAGGTGTTACAGTGTTGAAAATTGACCTAAACTGGAAGGGGGTGAAAGTGTCCAGACTTGAGATGGTTACCAATGCATGCTATGCTTGCATTGAATGCAGTTAAAAAAATGGCACCAGAAATGCCCTCAGACACATCAGCGTACAATGTAAATTAATAAACAATGAAATTGAATGTTTTAATGACTTCATTGTACATTATTTATTTTATTAAAAAAAGTAGGTAGACTTGCACCCTGTGCATAGATTTATTCTTATT
The DNA here is from genome assembly GCF_042186555.1 of Aquarana catesbeiana. NCBI lineage: Eukaryota > Metazoa > Chordata > Amphibia > Anura > Ranidae > Aquarana > Aquarana catesbeiana. The sequence goes on along the minus strand of NC_133327.1, from coordinate 311,507,131 downwards.
TAAATAAAACCTTTGCAAGTGTTCCCTACTGTAAGGAAACAACAAGCAGATTAAAATAAATTGTAAAATTAAAGTAGATCACATTAAAATGAATATGAATCTTTACAGCCACTGATCTCAGGTATAAACAAAGTGCTATAATATCAACAGTATCAGGCTCAGTTCACACTGCCACTTGGGATCCAACGTGTGAGACCCCAAGTCATATGAAATCCATATGACATATGAAATCCCATGTTAGTCAATGAGAGCTGTCTTAATTAGCACTACTGAAGTCGCTCCAACTTTAGAAAAGGTTCCTGTACTACTTCAAGGTGACTTCTATCCACTTTAATGGAAGTCACCTCCAAGTCGGATCCTCATCTATATTGATGGGATTTGGATCCAACGTTACAGGAAGATTACCCAGGCATTCCCTGAAAGGTGCTTCAAAGTCGCATCAAGTCATACTTAAGTCGCTAGCAAATTGCCAGGAAGTCGCCTGGCAAAGTTGCACCGTAAGTCGCACAACTTTCAGGTCGCGGCAGTGTGAACCCAGCCTAAGGGATAACTGGAGGATTCTTCTGTTGATGGCAATAGTAAAGGATTTATACTAATTTCATCTGGTGCTTCATAGCAAACATGGCAGATCACTAAACTACCTATCTACAATAAGTGGCTCATACAAGGGTAGATTATGTGACAGAAAAAGATTGCAAAACTTTATTAGGACACAGAACAATTACATTTTAGGTGTGTGTTTATATTTTGGAATGGCTTATGTTCAGAATAGTGACTGCACAGGCTGCTTAAGCATGCATTTAAATTACTCCAATCCTTCTTTAATTATGATAATCCTGTCAGCAATGTCAGCTTTATATTTCTGTCCTGACAGGTTTACATTATTGATTTAGGAAGTCAGGTACATCAAGAGTTCATTATCTTCTCTGTTCAAAGATGATCACATATGTTTCTGTGCAGATGAATGTTAAGAATAGGGATGGGCCGAACAGACCCCTGTTTGGTTCGCACCAGAACTTCCGAACACTGCAAAAGTTTGGACCCGAATAAGGAACCCCATTAAAGTCAAAGGGACCCTAATGTCAAAAATCAAAAGTGCCCATTTTGAAGGCTTATATGTAAGTAATTGGGCAAACAATGGTTATAGGGATCCAGGTGCTGCCCTGGGGGACATGTATCAATAAAAAAAGTTTGTAAAAAACTTAATTTTTAAATGAGCAGTGATTTTTTGATTTGTAAAATGAAAGCATAAAAATAAAAAAATCCTTCCAACATAGTGCCTGAGGTGTCCCCTTAGTCTACCTGTAAAGTGTACCATGTCTAGAATCTGCTGCAGCAATAATTGCATTTATAAAGCCAAAAGAAAATGACATTTTTCCTGCAAGCTGCCCTTATTTTGCTCAGCAACAGCTGGGGAGCCAGTGTGAATGAAGAGGCCACAATGTAGTGCACTGGGAACAAGATTAGAGATTTTTTGGTGTCACTTTGACTTTGGATAGAAGTAACGGGTGCATAAAAATTGGTCTTTGGGTGTCAGTGGCGCCTTCCCACCGTAACCCTATAGAGATAATATTGATTAAAGCAAGAACTGGCCTTACTGTAAAAAATTGCAATAATATGCACCTGTCAAACAGGTGCAAAAAAATTGGTCTTTGGGTGTTGGCGGTGCCTTCCCACCCTAACCCTATAGAGGTACTCTTGATAAAAGCAAGAATTGGCCTTGCTGAAAAAATTGCAATGATATGCACCTGCCAAACAGGTGCGGAAAAATTGGTCTTTGGGTGTTAATTGTGCCCATGAAACCTATACCAAAAACATTCTTCCAGATGAAATAATTGAACACCCTCATAGCTAGGCAGCCTCAAAGTCCTGCAGAGATTCCACATCCCAAAAAGACTTAATCAGTGACATCGGCATCAGGGGCTTCATAGCTGGTAATCCAGGACGGATTCATTTTTATAAAGATTAAACGGTTCACGGAGTCTGTGGACAGACATGTTCTATGATTGGTAACAAAACCTCCTGCAGCACTGAATGCCCGTTCTGAAAGAACGCTGGATGCAGGGCAGCCCAACAACTCAATAGCATACTGGGCAAGTTCTGGCCAGTTGTCTATTCTCATGACCCAGTAAGTTAGTGGATCCTCAGCTGGAAAGCTCTCCATCTCTGTTTTGTCCCCGAGGTAATCGTCTACCATGTGATGCAGACGCTGCCAATGGGATGTGGTAGCTGACAGCCCTGGACGGCAAGGACTAAAGAAAATCCAAAATGCCTCACTTAGGCGGACGCCTTCTCCAATGCTCCTATCTTGACCAACAGAAGACTCAATACGACGTTTTCCACCACACTGTAACCTACCGGAGTCAGGAAAGATGTTCAATAAAATTCTCTTTAACATTTCATCAAGAGATTTTATCATCTGCACTCTCTGTGGGGACGGGATGATTTCTGAGACCCCCCCCTTATAACGGTGGTCAAGGAGGGTAACCAACCAGTAATCATCCTTCTCCTTTATGCCACGTATTCTTGGCTCCTTTCGCAGGCTTTGAAGCATGAGGTTGCCCGTGCTCCTCAAATTTGCCGAGGCTTGACAAGCAGACTCCTCGGGGTCACTCAGGATGACAGCATCTGGAACTACCTTCTCCCAGCCACGTACTACTCCCCAAGGGTCCTGGGGTTGGAAAGCCATTGCTTATAGATTGACGCATGTCTTCCTCTTCTTCGAAGCCTATGAAAGTGCCAGAATCCTCCTCATCCTCCTCCCCTGTCTCCTCCTGTGTGTTCTGTGACATAGGAATGATGGTGTATGGATAAAGTGGGCCTTGAGAGGAAAGGAAGTCCTCTTCTTCCTCCTTCTGCTCTGCCTCCAGTGTCCTGTCAATAATGCCACGCAGTCTGCTCCAGCAGGAACACGACAGGGATTGTGGGGGTTAGTTACGAAAGGCGAATCCACTTTGCACTACAAGTGCAAAGTGCATTTGAAATTGCACTGAAAGTGCACTTGGAAGTGCAGACGCTGTAAATCTGAGGGGTAGATCTGAAATGAGTGGAAGCTCTGCTAATTTTATCATCCAATCATGTGCAAGCTAAAATGCTGTTTTTTATTTTCCTTGCATGTCCCCCTCGGATCTACAGCGACTGCACTTCCACTTGTAGTTTGCACTTGTAGTGCAAAGTGGATTTGCCTTTCGTAAATAACCCCCTGTGTCACTGATACATGCACTGTCACTGCTCACTATCCTTGTGGCCTCCTCAAATGGTGACAATACAGTGCATGCATCCTTAATGATCAGCCATTGGCGTGGGGAAAAAAAAGCCGAGGCGGCCTGAGCCCGTCGTCGTGCCATACTGGCACAGGTACTCGTTGACGGCCCTCTGCTGCATGTATAGCTGCTGCAGCATTGCCAAAGTTGAGTTCCACCTGGTGGGCATGTCACAAATCAGGCGGTTTACAGGCAGGTGGAATTCCCGCTGAATTTCAGCCAACCAAGCACTGGCTGTGTATGACCGCCTGAAATGGCTACAGACTTTTCTGGCCTGTTTTAGTACATCTTGCAACCCTGGGTACGTACTTAGGAAACGCTGCACCACAAAACTGAGGACATGTGCCAGGCATGGCACGTGTTAACTTTCCCTGTCTAAGGGCTGACAGGAGGTTTGAGCCATTATCGGACACCACCATTCCTGGCTCCAGCTGGAGTGGTGTGAACTACCTCTGGGCCTGTGCCTGCAGAGCTGCAAGAATCTCTGCTCCGGTGTGGTTCCTGTCCCCTAACCACACCAGCTGAAGCACTGCATGGCACCTTTTAGCCTGACTCATGGAATAGCCCTTTGAACGCTTAGGGGGTACCTGATGTTCATAGGACAATTCTGCAGAGGAGGGCATGGAGGTGGCGGAGGAGGAGGAGGGGGTAGAGCTCACAGGTCTGGTATCATCACCACCAGCTGTATGGAGACGTGGGGGCACAACAAGCTGCAGCACCAAGCCCTGTTCTGCATCCTTTCGAGTTGCAAGCAGCGTTACTCAGTGTGCTGTGAACTAAATATATCATCAATGCCCATGCTTGCTGGACCACGTGTCAGCAGTAAGGTGGATTTTAGGGCTGACTGCCTTGCCCAACAATGCCAGAACATTCCCTTCCACCTGATGGTAGAGAGATGGAATGGCCTTATGTGAAAAGTAGTAGCGACTAGGAACCTGCCATTGTGTTACAGAACATTGTGCGAATTCACAGAAGGGGGCAGAATCCACCAAGCTGAAAGGCAGAAGTTGGAGTGCCAACAGCTTTGACAAGCTTGCATTCAGACATCGGGCATGTGGGTGGCAGGGACTGTATTTTTTTTCCCACTGCAGCAGATGGGGCAGAGAAATTTGCCGGCTACAGTCTACAGCTGGTGGTGTGCTGCTGGCAGATGTATAGCAGGGACAGACTGAAGTGAGTAAGGAGGAGGAGGGACAGATTTGTGCCCCTTTTGTGTGGCTTTTAGGTGCTCTTGCCAACGAGCTGACTGGTTGGATGTTAAATGCCTTGTTAGGCATGTGGTACCCAAATGGTTGGTGTTTTTGCCACGTTTCATGCGCCTGAGACACAGTTTGCAGATAGCAACAGTGCGATCTGCTGCAGATGTGCTGAGAAAGGCCCAGACAGCTGAGCTTTGGGAAGTGGGCCGGGAGATAACAGCTGTAGAATGTGTTGGAATAGGGTGGCTGCTCTCTACTCTTTCTTGATGTCGGCCTCCTTGGGGTTGTGCCGCCTCACCTTCAGTTTCCTCCTCTGCTCTATCTGGCACCCAAGTCGCATCAGAGAACTCATCATCATCATCTCCTCCATCTTCATCATTACCACTGGAGACAACTTGGCAATACGCTGTGGCTTGAGGAACATGAATGCCAATTTGTCTACCAGTGTTCCTCCCTCTCTCTAGGCTCATGTTCCTGTCATCCTCAACCTCAGAACCAACATCTGAATACAGTAATGGCTGGGCATCATCAAGGAGCAAGTGGCTGATGCTGTGGTCAAATAACTCAGCTGACTCCTCAGTTGCTGATGTTGGGGCTATGGCAGGAATAGATGTGGATAAGGAGGGAGGTTTATCCACTCTGGCAACTGCAGGGGACTACACTATTGTCTCTGCTTGCATGACAGAGGATGAGGAGGATGAGGAAGGTTTAGTAAGCCAGTCCACCACCTCCTCTGTATGCTGTGACTGGATAGCACAGACAAACTCACTAAACAGAGGAAATGATGCCCTGACTGAGGAGTGACCACCATGTCCACCTTTGCCTGTGGACACATTTGTTACTGGCCCCCTTACAGTGCTAAGGGAATGTCTGCCTCTCCTTGTTGTCCTCCCAGACATTATTGGGATGGAAGGGGCGGTGATTATAAGCAAATGTAAAGAAGAAGTTGAAATCTGTATGTATATGCACTTTAATCAACGTAATGTAATTTGAGTACTCAAGCTACAAAGACACACTCCACGGACACACTATAATATACTGCAATATAATGCACCAAACGTACAGGGACGCACAGAACTATATGGCGTTAAACTGGCAGTAACACACAAAACTATATGGCTTTAAACTGGCAGTAACGCACACAAAACAATATGGTGTTAAACTGGCAGTAACACATATAGAAGTAAATGACATTAAACTGGAAGTAACGCACAAAACTATATGGCGTTAAAATGGCAGTAAAGCACACAGAATTATATGGCGTTAAACTGGCAGTAACACGCACAAAACTATATGGTATTAAACTGGCAGTAATGCACAAAACTATATGGTGTTAAACTGGCAGTAACGCACAAAACTATATGGCGTTAAATTGGTAGTAACGCATGCAAAACAATATGGCGTTAAACTGGCAGTAACGCATACAGAAGTAAATGCCGTTAAACTGTCAGTAACGCACAAAACTATATGGCGTTAAACTGGCAGTAACGCACACAGAACTATATGGCGTTAAACTGGCAGTAACGCATGCAAAACTATATGGTGTTAAAATGGCAGTAATGCACACAAAACAATATGGCGTTAAACTGGCAGTAACGCACACAGAAGTAAATGGCGTTAAATTGGCATTAACGCACACAGAAATACATGGCATTAAACTGGCAGTAACACAATCAAATAGACATGTTCAACTACACTGACGCTATCTGATCTGTCCCTATGCTAGCTGTACACTAATGTCAAGATTACTGACACTGTCTCAGTACGCTACACTGAAACTATATGAGCTGTCCCTACTCCACACTAATATATGTATGAATGACATGGACTCACTACACTACAGTGAAACTATCTGAGCTATCCCAACTCTAGCTGCACACTATGCAAAGCTGAATGATGGTCCTCCTCACTACACTCACACTATCCCTAGACTGACACTAAACTAATATTCTACACTGACACTTGAAGTAAAATAGCACAGTATAACACACGAACCAACTGATAGCACTGAACAGAGCCCTGTTCTATTTCTCTTCACACTGAAATCACACTGAAAATGGCTGCCATTGAAAGAATACTTTTATACTATGGGGCGGGAATGAGCCATGATTGGATAAAAACATGATGACAGTGTCCAATCATGACTCTGACAGTGCTCTGTGCCCTGATTGGCTGAGGCTTTCAATGCTTCAGCCAATCAGGGCTTGCAATGCATTGTTCAACACCGCAATGCATTGTGGTCAGTTCGGGGGGCCGAACAAACAGTCGAACTACGTGTTTGTTTGGCTATTCGTCGAATGTCCGAACAGCTAAAGTTTGGCCGAACTTATGCTCGGGCCGAACTGTACGCCCATCCCTAGCTAAGAACCTATAGTGGCGGTAGTGCTTTCTAGTCACAATGTATATTTGTAACATTCCATGTGCTATACGGCTATATGTTCTAGAGTTATAGCTGTAGCTTCTGTAGCCATGGTGTTAGCACTACTGACAAAGCACCCCACTGCCAGACTTCATGCATCCTTTCCAGAGACAATGAACAGTCATTTGCAAGCTTTGTTTTTGTTGTTTTATTGGGGGGTACAACTTGGATAGGGATTGGGATATGGGATGCCCATAGAATTAATTATTGCTATAATATTTACAGGTTTCAATATACTTTGATCTGTGTAGAGCCTGAAGATAGAATGTGTACACTTGACTAAGTAGAAATCTTCTCCTGCAACTCCCCGCAGACTGTTATGCCGCGTACACACGGTCGGACTTTTCGTCTACAAAAGTCCAACGGACGCTGACGGACTAAAGCTGGCTGGTAATCCGATCGTGTGTGGGCTTCTCCGGACTTTCAACGGACTTTTTTAGCCTCAAATCCGACGGACTTTAGATTTGAAACATGCTTCAAATCTTTACGTCGTAACTACGACGGACCCCGAAATCCGCTCGTCTGTGTGCTAGTCCGACGGACAAAAACCCACGCTAGGGCAGCTATTGGCTACTGGCTATGAACTTCCTTATTTTAGTCCGTTGTACGTCATCACGTACGAATCCGTCGGACTTTTGTGTGGTCGTGTGTAGGCAAGTCCGTTCGTTAGAAAGTCTGCCGCAAGTCCGCCGAAAGTCCGCCGGAAGTCTGTCGGACAGGCTGTCGGACTTTTGTAGCTGAAAAGTCCAACCGTGTGTACGCGGCATCAGTCCCTCTGAATCTCCTATGCAGACTATTGCTCACTGCATCTCCATGCAGAATGCTGTTACTAAGAGTTCTCCATCCATCACCGTGTGAGGGACAGAAACATCACTTTTGACCATGTAAAAGTGATGGTCTTAGTTCTCTTCACCACCTGCCCAAACTTGCTTCTCCTTGCACACTTGGTTTTCCTCCTGCACAACTTGTAATTGCATTAGGGTATAACACATCCTCTTCTAATGGGTATGAAGAACTCACTCTGAGTAAGCCCCTCTACTGGCTCTGGTGACTCACTGCTACTAGGCCTGAGGCCTGCAGAACCTCTCCCGGAGGCCTAGTAGGTTTAAATCTATGTTCTAGGAAATGGACTACTGCTCCCAGCCAGTCCAACTTGCAAACCATGTGTTTCCCGGACACACTGGTTTGACACACACATCCCCACAGTCTCTTTTCTGGTCAAGGACTCCTCACCATCCACCGTGTGCATGATGAAGACTCTGCTAGTGACCATGTAGAAGCAGAGTTCCCTTACAGACTCCCTGGCATATCCTCCAGCCATCCACTGTGGTAACACTCACCGACCTTCCAACCTTCCAGCCCTGAGTCCTTGATGAGGAACTTTCCCGGACCATGCATTCCGACAGCTTCTCCTGCCCCTTCTGCTCCAGGAGTTCCCTGCCATAGACCGTGTGGTGACAGAGATATTGCCAGTGTAGAGGCAATGTTCCCTCACAGTTCTCCCTGGGCCTCCTCCTGTGATCCCACACATCCCCCCCCAGATGTGGGTGTGATACTGCGGCTGTCTAGCACTCCATTCCTCACGTCACCCAGTCTACTTCTCCTCCCCAGCAGCATGTGACCTCAGCATATATAGGAGGCCCGCCCCCTGCCAATGCCAGTTAGGGATTGGTCAGAGCTCCCACATGTGCTGCCTGTCACTCCAGCTCTAGGCCCAGCCTCCTCCTCCAGAACATTCTCCCTGGAAGCAGGGGAGGCACCTCAGAGTGGAGCCCAGGTGGTCACACCCACTGCTACTCTAACCACTCCCACCCCAGAATCAAAACAGACAGGCCTAGCTCGCAGCATAGGCCTGCCTAAATTTGCCTGTGCTGAACAAACCTAGTAAAACAACCCTTACTAGCACCTACCTTCTGGTAGAGGGTGCTACACTTCTGACATGTTTTAACAGTGCTTTGTTTTTTCCAGTAGCAGAACTAACTGCAAAAAAAGCTGCTGGCAACTCTGACCCCCTTTGCATACTGATGTCATAGCATACTGCATTTTTATCTAAACTTGGATAAAATATTAGTTGCTTTGAGCACATTTTGATCATGATGAAATGTTATAGGGAACAGTAGAAAGTCAGCTGAATCATTAAGCTTGTATGATGCTGTAGTATTGACATTTATTGTTATTTTCCAGCCTTATAATCAGTTGGTGTGCATTTGTATTGGCTTTGTAATGTCTCCAAAAATCTGAAGCAATGGGAAAGTTTTTCTCAACTCTACTCAGGCAAGACATTACAAAGTATTTTCCAAGTCACCATTTTAATAAGCAATGTTTTCAATTTAAATGTAATTTTTTTGTGCTGAAACTATTATAAAATTGCATCAGTGGAGAAAATCACATATAAATTATGCTATTATGACCTTTTCTTCATGGTATGAAGCAGATGATTTCATTACATTTTGATGGTCTTAAGTAGAGGAATCCCCAGTATCAAAGGAAGAAATATTTTTATAGGACCTAAGAGAGAGTCACTGCAAAGTTTTCTAGTCACAATGAACACAAAGGCTATTAAATCATTTATGAGATGCATAAGTGCTGGAAAACTGTGGGGTTTCCTAAGAGCAACTTTTTTTTTCAGAGCGCACAATTTGGCCCAGAATTTAAAAATGTGTTAGTAAAACAGAGAAGCGCCTTTTTACAGGTTTTTGAATCAGCCTGAAAATATGTGATGGGAGTGAAGGAAAAAATAACTTTAGTTTGGAATATACTTTAATCACTTGACCTCCAGAAGATTTACCCCCCTTCCTGACCTGGCCATTTTTTGTGATAGGGCCTTGCGTTACTTTAACTGACAATTGCGCGGTTGTGTGATACTATAAAAATATGTATCTTTTTACCCACAAATAGAGATTTATTTTGGTGGCATATTTTTCCCCAAAAATAAAGATTTCTTTTGGTGGTATTTGATCAACACTGCATTTTTATTTTTTGCGCTATAAACAAAAAAAGACAGACAATTTTGAAAAAAAAAACGCAATATTTTTCACTTTCTGCTATAAAATATATCCAATAAAAAAATAGAAAAAAATCTAATTTCTTCATAAATTTAGGCCAATATGTATTCTGCTACATGTTTTTTGGTCATACAAATCCCAATAAGTGTATATTGATTGGTTTATGCGAACTTCATAGTGTCTACAAACTATGGGATATATTCATAGAATTTTCATATTTATTTTTCTATACTAGTAATGGCAGTGATCTGTGACTTATAGCGGGACTGCAATAATATGACAGACTATCGGACACTAACTGACATGTTTGTCATTTTGCGGGAACCAGTGACACTAATACAGTGATCAGTGTTAGTGTTTTTGAGTACACAGTGTGCTGCTTTTACTAAGGGAAGAGCCTGATTCTAATCTCTGCTTTGCAGAGACACAGGATCATCCCTTCCACCACGTCAGAACTGAGATAAGCCTTGTTTACATAGGCATATCTAAGTTCTCTGTGTTTTACTAATGATCGGCGGGTGCCGTAGAACATCAAGTCCCCGGCTACGGCAGACCAGCTTCTGCTGTAAATTATCACAGCAGAGGCAGCCCGTAGGGGGCACACACACGCCCCCTGCAGGCAGAAATGAAAAATTCATATATATATATATATATATATATATATATATATATATATATGTGTGTGATTCCGCCCACTGCTGCCATCCTGTAGCATTAAAGGTGCTATAGGGCGATCAGCAAGCGGTAACTTTAAAGGAAGTTGTGACGAACCCCTGTCCTCAACAGGTCTATGTCTGCTGTAAATGCTTCCTTTGTCCAGAAACAGCACTATCCAAGACCCTTTAGCTCACCCAGTCACCAGCCATAACTCAGTGTGGGGTGAACAACATCAAACTCCTTTATTCAAGCACATGTTACAACAGATATACAACTCAGAGACACTCCCCCCCCCAGCCTTGGATTCAGGGCGGGGTAAACTGTCCAATCACAATAGACACACAGGTCAGGTGTATTCAAATTTCTCATCAGTAAACAGTCTTATCAGCAGGGAGAGCTGTTGGAGGAATTTGCTCCCACCAATGTCACTGCTAATCTACATATACATCCCATAATATCCAAGGCAGACAGACACAATAGAACATTGGAATACATTCCCACCCCAAACGATCACAGCAAAGAGTTCACAACAGCATGAGACAACACTCAATATATACATATATACAACATGCCAGTGTGGCTGTACAGTGTGTCTAAATAGCACAGATCATAGTGGGGTTCTCAATCACCCTGTTCTCCTAATGGATGCGAGGTGATTTACACATAAGAGGGGCCAGGGGAGCTGGACACAGAGTCTCCAGAGCTCTTCGAGGTAAGCTGAGTTCCACAAACTCCCCGCCCAAAGTGACTCCTGTCACACATCTCCCCTTTCGGCAGGAGACTAACACAGGAGGAGACCCCAGATGGGTTGACTCCGAAGTTAGTCAGTAGTTTCAGTCCCCCAATGCCGCTATCCACACAGTATCCCAAATAAATTGTCCCAAACATAGCATTACTCACCCAGCCAACCTGTGCCCCTCTCAGAGAACATACCTGCCGCTGGGAAGAGGCATGGACTGCATGGACTGGCCCTTCTCCCTGGAGTCCTTTCAGCCGCTGGAGAAAAGACAGGGTGATTGGGCTCACTCCATCATGCTGTTGGGGATCTGGGCCGACTACCTCTTCTCTCAAGAAGCCAATGTAGAGGCTAGGCAGAGGCCAGCGGCACTCTGCCCTGTTGCCAACGATTTAGCTGGGAGTAGAAGCTTCACTACATCTGCTTGTCACTGGGGAGAGGGGCCGACTGTCCCGTCTCCCTGGAACTCTGTAGTTGTTGCCGGTGCTGGGCAGAGGTTGATAGCACTCTGCCCTGTTGCCAGCACTTCTGCTGGGGACTCCACATCATCCACTCCAGGTAACTGTTGGGGAGTAACCGTCACCTTCTCACCATGGGTCCCTGGCACTGCTGCAGGTGTGGGGCAGAGGTCTTGGACCCTCTGTCCAGTTGTCAGCGCTTCAGCTTTGGAGATGGCAATCTCCTGAGTTTCCACTGCCGATTCTCTGGCATGCTGCTGAATGTGTTCTAGCAGTTTTCTGTATGCCCTTTCCAGATACTGTTCCTTCCTTAGCAAATAGTCCAGGTCAGGTTTAAGCTCTGAGACCCCTGCAAGACCGAGCATAGCCTCTTTGTATACTTGCAGGTCTTCAAGGGTAGGTTCCCCTTCATCGCCAAACAAAAAAGGCTCTCCCACAGCAATCTAGGGCCACCAAAGTCATAGCCCTCCAGAGAGCATTCTGTTGTCTTCTCTAAATATTCCTCCTGTGCGTGCCACTGCAGAGCCCAATACCGATTGTCCAGCAGTATTTCCTGCTGGACCAGCCTGTCCAACTCAGTCACCCATTGCTCCTGGAGCCGTTCTCCCAGGAATTGCATCCGTAACTCTTGTTGTTCACTGGCCTGTTGCTCTGGGGTTGGAAAGCACTTAAACGGTTGCATACCAGCAACCTGGAGGGCTCTAATCCAGAGTCCTACCCAAATCTGCTGCCTGACCTCCAGGTATTCATCCACAGACACAGACCTGGTGTATTCTGAAAGGACGATCCGCAGCAGCCCCTGGAAACTCTAAAGGCAGATCCATATCTCCGTTGGGGTGACTGAAGTCTGCTACCCTGATCTTGGATCCAGGCGGAGATTTGGACGTGTTCACAGCCAGCAAGCATGATCCCGCTGCTGCCAACCAGTTGTGATGAACCCCTGTCCTCAACAGGTCTATGTCCGCCATAAATGCTTCTTTTGTGCAGAACCAGTACTATCCAAGACCCTTTAGCTCACCCAGTCACCAGTCATAACTCACATGTTACAACAGATATACAACATCAAACTCCTTTATTAAAGCACATGTTACAACAGATATACAACTCAGAGACCCTTGGATTCAGGGCAGGGTAAACTGTCCAATCACAATAGACACACAGGTCAGGTGTATTCAAATTTCTCACCAGTAAACAGTCTTATCAGCAGGGAGAGCTGTTGGAGGAATTCGCCCCCAACAATCTCACAGCTAATCTACATACACATCCCCTAATATCCAAGGCAGACAAACACAATAGAACATTGGAATACATTCCCACCCCAAATGATCACAGCAAAGAGTCTACAACAGCATGAGACAATACACAATATATACAACATTCCAGTGTGGCTGTACAGTGTGTCTAAATAGCACAGATCATAGTGGGGTTCTCAATCACCATGTGCCCATAATGGATGCAGGGTGATTTACATATAAGAGGGGCCAGGGGAGCTGGACACAGAGTCTCCAGAGCTCTCCTAGGTAAGCTGAGTTCCACAATCCCCTCACCCAAAGTGACTCCTGTCACATATGAATTTTGATGGGAAAGTAATTTTAACGTTTCTCAAATCTGCACCCAACCAGGCTAATCTGTGATCCTTGATCTTCTCTGTGAACTAACATAGGGTTCCATTCCTAATCTTTACCAGTTAATTTCCTCATTGTGTGTGTGCAAGTTCACCTTATACTGTTATGTAGTACACAGCCCTATGGGAATGCTGTGTAATCATAACATGAATGTCCTTTTTTGGACTAAGTCAGAAAAGATAAATTTTTTGGCAAAATTGATCTATTGCATGTTACTAAGGATGCATCTGCCTCACCCCCTCATAATTTGGCAGTATCTCAATTCATTAGCTACATTTGCAGATATCTGTGTAAAACCGGACTGCTGTATTTCAGCAACTGAACTTATTCTGATCCTGACTGATCCTGATTCTAGATCATGGAAGAAATCTAGATTTTGTTGCTCTGAATACTGTAGGGATACATTCACTCTAGCCTTCTGAATATTTATGAAGTATAAACAAACCTTATAGGGTTGATTTATTAAAGGCAAATAGACTGTTAACCTTGCAAGTGCAGGGGCAGGGAAATTTTCCGCACAGCTTAGTGAATGAAGTGAAGCTCTGCTGGCTTCCATCATCCAAATGTGAAGAAAAAATGCTGTTTTGTTTTTCTTGCAAATGATTGGGTATTTTTTGCAAAGTGAAGTTTCACCATATTCACTTCACTTGCAAAGTCAACAGTCTAGTTGCCTTTAGTAAGTAAATTAACCCCTATATTTCCAAGTTTAAGTTCTGCAAATTGCATTTAAATGTAAGAAGATTTTTTGGTTGACAAGATTTTCCATCCCATTATTTTCAAAAGACACAATAACTGGTTGAATGAAAATGATATGATCCAGAAGGATATTCTTGTAAACAATAGGCAAATGCTCACACTCCTAGACTAATAAGAGAATTCCATAAACAATTCCCCATATACCAGCCCCTATTTCATCCAGTAACTGTCCTCGAATGAGGGAGGGGTGCCAGGCAGCAGCTCACTTCACCAAACTATTTCAAATTTCAGATAGCTACCTGCCTGAATTGACCTGCTTGTCAGCCATCGTGGATATCTTACTTCTTTACTCATTCCTGAAGTTTGAATGCCTTGGCTCCACCCTTTGACATCTTCATTGAGCCATGTTTCTGAATTTAATGTTTCCCAGAATTCTCTGCTTATACCAATATCTAGCTTGTGTTTGCATTTGTTACACTGCCAATCTCATCTGCTATTACCCATGTACCAAATTTTGGGTGACAACCGACTATTTTTTGCTTCCATTATACCATTATTTACAAATGCTGACTTGATCACAAAGGATGCATCTGCCTCACCCCCTCATACTGTATCTCCTGCTACTGGTGTACTGAACTCTGCCTGCTTTTGACCTTGAATCTTGTCTGCTGTTTCAGCATTTGGACACAGATCATGACTTGGTGCCTTAATAAAATTCCCCATGACCTATTACACTGGTCCAAGCTGGACCAGTGTAACTATGTATAACAAATCCATACCTGGAATTCTTCTTTAAGCTTCTTTAAGCTACAACCATGTCTGTTGTGTTTTGGAACTGCCTTCTAGACCACTAAAAAAAGTGCTCCCTAAATAATTTAGTCCACCAAGAGCCACTCCAACTAAGTGATTGCTCATTTCTCTTGATTTAAAGCACAATGAGACAGAATAAGCAGAGAAAAATGCTGAGATCACTTCTCCATTCCCTTCCACATACTAGTCTCCAACTATTAAGTATAAGAGGATGCAGTAAAAATAGATTTGTGTAAATCTGAATTCAAAAGCCATATACTATCGATGTAATAACTAAAGATATTTGGAAGCTGAAAGAATATCTATTGGAGGTAAAAGTGACAAAAATGAGTGGAAGGGAATTCTACATTTTTAGTCCTATTCAAGCCAGCGCTAACTTTGAATAACATGAAGTGCATGTAAATCCCAGTGATGAACCTTTCTTATATGTTCTATATCGTCTGTTAAATATACGATTGAAGAGCTTTGTTATATCTGTTTGATAAGTGCAAATAGCTATCTCTGGTTGATCCTACTGTTGTCCTTTGTCCTGTGCACTCTGCTTACTTATCTTAAAAAATATATCAGCCCTGTCTAGCTCAATGCTGTGCATCAACCCCCCCCCTTCCCTTTTTGGTATGGAGAAAAGCAGAATGGAAAATGGTCTGTAGTTAAAACTTCAACTTGTTCAAACGTATTAAATATGTAGGTAGTAGATGGATACAATGCCTAACATCAACTAATTTTGAGAGAGAACGTGTCCCTCTTTAGGACTGTTGTGGCTAGGCAGGCTGCTGAGAATTCATTTGTAGACTCAGATTCATTCAGGGCCATCTTTAATATTGATTAAAGATGGGGCAAACATTTTCTTGGGTCCCAGACCAATTTCGCTCTCCACCTGCTCTGAGACATACAATAAATAGCAGGTAGACTCAAAATCACTTTACTACAGCAGATCAGGCAATGATTCTAATTGGTTGCTAGAAGTTACAGCACACATTCCTGCTCACTGATTGGTTGCTAGAAGTTACTGAACATCCTTACTGCTCACTGATCGGCTGATAGAGGTTACTGCACATCATTACCACTCACCCATTGGTTGCTGGGGGGGGTGATCATTGGCAGTGCTGGAGGGGGGGATGGGATGTATAGAAGTGCTAGGGGGATGGGTTGAGTGTCAGTGCTGGTGGGGGGATGGGATCAGTGACAATGCTTGGGGCGGATGGAAGGAGTGTCAGTGCTGGTGGGGGGGTGGAATCAGTGGCAGTTCTGGGTGAGGATGGGATCAGTGACACTCATTTGCTGTCACCTGTCAGTCAGTTTAAGTGTGTACTATCTCCTGAGTCCTGACCCGAGCAAAACTAGTTCTTCTCTTCAGTCAACGGGCCCACCACAGTGGCAGGAACACAAGGACCCAGGTGAAAGAGCTAACTTTGCAACCATGGTAGTCAGTGGTGAAGCTAGACATTCTTTCACATGGGGCAAAGACTCCATCTGAGAGAAAAGTTCTCCATTCAAACATCTCTAGCCCCCTCCACAGAGAGAGAAGATCAAGTGTAATAAATAAATAAACCACAGAATTAGGGAATACTGGCTGTGGGGGGTTTTCAGGCAGGCTTTTGGAGCTGCAGCTGTGCTCTTGTGATGGCTCTAAAAGCCTGCCTGAAACACTGCCATAGCCAGCATTTTCTAATCCTGTTGCTAGGACATTGCTATGGCGCTCCAGCCATTGATGCTTGCCTCCACCATCACAAGAAAATACTAGGATTCACGCAACACATGCACAGTGCACCGTCTAACCAGGTGCCACAGCACTAAGCTCCACTTCATGACAACAGGGAGAGAATGTGCAGTATTTGAATTTGAGAGTGCCCGCTCTTGCGATGGCAGAGGGCATCAATGCAAGACCAACTTCCTAGCAACAGGATGGGGGAACACGTGATGCAGGCTTCTGGTGCTCCAAATACTGGTGCTCACCTCTGCCATTACAAGAGCACGCTCTCCTTGATTCAAACACCATTAATGCATTCTCTCCAGTTTCTACGGTGACCAGCTCAATGCCATGACAATAAGGTAGATAGCACACTGTGCACCTGCAACGTATGAATCCAAGAGAGATGTTGCTGTGGCGCACCCGCTGATGCCCCCCACAAGTTCTTGCATTCAAATGTCAAACAAGTGCTGAGCTCCTCACCATGGCAACATCAAAGAAAGTGCATGTGCAGTGTTTAAATCTGAGGGAGTGGACATCATGTGATGACAGAGGTGAGCAACGAAGGCTTGTGCTCCATAGCAATGTCCTAGCAACAGGGCAGGCCAGGGAACTCACCTATGGGAGTTTTTTTGGACAGACATCTGGAGGGGTACATAATTCAACATTGTTCATAAGCGTGCAGTTCCTTTTTATCTGTGTAACGTGGATAATCCGCGCTGCCCCAAAAATTTGTGCTAATGAACTCAAATATATAAAGATATATGCATAATGAGAAAAGTGTAGTGGTGCTGCAACTAAAAAACTGGAATATTCAGCTCAAAAATGTGTGTAAGATGAAATTAGATGCGCGACCTAAAATATACTAACACATAAGTGCAAAATCAACAAATAAATATGTGCAAAATCAACAAACAAATATATACAAAAAAGATACGGTATATCCTCAACATGCATGGTTTAACATACAGTATATCAATTGATTAGTAAAGAAAGTTGGAAACGTCCATAGAAGATGATATTTAATAACGTTCCATTGAACTAAGAGGTGATGGTTCTGTCCACTGAATACTCCCACAAGACAACCAAAGAAAAATGAAATGCCAGAGGCCCGCTTACCAGATCTGTAGGATCTCTATTACGGAAATCTTATGGGCACATACAAGGAGAGATCATTCAAGCAGGGGCAGTCATCTCAACACATCCATCCGGATCCTCTCCTCCACCAATAATTTCAAATGCTGCAATGCACTCCGTGGGACCCGTACCAAGGTAAGTACACTCGTGGAATATATTATAAAAGGAAGAGAAGGGGCTTCATAGTGCAGTAGGTTTAAAATCAGAGGTTCCTTTATTCCATATGATGGACAACTGACATCTTAAAGTGGAGTTCCACCCACTTTTACAACTCTTCAGCATCCCTCACCAAACTGCGCACTGTAAACGAATTGAATATTTTTACTTTTTTTTTCACAGCACCTACTGTATATTTGCTGTATTCATTTTTCACTTCCTTCTCCCTGTCCGTGGCCCATCGCATCATTTCCTGTTTGCAATGCCTTCTGGGAAGGGGCGGCAACTTCCTCTGACACTGCCGTTGCTATGGAAACCTGACCTGAAAGCTATTACACTGCTTGTGCTGCACTGAGCATGTGCGAGATCTGCAAGGTGAAGATCCAGGAAGAAATACAGTCTGGCTTCAGATGCCCACACTTAAGATGGCCACGGCCTGCTGTAAGTTTATAAAATAACAAACTACTGCTATAAACTAACAAAACAGACCTTAGTTTACAGACTAAGTTTACTAGAATACATTAAGCTTGTGTATTATAGGGGTATTTTTATTTAAAAAGTATAATTTTGGCCAGAACATCACTTTAAGAAGCAAAAGCATAAAATTAAAACCAAAGACCCAGCCGCGGCTCAAGCCAGCCAGCTGGTGCGTGGTGTTGTCAGGCCCTAATGCTCTAACCATGGGTTGTATATATTTGTTTGTTGATTTTGCACATATTTGTTTGTTGATTTTGCACTTATGTGTTAGTATATTTTTTCGGTCGCGCATCTAATTTCATCTTACACACAGTTCCTTTTTATCTACAGCGGCAGATTTTTGGTAAATTAGACTGACCCTTTTAGTAAACGCACACCCCGCCCCCTCCAGTCCTGGAGTTTGCAGGGTGAGCTGAGGAGACCTGACAAAACACTGTGCCATGCATACATATTTAGCTGTCTGCTTGAAGCCTGGAGTAAATTCCCTTCCTTTCCCTCCCCCTGACCCATCCCGCTCCCCAACCGTCATGTGCAACGCTCTCCTCCAAATACCAGTAATAGCATATCATCTTGCCAAGTTGTGTATCGCCTCCGGAGAAAGAGTATCTCAAGTACTGGGGGCATGTCCCCAGCGGGAACATCCAGTGTAAGCAGTGATGGCGTGGGTGGGAGTGGTTAGATGAGCAGAGAGAGTGATACAGCGGGAGTGGCCAGTGTAGGCGGTGATGCCATGTGTGGGCATGGTTAGAAGGGCAGAGGGAGTGATACAGTGTTTTGTGGTGCCCGCTCTCTCCTCCACGCTCTATTCCGGAATTGTGCTGTGCGTGGCTCGGCACCCTCCATTGGGGATGACCCTCTAAATGTCCCAGTCAAGAATGACTGGGCCGGTCAACAATGACTGGGCCAGTTTTAGACGTAAAAGATGGCCCTAGATTTATTAAACCCTTTTGGATGACTTTGGATGAAGTATTCATTTGCATTTCTATCTCCATTTCAAACATAGTAAAATTTATTTTAACCCCCTTCCTGCCCAGGCCAATTTTTAGCTTTCAGTGCTGTCACATTTTTAATGACAATTGCGCGGTCGTGCAACGCTGTACCCAAATGACATTTTTAAAATTTTCTTCCCACACATAGAGCTTTCTTTTAATGATATTTGCTGAAAAAAACACTAAAAGCCCAAAAATTTTAAAAAAAAAAAACTTTTCTTAGTTTTTGTCAGTAATTTTGTAAATAAGTAATTTTTCTCCTTCACTGCTGTGCGCTGATGAGGTGCCACTGATGGGCACTAATAGGTTGCACTGATATGGTGACACTTATGGGCACTGATGAGGTGGCACTGACGGGCACTGATTAGGTGGCACTGATGAGGAGGCATTAATATGCCACACTGATGGGCACAGATAGCACTGATATGCGGCACTGATGAGCACTGATAGGTGGCACTTGTGGGTACTGATAGGTGGCACTGGTAGGCAGCATTTATGGACAATTATAGGTGGCACAGATAGGCGGCACGGAAGGGCACTGTAGGGCAGCATTGATGGGCACTGATAGGCGGCACTGATGAGCAGGCACTAATGGGCACTGAAAGGCAGCACTGAATGGCATCCCTGATGGGCATTGATTGGTGTCACTGATGGGCATTGATTGGTGTCACTGATGGGCACTGATTGGTGTCACTTTGATGGGCACTGCTGGGGCTACATTGATAATCAGGGCACTGATGATCAGTGCTCTGATTATCTGTACAGTCTCTGCTGCGAGGAGATGGCGCTGATCGACTCTCCTCGCCTCACACTCTGTTATGCCCCATACACACGGTCGGATTTTCCGACGGAAAATGTGTGATAGGACCTTGTTGTCAGAAATTCCGACCGTGTGTAGGCTCCATCGCACATTTTCCATCGGAATTTTCGACACACAAAGTTTGAGAGCTTGCTATAAATTTTTCCGACAACAAAATCCGTTGTCGGAAATTCCGATCGTGTGTACACAAATCCGACGCACAAAGTGCCACGCATGCTCAGAATAAATTAAGAGACAAAAGCTATTGGCTACTGCCCCATTTATAGTCCCGACGTACGTGTTTTACGTCACCGTGTTCAGAACAATCGGATTTTCCGACAACTTTGTGTGACCGTGTGTATGCAAGACAAGTTTGAGCCAACATCCGTTGGAAAAAATCCATGGATTTTGTTGTCGGAATGTCCGATAAATGTCTGAGCGTGTGTAGAGAGCATTAGTGTGAGGCGAGTAGATTTGAAAAACGGCACTTCTGTGTTTACATGTGATCGGCTGTGATTGGACAGAGCCAAAGAGTCAAAGAGCCGGATCATCGGCTCTTTACCCAGATCATGGGCTTGCCATGTCCTAGGAAGACAGCGCAACAACGATCACCATGCTGCGCACCCCCACGGGGGTATTAAAGCGGTGACACTGGGGCAATGTCAGATGACGCCGCTCCAGAACAAGAGGGGATCCTGCCCTCCGTCATTTTACTAAACAGCAGACGGGAGGTAGTTAAAATATAAACTTTATGCTGTAATGTATAAAATTGAGCTCATCCATCCCAGTGTGGTCAGTTTTCTGGCTGTGCTGGAAGCACAGCCTGCCTATAATGCAATGGCAAGACTTGTGCTGATATGCCCCCCTGCATAGCCATTCACAAGAAAGATCAGTGTACTGTTCTTTTTCAGTCTCTTGCTGACACCCCCCCCCCCCCGCTGCAGTCTCAATCCCCAGCTTTCTAAGACCATTATGCAGCTCAGAACAGAGATTATGTGATCTTCTATAAAAATAAAAAATAAAAAGTAAAAAGTATATAACATTATATATATATATATATATATATATATATATATATATATATACAGAGGGGGGAATTATTAAACTTAGCACTTGGTGGAAAAACCCTTGTTGGCAAGCACAAATGTAAGACATTTCTTGTAGTTAGTGGACCAGGTTTGCACACATCTCAGGAGGGATTTTGATCCACTTTTTTTTAGCAGATCTTCTCTAAATCCTTAAGGTTTCCTGGCAACTCGAAGTTTCAGCTCCCTCCATAAATTTTCTATAGGATTAAGGTCTGGAGACTGGCTGGGCCACTCCGTGACCTTAATGTGCTTCTTCTTGAGCCACTCCTTGGTGGTATATTTTGGGTCATTGTCATGCTGAAAGACCCATTCACGACCCATCTTTAGTGTTCTGGCTGAGGGAAGAAGGTTCTCATCCAATATTTTAAAATACATGGCCCCGTCCATTGGCCCCTCAATGCGGCAAAGTCAGCCTGTACCTTTAGCAGAGAAACAGCCCCAAAGCATAATGTTTCCACCTTCGTGCTTGACTGTAGGGATGGTATTCTTAGGGTCATAGTCAGCATTTTTTCTTCCTCCAAACATAGCGAGTCAAGTTAATGCCAAAAAGCTCAATTTTGGTCTCACCTGACCACAGCACTTTTTCCCAATGCTTCTCTGAGTCATTTAGATGTTCATTGGCGTGACTGTATATGTGCCTACGTGAGGAGGGGGACTCAACATGTTTGGTGGAAGAAAAATGCTGACTATGACCCTAAGAACACCATCCCTACAGTCAAGCACGGAGGTGGAAACATTGTGCTTTTGGGCTGTTTCTCTGCTAAGGGTACAGACCAACTTTGCTGCAATGAGGGTCCAATGGACGGGGCTATAAAATCTTGGATGAGAACCTTCTTCCCTCGACTAGAACACTGAAGATGGGTCGTGGATGGGTATTCCAGCATGACAATGACCCAAAATATACTACCAAGGCAACAAAGAAGTGGCTCAAGAAGAAGCACATTAACCTCCCTGGCGGTATGATTATGTCAGATTTTTGCATCTTACAGCGGTACATTGTTTTGCATGGAAATTTGGCATTTTATATTGTAGGCCTGTAATTCTTAGGAATAACTCACTTAAATCTGTCCAAACAAGAGTCTACTAGACATCCCGGGTATGATAAAGTTTGAAACACTAAATCATAAATTATAATATAATAAATAACTTTAATTATAACAAATAACAATATAATAATAATAACATTTATTCAATAATAAAATCAAATCAAAAACACTGAAATCTGCTCAGTTGCAGAATTGTCGCTGTCGTTACTTTCAGTGTTTGATGACGAATTTCCCCACGAATCACTATCGCTCAATTCTGCAATTGATTCTAATTCACTTTCGCTGTTTTCTAGCTGGTCTAAAACCACTTTTGACGTGAAGGGACACTTTTTGGTTGCCATGGACAATCTCAAGTTTCCAGGCAGAAAGAACATTATATATAATATAAAACTGCAGGCAGGGCACTAGACAAAGTATTATGGACAAAAGGGATTTAAAATAATTTGATACAGTAATGTAATCTGTAAGATTACAGTGTACTTATGTGTTTTGTTTTTTGAATTTGCCGCGTGTGCCGGCAATCGCAGGAAACGGAGCCCAGCACACAGTACATCAGGCGGAGTACACAGCCCACAAACACAGCAGGGAGACATTGCAGGATCCTGGGGACAAGGTTATTAACTTTCCCAGGTTACTGCGATGCAATCCCGAGTGTGGTTCAGAGTTACCGCTTTTGGTAGTGAAAATTCACCCCGAGCCACACTCGGGATTACCGCCAGGGAGGTTAAGGTCATGGAGTGGCCTAGCCAGTCTCCAGACCTTAACTCTATAGAAAATTTATGAAGGGAGCTGAAACTTCGAGTTGCGAAGCCAAGAAACCTTAAGGATTTAGAGAAGATCGGTAAAAAAGAATGGACCAAAATCCCTCCTGAGATGTGTGCAAACCTGGTCATCAACTACAAGAAATGTCTTACCTCTGTGCTTGCCAACGAGGGTTTCTCCACCAAGTACTAAGTCATGTTTTACTCAGGGATCAAATACTTATTTTACTCACTGAACTGTAACTCAATTTATAACATTTGTATTATGTGTTTTTTTCTGGATTTGTGGTTTAATGGGGTATTCTGTCTCTATCATTTAAAATACACCTATGATAAAAATGATAAACCCTTAATTTCTTTGTAAGGGGACAAACTTACAAAATCTGCAGGGGATCATATAATTAGTTTGCCCACTGTATGCACAAACATTTTGCCTTTCCTTTCTATTTTAAACCGAATGGGTTGTTTTACAAGGTACATATACTTTAAGGCCAAGACGGAGGTACCTGGATAAAACTAGCAGCAAAGAACTTCAAATCCCTTAAAAACTAAACAGTTCCATTAAGCTAAATAGTGCTTGATGTTCACTATTAGGAAAACACATCATGACACAAGCTTGTGACCCCAGGACATGTCAAGCAAACTCATTAGATACAGTATGAGAGGCTTTGTATGTATACTGTATATATAAAGAGTGCTAGCTAATTGTTATTTTGATGCATTCCATCCAATTAGCAAACATGGCTATATATACTGTGTATATACATTATATATTAATATGTATATACAATGATGTGAAAAAGTATTTGCCCCTTTCTGATTTTTTATTTTTTTGCATATTTGTCACACTTAAATGACTCAGATCATTATTACACAAAGATAATCCAAGTAAATACAAAATGCAGTTTTTAAATGATGGTTTCATTTATTAACCATTTATTAACCATTTTGCAGGGGGCACATTTGCAACTGAGGCTCTTTCTCAAAGTGGGGCTATTTCTATAAGTGTGAGCGCTTCTGACTCTGCACTGATCATTATCTGATTGTCTCATTTGAAAATCTCTTCTCTCATTCCACAGGTATGTGCTAACCGAACCATCTCCACTCTAAAACTGAAACACTGCTATCTGCTTTGCTTATGTCTGTTTAATAATTGCTGGTATGTGCTAACTGAACCATCTCCACCCAAAAACTGAAACACTGCTATCTGCTTTGCTTATGTCTATTTAATAATTGCTGGTATGTTCTAACTGAACCATCTCCACCCAAAAACTGAAACACCGCTATCTGCTTTGCTTATGTCTATTTAATAATTGCTGGTATGTGCTAACTGAACCATCTCCACCCAAAAACTGAAACATCGCTATCTGGTTTGCTTATGTCTATTTAATAATGCTGGTATGTGCTAACTGAACCATCTCCACCCAAAAACTGAAACACCGCTATCTACCATCTCCACCCAAAAACTGAAACATCGCTATCTGCTTTGCTTATGTCTATTTAATAATGCTGGTATGTGCTAACTGAACCATCTCCACCCAAAAACTGAAACCGTGCTATCTGCTTTGCTTATGTCTATTTAATAATTGCTGGTATGTGCTAACTGAACCATCTCCACCCAAAAACTGAAACACTGCTATCTGCTTTGCTTATGTCTATTTAATAATTGCTGGTATGTTATTTTTGCTTAACCGTCTGTAGACCTGTCCCCATTACAATGCTTTATTATCTCCCTTGTCTTACCCAAAATTATGGCCCATTAACTTTACTGCCCTCTTGTTAGTCTGTTTCTGAAATGAGAATTTTGCCCTCTTAACCAGCCAACCTTTATCACCTCCTGATTGCTAATTGAAATGCACCCATCCCCCACCCCTATCAATATAAATATAAGCTTCTTTTAGGGGAAGCATTTGCAGGGGGCACATTTGCAACTGGGGCTCTTTCTCAAAGTGTGGCTATTTCTATAAGTGGGAGTACTTCTGACTCTGCACTACAGCAAATGCACAAAGCAAGGGGACACAAGAAAATACTTTGAAAAACACCACACAGACATCAAGTGACCTTGTTTACCCCTTCTGCGTTTTCTCCTTGTAACATGCACTCTCTACCACTCCTTTTGACAGCTCTGTCCTCTATCCTTAAACTATCTCTCCTTCACCCCTCTTCTCCCCCCCCACAGTATATATATATCACCCTCACTTCTGTCCTCTCCTTATTACTGCACCCACCAACTCCTGCTAATTCTAAATCCACACACACTAAACATCTCCAAGACCCTGGGGCATGTCTCTTCATATAAATCCCACTCCCATATTACCTCCCTCACCCTCCTGCTTCTCCTAACATCTGGAGATATATCCCCAAACCCCGGGTATCCATCATTTAACTGTACCCCATGCACCCATCACCCTGCACCCTCTGGCAGCAGCCGCAATCAACACAATTTAGTTCCCATTTCTATTCTTCCCAAGACCAGACTCCCTTTCTCTTATGCTCTTTGGAACTCCTGCTCTCTCCATGACCTCTTTATTGCCAACTCATTTAACCTACTCGTCATTACAGAAACCTGGCTCCACGAATTTGACACTGCATCTTCTGCTGCCCTATCCCATGGTGGTCTTCTCTGGACCCACTTCCCCAGATCCAGTGGACGTAAGGGAGGAGGTGTCAGAATCCTTCTAGCCCCACATAGCACCTTTCAGGTACTTCAGCCACCTCCCTCTCTGTCACACTCCTCTTTCGAAGCACACTGCATTCGTCTTTTCACTCCAGTTTCTCTCAGGATAGCTGTGATCTACAGGCCCCCTGGACCAGTATCAACCTTTCTTGATGACTCCTCTGCCTGGTTACCCTACTTTCTTTGTTCTGAAATCCCCACAATCATTCTCGGGGACTTCAACATCCCTATTAATACTAACACTCCTGCCACTTTCAAACTTCTCAGCCTAACCTCCTCCTTTGACCTGAAGCAGTGGATACATGCTCCTACTCACTCCGAAAGTAAAACCCTTGACCTCATTTTATCTCACCTTTGCACTCCATGCAAGCTCTCTAACTATCCATTCCCTCTCTCTGATCACCACCTTATTAGTTTCACTCTCTCCCTCTTCTCCACCTCTTCTCCCTCCAGAAACCTACATCAGCTCAATCCTTCTCTTCTCTACTCTGCTATCGACAACCTCTACGACAAAATCTCACCCCTATCCTGCACCAACCTAGCCACTTCTGTTTACAACGCTTCACTTTTAGCCTCACTGGACTCACTGGCACCCCTCACTACACACAGAATCAGGTCCTGACCCCTTCAACCTTGGCAGATGATACTAGAAGTCTGAAAAACCATAGTTGTGCTCATGAGCACCTGTGGCGTAAGACTAAGTCGCATAGAGTTTTCAACCAATATAAATCTGCCCTCCAAAAATACAATTCCAGCCTCCTCACTGCCAAGCAGACCTATTTTATCACTCTCATTAACAACTTATCATCCCGCCCCCGTCAACTCTTCTCTACCTTCAACTCTCTACTTTGTCCTCCACCGCCTCCACCTACCAACTCACTCACTGCCCACTCACATCACTTCAAACAGAAGATTAATACATTTTGCGAGGAGATCTCTACTGTTCCGATACCCTCCACGCTTTACACTTCATGCCCACAGGCACAATCATTACTTCCATCTTTCAACCCCACCACTATAGACAAGGTTACTAAACTACTTGCTAATGTCCACCTTACCACCTGCCCTCTGGATCCTGTTCCCTCACAAATACTACGTTTACCCTCTGGCTCTATGCTACTCTCTCTAACCCACATCTTCAATCTCTCCGTCTCTTCTGGCATCCTCCCCAACTCTCTAAAACATGCACTTGTCAGATCCATACTTAAAAAGCCCTCACTGGACCCATCCAATCTTAACAACCTACGCCCCATCTCCTTGCTCCCCTTCTTATCCAAACTCCTCAAACGCCTGGTCTACAACCGACTGAGCGTCCATCTTACTGATAATAGCCTTCTTGATCCCCTTCAGTCTGAATTTCGTCCTCAACACTCCACAGAAACTGCTCTCCTAAAACTAACAATCTACTAACGGCCAAATCCAATCAACACTATTCTGTACTCCTACTCCTGGACCTCTCTGCTGCCTTTGATACGGTTGACCACCCCCTCCTCCTCAAAAAACTCCACGCCTTTGGTCTCTGTGATTGTACTCTTCGCTGGTTCTCTTCCTACTTATCCAACCGCACTTCTTACAACTCTACTTCCTCCTCTCCTCTTCCTTTCTCAGTTGGGGTCCCCCAAGGTTCTGTTCTTGGACCTCTCCTATTTTCAATCTACACCTCCTCCCTGGGTCAGCTGATAGCCTCCCATGGCTTCCAATACCACCTCTACGCTGACGAATCCCAAATCTATTTCTCTACCCCTCAGCCCACTCCCTCTGTCTCCTCACGTATTACTAATTTACTATCAGATATATCAGTCTGGATGTCACACCACTTCCTCAAACTCAATCTATCCAAAACCAATTTTATAATTTTTCCTCCCCCATACGCCCCTTCCCCCGATCTCTCTGTCAAAATTGATGGCACAACTATAAGCCCATCCCCACATGCCAAGGTTCTAGGTGTAGTCCTGGACTCTGAACTCTCCTTTAAGCACCACATCCAATAATTGTCCAAATCCTGCCACCTCAACCTCCGCAACATCTCCAAAATACGCCCCTTTCTAACCAATGACACAACAAAGCTCTTAATTCACTGGCTGGTCATCTCTCGCCTCGACTACTGCAACTCCCTTCTCATTGGCTTACCTCTACATAGTCTGTCACCTCATCAATCCATCATGAATGCTGCTGCCGGTCTCATCCACCTTACCAATCGCTCTGTCTCTGCTATCCCTCTCTGTCAATCCCTCCACTGGCTTCCGCTCGGCAAAAGAATTATATTCAAAATACTAACAACTACATACAAAGCCATCCACAATTTAGCCCCAGCTACATCACTAGCCTAGTCTCTAAATACCAACCTACCCATTCACTTCGTTCCTCTCAAGACCTCCTGCTTTCTAGCTCTCTCGTCACCTCCTCCCATGCTCGCCTCCAGGACTTTTCCAAAGCCTCTCCAATCCTATGGAATGCCCTACCCCAATCTGTCCGCTTATCTCCTACTCTATTATCTTTTAGATGATCCCTGAAAACACTTCTCTTCAGAGAAGCCTACCCTACCCACACCCAACAACGCTTTTTTAATTTTTTCCATCAGCTCACCCCAACAGTTATAACCTTTTGTTTCCACTTGACCCACCCTTCTAGATTGTAAGCTCTAATGAGCAGGGCCCCCTGATCCCTCCTGTATTGATTTGTATTGTAAGGGCTCTTTCACACGGGGCAGATCAGTAATAATCCGCCCCGTGAACACCCGCTTGCTCAGCGGGGATCGCTCCGCCGATCCCCGCTGAGCAGGAAGATGACAGGTCCGTCGCTGCACACTGTGCAGTGACGGACCTGTCAGAGCACCGCTCTCCCCTATGGGGGATCGGATGATGACGGACCGTAGAGTCCGTCGTCACCCGATCCGATCCAAAAACGGATGGAAAAGTAGGGTTTTCCTCCGTTACACTTTTTCAGATCGGAGCAGGTTGGATGTCAGCGGAAGTTCATCCGCTGACATCCGATGCTCCATAGGGATACATGTATGTCCGTTTTTCATCCGAAAATGGAAGGATGAAAAACGGACATACGGATCGTCCGTGTGAAAGAGCCCTATGTGTACTGTCTGCCCTCATGTTGTAAAGTGCTACGCAAACTGTTGGCGCTATATAAATCCTGTATAATAATAAGGCAAAAAAGCTATCCAAACCTGCCTGGCTTTATGTGAAAAAGTAATTGCCTCCTAAACCTAATAAATGGTTGTGCCACCCTTGGTGGCAACAACTGCAATCAATCGTTTGTGGTAAATGACCATGAGTCAGTTACCGCAAACTAAGTCAGTCTTTCACATTGCTGTGGAGCAATTTTGGCCCACTCTTCTTTGCAGAATTGTTTTAATTCAGCCACATTGGAGGGTTTTCCAGCATTAATGGCCTGTGTAAGGTCATTAAACAGCATCTCAATTGGATTTAAGTCCGGGCTTTGACTAGGCCACTCCAAAATCTACATTATGCTTTGTTTAAACCATTTGGAGATGGACTTGCTGTTTTGTTTTAGATCATTGTCCTGCTGCATAACCCAAGTGCACTTGAGCTTGAGGTCACGAACTGATGGCTGAACATTCTCCTTTAGGATTTTCTGGTAGAGCTCAGAATTCATGGTTCCATCAATTATGGTAAGTCGTCCAGGTCCTGAAGCTGGAAAGCAGCCCCATACCATCACGCTACTATCACCATGTCTGACTTTTGGTATGATATTCTTGTTATGAAATGCTGTTATAGTTTTATGCCAGATGTAACAGGACGCAACACCTTCCAAAAAGTTACATTTTTGTCCCATCAATCCACAGAATATTTGCCTAAAAGTCTTGGGGATAATCAAGATGTTTTTTGGTGAATGTGAGATGTGCCTTTGTGTTCTTTTTGGTCAGCAGTGGCTTTGGACTTGGAACTCTCCCATGGATGCCATTTTTGCCCAGTCTCTTTCTTATTGTTGAATCATGAACACTGATCTTATCTGAGGCAAGTGAGGCCTGCAGTTCTTTAGATGTGTTCTGGGTTCTTTTATGACCTCCTGGATGAGTCGTCGTCATGCTCTTGGAGTAATGTTTGTGGGTCGACCACTCCTGGGATAGTTCACAACTGTTCCAGAGATCACTGAAGTAGCGGTGTCCAGCTTCCAAGGGTATCAGCCAGGTATAATGTAAATAGTTACATTGGTCCAAGCTGGACACATGAACAATTGTATGGCATGCATTTTCCTACCATATTTATCGGCGTATAACACGCGCTGGCGTATAACACGCACCGGCATATAACACGCACCCCAAGTTTAGGAGGGAATTTTAAGGAAAAAAACTTTTAGGAGGGAAGTTTAAGAAAAAAAAAAACTTACATTTAAATGCCCATCAATGCAGCCTTATCAGTGTCTATCTGCAGCCTTATCAGTGTCATTGCAGCCTTGTCAGTGCAGCCTTGCCCCAGTGCAGCCTTGCCCCAGTGCAGCCTTGCTCCAGTGTCCATTGCAGCCTTGTCCAGATTTAAATATGGTGCCGCCGAGATAGCAGGGACACGGCAGAGCAGAGTGAGCGCCGCCGAGATCGCAGGGACTGGGCGGAGCCGAGATACACATAGCCGAGTGTACTCGGCATTTCTCGGCACCACTCAAAGTCACGCCCAGTCCCGCCCTATGATGGACATAACACAGGTCCAATGGCGGGACTGGGCATGACTGTGAGTGGAGCCGAGAAGAGCCGAGTACACTCGGCTATGTGTATCTCAGCGCGATCGCTCTGCTCACAATCAGCGGAGATCAGCGGGGATCGGCGTATAACACGCACCCACGATTTTCCCCTGATTTTAAGGGGAAAAAAGTGTGTGTTATACGCCGATAAATACGGTATTTTACCTCATTTACAGTAAGAATGTTTACTATGTAGCCGTAAAATGAAAAAGTGACATCCAGAGCCTAGCCACAGTTTCACTTAAAACTTTGCCCACTAATCAGCCCCTCCTCAATCCAAGCCTCTTGACTACTGAAACGCAATTGGAAATGCATTTTACCATGCTTTGGAGCTCATGTGGATAAAGTACTATGTTGAGTATTATAAACAAGTATTATATAAACAGAAGTATTTTGCTGTTATGTTGTCAGAGGTACAATGATGTAAGTAACATTACAATTAGTTGGGGGGACGGTTCAACCCAAGCATGAATTTAGGCTAATCATTGGCTGTTCACCCGTTTGGCAAACACCCGAATTGTCAGGGCGTTTGACCAATTGTTTGGCCTACCAAGCACCCCACAATGCACTGTGCACTGCACAGTGCATTGGAAGCCCTGATTGGCTGAAGCAATAAAGGATTTGCCCAATTAGGGCACAGAACACTGTCAGAGCCATGATTGGAGAAAGTAATAATGACTGTGCCCAGTCATGGCTTATTGCTCATAGACCCACTATAAAATTATCCTTCCCAGAGCAGCCATTTGCAGTGTGATATTGCAGTGGAGATAGATAGAACAGGGCTATGTTCATTGTTACTAGCAGGTTAGTGTGCTATAGTGTGCTATTGTGATTCTATTGTATAGAGTTTAGAGTGTAGGTGAAGTGTAAATATAGTGACAGTGCTGCGTGAGTGTAGTGCGACCATTCATATTTACTTTAGTCTCAGTTTAGTGTGAATATAGTGATAGTGCAGTGTGAGTGTAGTGCGACCATTCATATTTACTTTAGTGTCAGTTTAGTGTGAATATAGTGATAGTGCAATGTGAGTGTAGTGTGACCGTTCATTTTTACTTTAGTGTCAGTTTAGTGTTTCGGGCCAGGTTTACTGCAGTATATTGAGGTGCGTTAGTGCACGTTTACTTCAGTATATTGACGTGCCTTAGTGTACATTTACTGCAGTATATTGAACTGCATTAGTGCACGCTTACTGCAGTATATTGAACTGCATTAGTCCACGTTTACTGCAGTATATTGAGGTGCATCAGTGCATGTTTACTGCAGTATATTGATGTGCGTTAGTGCACATTTACTGCAGTATATTGAACTGCGTCAGTGCACGTTTACTGCAGTATATTGAACTGCGCAGTGCACGTTTACTGCAGTACATTGAACTGCGTCAGTGCACGTTTACTACAGTATATTGAACTGCGTTAGTGCACATTTACTGCAGTATATTGACGTGTGTTAGTGCACTTTTACTGCAGTATATTGGACAGTGTTAGCGTTATTCGGCTCCAAACTTTCTCTATGTTTGAGAGTTCTGGCGCGAACTCAATAGTGGACCATCTCCAATTCCAATTTATTGACAAGATTCATGGCCTCCCTCTTCTGCCTTAGGAGAAGGAGCCTGTGCTGCCTCCAGCAGCCCATTATATTGTGGTTTATTGTTATTTCTGTCTTGATACATACCACCCACCCCCCCATGTGATGCACTAATTAGACTAGCCCTTATTTGCCACTCCTTGCTATGGTTTTTTTTGTCTTCATGAAGTAAAAAATGAATCCCCCATACAATTAGAATGCTTATTGTTTCATGGTGCTCTTTCACCTGCAAGACAGCAAGTCTGCACTAAACTACACTGGAGTCTTCTTAGAGAGCTGATGCAGTTTGTGGATTCTACCATCTCAGCAAGATGCCATACTATCTGCAAAGACTGTGTCTGAGGAAGTATGTTCAATTGCATAAGGCAGTTTTTGAAGCAGAACATAGCAAATGCAAAGTTTTCTCTCTTTCAGTGTAAATCAGCCAACTATTGTGCTCCTTTCTGTGAAGGGAAGTGTACTCTACACAGTATAATACCAACAGAACTACCAATTACAGGGGATAAATACACAATAGGCAAACATCCTGTATCTAAAAGGAGTGTATAGTCAACTCAAATATTATGGACACGAGAGCTGCTACATTGGTCCAGTGCTTTCTGCTTTTGCAGGGGTAGGTTTTTATACATAGCGCAAACAGTGGAGCTTTTAAGTGGGTCATAGAGGTCATGTAACCAGCTGCTACTTAGGTTAAGGCCTACTGTTCCCAAAGACAATGTTTCTGTTTGGAGGTCCATGTATACCACATTTTGGCGCATACCTTTATTGGTGGATATAAAGTAAGGTCGAAATATTTCTAAATGGAACAGTTTTTCAGTTTGACAGTTATATAGAAATTGATCTCTTACCAGGAGCCCAGGGTATTCAATAAGAGCTGCCATTATATATGCAGTTAAAGTCACTGGACTATATTGACCTCCTTGAAGCTGAGTATTTATTACTCTGCCAGGTTCCCAAAATTCTCCATTTTTTTTCTGATGCTTCAGTAGCCACGTCAGCGTATCATGTAATACTACAGGATCAACCAATATAAATTGACGAGCTTTTAAAAAGCATCGTAAGACAAATGCAGATAACCTGAAAAAAAAAAAATGAACTTGTCACACACAAAACTTACAAAAACACAGTTAGTACAAAAAAGCTAATCCGGTTCTATACAATTAGTCTCCTAAAAGAACGCTACCTAAATAAGTGACTAATTATAGAAAAACTGACACCCGTGGAATCATATATACAAACATTAATTTGTGACTGTGCTATTTTAACAACAATATACAGACTCTTAAGAATTTATATTCATTTTACTATCAACAGTATACACATATAAATCCAGCTTTCATGTGGGACTTGAACTGTAATGTTAACTAGAAATTGAGAAATTGTGCATAAAAAAAAATCCACTGGTTGTATTATTTCCAACAAAGGTTGGAAATCTGGGATTATCTCAATGGTGATCCCAGTGTAGGAAAAAACTATTCAGTCTCAGGGAGTGTAAGAAGACATGGGGCACACAATGAGATTGGAGAAGTGGTTTAACCTTAAGCTGCGCAGGGGTTTTTCACTGTCAGAGTGATAAGGATGTGGAACTCTCTTCCAGAATTGGTGGTGTCAGCCAGGAGTATTCATATTTTTAACAACTTGCCGAGCGGCTCACGCCGATATACATCGACAGATTGGCACGACTGTGCAAAACATGTATGGGTACGTTGCTCCCTTTAAGAGCCGAAGGAGGCATGCCCGAGGCACGGCAGGGGACCCGATGCACGTGGCCGGTGGGCGTGATCGCCGCCGGCCACCTGCAATCGCGGGCATGAGAGACAGTACGGGGATTTGTGTGTGTGAACACACAAATCCCTGTTCTGTCAGGGGAGAGGAAACATATTGTTTGCTCATAGTATGTATGAACAGCGATATGTCTCCTTCCCCCAGTCAGTCCTATCCCCATACAGTTAGAACACACACTAGGGAACACATTTAACCCCTTGATCGCCCCTTAGTGTTAATCCCTTCCCTGCCAGTGACATTTACACAGTAAGCAATGCATTTTTATAGCACTGATCACTGTATAAATGTTAATGGTCCCAAAAATGTGTCAAAAGTGTCTGATCTGTCCGCTGCAATGTCGCAGTACTACTAAAAATCGCTGATCACCGCCATTACTAGTAAAAGGAAAAAAAATGCCATAAATCTGTTCCATAGTTTGTAGACACTATAACTTTTGCGCAAACCAATCAATATACGCTTATTGCAAATTTTTTTTTGCCAAAAATATGTAGAAGAATATATATTGGCCTAAACTGATGAAGAAATTTGTTTTTTAAAAACATTTTTGGACATATTTATTATAGCAAAAAGTGAAAAATATTGTTTTTTTTTTTAAATTGCCACTTTTTTTGTTTATAGTGCAAAAAATAAAAACCACAGAGGTAATCAGATGCCACCAAAAGAAAGCTCTATTTGTGGGGAAAAAAAGGATGCAAATTTCGTTTGGGTACAGCATTGCATGACCACGCAATTGTCAGTTAAAGCGACGCAGTGCCAAATTGTAAAAAGTGCTCTGGTCAGGAAAAAATCTTCCTGGGCTGAAGTGGTTAAAAAACTCTTGGAAGTGCATCTTAAAGAAAACAACATACAGGGATATGGAAAAAAATTATAGACACTGACACATGTACACGTTGAACTGGACGGACAATTGTCTTTATTCAACCTTACCTACTATGTAACTTAGTAACTATGTAAAGTTATAGGTGTAATCCCAATTATGATCTACACGGTAACCCCCCCCCCCCCCTCAGTATCAACAGAAAAGTCCCAGGGTTGAAAGGAAGACTGCCAAATAGACAGTGTATACATTTAAATTAGAGCTCTACAGAATGCTGCAATTATTCTCAAGAACCTGGGAGGATGTGACAATATTTTGCCACAAAGCTAAAACTATTTATAAAGGCTCTTTAACAGATAACACACCAAAAGAGTTGGCAAATTGTGGATCAATAACACACTGAGGGGATTTTACTAAAATTGGAGTGTGCAAAATCTGGTGCAGCTCTGCACAGAAACCAATCAGCTTGTAGGCAAGTGTTTCCTCCACTGCAGGTGGCGCTCAACCACAGTGGCTCTGCAGCTGGAGAGGAAGTTAGGAGGAACCTGGTTCCTCTATGGTTTCCTGGATCACTGGAGAAGTGATCTGGTTGGATGTTGTTGCCCCATGTGGCTCTGGCAGCCATCTTGGGTCAGGCAGAGCCTATTTAATGCCCTGGCTCCTGGGATTGGCATGCTTTATGCAAGTCTGTAGTGCAAAGAAAGGTACCCCATCTGTTAGGAATAGTATTAGCAGTAGGGAAAGCTTCCTAACGAGGAGGGAAAGCATAGGGTCGCATCTTTTCAGGACATCTTCCCAATTGGGCATTGAATGGCCAGGTGGCATTTTGACCCTCTCTACAGATGCTGTCATTCTAGTTGGAACTTGCTCTTTTTACGTTGCTGTAATCATGAGTGCACCTTCTTGGGCAGTCTTCCTACCAGGATTGTTGTGAACTGTTGCTGCATTGCTTCGAATACAAGTTTATGATTGCACCTGACTGTGTGAATTATTGTTACCACACCACGCTGCACCCCACCTACAAGCTTCCAGGTTTTATTGTCATAGCGTGATTGAACAAGTTTAAATGAGAAGCTAATTGGCTACCATGCACAGCTGCACCAGATTCTGAGTGCTCCAATTTTAGTAAATCTCCCCCTACTGTGTCTATGTCTCCAAATCTTTTGTTTTAAATCTTTTAATTATAAACTGAAATGAAGAGGAAAAGCCTGTGTATTCGTGTCCATTATTCGGTGCAGATTACTGTATGTTATGTTTTATATTTTGTTTATATAATCAGATTCGATTTTGTTTTGCTGTAGTAGTCACTTATTCTTCTATAAAAACCTGTGATAAACCTGAGGAATTCCAACTGCACAGATAATAATTTAACAGATGTTAACTTTTAGTTCAAAATGCATTTCAAAACTATTAGTAAATCCAGAGATGTAGACAGAAAATGTTAGGCTTTTCCTGTTATGCCCCGTACACACGGTCGGATTTTCCGACGGAAAATGTGCGATCGGATCGTGTTGTCGGAAATTCCGACCGTGTGTTGGCTCCATCAGATATTTTCCATTGGATTTTCCGACACACAAAGTTTGAGAGCAGGCTATAGAATTTTCCGACAACAAAATCCAATCGCGTCAATTCCGACCGTGTGTGGACAATTCCGACGCACAAAGTGCCACGCATGCTCAGAAGAAATTCTGAGACGGAACAGCTCGGTCTGGTAAAATTAGCGTTCGGAATGGATAGAGCACTTTCGCCACGCTGCAATGTAAAAAATGGTTTAATACAGCGCACTCTCTTCTTCTTTACAATGTGAGAAGAATGAAGTAGTTTTGCTGCTCATATTCACACAGAGTTCTCACAAACTTCTTTTTTTATTATTTATTGTGATTCCCTCAATATATTTTGATTTGTCACATCTGACCAAATTTGTTTTTTTTTTGTTGTTTTTTTTTTGTTTTGTATTTTTTTCAAGGCTGATGTTTTGTTTTTTTTTTTTAATTGGTTTTACTCCATAATATTTTTGTGTTTGTTTTGTGTGTCAAGTTACCACAACACCATTATTATCTTGTATTATTTAATCTCAAGGAGGTTGCTTGGTGTTGGTGTCCCTTGTTAATTTCACATTGTATTTTTGAAATGTACCTGCCTCCTCACGAACAAACTGTCCTTTTTGAAGGAAAACACACATAGGCGAATATAATTGAACCAAAAAGTCCTTTATTAAGGGCTCAGAACCAAACAAAGAGGGAGGCAACACTAGATAAACATCATAAATTGGCGAAGACTTGGACCCCCAGGGCACACATCAATTATTTTACAGCAAAATTGGTGTCCTGAGGAGTCCATATATAAGGGAGTGCAATCTGGTCCAGAAGTCCCAGAGATCCGGAAAGCAGCAGATGACATCTGTGTCCCCAGGCTGTGGTACTACAAGAAGCTGCATCTTTTGCCAGACCAGACTAAACCCAGGGTCATCACTCTCTGGTCTTCCTTCCACGCTTTCTTCCCGGCTGTGGCTCTGGTGTTGGAGATGTGGCAGGAGGAGGAGTAGGACCTGGAGGAGGAGGAGGAGGAGTAGGACCTAGAGGAGGAGGAGGAGGACCTGTGGGAGGAGGAAGAGGAGGAGGAGGAGTAGGACCTGGAGGAGGAGGAGGTCACAAATATGGGTAGCACATGTTATTTGGCCCCTCAACCCCTTATTGAGAGCTTCCAAACTTAAGAACTCACACAGGAGTCATTGGCCCTCCTCCATCTGCATCATTTTGCAGGCAGTTATGCCAGCAAAGTCCTCCTCCACAGTGTGGGGGGTTCTCAGGGCCTCTGTAGCCTTTCAAAAGAGGCCTATGGCAGCCTCCTCCAGGTTACTCCTCTTCCTGACACTTTTTCTTTGAAGGTGTAGGGGAGGGACCTGGGTATCAGGCAGCCTGCTTGGCCAGGCCACCTCCTGGCTGAGACTTCCCTGTGTATGAAAAAGGGACATGGTTTTAGTTTTTGCTTCATCAATCACAATCATAAATTAGCAATCCAAACTAACATCTATTTAACATCATTAATTGGACAGCAATATTTAGAAGAATGCTATAACTGGCTCGATATGGGCTCCTCCACATGTTGCTGCCTGGAAGGCCCAGGTTGGGCGTCAGAAGCCTTAGCTGGGGGGGAAGGAAGCATGGAAGGAAGAGTGGAGAGTGCTGGCCTGGGTTCAGTCTGACCTGCCAGAAAATGCAGCCTGTCATAGTACAGCAGCCTGGGGACATAAATGTCATCAGCAGCTCCTGATCTCTGGGAATCCTGGACCTTCTTGTGCTCCCTTACATAAGTGCTCCTCAGGCCACCAATTAGGATCTTCAAATTAGTGATGTGTGCCGTGGGGATCACCGTCTTCACAAATTCCAACAAATTATCCAGCGCTGCCTTCCTCTTTGTTTGGTTCTTATAATCAGGGTGGTTTATCTGCCATAGACAGGGCAGCTCCCTGAACATATCAATGAAGATTGGCATAAAGTCCTTATCTTTCAAGATATCCATTTTCACTGCAAGACACAACACAAGACAAACCCTAATGTCAGCCTAAAGTCTTCTAAACTTGTGCAAATACAGGCCTTAATCTAGTGCATGAAACTCCACCCACCCCTGACGTTCTTTCTAGTCTATTCCCTGCCCTTTCTCGTTTGGCACAGTGGGGGAAGAGCACATGGCGGAATCAGAGCAGGTGTCTGATTATTACACCAACAAGGAGGAGGAGGAGGAAAACCCGGAGGCAGAAACGAAATATCTGTGTGCTCAGTATACCTATTTTTTTTTACATAGGGGATAAAAGACTCGGAGGACACCCCTCATCCGAGGAGACCACAGACCCCCCACCTCTGGAAGAAGGGGAAATCCACCCAAGCCAAGCAGAGCAGGAGGAGGAAGACGTGGTGGAAATTGGCACCACAACAGGTGAGTGTTTGTGACCACAGGCTCAGGTAAGAGATGGATGCCGGCATATTTATAATACATGGTGTGTTTTTTTTTTCTATCTT
Organism: Aquarana catesbeiana; assembly: GCF_042186555.1. Lineage (NCBI taxonomy): Eukaryota > Metazoa > Chordata > Amphibia > Anura > Ranidae > Aquarana > Aquarana catesbeiana. Next base: position 311,468,528 of record NC_133327.1, on the reverse strand, counting down.
TTTAGGTGATCGTGATGTTGTGGATCAAGGGCATTTCACCTCGGAAAGTGCACAGATCCTGATCGGGGAGATCATGGGGTGTAATAGGGATTTGGAAAACATCCAGAAAAGCATCAATGATGTTCAAAAAAAAATTAAGAACATCATTGATGTTTTAGGGAGTGTTTAAAACCCCTCAAAATCCCTATTTTTTGGGGGGCTTTTTGTGACCTAAAAATTTTTATAATTTTTTGACATATTTGCAAAAAGCCAAATTTTGAAGAGGCACACAGTGTGTCAACATGTGCTATCTACCATCACGGAGATCAATGGACGTGTTTTGGGGGTGCAACCCCTTCCTCAATAATTAAGTAGCTGTGAGGAAGGTGTTGCACCCACAAAACACGTCCCTTGATCCCCCATGATGGCAGCTAGCACATGTTGACATTCGGCAATTGATGTGCATTGTCAAAATTTGGCTTTTCTTTTGGCTTTTCTAGGGGTGACTTCACCCCATCTGAACGCAATATCAAACACAGTTTGTAAATACTCATGTTTGATATTGCCTTCAAGTTCTACCAAATGTGAACTTTGTAAGTTCAAGATTTGTGTCTTTCTTGTTTGTTTTAAACATGCCTGTTTTATCTTAAATGGACATTTTTACTTTTTCTAATGCGGCCCCGAAAACTTATATACAACAAACATGTTGGTTTGTTTTAAAAACCTTTTCTAAATGCACATGTGATTGTGCTGGTATTAAAAAGATTGTTAATCAAGAAAGTGTTGATTATTGTGTCAACACTACAAAACGTTTGTTGTGCTCTAATTGGTGTTTTCAGTGACAATAGGGGTTATTTCCTAAGGGAAAATCCACTTTGCACTACAAGTGCAGTTTCAAGTGCACTTGTAGTGCAAAGTGTCTTTGCCTTTAGTAAATAACACCCAACAGTGCTTTGGAATGTTACACAATCACGCCATTTTCAGGATTCGCCACATTTCTGTCAGGGTCAGCTAAAAGAAACACAAGCAGTAAATGTCACCAAAGATTTTAGTCGTTAAATTCTTTTTTTTTATTTGAAAAAGGTTTCAGACATTGTCTGGCATATTGATAGCCCCCCTACCCACAAAGTATTCAAGGTATCTTAGACGGACATCACGGGCACTCAGGGGGGGCAAGCCAAGATGGCCATTTTCAAGCGCCGTCAGGGTTGGTTCATTTTGAATTCCGGCCTCAGGCCCAACTGAGCCAGCATAGTTGGCAGAATGTTGCCGTAAACAGTTGTGTAGAACACAGCACACCAGGATGATATGATTCAGTTTGTACTCCGCCATGTGTATGGGTGTAAGAAATAGGCAGAATCAGCTGGCCATGATTCCAAACGTGTTCTCCACCACTCTTCTGGCTCTGGCCAGCCAGTAATTAAAAACTCTCTCGTCTGGGGTGAGGGTCCTCATCGGGAATGGCTGCATAAGATGGTCCCCAGCGCAAACGCTTCATCTGCAACGAAGACGAATGGGAGTCCTTCCACATTGTCTTCTGGAGGTGGCAAGTCCAAGCTGCCATTCTGGAGATGCCTGTAGAACTCCGTCTGGGTGATGACTCCACCATCTGACATTCGGCCATTCTTCCCCACGTCCACATACAGGAACTCGTAAGTAGCCGACACCACCGCCAACATCACAATACTATTGAACCCCTTATAGTTGTAATAGTATGACCCCGAGTTGGGTGGTGGGACGATGTGGATGTGTTTCCCATCAATTGCCCCTCTGCAGTTAGGAAAGTCCCACCTCTGGGCAAAGTGGGAGGCCACAGTCTGCCATTCCTGTGGCGTGGAAGGAAACTGTGGTGTCAAACAAGAAAAAAAATAGTCATTTTGCACATAAACAGGGAAAGCAGATTAGACACAAACATTCTTGGCCAACATCAAGATAACATTTATTTGAGGGAGTTTTTAAAGACCAAAGTATAAGGTACACCTATCAGATTCCCCTTCCCCCACCCCCTCTCATGGGCCATTTCTAACATTATAGGGGGGGAACTCTTGGACAGGTAACCCTCAACACTTCATTGAGAGATGAATGCCTAAATAATGTGTATTACTTTGGCCAGCCCCTCCTTAGTTACACTATTGGCAGCCCACTGGACAGGTAAGAAGTGTCATAATACAAAGATATAAATACACATTGTACACATTTGAGCACATTTGGACATTCTGCTATTACCTATCAAGATAATAATAGGATACAAAAACTTTGAAACCATTTGAAAGTATACAGGCAGGCCCTTGCACTACATGCTTTGGGGAATTCATCCATAAATCTGACCACAAAGAGATGGGTATAGTGTGTATGGGTTTGGCAAAGTCAGGAGATAGATGATTGAGGATAGATAGAGAATTGGTATCAGCTGACTTAGTAGTTGGGGGGAGAGAGGGTTCCAAAGGATTGGGGGACCCCCCCAAAAAAAGCCTCTGGCACTTTGCCTGAATTTAAAGCACAAATCACATTTAAAAACATTTTAGGGGGTGTTTGGGGTAAAGCACTACTATGGAGCTGATAAAATACACTGTTAAGTGACTACATGAGGTGAATATAGGGCCAGGAGACCAGGCTGGGGAGGTTAGTGAAGGCAAATATGTATGAAGGACAAAAAAAATAAAGAAAAATCCAGCATGCATGAGGACAAAGGGGACATTCACAGCATATTACAATCATGGTAATTAGGGAATGAAGAAAGAAATACAATATATTATCAAACATTAAATACAATAAAATGTGATATTAAAGGATAAAAATCTTACCTTAATATACTCCTTCTGCAGGACCTGTATGATGGCAGAACAGGTCTCTGGGATAATGATCCCCAGAGCCTGGGGGAGATGCCTGTCGAGAACTTCAAGTCCTGCAGACTTCTCCCCATTGCCAAGTACCGCAGGGTGGTGACAAGCCTCTGCTCCGGAGTGATGGCTTGCCTCATGCAGGTATCCTGCCTGCTGATATAGGGGGTCAGCAAAGCCAACAAACGGTGAAATACGGGGTCCGTCATCCGGAGAAAATTCCTGAAATCATCAGGATTATTCTCACAGATCTCACGGAGCAAAGGCATGTGACAGAACTGGTCACGCTGAAGCAACCAATTCTTGGTCCATGAACTCCTCCCCACCCTGTTCATGGACTGGACTTGTGTCAAGGTAAGGACCCCAACACCAAGCCCCCCGCACAGCATGAACTCTACGAGGAGTACGTATACACAACATGGCTAGAAAACGGTCGGCTGCTCAGGACAAAGTAGCAAAACGCACTGAAGAACAGCAAGGCCTGTGAAGAGCGACCTGAAAAACAGTAACGAATGACCAAGCACACAATGACAAGAGTCACGCGTCACTTGCTGCACGCACTGAAGAGCAGATACAAACCCACAAGCACAAACTGAACAGCAGAAAACGATCTGAAAACCACAAGTCTGAAAAAGCGTGAATCGTCTCTCACCAAACTTTTACTAACACGAGATTGGTGACGCGCTTGGTCCTGAACTGGCCTTTTCTAGTCTCGTCGTACGTGGTGTACGTCACCGCATTCTTGGCGATCGGAAATTCCGACAACTTTGTGCGACCGTGTGTACGCAAAACAAGTTTGAGCCAACATCCGTCGGAAAAAATCCATGGATTTTGTTGTCGGAATGTCCGATCAATGTCCGATACTGTGTACGGGGCATAAGAGTCAAGTTTGGTTCTGCCTTTCAAACCTTTAGATTGATCAATGCAGCCACCTATCACATAAAAAGACAAATAGTGACGCTAGAGGAATAAAAGGAAGGACAGAGGTTAAATGTACAGGAAACAATTGTACATTGTTTACAAAATTTACTTCAGCATCTTATTTCTCTGCAATCACTAATGATTTTGTAGCATGTGTTTATGTTTTTGTCATTATATGCTTAGTTTGAATTTCTCATGTTTTTAACCGGTTTTCTTTAAAGCTAAACTCCAGGCAGATATAAAAGTCACAAACAATATAACTATATCTGATCATTAATACATCATGAAATGCATTTTTAAATGCAAGCAATGTACGGTAAGTATCTGAATCTGAATAGGTATAAACCACTTGAAATCTCCCTTGTAGTCTGTACAGCAGAGCTTAGAATGGGCTAGACTAGAGAGAAGCAATACAAGGACCAAATCTGCTGTGTGTCAGTGCAAGATCAAACAGCGCTGTGCTGTAAGGCAGAGCTAAGTAAATCTCATAACTGGATGGACAGAAATAAGAAATGTATTGTCACATTAAACAGCTCCCATGTATGCATGTCTTCCTCTTTACATATTTAGCTGTTTGTCTGGAGTTCAGCTTTAAAATAGATTGGCAAAAAGAAAAACATTGAGGCAGACTAAAACTAGTAAAAGTGATCCTGACAGCTAAATAACACAAACTAGAAGATACAAAGCATTATTTATCTTCCATTCATTGATAATCTAACTACAAAGATAATAAATACATTGTTAAACAGTGAATAATACTTTTATTATAACAAATAAAATCAGCTAATCAATGTATTCTACTGCACTTTGACCAATACACTGTTGAAATTTAATAAGCATTTTTACTGACAAAAATCAGTCATCACCATGAACTTGGAAATTACATTTTAAATATGGTCTGACTGTTCATATGTGAAGCTATATAGAGATGTATTATTAATTTGGATCAGGGATGTAAAAAAAAATAGGTTACAGTCTCATGCTTCCAAATGCATTACATTTAATACGGGCTTTTGTAACTTGCTGAACTGATTGCTTAAAAGCAGAAGAAAACACCCCACATCAATTAATCTGTATGATATTTTTCATCATAGATCATCGTGATATATATAGACGATTATTTATTAACATCCAACATACCATGTGCTTCCAGAAGGGTCGTCATTTCCAAATGCACTAAAAGATCCATCTTCTCTTTGATAGACAAGTTCTCTCTGGTATCCTGAAATAAATTTATTGCTGCATATAGTCAGATTTTATGAGGATCGTAATTACAAATATTGAGAAGTATATAAAGTGTTAGAATATAGAATGCTTGAGCAGAAGTACGTGGTTACCATCAATCAAATCTGAACAGATTGGGGGTTATTTATTAAAAAAATAGCATTTAATGGCCATAATTCAGTATGTTCCTAAATAGCTCAATCAGGAAAATACTGCATTATGGTTACTAGATGGACATAACAATCATAGGAAATAAACTTACTGGGCAAAGTACAAGGTTTATTTGTCACGGCTTTATAAATGCTTGAGATTATTGCACAGCAATATCTCCACATGATATAAATGCTCTAAGATTGCTTGCTTCATAGTTATATTTAAGTAATTCAGCAATTTTTTTTCTTACAAAAAAAAAAAATCTGTTTCATAAGATGAACAAACATTCCAGATTGCAGAATAAGCAGGTCCGTTATTTTAGATGGAAGCAGGTTTGTTCCCATCATGAAACGGAAGTTGAATTTTACATAGCAGATGCTTTATAGTGATAGAATTATGGAAGGTTCTACCCTCATCTTAAGGCTGCTGTGGACCTTTCTACTTTGCAGAGACGTTTGTCATTGTTTTCCCATTGTGTGTACTGGAGGATTGGCAGGGATCATGAGTGGTGGGATTGAGCAATTAGGAACTGGATGGAGCACAAAAATGATGAGATGGATGCTCACTGATACCTCAGACATCATAATAAGTAGGAGCAGCATTGTAAATATTTAAAGTATATATTTAAAGTGCAACTGTATTTTCACTAAACACTATACATTTGTTGTTAGTTATGGGTAAAAGCCCGCTATACATTTCATGGTCGGGCTGGGTGGGGGTGGGGGATTTTTGGTTTTGTTTATGTTGTTTTGTTTTTACCAGAGTATACTTATGTGCCTATATACATGCCCTGGATTACACCCTTATTTTTTACTTTATACTGCCATGGGTGACATTACTCATGAAGTTTTTGTATACCCTGGAACTTACTTGAAATTTTGCGTGTCTACTATGGCTTTCCCGATTGAGAAGCAAATCATTAGACATATGTTGAAATACTCTGGTTTATTTACTGTTGTTTCTTTTTCATTGCCAGCCTGATAATTATTGCCAGATGCATGAATATGTATATTTGCCAGTTCATTTCCACAAATATTGCTTTTGTATTTGCTCTGATTGTTATAACAAGAGATAATGTACGTTCTCAGCGTCATATCCAGAGGTTGGCACGTTCTCAGCGTCATATCCAGAGGTTGTCTTTGGAAACTAGACGTATGAGTGCTGCTAGCATTTCTGCAGAGGTTGTGGGGTGGGGGATCAGCCTGTCAGTGCTCAGACCATATGCCGCACACTGCATCAAATTGGTCTGTATGGCTGTTGTCCCAGAAGGAATCCCCTTCTAAAGATGATGCACAAGAAAGCCAACAGTTTTCTGAAGACAAGCAGACTAAGGACATGGATTACTGGAACCATGTCCTGTGGTCTGATGAGACCAAGATAAACTTATTTGGTTCAGATGGTGTGAAGCATGTGTGGTGGCAACCAGGTTAGGAGTACAAAGAAAAGTGTGTCTTGCCTACAGTCAAGTATGGTGGTGGGAGTGTCATGGTCTGGGGGGCTGCATGAGTGCTGCCAATACTGGGGAGCTACAGCTCATTGAGGGAACCATGAATGGCAACATGTACTGTGACATAGTGAAGCAGAGCATAATCCCCTCCCTTCGGAGACTGGGCTGCGGGGCAGTATTCCAACATGATAACGACCCCCAAACACACCTCCAAGATGACCACTTCCTTGCTAAAGAAGCTGGGGGTAAAGGTGATGGACTGGCCAAGCATGTCTCCAGATCTAAACCCTATTGCGCATCTGTGGGGCATCCTCAAGCAAAAGGTGGAGGAGCGCAAGGTCTCTAACATCCACCAGTTCCGTCATGTCATCATGGAGGAGTGGAAGAGAACTCCAGTGGCAACCTGTGAGGCTCTGGTGCACTCTATGCCCAAGTGGGTTAAGGCAGTGCTGAAAAATAATGGTGGCCGCTGAAAATATTAACACTTTGGCCCCCATATGGATATTTTCACTTAAGGGTGTACTCACTTTTGTTGCCAGCGGTTTAGACATGAATGGCTGTGTGTTGAGTTATTTTGAGGGGACAGCAAATTTACACTGTTATACAAGCTGTACACTCACTAATTTACATTGTAGCAAAGTGTCAATTCTTCAGTGTTGTCATAAGAAAAGATATAATAAAATATTTACAAAAATGTGAGGGGTCTACTCACTTTTGTGAGATACTGTATATATATATATACAAAATATATATATATATATATATACTCTGCATTTAGTGTAGACTAGATATTCAGTGTAGATTCTATATTCAGTCAGTGCAGGCAGTGTAGTATATATAATACAGTGTTTTGAAGTGGTTAAGGGGAACTCCGCGCCAAACCAGATTCCTATCCGAGCATGCAAACTGGCAGGTCAGGATGGGGAGGGACGAGCGAGCACCCCCCCTTCCTGAACCATACCAGGCCGCATGCCCTCAACATGGGGAGGGTGCCTTGGGGCTGGGATCTGGGGGCCCCCTTGTTAACCAGATTCCAATAAGCCCCCCACCCGCAGAGCCCCATAACCACCCGGCAAGGGTTGTGGGGATGAGGCCCTTGTCCCCATCAACATGGGGGCAATGTGCTTTCCCTATATTGAGGGCGTGTGGCCTGGTATGGTTGTCCTCCGGGCTGCATGCTCGGATAAGGGTCTGGTATGGATTTTGGAGGGGACCCCACGCTGTATTTTTTTTCTGTTACATGAGGTCATAGTTTATCCGTTCTCAATTCCTTGTTAGTAGGAGGAGAAAAACATTTTTATCCTGAATGTGAGCAATTAACATTTTATCTTGAAACTGTAGCTCGTCATAGCCGATCCTAGTATGGATGTATACATGTGAAAGCCTCAGTCAATGCCCTATGATTAAGCACCGGTGGGAGGGGCGAAAGATGTAAGAGGACATGGCCCAAAGAGCGGCATTGGCTGAGATCGAAAAAAAAATAGAACATTTTCAGAGGTCTCATTTTAACAAAAACAGAAATTTTTCTTGATCATTTTTCTCATCCCTTGCCAATTTTCCTTGCTGACATTAAATGTGTTAGATGTAAAGTAAAGTAAATAAGCCCACTGTCCCTGATAGATTTGAATAAATTTTGTCTTTTGGGGAATACAACAGGAGGATAATGCTGTGTACACACAGGCGGACTTTTCGACCGGACTGGTCCAACGGTCTATCCGACGGACTTCCGGTAAACTTTCAATGGACTTTCCCAACGAACGGACTTGCTTACACACTATCACACCAAAGTCCAACGGATTCATACGTGATGACATACGACTGGACTAAAATAAGGAAGTTCATAGCCAGTAGCCAATAGATGCCCTAGCGTTGGTTTTTGTCCGTCAGACTAGCATACAGACGAGCGGACTTTTCGACCGGACTCGAGTCTGTCTGAAACATTTGAAAATCTAAAGTCCGTCAGATTTTTGACCGAAAAAGTCCGCTGCAGGACCGATGGATTGTCCACCAAATTCGGTCCATCGGACCAGTCCGGTCGAAAAGTCCGCCCTTGTGTACGCGGCATAAGAAGCATTCCCGTTATCCCCCTATAGCTGAAATATCATTATTGGATAGACTAAATAGTTTTGTAATATGAAAAAAAAAGGATTCCTGACAGGCTCCATGGCAGCATACGTGTGGGCTAGCCCCGCCTCCATAACTACCCAATAGGCCCCCTCTCCCATAAATCTTTGCTCTAGGCTGCTATCCATGTTCCTTTTTTGTCCTCCTCTGTAGGACCAGGTGTTAGTTCTCCTACCTGAAGATAACCTCCCTATGATCGAATCATCCGAGTGCTAAATTTATTCCTCCGTCCTGACTGTTAAGCAGGGTATGGAGTGTATAGCAGAGTAGCGCTGAAGATTGGGATTGGTTCATCTATGTACGCACGGTCTGTTTGCCTAATGTTCCAGGCGACCATTATCTGCTACCAAGTCCGGTGTGTGTGTGTGTGTGTGTGTGTGTGTGTGTGTGGCGGTTCCTCGACCCAGGTGTTCGTAGGTGGAGGAGTAAGTTTTTATATATGTATACACATGGCAGCAGTGTTTATGTGTTGTTTGTACCTTTTTCCTGTGTTTCTCCCTCATCACTGGTGTCCAGCTGGCGCAGACACTTCCTGCGTTCCAGCAGCCACTCTCTCTATCACTTCCGGGTACCGGCGTGCGCTCTGCCGATGATGACGTCACGGGCGCCACTTTTAAAAGCTGTGGAAAGCTTACAGAGCCCCGGGAATGTTTGTGGGTGATACGGCGACTTCCCGGGGCAACTATCTTGGCGGTTCAAGGTAAGACAAGCTCTATTGTCTGGGGGTTGAGGTCTTTTGTCAGCCAGCTGATGTGTGAATCTGACTCTGCAGTTTCCTATTGTGTTGAAACCATGCACTCCTCACTGCCTCCTAGTGGCCAGCCCGCTTGTAGCAGGTATGTTTGCAGTTATGCTTTTCTACCTGTACAAGGATTGAGAGTAGGATTTTAGGACACTAGCTGATTCCTGTCTCTATCTTTTCTGTGCTTCTTTCCTTACAGCCCTTCTAGGTCTGATCCACATCGTAGTTCCCATAAAAGAAGTGGGTCATCAAAATCACACCACCGGCAATCTTCCTCCAGGTCTAGCCATCATAAATCTACTTCCAGATCTGAACAGTGCAGTAAAAATCCTCCCCACCCCCCTTCATCTCACTCTAGCAAGAGATCAGATAAATCATGCTGGGGGTGCAGGATGCCTGTTCCAGTAGACAATTCTCTCTGTGATCACTGCTTCTCTAAAACCGCAGAGATACAGAAGAAAAACGGTACATGGAGACCAGTAATAGACTTAACCCATCTTAATTCCTTTATCCGGAAGGAAAAGTTCAAAATGGAATCCTTACTTACAATTCAACAGTCAGTACATCTGGGAGACTGGTTGATTTCAATCGATCTAAAAGATGCTTACTTTCACGTGCCGGTGGCAACGGATTTCCAACAATTCCTCCGCTTTGCGGTAGGCGATCGGCATCTACAATTCACGTGTCTACCTTTCGGTCTAACGACGTCACCTCGGGTTTTTTCCAAGGTCCTATTATCTATTGTAGGTCTACTTCGCATCAAGGGGGTTCATCTCCACCACTATCTAGACGACCTACTTCTCCTAGCTCAAAACAAAGACCAACTTTTAGAGCACAAGAGCTTAGTCATTTCCACCCTGCAAGAATTTGGGTGGCTTCTGAATTTAGAGAAGAGCCAACTAGAGCGGACGCAATCCCTGGTGTTTCTAGGGGCTCACTTCAACACAATGGAAGGCACCATCTCCCTTCCAGAGGAGAAAATTGGAGTGATTCGGGACAGAATACACGCAGCCCTTGCGTCATCTCACCTCTCTGCTCTCCAATGCCTGAAAGTAATTGGCACAATGACAGCCACCATTCCTATGGTGAAGTGGGCCCAATGGCATACACGGCCCTTCCAAAAAGGGTTCCTTCAAAAATGGGACTCTTCCAGCCAAATCCAGCACATACACTTTACTCCAACCATGAGAACGTCTCTCCTATGGTGGCTTCAAGGGAAAAATCTTCGCAATTACCATTTGATCATTCCCATCTCATGGGTCACAATAACATTGGATGCCAGCAATCAGGGATGGGGCGCTCACTGCCTTTCAGAAGTGGCTCAGGGCAGATGGAATTCCCTTGCTCAAGGGATTGTCTCCAATATACAGGAACTGTGGCCCGCCTTTTAGGCAATCCTGGCATTTCGCCATCTAATAATGAATTCATCAGTAATGTTAAGGTTGGACAATACAACCGCGGTGGCTTACATAAAGAAGCAAGGTGGAACTCGCAGCTGGTCCCTGATACAGGAAGTAGAGCCAATAATGACCTGGGCTCAGAAGAACTTGTCCAACATCTCTGCGGTTTACATTCCGGGGATTCAGAATGTACAGGCGGACTTCCTCTCGCGGGTTCAGATGGACAACAACGAGTGGTCTCTCCACAGAGAGGTGTTCGAGTGGCTTCTGACCCTGGTGGTATTTCCAGAGGTCGATCTGTTTGCTTCCCCATGCAATCACAAAATGCCCAAATATTATTCAAGGTTCAGAGACCGTCAGGCATATGGAATAGATGCTCTCTCAGATCAGTGGAGGTTTCAGAAGGCTTATGCCTTCCCTCCGGTACCGGTGATTCTTCAATTTCTCCGGAGGCTCAGAACAGAGAAGGTGGAGATCATTGCAGTGATTCCTTTCTGGCCCAACAGGCCGTGGTTCCCTCTGTTATCACTCCTCAGCTATCAAGACCCAGTTCCCCTACCTCTCAGGCCAGATCTACTGTCTCAAGGCACGACGTTACACCCATGCCCATCCTGCCTACACCTCAGGGTGTGGTTCTTGAGAGGGGAAGGCTCGAAGCTCTAGGTTGTCCTGAAGAAGCTATTCCAACTCTTCTCAGTGCCAGAAAGAGAAGTACTAATAGGTTATATGAGCGTATATGGTCTAGATTCACTTATCATATGTCTTCCAGGTCGAATCCTTGTAACTTTCCAACAGTACAAGACATACTGAGTTTTCTTCAATCAGGACTTGACCTGTCCTTAGCCGTCAGCTCACTAAGAGTTCAAGTTTCAGCCATCTCGGCCTTCACAGGAGTTTCATGGGCAAATCATGTGTTGGTCCGTCAGTTCTTTAAAGGAGCTATCAGGCTTAGACCTCAAAAAAGACCTAGGTTCCCCAAATGGGACCTCCCTCTTGTCTTGGATTTTCTCTCCAATCTCGGATCAGATCCTGACAAACATCTTTCCAAGAGAGACCTCACGCTCAAGACCACTTTTTTAGTAGCTGTGACTTCGGCCAAAAGTGTGTCAGAAATGAGAAATTTAGGTTCAGAAGAGCCTTTTCTGACCTTTTTCCCAGACAGAGCAGTGTTGATTCCCATGTTAGGGTCAAACTCTAAAGTGACCTCAGTCTTTCATGAAAACCAAGAGATTGTGCTTTCTACTTTTAAAACAACAGATAATGAAGATGTTCATCCTCTTGATGTAGGACACACTCTAAAACAATACCTGGAGGTCACGGCTCCTTTCAGACAAACAGAATTTCTTTTCGTCCTTCTCCATGGTAAAAACAAGGGAATGCGAGCTTCGGTCAGATCAATTTCTTCCTGGATTGTGCAGACCATTCAGAGGGCATACAAAACAAAGGGCTTGGCTCCTCCAGAGGCAATGACAGCTCATTCAACCCGGAGTATCATGAAATGAAATCATTTGTAGAGCGGCCTCTTGGTCTTCTATTAACACATTTGTCTCTCACTACTGTGTTGAACCAGCTGCTCTGTCATCCATTAATTCTGGTTTACAAGTATTGTCGGTTGACAATGTTAAATAAATTTTGGCTTCTTTGCTCAAACATTTTTGCCCACCCGGGTATGTTTGGTGAGTTATTTCCCACATGCATGCTGCCATGGAGACTGTCAGGAAAACCGAGAATTTATATTAAATACTTACCGTAATTTTCCTTTCCTGATAGGCTCCATGGCAGCAGGAGTCCCTCCCAAATGTCTGGAGTAGGCTAGTTACAGAACATGGATAGCAGCCTAGAGCAAAGATTTATGGGAGAGGGGTCCTATTGGGTAGTTATGGAGGCGGGGCTAACCCACACCTATGCTGACATGGAGCCTATCAGGGAAAGGAAAATTACGGTAAGTATTTGATATAAATTTTCCGTTTTTTATAAAACATAATGTTTTTACATATTATCACTTTCTCTTGTTAAGAGAAGCTGTCCCTTAAATGAATCTACTTCCATTTTTGCAGGGCCAGTGCTACCACTAGGTGGACTAGGCTGCCGCCTAGGGCACCCAGCTGCTGGTTATCCTACTGTCCACAGAGCAAAGCTTGCAACTATAATCCACCAGGCAGACGCTCTGAGTCTCTGACATGTGTCCATTAGCACCCCCCCAACCCCCCCATGTGCGGGTCTCCGCTCTGACACTGCCATGTGTCCAGCACAATATCCCCCCGCCCCCCCAAGCCGCACTCTGCTCTCCGCTCCGACACACACTGACATGTGTCCACACAGCACCACAACCAGCCCCCACCACCAGGCCGCTCTCTGCTCTCCTGCAGAGCGGGAAGCATTCTGACATGTGTCCATCAGGTTCAGCAGCCCCCACCCCCCCGGAAAAGAACACTCTCCTGGCCGTGTCACTGAAGCGGAGTAAGTCATCATGGGATACAGGCAGCATGGTGCCTGGCAGTGGATCTCCGGGCTTGGGGACAGGTGGAGCCTGAGCTGGAAGAGGCACCAACAGACAGAGGCAGGTAAAGCAGAGTTTTATATTGGTACATGTAATAAAAAATAATGTAGCGCTAAGGATAACCAAAAAATGAAAAAAAATTGTAAACAAAAAATTATTATGAAAAAATTGTGAACCATAATATCATAACTGATACCACAAAAAACATACCATAAGGTTATTATGACCACTAAAGGATTGTGTATAATTAAAATACTCAAGTGATAGTGTCAAATAAACAGAAAATAATCATATAAAGAGTCCCATCACAAATAGTGCAATACCAAAAAAATATATAGAGTTCATTAGCATAAAAAAGGCTGATCCAGAATCCGTGATAAGAAGATCCAATCTCCCAAGAGGTGAATGCACCCGAGTGAATATGAGGCTCCTTACCGACTCAGAAGACCACAACGGTCTGACCAGGCATATGGGAGATTAGAGGTTTCCCAACAACCTATACCGGCAACTGGGTCTGCAGCTAAAGCTGTATGGCTCCGGGAATAAGAACAAGAAAGGCTCCCATAGTGTAATCGTTCCAACCAATAAAAATTTAATGAATAAGAGATGCACGTACAAACAAATCCAATAAGCGAGTGTAAAGGCAATCGCGATGTTACGGTGTCTCCGCAGGCTTCCCGCTGTGCACACACTTCCCATCCAACTCGGCAGAGAGGAACAGCGTAGTGACGTCAGCGTCGTAGGCCACACCCTACGCGTTTTGTCATGATAGGACATCATCTGGGGGCTGGGCCAAGTTGCCCAGCCCCCAGTTGCCGGTATAGGTTGTTGGGAAACCTCTAATCTCCCATATGCCTGGTCAGACCGTTGTGGTCTTCTGAGTCGGTAAGGAGCCTCTTATTCACTCGGGTGCATTCACCTCTTGGGAGATTGAATCTTCTTATCACGGATTCTGGATCAGCCTTTTTTATGCTTATGAACTCTATATATTTTTTTGGTATTGCACTATTTGTGATGGGACTCTTTATATGATTACTTTCGGTTTATTTGACACTATCACTTGAGTATTTTAATTATTCACAATCCTTTAGTGGTCATAATAACCTTATGGTATGTTTTTTGTGGTATCAGTTATGATATTATGGTTCACAATTTTTTCATAATAATTTTTTGTTTACAATTTTCTTTCATTTTTTGGTTATCCTTAGTGCTGCATTATTTTTTATTACTAACATCTGAAGTTTGTGTCTGAATTATTTTTTATTACTAACATCTGAAGTTTGTGTCTGACTTTTTGATGCTGGCTGCTTTTCGTTTACCTTTGCATTAACTTTGCATTAACTTGCTTTAGGCTGTAAGGGTTAATCCTTCATAGCTACCAATCAATTACTAGGTTTCTAGTGCAGCATTAACCTTTTGGTTTTTTATACATTTTTATATTGGTACATGCAAGCGAGGAACAGGCAGCAAGCACAGGGTCGGTCGGATACAAGTTTGCTGAGCCCAAGACCGTTGTTCTTCACTTCATGAGTAAAAACTGTTGCTTTTATTATGACAAATGACATGCAATGTGTGTGTGTATATGTATATTAACTGATCTACCAAATGCCAAGTATGTACTGAGCCCCCCCCCTGTGAAGCAGCATTGATGGGCACAGCCTGGTGAGGCTGTATTTGATGGTATGTGATGGGTACAGGTGAGACTGTCTGCAGTTGATGGGTGCTGGTGAGGCTGTATTTGATGGTATATGATGGGCACCGGTAAGACTGCCTGCAACTGATGGGTGCTGGTGAGGCTGTATTTGATGGTATGTGATGGGCACAGGTGAGACTGTGTTGCATGCAAAATAGTAGCAGTCATTAAAAATGTGGGGTGTACACAGGCAGGTCAAAGGGGGTGGAGTCAGGGGTGGAGCCAAGAGGGGGCGGTAAAAGGAGGTTTCGCCTAGGATGTCAAAAGTCCTTGCACCAGCCCTGCATTTTTGCTTATTTGGTCTACGTCACTGCAAAGCAAATCTTGGAAAAAAACAAGTTTATCACACTATTATTAAACTTCCAGTGCAGTGCATATTATTCTGTATAGCAATCACCTACCGCCCAATCGCTCTGATTTTCATGGGACTGTCCTGGAATTCGAACCCAATTCAAGGGTCCTGTGTACCCACCCCATGTCCCAGTATTAGGTACTAGAATGTGCCTTCCATTACCCATTGTCAATATCTAACCAGAACAAGTTCAGTACCACAATACCTAGGAGTTAAGCAGTCATCTGTTAGTTGCCCCGGGAGTGGAACAGTATCCTCCTCACTGAGGGCATTCTGTAAGATAGAAGGGCTACTCGAGCAGCCACTTCTTATTCACGCGCCCCCCCCTGAGTATGCTCTGATTACAGACATTCATTCTTGTTGCACAATTGTAAGAGAGACTGATCCTGGAGTGAAGGATGACTGTCTCTTGTCTGCTATGACCATGACTAGTGGAAATAATAAAATGTCCCAGGTAGTGGCATTGCAATATTGGGGAAAGAGGTTGAAATAGGTGGGGTGCCTGTGGTGCTTTGAAGGCTGACTTGGAGAAGGGGTATGTGTTACTTTCACAGCACCACAGACCCACTTTACCAATGCAACCTTTCATCAGCTTAGTCTGGTATAGCTTTCTTATTTAAGCGGAATTCCACTCAAAAGGGGAAGCTCTGCTTGTTTGCTACCCCCCCCCACTGCCACATTTGCCACCTTTCGGGGGGGGGGTACCTGTTCCAAAGTTCAGCCCCCCTTCTCCTTCCACCGCTGCCGGGCCATTCAGAAAGCGTAGAGTGCTTCGCGCATGCACAATAGAGAATCGGCTGTGAAGCCGCAAGGCTTTACTGCCAGTTTCCCTTACGAGGAAAGGCAGCGGGAGCAACCGAGAGCCGAATGGAAAATCGGCTGGGGTGCCGACATTGCGGGTCCCTGGAGAGGTAAGTGTCGTAATATTAAAAGTCAGCAGCTACAGTATTAATAGCTGCTAACTTTTAAATCTTTAAGTAGTTTATTGAAAGATTTGTTCTCTTGTGCAGTTTCTGTAGCTCCTTTCACATTTTTTTTTTGCAGTTTCACGCTTGCATATGTACACAATTTAACAATCAGCCATTCTTAAGGATATAGTGCTTTGAGCTTTTTGATCTTTCTCTGTCTACTCATTCATAGGTGGGTTTGCTCTAGGGCTTTTGTATACACATCTATGTACCCTTCATTTAGATGAAGTACTCTTACCAGCCATCGTATAGGCTTTTTGACATTTTTCCTTTTCAGAGACCATTTTGCTGTAATTCTGACCTGTATCTGTAAGCAATACAGGCATGTCACGGAACGTCCCACACTCCGCTTGAGTGCTTCCGTCATATACCACTTCCTCCCAGTCTGTATACAGATATCCCAACCTCTCTGAGCACAAAACAAGGCGACACTTGCTTGTTGCTACCAAGAACTCACTTTATTTAGAATCAAAATTACAAGACTTTATATGCCGTTGGAACCTCCTCTAACAATACAACTGTAACTTAATTAACATGAGCTAATTATCTAATCCTTTATACAGCCCAGGTGACTGAGACATGACCTTTCGCCCAGACTTGTGGTCACCGAGCTTCACACAGTTATTTCAACACAATAGCAGCTCCAATAGGAGTCGTCCCGTCTCCTACATTGCATAGAGGACAATGTCATCAGCTCATTCAATTAACATAAACACAGGTAGATGGAATTGATGACACCAGCATCTCCTCACAGGATGTGTCCCAACAGAATGAATCAGTCTTATCAGCAGGGGGCTGCTGGAGGAATCCCCCCTCCCTCTTCAGGGACACAAATCTACAGTAAGGAGTCCCCATACAATATATACATATATACACGACTGAGTCCGATTAGTACAGTTCAGCCTGGATTTCTCATTCACCTCACAAAGAGTATTGTTCCATTGAAAATCCAGGGCCCATAATCAAAAGGCAACAGGCTTGCATAGAGTCCTCTCCAACAGCCTCTGTTCTGGCTAGGTCTGTCACATTATCTATGTACCCTTCATTTAGATGAAGTACTCTTACCAGCCATCGTATAGGCTTTTTGACATTTTTCCTTTTCAGAGACCATTTTGCTGTAATTCTGACCTGTATCTGTAAGCAATACAGGCATATCCCACTTTTAAGTACACAATGGGGTTTATTTACTAAAGCTAGAAAGTGCAAAATCAGGCTCACTTCTGCATAGAAACCAATGAGCTTCCAGGTTTTATTACCAAAGCTTAATTGAGCAAGCTGGGGTTAGAAGCTCATTGGTTTTTATGCAGAAGGGAGCCTGATTTTGCACTTTCTAGCTTTAGTAAATAAACCCCATTGTGTACTTAAAAGTGGGGTATGCCTGTATTCGGTACTTTGGTATTATCAAGGCCGTAACCTGTTGCTGCAGATATGTCTCTTACAAGTCAAGATGTTACTTAACATGGCTGAGCCTTTTTTTTTTTTTTTATTGGTTTACAAAATGTCTTTTTATTTATTTTTTTTTATTTCAATAGTTTTTTATTGAATATTTCAGAAAATAAACATATAACAGAACAAAAAGGATTTTAAATGTGATATACATATTCGTGATATACAGATTGGTTTGATATACAGCTATGAAGGATATTATTAATTAATTATGACAGTACTTTATCAGTAAATACAGATAGTATTATCACAGGTAGTGTTAATACTACGAAACAACCTCTTATGTAGTTATATTCAGAGTTGATATGGCCATATAGACCAGTGTTTGTCGAATGCTTCGCATTTTAGCGAGTTTATCGCTATAAGACGTTCGAAAGTATAGTTCCTATTTACAGCTTTAATGATGTCTGATATGTTTATGGCTGTAGTGGATTTCCAATTTTGTAGAATTAGTGATCGCGTCTCTAGCAGTATGTGTGTTATGACATGTCTAAAATCTGTGTGGAAGTTCTCAATGTTTAAGTGTAAGATTGCTAATGCCGGGTCTGGGGATGTGATCATTCCAGATATAGATGAGAGAAGTCTAAATACTTGGTTCCATATACTTTTCACTGTAGGACAGTGCCAGAGCATATGGAGTAAGGAACCAATGTGTCCACATGCTCTCCAACAAAGTGGTGAGGTCCCGGGAAAGTATTTTGCTAGTCTATATGGAGTGTAATGCCATCTATTGGCCATCTTGATTGCACAGTTGCCATTGTTCTGTGGAGAAGTTAATGCCGAGTTCTTCCTCCCATTTTTCCATTGCTGTTGTTTTTGTGAATATGTCTTTTTATTTTCATGCATAATTTCCAATAACAGAGGGGGTAAATTGCACAAGATTTTTCTTCTCATGTGAAAATACAATGACAAGAAACAAGCCAACTGAGGTGTTCAGACATTCACAGGATAAAATGCGACACCCTCATTACAGGAATACATCTGGACGTTGTAAAAATAAATGCGTCATTCAAAAACTATTTCAGTGGCTTCTTTTAACCCTTAAAGTGGATGTAAACCCCAATTTTTTTTTTTTTTAATATCATACTGTAGAGTATAAGATTTCCTATCATTTGAGCCCAGTCTTGCCACACAGAGTTAATCCATCTCTGAGCAATCCTCTTTTATTGTTCAGTGAGAAAAATCTTTACAAACTGAGAAAAACTTTGTCAAATACTCCCCCTTGCTGTGAGTGACAGCCTAAGACACAGGCATTATTTTTAATTCCCTCCCCCACTCCTTTCTTCAGCAGCTCTGCAAGGATTGGCTGTTCCACACCTCAGCATGATTTAGCATGCTGAAGTCATGTGGTTACTTTCCTGTCTTTTCACTGGATGTTAGAGATCATAGCAGAAGTTCAGCAGAAGTTCAGTGTTAGAAATACACAGAAGAAAATGCATATTGACAAGGAGTGTAGAGGTGGGCGGGGAGTCTACTGACATCACGACTCCACCCACCGACCTCCAGACAACAGACCCACCCACAGAATATGCAGTTTTTCGGGTCTAATTACAGACAGAGGGGAGACATTTGACAGGTAAAGATACATGCAGGAGTCATGTATATCCTTATAGATAACCCCCATGGCAGTAGTTTAGAAAGGATGGCATTGGGTTTACCTCCACTTTAAGTTCCAGTGTACTGAAATGATTACACCGCAGATTACTGTGTGCATAACATGCATCTGTTACATATGAACACCAGGACAACAAGAGAGTGTAATGATGGGTTTATTGGAATAGGCACAGGTGTGTCAACTAAACAGCGGCACAGAGGGAAAGAAGAGAGGGGAAAAAAAAGTTTTCCACATTTGCTGTCAGCAGCCACTGATTTCAATGAACATCTGCTAGATAGAAAGTACACAGAACCTGCTAACAGCAATTTCATTTAAATTAAATAGCCACACCCAATATTTATTAACTACCTTCACTACCCCAGAATGTACAACTTTGGGTTTGTGGAAAAATGGAAAAGAAAAAAAAAAAAAAGCTTTGCAAAATAAAAGTATTGTGGGTCCAACCAATAAAATGGTAATCACCACAACCAGAATTGGCTGCAGCATTTTTCTACATTGTACATTATAATTAGGGATGAGCTTCATGTTCAAGTCGAACCCATGTTCGACTCGAACATCGGCTGTTCGATCATTCGCCGAATTGCAAACAATATGGGCCGTTCGCGCCAAATTCGTGTGGCGCGTCATGGCCCATAATTCACTGCGGCATTGCAGTGCATTGCTGGCTGATGATTGGCTAAGCATGCACTATGACCCGCATGCTTGGCCAATCACAGCGCTGTCTGTAGAGAGAGCTGTAATTGGCTAAAGCCAGGGTGGCTTTGGAAAAATTATGGCTCAGGGGGTTTAGAACATGCCCCACACTATATAAGGCCGCCTGCACGGCGGCCTTGTGTAGTGTGTTCCAGCTTGACAGAGAGATAGACAGAGAGAGAGACCGTGTCATTTGATTTAAGTTAGATAGATTAGGCAGGACAGTCAGTCAGTTAGCTGCACTTACAGTGTATTGTGTATATATATGCATCTCAGGTGTTGTATATATATATATATATATATATATATATATATATATATATACACTGTATTCAGTTTAGCTAGATCCGTTCCTGTTATCTTCTTACTGACAGGCAGGCTTGTGTTGTTACAGTATTTACAGCTACCTGAAGAAAATTGCTGATGTTCTTTTGATCCTATTAGTACCACAGTCAGGCAGCCAGACTATTTACAGTTAGTGTAGTGCGTCCTCCTCAAAGTGTTCAGCTAAAGCTACAAGTTAGTTTAGTGTGACCTCTGCACAGTTTTCAGCTAAAGCTACAAGTTAGTGTAGTGCGTCCTCCTCACAGTGTTCAGCTAAAGCTACAAGTTGGTTTAGTGTGACCTTTGCACAGTGTTCAGCTAAAGCTACAAGTTAGTGTAGTGCGTCCTCCTCACAGTGTTCAGCTAAAGCTACAAGTTAGTGTAGTGCGTCCTCTGAACAGTGTTCAGCTAAAACTACAAGTTAGTGTAGTGCATCCTCTGAACAGTGTTCAGCTAAAGCTACAAGTTAGTGTAGTGCACAGTGTTCAGCTAAAGGTTCAAGTTAGTTTAGTGTGACCTCCTCACAGTGTTCAGCTAAAACTACAAGTTAGTGTAGTGCATCCTCTGAACAGTGTTCAGCTAAAGCTACAAGTTAGTGCAGTGCGACCTCTGCACAGTGTTCAGCTAAAGCTACAAGTTAGTGTAGTGCGTCCTCCTCACAGTGTTCAGCTAAAGCTACATGTTAGTTTAGTGTGACCTCCTCACAGTGTTCAGCTAAAACTACAAGTTAGTGTAGTGCGTCCTCTGAACAGTTTTCAGCTAAAGCTACAAGTTAGTGTAGTGCGACCTCTGCACAGTGTTCAGCTAAAGCTACAAGTTAGTGTAGTGCACAGTGTTCAGCTAAAGCTACAAGTTAGTGTAGTACATCCTCCTTACAGTGTTCAGCTAAAGCTACAAGTTAGTTTAGTGTGACCTCCTCACAGTGTTCAGCTAAAACTACAAGTTAGTGTAGTGCGTCCTCTGAACAGTGTTCAGCTAAAGCTACAAGTTAGTGTAGTGTGACCTCTGCACAGTGTTCAGCTAAAGCTACAAGTTAGTGTAGTGCGTCCTCCTCACAGTATTCAGCTAAAGCTACAAGTTAGTTTAGTGTGACCTCCTGACAGTGTTCAGCTAAAACTACAAGTTAGTGTAGTGCGTCCTCTGAACAGTGTTCAGCTAAAGCTACAAGTTAGTGTAGTGTGACCTCTGCACAGTGTTCAGCTAAAGCTACAAGTTAGTGTAGTGCACAGTGTTCAGCTAAAGCTACAAGTTAGTGTAGTGCGTCCTCCTCACAGTGTACAGCTAAAGCTACAAGTTAGTATAGTGTGACCTCCTCACAGTGTTCAGCTAAAACTACAAGTTAGTGTAGTGCATCCTCTGAACAGTGTTCAGCTAAAACTACAAGTTAGTGTAGTGCAACCTCTGCACAGTGTTCAGCTAAAGCTACAAGTTAGTGTAGTGCGTCCTCCTCACAGTATTCAGCTAAAGCTACAAGTTAGTGTAGTGCGTCCTCCTCACAGTGTTCAGCTAAAGCTACAAGTTAGTGTAGTGTGTCCTCTGAACAGTGTTCAGCTAAAGCTACAAGTTAGTTTAGTGTGACCTCTGCACAGTGTTCAGCTAAAGCTACAAGTTAGTGTAGTGCGTCCTCCTCACAGTGTTCAGCTAAAGCTACAAGTTAGTGTAGTGCGTCCTCTGAACTGTGTTCAGCTAAAGCTACAAGTTAGTTTAGTGTGACCTCCTCACAGTGTTCAGCTAAAACTACAAGTTAGTGTAGTGCGTCCTCTGAACAGTGTTCAGCTAAAGCTACAAGTTAGTGTAGTGCGACCTCTGCACAGTGTTCAGCTAAAGCTACAAGTTAGTGTAGTGCGACCTCTGCACAGTGTTCAGCTAAAGCTACAAGTTAGTGTAGTGCACAGTGTTCAGCTAAAGCTACAAGTTAGTGTAGTACATCCTCCTTACAGTGTTCAGCTAAAGCTACAAGTTAGTTTAGTGTGACCTCCTCACAGTGTTTAGCTAAAACTACAAGTTAGTGTAGTGCGTCCTCTGAACAGTGTTCAGCTAAAGCTACAAGTTAGTGTAGTGCGACCTCTGCACAGTGTTCAGCTAAAGCTACAAGTTAGTGTAGTGCGTCCTCCTCACAGTATTCAGCTAAAGCTACAAGTTAGTTTAGTGTGACCTCCTCACAGTGTTCAGCTAAAACTACAAGTTAGTGTAGTGCGTCCTCTGAACAGTGTTCAGCTAAAGCTACAAGTTAGTGTAGTGCGACCTCTGCACAGTGTTCAGCTAAAGCTACAAGTTAGTGTAGTGCACAGTGTTCAGCTAAAGCTACAAGTTAGTGTAGTGCGTCCTCTGAACAGTGTTCAGCTAAAACTACAAGTTAGTGTAGTGCATCCTCTGAACAGTGTTCAGCTAAAGCTACAAGTTAGTGTAGTGCACAGTGTTCAGCTAAAGGTTCAAGTTAGTTTAGTGTGACCTCCTCACAGTGTTCAGCTAAAACTACAAGTTAGTGTAGTGCATCCTCTGAACAGTGTTCAGCTAAAGCTACAAGTTAGTGCAGTGCGACCTCTGCACAGTGTTCAGCTAAAGCTACAAGTTAGTGTAGTGCGTCCTCCTCACAGTGTTCAGCTAAAGCTACATGTTAGTTTAGTGTGACCTCCTCACAGTGTTCAGCTAAAACTACAAGTTAGTGTAGTGCGTCCTCTGAACAGTGTTCAGCTAAAGCTACAAGTTAGTGTAGTGCGACCTCTGCACAGTGTTCAGCTAAAGCTACAAGTTAGTGTAGTGCACAGTGTTCAGCTAAAGCTACAAGTTAGTGTAGTACATCCTCCTTACAGTGTTCACCTAAAGCTACAAGTTAGTTTAGTGTGACCTCCTCACAGTGTTCAGCTAAAACTACAAGTTAGTGTAGTGCGTCCTCTGAACAGTGTTCAGCTAAAGCTACAAGTTAGTGTAGTGCGACCTCTGCACAGTGTTCAGCTAAAGCTACAAGTTAGTGTAGTGCGTCCTCCTCACAGTATTCAGCTAAAGCTACAAGTTAGTTTAGTGTGACCTCCTGACAGTGTTCAGCTAAAACTACAAGTTAGTGTAGTGCGTCCTCTGAACAGTGTTCAGCTAAAGCTACAAGTTAGTGTAGTGTGACCTCTGCACAGTGTTCAGCTAAAGCTACAAGTTAGTGTAGTGCACAGTGTTCAGCTAAAGCTACAAGTTAGTGTAGTGCGTCCTCCTCACAGTGTTCAGCTAAAGCTACAAGTTAGTGTAGTGCGACCTCTGCACAGTGTTCAGCTAAAGCTACAAGTTAGTGTAGTGCACAGTGTTCAGCTAAAGCTACAAGTTAGTGTAGTACATCCTCCTTACAGTGTTCAGCTAAAGCTACAAGTTAGTTTAGTGTGACCTCCTCACAGTGTTTAGCTAAAACTACAAGTTAGTGTAGTGCGTCCTCTGAACAGTGTTCAGCTAAAGCTACAAGTTAGTGTAGTGCGACCTCTGCACAGTGTTCAGCTAAAGCTACAAGTTAGTGTAGTGCGTCCTCCTCACAGTATTCAGCTAAAGCTACAAGTTAGTTTAGTGTGACTTCCTCACAGTGTTCAGCTAAAACTACAAGTTAGTGTAGTGCGTCCTCTGAACAGTGTTCAGCTAAAGCTACAAGTTAGTGTAGTGCGACCTCTGCACAGTGTTCAGCTAAAGCTACAAGTTAGTGTAGTGCACAGTGTTCAGCTAAAGCTACAAGTTAGTGTAGTGCGTCCTCCTCACAGTGTTCAGCTAAAGCTACAAGTTAGTATAGTGTGACCTCCTCACAGTGTTCAGCTAAAACTACAAGTTAGTGTAGTGCATCCTCTGAACAGTGTTCAGCTAAAACTACAAGTTAGTGTAGTGCAACCTCTGCACAGTGTTCAGCTAAAGCTACAAGTTAGTGTAGTGCGTCCTCCTCACAGTATTCAGCTAAAGCTACAAGTTAGTGTAGTGTGTCCTCTGAACAGTGTTCAGCTAAAGCTACAATTTAGTTTAGTGTGACCTCTGCACAGTGTTCAGCTAAAGCTACAAGTTAGTGTAGTGCGTCCTCCTCACAGTGTTCAGCTAAAGCTACAAGTTAGTGTAGTGCGTCCTCTGAACTGTGTTCAGCTAAAGCTACAAGTTAGTTTAGTGTGACCTCCTCACAGTGTTCAGCTAAAACTACAAGTTAGTGTAATGCGTCCTCTGAACAGTGTTCAGCTAAAGCTACAAGTTAGTGTAGTGCGACCTCTGCACAGTGTTCAGCTAAAGCTACAAGTTAGTATAGTGCGTCCTCCTCAGAGTGTTCAGCTAAAGCTACAAGTTAGTGTATTGCGTCCTCTGAACAGTGTTCAGCTAAAGCTACAAGTTAGTTTAGTGTGACCTCTGCACAGTGTTCAGCTAAAGCTACAAGTTAGTGTAGTGCACAGTGTTCAGCTAAAGCTACAAGTTAGTGTAGTACATCCTCCTTACAGTGTTCAGCTAAAGCTACAAGTTAGTTTAGAGTGACCTCCTTACAGTGTTCAGCTAAAGCTACAAGTTAGTTTAGTGTGACCTCCTCACAGTGTTCAGCTAAAACTACAAGTTAGTGTAGTGCGTCCTCTGAACAGTGTTCAGCTAAAGCTACAAGTTAGTGTAGTTCGACCTCTGCACAGTGTTCAGCTAAAGCTACAAGTTAGTGTAGTGCGTCCTCCTCACAGTATTCAGCTAAAGCTACAAGTTAGTTTAGTGTGACCTCCTCACAGTGTTCAGCTAAAACTACAAGTTAGTGTAGTGCGTCCTCTGAACAGTGTTCAGCTAAAGCTACAAGTTAGTGTAGTGCGACCTCTGCACAGTGTTCAGCTAAAGCTACAAGTTAGTGTAGTGCACAGTGTTCAGCTAAAGCTACAAGTTAGTGTAGTGCGTCCTCTTCACAGTGTTCAGCTAAAGCTACAAGTTAGTTTAGTGTGACCTCCTCACAGTGTTCAGCTAAAACTACAAGTTAGTGTAGTGCATCCTCTGAACAGTGTTCAGCTAAAACTACAAGTTAGTGTAGTGCGTCCTCTGAACAGTGTTCAGCTAAAGCTACAAGTTAGTGTAGTGCGACCTCTGCACAGTGTTCAGCTAAAGCTACAAGTTAGTGTAGTGCACAGTGTTCAGCTAAAGCTACAAGTTAGTGTAGTGCGTCCTCCTCACAGTGTTCAGCTAAAGCTACAAGTTAGTATAGTGTGACCTCCTCACAGTGTTCAGCTAAAACTACAAGTTAGTGTAGTGCATCCTCTGAACAGTGTTCAGCTAAAACTACAAGTTAGTGTAGTGCAACCTCTGCACAGTGTTCAGCTAAAGCTACAAGTTAGTGTAGTGCGTCCTCCTTACAGTATTCAGCTAAAGCTACAAGTTAGTGTAGTGTGTCCTCCTCACAGTGTTCAGCTAAAGCTACAAGTTAGTGTAGTGTGTCCTCTGAACAGTGTTCAGCTAAAGTTACAAGTTAGTTTAGTGTGACCTCTGCACAGTGTTCAGCTAAAGCTACAAGTTAGTGTAGTGCGTCCTCCTCACAGTGTTCAGCTAAAGCTACAAGTTAGTGTAGTGCGTCCTCTGAACTGTGTTCAGCTAAAGCTACAAGTTAGTTTAGTGTGACCTCCTCACAGTGTTCAGCTAAAACTACAAGTAGTGTAGTGCGTCCTCTGAACAGTGTTCAGCTAAAGCTACAAGTTAGTGTAGTGCGACCTCTGCACAGTGTTCAGCTAAAGCTACAAGTTAGTGTAGTGCGTCCTCCTCACAGTGTTCAGCTAAAGCTACAAGTTAGTGTATTGCGTCCTCTGAACAGTGTTCAGCTAAAGCTACAAGTTAGTTTAGTGTGACCTCTGCACAGTGTTCAGCTAAAGCTACAAGTTAGTGTAGTGCGTCCTTCTCACAATGTTCAGCTAAAGCTACAAGTTAGTGTAATGCGACCTCTGCACAGTGTTCAGCTAAAGCTACAAGTTAGTGTAGTGCGTCCTCCTCACAGTATTCAGCTAAAGCTACAAGTTAGTGTAGTGCGTCCTCCTCACAGTGTTCAGCTAAAGCTACAAGTTAGTGTATTGCGTCCTCTGAACAGTGTTCAGCTAAAGCTACAAGTTAGTTTAGTGTGACCTCTGCACAGTGTTCAGCTAAAGCTACAAGTTAGTGTAGTGCATCCTCTGAACAGTGTTCAGCTAAAACTACAAGTTAGTGTAGTGCAACCTCTGCACAGTGTTCAGCTAAAGCTACAAGTTAGTGTAGTGCGTTCTCCTCACTGTATTCAGCTAAAGCTGCAAGTTAGTGTAGTGCGTCCTTCTCGCAGTGTTCAGCTAAAGCTACAAGTTAGTGTAGTGTGTCCTCTGAACAGTGTTCAGCTAAAGCTACAAGTTAGTTTAGTGTGACCTCTGCACAGTGTTCAGCTAAAGCTACAAGTTAGTGTAGTGCGTCCTCCTCACAGTGTTCAGCTAAAGCTACAAGTTAGTGTAGTGCGTCCTCTGAACTGTGTTCAGCTAAAGCTACAAGTTAGTTTAGTGTGACCTCCTCACAGTGTTCAGCTAAAACTACAAGTTAGTGTAGTGCGACCTCTGCACAGTGTTCAGCTAAAGCTACAAGTTAGTGTAGTGCGTCCTCCTCACAGTGTTCAGCTAAAGCTACAAGTTAGTGTAGTGCGTCCTCCTCACAGTGTTCAGCTAAAGCTACAAGTTAATGTAGTGCGTCCTCTGAACTGTGTTCAGCTAAAGCTACAAGTTAGTTTAGTGTGACCTCCTCACAGTGTTCAGCTAAAGCTACAAGTTAGTTTAGTGTGACCTCTGCACAGTGTTCAGCTAAAGCTACAAGTTAGTGTAGTGCGTCCTTCTCACAGTGTTCAGCTAAAGCTACAAGTCAGTGTAATTCGACCTCTGCACAGTGTTCAGCTAAAGCTACAAGTTAGTGTAGTGCGTCCTATGAACAGTGTTCAGCTAAAGCTACAAGTTAGTGTAGTGCACAGTGTTCAGCTAAAGTTACAAGTTAGTGTAGTGCTTCCTCCTCACAGTGTTCAGCTAAAGCTACAAGTTAGTGTAGTGCGACCTCTGCACAGTTTTCAGCTAAAGCTACCTGTAGAAGGTTGGTGGTGTTTTCCTGATCCTCTCACTACCGCAAGCAGCTACATTATGTTAACGTTAGTGTAGTGCATCCTCTGCACAGTGTTCAGCTAAAGCTATCTGTAGAAGGTTGGTGGTGTTTTCCTGATCCTATCACTACCGCAGGCAGCTACATTATTTACACGTTAGTCTAGTGCGACCTCTGCACAGTGTTCAGCTAAAGCTATCTGTACAAGGTTGGTAGTGTTTTCCTGATCCTATCACTACCGCAGGCAGCTACATTATTTTAAAGTAAGTGTAGTGCGTCCTCTTCACAGTGTTCAGCTAAAGCTATCTGTAGAAGGTTGGTGGTGTTTTCCTGATCCCATCACTACCGCAGGCAGCTACATTATTTTAATGTTAGTGTAGTGTGTCCTCTACACATTGTTCAGCTAAAGCTATCTGTAGAAGGTTGGTGGTGTTTTCCTGATCCTATTGCTACTTCAGGCAGCTACATTTTTTTAACGTTAGTGTAGTGCGTCCTCTTCACAGTATTCAGCTAAAGCTATCTGTAGAAGGTTGGTGGTGTTTTCCTGATCCTATCACTACCACAGGCAGCTACATTATTTTAACGTTAGTGTAGTGTGTCCTCTTCACATTGTTCAGCTAAAGCTATCTGTAGAAGGTTGGTGGTGTTTTCCTGATCCTATTGCTACCGCAGGCAGCTACATTATTTTAACGTTAGTGTAGTGCATCCTCTTCACAGTGTTCAGCTAAAGCTATCTGTAGAAGGTTGGTGGTGTTTTTCCCTGATCCTATCACTACCGCAGGCAGCTACATTATTTTAACGTTGGTGTAATGCATCCTCTGCACAGTGTTCAGCTAAAGCTACAAGTTAGTTTAGTGTGACCTCCTCACAGTGTTCAGCTAAAACTACAAGTTAGTGTAGTGCGTCCTCTGAACAGTGTTCAGCTAAAACTACAAGTTAGTGTAGTGCAACCTCTGCACAGTGTTCAGCTAAAGCTACAAGTTAGTGTAGTGCGTCCTCCTCACAGTATTCAGCTAAAGCTACAAGTTAGTGTAGTGCGTCCTCCTCACAGTGTTCAGCTAAAGCTACAAGTTAGTGTAGTGTGTCCTCTGAACAGTGTTCAGCTAAAGCTACAAGTTAGTTTAGTGTGACCTCTGCACAGTGTTCAGCTAAAGCTACAAGTTAGTGTAGTGCGACCTCCTCACAGTGTTCAGCTAAAGCTACAAGTTAGTGTAGTGCATCCTCTGAACTGTGTTCAGCTAAAGCTACAAGTTAGTTTAGTGTGACCTCCTCACAGTGTTCAGCTAAAACTACAAGTTAGTGTAGTGCGACCTCTGCACAGTGTTCAGCTAAAGCTACAAGTTAGTGTAGTGCGTCCTCCTCACAGTGTTCAGCTAAAGCTACAAGTTAGTGCAGTGCGTCCTCTGAACAGTGTTCAGCTAAAGCTACAAGTTAGTTTAGTGTGACCTCTGCACAGTGTTCAGCTAAAGCTACAAGTTAGTGTAGTGCGTCCTTCTCACAGTGTTCAGCTAAAGCTACAAGTTAGTGTAATTCGACCTCTGCACAGTGTTCAGCTAAAGCTACAAGTTAGTGTAGTGCGTCCTATGAACAGTGTTCAGCTAAAGCTACAAGTTAGTGTAGTGCACAGTGTTCAGCTAAAGTTACAAGTTAGTGTAGTGTGTCCTCCTCACAGTGTTCAGCTAAAGCTACAAGTTAGTGTAGTGCGACCTCTGCACAGTTTTCAGCTAAAGCTACCTGTAGAAGGTTGGTGGTGTTTTCCTGATCCTCTCACTACCGCAAGCAGCTACATTATGTTAACGTTAGTGTAGTGCGTCCTCTGCACAGTGTTCAGCTAAAGCTATCTGTAGAAGGTTGGTGGTGTTTTCCTGATCCTATCACTACCGCAGGCAGCTACATTATTTACACGTTAGTCTAGTGCGACCTCTGCACAGTGTTCAGCTAAAGCTATCTGTAGAAGGTTGGTGGTGTTTTCCTGATCCTATCACTACCGCAGGCAGCTACATTATTTTAAAGTAAGTGTAGTGCGTCCTCTTCACAGTGTTCAGCTAAAGCTATCTGTAGAAGGTTGGTGGTGTTTTCCTGATCCTATCACTACCGCAGGCAGCTACATTATTTTAACGTTAGTGTAGTGTGTCCTCTACACATTGTTCAGCTAAAGCTATCTGTAGAAGGTTGGTGGTGTTTTCCTGATCCTATTGCTACCGCAGGCAGCTACATTTTTTTAACGTTAGTGTAGTGCGTCCTCTTCACAGTGTTCAGCTAAAGCTATCTGTAGAAGGTTGGTGGTGTTTTCCTGATCCTATCACTACCACAGGCAGCTACATTATTTTAACGTTAGTGTAGTGTGTCCTGTTCACATTGTTCAGCTAAAGCTATCTGTAGAAGGTTGGTGGTGTTTTCCGATCCTATTGCTACTGCAGGCAGCTACATTATTTTAACGTTAGTGTAGTGCATCCTCTTCACAGTGTTCAGCTAAAGCTATCTGTAGAAGGTTGGTGGTGTTTTTCCCTGATCCTATCACTACCGCAGGCAGCTACATTATTTTAACGTTGGTGTAATGCGTCCTCTGCACAGTGTTCATCTAAAGCTACCTGTAGAAGATTGGTGGTGTTTTCTCATACTACAGGCAGGCAGTTGATTTTGCTAGCTGCAGTATCAATATATATATATATATATATATATATATATATATATATATATATATCCCAGACTATTGCAGTTACATCTCACTGCAGGCCATTAGTATGTCTGGAAGGCCAACAAGGAGAGGCAAACAGTTACAAGCCAACCAATAAAAGAGGGCAAGCAGGCTCTGTGTCTACAGGCAACAGTGCTGGTCGTAGAGACGGTGCATCCTCATCAGCACGTGGCCGCGGGACACGCTTGGCTATTTTTTCGGCAGCTGGCCGTGTTGAGCCACAACATGCGGAAGACTTGGTCGAGTGGATGACCAACCGTCCTCATCCTCCTCATCCTCTCTCACCTATGCTCAGGGTACTTTGTCTGGCAAAGCAGCTGCCAATGTGGTCTCTTCCCTCGGCTCAATGGCATCAGTGACTCCTTCCCTAGCTCCACCATGTCCTCCTGAGGAGTCCCTCAAACTGCTTGACCACAGTGTTGGGTATATGTTCCAGGAGGATGCCCAACATTTAGAAGGCTCTGATGATGATACTGAGCTAGATGAAGCCAGTAACGTGAGCACGGACGTGCCCAAGAAGGACAGCAATCTGGCAGTCATGCTCCCCCTGCTGCAGCATACTGCCAGGTTTGCTCCAGTGATGAGGAGGGAAGGGATGATGAGGTCACTGACTCAACGTGGGTGCCTGATAGGAGAGAGGAGGAGGAGGCACATCACCAACGAGGCAGGATGCCCTCCAGGGGCCAGCCTAAGGGCAGCACACTGACTGCATCAAACCGCAAAGCACCGCATGTGCAGGGCGCTGGTGTCTCTGCGCGTTATTCCAAAAGTTCTTTGGTGTGGGCCTTTTTTGAGACGAGTGCATCAGATCGCACCGCTGCTATTTGCAACATATGTCTCAAGCGTATCTCGCATGGCCAAAACGTCTCCCGCTTGGGCACCACATGCTTGACCAGACATATGTTGACCTGCCATGCAGTTCGTTGGCAAGCGTATCTAAAAGACCCACACCAAAGAACAAAGAGGACCTCTCCTTGCTCCTCATCAGCTGAGATCTCCAACCCCACGATACCTTCAGTCCTCTCTGAGACCTGCACTGACAGGAATGAAGGTGTAGAATTAGGTGTGTCACAGCCAAGTACTTGTGGGCAATCTGCTTTCGGTACACCGACGTCAGATTGTACCAGGCAAATTTCCCTGCCCCAGCTGCTGCATCGCCTAAAGAAGTTCGTTCCCAGCCATCCACATGCCCAGCGGTTGAATGCTAGCTTGGCAAAATTGCTAGCACTTCAACTGCTACCTTTTCAGTTGGTAGACTCTGCCCCCTTCCGTGAGTTTATGGAATGTGCAGTTCCTCAGTGACAGGTACCCAAACGCCACTTTTTCTCACGGAAGGCGATTCCGGCTCTCTACCGGCATGTGGAAGGCAATGTCTTGGCCTCACTGGACAGGTCGGTCAGCGGTATATTACCACTGACTCATGGTCCAGCAGGCATGGACAGGGACGTTACCTAAGTTTCACGGCGCATTGGGTGACTCTGCTGGCAGCTGGGAAGGATGCAGGACAAGGTGCAGTAGTGTCGGAGGTTGTTCCGCCACCACGCCTCCAAAATGCCACTACTAATGATTGTGATACACCTCTCTCCTCCACCCCCTCCTCTTCTTCTTCCTCCATGGCCTCTTCCTGTGCTTTGTCCTCAAATCCAGCAATGCTACGTAGGCGTTCAAGGGGCTACGCAAGTACGCAGGCCAAAAGATGCCATGCGGTGCTTGAGCTAGTGTGCTTGGGGGACAGGAGCCACCCTGGCGCAGAGGTTCTGTCAGCTCTGTAGGGGCAGGTTCAGAGGTAGTTGATGCCACGCCAACTTAAGGCAGGAATGGTGGTTTGCGACAATGGCACCAACCTCCTCTCTGCCCTCCAACAGGGACAACTGACCCATGTGCCCTGTTTGGCTCACGTCCTTAACTTGGTGGTGCAGCGGTTCCTGGGCAGGTACCTGGGCTTACAGGAGGTCCTGAGGCAGGCCAGGAAAGTCTGTGTGCATTTCTGCCGGTCATATAATGCCAGTGCTCGGCTGGCAGACCGCCAAAAGGAGCTTAACCTGCCCAAGAACCGCCTAATCTGTGACATGCCCACCAGGTGGAACTCAACGTTGGCCATGCTGCAATGGCTGCACACACAGCAGAGGGCCATCAATGAGTACCTGTGCGACTATGGCACCAGGACAGGGTCAGGGGAGCTTGTTTTTTTTCCCCACGCCAGTGGGCCATGATCAGGGATGCATGCACTGTCCTGTCACCATTTGAGGAGGCCATGAGGATGGTGAGCAGTGATAGTGCATGCATCAGTGACACTGTCCCCCTGTTGGAGCACACGTTGCGTGGAATAAAGGACAGGACACTTGAGGCAGAACAGAGGCAGGAAGAGGAGGACTTCCTTAGCTCTCAAGGCCCCTTTTATCCAGACAGTGTTCCTGCGTGCCCGCCGATCACACAGGAAGAGGACAAGGAGGAGGAGGAGGAGAATTGTGTCAGTATGGAGGTGGAGCTTGGCACTCAGCATCAGCAGCAGTCTTTAAGGGATCAGTCCCAAGAAACACATGGACTTGTACGTGGCTGGGAGGAGGTGGCTGCGGACCATGTCTTCCTTAGTGACCCAGAGGACTCCGGACCGAATGCCTCAACAAACCTACGCTGCATGGCCTCCTTGATCCTGCAAAGCCTGCGTAAGGATCCTCGTATTCTTGCTATCAAGGAGAAGGACCAATACTGGCTGGCAACCCTCCTTGATCCATGTTACAAGGGTAAGGTTGCGGCCCTTATCTTGCCGTCGCAGAGGTAGCAGAGGATGAAACATCTTCTGGAGGCCTTGCAGAAAGGTCTGTGCAATGCGTTCCCAGGGACTGGGAGGTTACAATCTCCTGTTTCTGGACAACGTATTGCTGAGGCTTTGGTCAGTCAAAGAAGGAGCGGTGGAAAAGGTGGGCGTCTGACCGATGCATTCAGACAATTTTTTAGTCCGCAGCCCCAAGGTATGATCGGTTCCAGCAACCATCGCCAGCGTCTGTTTTACATGGTGCAGGAATACCTAGGGGCAAGATCTCACTTGGACACCTTTCCCACTGAAAATCCTCTGGGTTACTGGGTCTTGAGGATGGATCACTGGCCAGAGCTTGCACAGTATGCAATTGAGCTACTGGCCTGTCCTGCATCCAGCGTTCTTTTGGAATGCACATTCAGTGCTGCTGGAGGCTTTGTAACCGATCACAGGGTGCGTCTGTCCACCGACTCGGTCGATCGACTGACCTTCATAAAAATGAATCAGTTTTGGATCACCACCAGCTACCAAGCACCTGATACTGATGTAGCCGAATAATTTTTTTTGAAATGTCAGATCCCTTCAAAGACTGCCTATGCTGATGCTGAGTGACTATCCTGTTATGCTGAGTAATTATCCTCTTCCTCCTCAATGATCATGCTGATAGCTTGTAAGAACATTTTTGGTTCTGGGCACCGCCACCAGTGCCTAAGGCCCAATTTTTCAGCCCCTGTTTAACAGGGGCGTATAATTACAATTTTTGATGCAATTCTTTTGCAGCAGGGCTAGTTCCTGCGCTCTAACTAGAGCATCTGTGAGGGGTTGCAGTGTTGTGGCAACAGCACCAGTGCCTAAGGCCCAATTTTTCAGCCCCTGTTTAACAGGGGCGTGTAATTACAATTTTTGATGCAATACTTTGCAGCAGGGCTCGTTCCTGCATTCCAAATAGAGTATCTGTGAGGGGTTGCAGTTTTGTGGCAACAGCACCAGTGCCTAAGGCCCAATTTTTCAGCCCCTGTTTAACAGGGGCGTGTAATTACAATTTTTGATGCAATTCTTTTGCAGCAGGGCTAGTTCCTGAGCTCCAACTAGAGTATCTGTGAGGGGTTGCAGTGTTGTTGGACCAGCACCAGTGCCTAAGGCCCAATTTTTCAGCCCCTGTTCAACAGGGACATGTAATTAGAATTCTTGATCTAATATTTCACAGCAGGGCCCGTTTCTGCGCCCACCAAGATTAACTGTGAGGACTTACAGTGTTGTGGCACCAGCAACACCACCAAAGGCCCAATCTTTCAGCCCCTGTTTAACAGGGGCATGTAATTACAATTCTTGATCTAATATTTCACAGCAGCGCCCCTTCCAGCGCCCACCAAGAGTAACTGTGAGGACTTACAGTGTTGTGGCACCAGCACCACCACCACCATCACCAAAGGCCCAATTTTTCTGGCCCTGTTCAACAGGGGCATGTAATTACAATTCTTGATATAATATTTCACAGCAGGGCCCTGTGAGGGCTTACAGTGTTGTGGCCACAACAACACCTAAGGCCCAAATTTCTGCTGAGTATATAGGGCAGGCCCCTACTTTCAAACATCCAACTTACAAACGACTCCTACTTGCAAACGGAAGGAGACAACAGGAAGTGAGATTAAATCTACCCCATAGGAAGGGAAATTATCTCCTGTAAGATTTAATATGGGAAAAACTTTTCTTCTTTCCACTGATGCTTTATCTCCAATCCTTGTTTCACTAAAAACCCCAAATTTTCAAAAAACATTTGTCATTGGGACAAAAAGTGAGGTGAAATCTTCTGAAGAGGAGCACAGACAGCAAAACAAATATCACAGGGGTGATAACCCTTCCCTATGTTTTCCAAAAAGCTTAAAAACAGATTTTTTGGCTGGAGCTACACTTTAAAAATGTACCAGTTCAAAATTACAAACAGATTCTACTTAACAACAAACCTACAGTCCCTGTCTTGTTTGCACCGCCTGTATACTGCTGTTCAGAGTATATAGGGCCTGGGGGCCCCACGCCTTTCCTTTTTTTAATTTGGGTGCAGGGTTCCCCTTAATATCCATACAGGACCCAAAGGGCCTGGTAATGGACTGGAGGGTACCCATGCCATTTGTCTCACTGATTTTCATCCATATTGCCAGGACCCGACATTACATTAAAGCCGCAAGCAGTTTTACATGACTTTTTTTCCTTTAAAAATGTAATTTTGTGCAGGGACTGTTCTAAGCACGGGAAACATGCACCACTTTACAGGCATACTATAGACACCCCCCAGGTATGATATTTAAAGGAATTTTTCACTTTTTTTTTTTTTACTTTAAGCATCATTAAAATCACTGCTCCCTAAAAAACGTCCATTTTTAAAAGTTTTTTTTGCATTAATACATGTGGGGGCAGGACCCGGGTTCCCAAACCCTTTTTAGGACAATACCATGAAAATTAGCCTTTAAAATGAGCACTTTTGATTTTGAATGTTCGAGTCCCATAGACGTCAATGGGGTTCTAACGTTCATGCGAATTTTGGTCCGTTCTCAGATTCTGGTGCAAACCGAACCGGGGGGTGTTTGGCCCATCCCTAATTATAATACACAGCACATCAGTTGCACAAACTGGTGGTTCCAATTTTTCTATTTAAATATCAGAAAAATTTCAAGTTCTTGACATAAGTGTCCTGTAATTACTTATGTGCATTTTCTAAAAAAATATATATATATCTATCTATATCTAGATAGATATATCTATATATCTATATATAGATATATCTATTTATCTATATATCTATATATAGATAAATCTATCTATCTATCTATCTATCTATCTATCTATCTATCTATCTATCTATCTATCTATCTATAGATAGATATATATATATATATATATATATATATATATATATATATATATATATATATATATATATATATACATATAAATATATATATATATGTTTTAAATTTTAACATGAAGTGAAACCGTTAATACTTCTCCACAGCAGTAACCGCACACCAAAAAAGTCAATGACCTCAACATAAAAAAAGGAGGAAAAAAAATTAAAACAAAAAAAAATGAGTTTCCCAAAGCTTCAGCGTGAAGAAACATAAAACTTTATTTCCATTACACATGGATGGACTCTTTGCTATAGAAAATCCACATGGAGCCATTAGGAATGGAGATGTGTAAAAAGGGTTGTTCGGGGAAAGATGTGTCTGCTGCACCAGTTAGTTGTTCTCTTCTGATTCACCACTCTCGCCACCTTCATTGGTGTCCAATGTCCATAATGTTAAGTTGTCTCTATGTAGCTGCAAGATAAGAGTACTATCTTTGTAGGAGTCTTCATTGGGGATGTCTAGCTCTGCGCTGGCTTCATCTATTGCAGTCTTTGCCAGTGAACAAGCCTTTTCTGGGCTATTA
Organism: Aquarana catesbeiana; assembly: GCF_042186555.1. NCBI lineage: Eukaryota > Metazoa > Chordata > Amphibia > Anura > Ranidae > Aquarana > Aquarana catesbeiana. The sequence continues at coordinate 311,432,166 of NC_133327.1, read as the reverse complement.
AGAATTTCATAATAGAATATGAAAAAGCCCAAGCAGATGGGGTGGGTTGGCTCCATTTCTGCTTGCTGAGGTCAAATGCTTCTTGATAAACTGCTTGTGAGTCTTCTAGCGTCTGGGTTCTCTAAGCATCCTTTGCCACCTCTGAAAGGTATCGGTAATAGTCCCCTTTCATCTTCAGGTAAAATATAGTGTCACAAACACTCTTGAGGCTCGCTCTTTATTTTCTCCCGGTATTCTTTAGTCAATTGCAACTTCTTTTCCGATTCACCTGACTTCTGCTCAATGCTGGAAACAACCCTCCAAGAAGACCTCCTTGCTACAACCACATTCTTGTAAGCAACAGAAAGAAGGTTCCTTTCTTCATTGGACAGCCCCTCTCCGCATTCTGTTACAGCCTACATGTTGGCTGCCATATCATTGTATCGTTCTGCCTGCTCTGCCAGCTTGGCCCTCTGGATCAGATCGGTTCTTTCTGCCATGGCTTTTGTATGATATGGTATACACAGGATATGGAAATAAAATTAGGAATATCAAAGATGTGACTCAAGTGAGGAGTTGTAGCTGGAAATGGACTACAAGCAGGGAGCCAAACCTGGCGGGCACTCCTTACCGTGTGAGCCGCTGGCCAGCGCTGTGATGAAAAGACAGACTGAGCCCTTCTTATTTTAATGGAAAACAGTAACACAGAGACAAAACAATACATACACTACCACCTAGAGACAGAACTACTAATCACAATATAATATAAGAAAGATTGTTACCCCTGTCTGTATAAACAGCATACCAAGAAGTGGCAGCCCAACAGATAACCACTAAGAGAGCAGTAGAAAAGTACCATATTATCACTTTTTTCCACTTTATAAATAGACTCCCAAGAATTTTCAGATCATTGTGTGGGCCTGCTCACCAAGAAAAACTATTTTCTCTCCATAAGACAGTCATGGCCAGTGCTTAGGACCAAAAGATAAGAGAAGGCAGCATCTAGACTTTTGAAGGTAAATCCCACAACAGAAATATGATGCAGGGTCTTCTAAAAAGGAGGCACACAAATCTCTAGTTCTGATTACCTACAAATCTCTTGTATTTCCCTTAAACAGTATTCTATCCCTACAATTATAACATATTGATTCCATTACTAATTATTGGCAATCTTGCAGCCAAAATATATTTTTTCTTAATTTTGAGGTGATCAAGCAAGTTTTTCCCACAGCTTTGGTTTACAAATATCAGTAATAGAGACAGCTTTTTTGCATTAGTAAGCAAGCTGAAATGAAATCTTTCTGATTTGTTCTACATAGTTTAGCATTATTTACAAGGTAACACAAGACCCTTGATTATGAAACACAACAAATGCCTAAGGGGTGGTTTGTATGGCATGTGAAATTAGAATTAGAATTGAAACCATGCATATTGTAGACTGAAACAACCTTATTAATACAGTGTATACCAGGGATATGCAATTAGTGGACCTCTAGCTGTTGCAGAACTACAAGTCCCATGAGGCATAGCAAGACTCTGACAGCCACAAGCATGACACCCAGAGGCCGAGACATGATTGGACTTGTAGTTTTGCAACAGCTGGAGCTATGCTAAATGCATATCCTTATTGTATACTGTACATCTTCATTCTAGCTAATGTATCTGAAGGGCCAGAATAAGAGGCTGTATTTTCACATGTGTGACTAGCGGAAGCTCTAATATTTTTATCTGAATTCTTGGATTACAGTCCACACAGCCCCTGTACATTTAATTTTGAATGGTATATAACAAAGTGCTTTCATTTTCTACTACAGGTTTAACTAATATCAGCTTTTTCCCATGCTTATACTTGGGTCCCGCCTATATTAGATCAGATAATTTTTAGTCTGAGAATGATTTGTAGGTTCATGTCATTTTTGCATCCCCAAGAGGATATGCCCATAATCCCCTCTTTCTCCAAAGATGAAAATATTTGGGCATGTTTTAGGGAAGCTCTTAGAGGTGATAGGCAAAGTAGGAAGCACTGGTTAGAGCTTGTATAGATTTTGCATAGTGTGACCAGGCAGGTCATGTCTTCACATGACCTGCCTGCCCTTCCACCATTTCAAGTATAAGAGGTAATGAAAGTTGTTAATTGATTGTGCCGTTTCAGGCAAGACATGTGATTATTAGCAGTAGGAGCCTACCCATCATTAGGGATGGGCTGTCTGTTCGAGTCGAACACGAGTTCGACTGTGACATTGGCCATTCGCTTGTTCACAGAATTTCGAACATTATGGGCCGTTCGCGCCAAATTTGAGCGGCGCTTCATCGTCATCGCAGTGCATTGCTGACTGATGATTGGCCAAGTATGTACTAGAACCCGCATGCTTTCGCTAACCACAGCGCCATCAGTGAAGAGAGCCATAACTGGCCACAGGCAGGGTGCCTGTTGCCAATTATGGCTCAGGGGGTTAAGCACACGCCCCACACTATATAAGGCCGCCCACACGTCAGCCTCATGTAGAGTGTTGGTGACGTTTGTTTTGAGAGAGACAGAGAGAGTGTCATTTCATTTAGTTTGAGCAGGCAGGCAATTCCTGGTGTTCTGTTGCTAACATACTTCAGGCAGGCAGGCGAGACAGTTAGATTGCTGCAGTGTATTTAGTATATAAATGCATTCCGGTTTTGTATATATATATATATATATATATATATATACACACTGTATACAGTTTAGCTTCATCTCACTGCAGACCGTTCCTGGTGTACTGTCGCTAATATACTTCAGGCAGGCAGGCGAGACAGTTAGCTGCAGTGTTATTAGTATATATATATAAATCCCGGCTTTGTATATATATATATATATATATATATATATATATATAAATCCTGGCTTTGTGTATATATATATATATATATATATATATATATATATATATATATATATATATACATACACTGTATACAGTTTAGCTTCATCTCACTGCAGACCATTCCTGGTGTATTGTTTCTAATATACTTCAGCCAGGCAGGTGACTCACTGAACTGCAGTGCATTTAATATATATATATATATATATATATATATATATATATATATATATATATAGTCTAGCCAAGCCTATACCTGACTAGGCCATTGCCTGAGTGCCTGTTCAAAGACACTTTCAGCCAGGCAGGTGACTCACAGAGCTGCAGTTCATTCAATATATATATATATATATATATATATATATATATATATATATATATATATACAGGCTTGTATATATATAGTCTAGCCAAGCCTATACCTGACTAGGCCATTGCCTGAGGGCGTGTTCAAAGACACTTTCAGTCAGGCAGGTGACTCACAGAGCTGCAGCTCATTTAATATATATATCTATATCTATATATATATATAGATATATCTCTATCTATATATATAGATAGAGATAGAGATATATCTATATATAGATATATCTATAGCTATAGATATAGCTATAGATATATATAGTCTAGCCAAGCCTATACCTGACTAGGCCATTGTCTGAGTGCGTGTTCAAAGAGACTTTCAGCCAGGCAGGTGACTCACTGAGCTGCAGTTTATTTAATAAATATATATACAGGCTTGTATATATATATATATATATATAGTCTAGCCAAGCCTATACCTGACTAGGCCATTGCCTGAGTGCATGTTCAAAGACACTTTCAGCCAGGAAGGTGACTCACTGAGCTGCAGTTCATAAAATATATATCCCCTGCATTGTATTCCAGCTAAGCCTATACCTGACTGTAGGCCATTCCTTGAGTGCGTGTTCAAAGACACTTTCAACCAGGCAGGTGACTCACTGAGCTGCAGCTCATTTAATAAAAATATATACAGGCTTGTATATATATATAGTCTAGCCAAGCCTATACCTGACTAGGCCATTGCCTGAGTGCGTGTTCAAAGACACCTTTAGCCAGGCAGGTGACTTACTGAGTTGCAGTTCATTTAATAAATATATATACAGGCTTGTATATATATATATATAGTCTAGCCAAGCCTATACCTGACTAGGCCATTGCCTGAGTGTGTGTTCAAAGATACTGTCAGCCAGGCAGGTGACTCACTGAGCTGCAGTTCATAAAATATATATCCACTGCATTGTAGTCCAGCCAAGCCTATACCTTACTGAAGCCAATCCTGGTGTACTGTTTTTAGTAAACTTCAGGCGTTGTTTTGCTAATCTAATTGTACAGTATGTCTGGAAGGCCACCAAGGAGAGGCAGACGCTCACAGGCCACTAAAAGAGTGTCAAGCAGGCTCTGTGTCTACAGCAAACAGTGCTGGTCGTAGACACAGTGCATCCTGAGCATGTGGCCGTGGGGCACATTTGTCCTTTTTTTCCGCAGCTGGCCGTGTTGAGCCAACATGCAGAAGAGTTGGTAGAGTGGATGACCAAGCTGCCCTCATCCTCCTCATCCTCTGTCACCCAGGCTCAGGGTACTTTGTCTGCCAAGGCAGCTGCCAAAGCGGCCTCTTCCATTGGCTCAATGTCATCAGTCACTCCTTCCCTAGCCCCACCATCATGGAGGTACATGCTGCAGGAGAATGCGTAGTGTTTTGAAGGCTTTGATGATGGTACCCAGGTTGAGGATGAAGGCAGTAACGTGAGCCCAGAGTGAAGAGGGGTGCCCAAGAAGGACAAGAAACTGGCAGTCATGTTCCCCCAGCTGCAGCATACTGCCAGGTTTACTCCAGTGGCGAGGAGGGAGGGGATGATGAGGTCACTGACTCTACGTAGGTGCCTGATAGAAGAGAGGAGGAGGAGGCACATCTCCAACAAGGCAGGATGCCCTCCAGGGGCCAGCTTAAGGACAGCCAACCGACTGCATCACACCGCAGAGCTCTGCATGTGCAGGGCGCTGCTGACTCTGCACTTTTTTCCAAAAGATCTTTGGTGTGGGCCTTTTTTGAGATGTGTGCAGCAGATCACACTGTTGCTGTTTGTAACATATATATAGTTACATAGTTACATAGTAGGCGAGGTTGAAAAAAGACACAAGTCCATCAAGTCCAACCTATGTGTGATTATGTGTCAGTATTACAAACATATGTCTGAAGCGTATCAAGCGTGGCCAAAACAGCAGCTGCTTGGACACCACATGCTTGACCAGACATATGTCGAGCTCCCATGCAGTCCATTGGCAACAGTACTTAAAAGACCCACACCAAAGAACAAGGTGGACCTCTCCTTGCTCCTCATCAGCTGGGATCTCCAACCCCACTATACCTTCAGTCCTCTCTGAAACCAGCACTGACAGGAATGAAGGTGTAGCATTAGGTGTGCCAAGTACTTGCAGGCAATCTGCTATCGCTACACCAATGTCCGATTGTAGCAGGCAAATTTCCCTACCTCAGTTGCTAAACCGGTGAAAGAAATTCTGTCCCAACCATCCACATGCTCAGTGACTGAATGCTAGTTTGGCTAAATTGCTAGCACTCCAACTGCTGCCTTTTCAGCTGGTAGACTCTGCCCCCTTTCGAGAATTTGTGGAATGTGCGGTACCTCAGTGGCAGGTTCCCAAATGCCAATTTGTTTTCTCATAAGGCAATTCCGGCTCTCTACCGACATGTGGAAGGCAATGTCTTGGCCTCGTTGGACAGGGCAGTCAGCGGTAAGGTGCATATTACTGCTGACTCATGGTCCAGCAGGCATGGACAGGGATGTTACCTTTCTTTCACGGCACACTGGGTAACCCTGCTGGCAGCTGGGAAGGATGCAGGACAGGGTGCAGTATTGTTGGAGCTTGTTCCACCACCACGCCTCCAAAATGCTGGTAGTGGTGATTCTGCCACACCTCTCTCCTCCACCCCCTCCTCTTCTTCTTCCTCTATGGCCTCTTCCTGTGCAGATTTGTCCTCAGAACCAGTGGTGGTCTGTAGGCATTCTAGAGGCTACGCAAGCACTCAGGCAAAAAGATACCATGCGGTGCTTGAGTTGGTCTGCTTAGGGAACAGGAGCCATACTGGGGTAGAGATTCTGTCAGCTCTGCAGGGGCAGGCTCAGAGGTGGTTGATGCAACGCCAGCTTCAGCCAGGGATGGTGGTTTGCGACAATGGCACCAACCTCCTCTCCGCCCTCCAACAGGGACACTTCACCCATGTGCCCTGTTTGGCTCATGTCCTTAATTTGCAGAGGTTCTTGTGCAGGTACCCGGGCTTACAGGATATCCTAAGGCAGGCCAGGAAAGTCTGTGGGCATTTCCGCCGATCATATTATGCCACTGCTCGGCTGGCTGACCTTCAAAAGGAATGCAACCTGCCCAAGAACCGCCTCATCTGTGACATACCCACCAGGTGGAACTCAACGTTGGCAATGCTGCAGCTGCTGAACACGCAGCAGAGGGCCATTAACAAGTACCTGTGTGAGTATGGCACCAGGACAGGGTCAGGTGAGCTTGGCTTTTTTTCGCAACGTCAGTGGCTCATGTTCAAGGATGCATGCACTGTCCTGTCACCATTTGAGGAGGCCATGAGGATGGTGAGCAGTGACAGTGCATGCATCAGTGATACTGTCCCTCTTGTCTACCTGTTGGAGCACACGCTGCGTGGAATAATGGACAGGGCACTTGAGGCAGAACAGAGGGAGGAAGAAGAGGACTTCCTTACCTCTCAAGGCCCCCTTTATCCAGACAGTATTCCTGCAGGCCCACTGATCTCACAGGAAGAGGAGGAGGAGGATTGTGTCAGCATGGAGGTGGAGCCTAGCACTCAGCATCAGCAACAGTCTTCACGGGATTGTTTACAGTCCCCAGAAACCCATGGACTTGTACGTGGCTGGGAGGAGGTGGCTGCGGATCAGGTCGTCCTTAGTGACCCAGAGGACTCCGGATCGAATGCCTCAGCAAACCTACGCTGCATGGCCTCCCTGATCCTGCAAAGCCTGCAAAAGGACCCTTGGATTCGTGTGATCAAGGAGAGGGATCACTGCTGGCTGGCAACCCTTCTTGATCCACGTTACAAGGGTAAGGTTGCGGAACTTATCCAGCCGTTGCAGAGGGAGCAGAGGATGAAACATCTTTGGGAGGCCTTGCAGAAAGGTTTGTGCAATGCGTTTCCAGAGCCTGGGAGGGTACAAATTCCTGGTCCTGGACAACGTGTTCCTGAGGCTTCGGTCAGTCATAGAAGGAGCGGTGGAAAAGGTGGCCGTTTGACCGATGTGTTCAGGCAATTTTTTAGTCCGCAGCCCCAAGGTATGATCGGTTCCAGCAACCATCACCAACGTCTGTTGTACATGGTGCAGGAATACCTAGGGGCAAGATCAGACTTGGAGAACTTTCCAACCGAAAATCCACTGGGTTACTGGGTCTTGAGGATGGATCACTGGCCAGAGCTTGCACAGATTGCAATTGAGCTACTGGTCTGTCCTGCATCCAGCGTTCTTTCGGAACGCACATTCAGTGCCACTGAAGGCTTTGTAACCGATCATAGAGTGCGCCTGTCCACTGACTCGGTTGATCGGCTCACCTTCATAAAAATGAATCAGTCTTGGATCACCAGCTACCAAGCACCTGATGCTGATTAATTTTACCGAATACCGAATAATTTTTTAATGAATGTGAGATCCCTTGAAGACTCTGAAGAAACCAGCATCTATTGGCTGGTGAAACGCGTCAGCTACGTGACGTCAGCACGTCATTCCGGAACCGTGGGCTTACTGGATGGAGTGCCAGCATGATATGAACAGCTGACGACCGGCTTTTTCCTATCCCGAATGGTGTGCAACCTTATCAGCAGTAACCAACACATAGCGAGGAGGTATACTCTCGGGCAGAAGCACGGCTAAACACGGTCTGATGTCTTCAGTTATCAACCTCCTGGGGTAGAGTTCTGCTATACGAGGACCACGGATACCTTCCAGATGGTGAGAAAAGTATTGATCCAGTTTACGTCTGCTCACCAGGATGTGTTCCCTTAGCTCCTAGCACTCCCCATGCTGCTTTTGCCACTACATGTCGCTGTCTCTGTGCTATTTATCCATGGTTTGCAATTGCAACTTGCTGGTCTGCTGACTGCATCCGCTGCATAATCTGCTTATCAATACAGTTTGGTTTTTATGCCTACCGATACAGCTGAACTCACACAGTTTTTGAACTTCCATTAGCACTTTCCATCCATTCATCCATAACCTATATACCACGTCCATGACCGATGCTTAAGGGAACCTTTACCATCAGAAACCTGATTTGCATAATGTTGTTTAATTAACCCTTGTGTCATCGGCAGCAGTGTATGGTGATTGTGTTATGTATGTGTGATGTATAGCCGCGGCTTCCCTTGGTTTTAAACTTATAGACAACGTTGTCTTTATTTTAATGGGTAGTCAATTATCTTTGCCCCCCCCTTTTCCTTAACTGAATAATTAGTGCGGTGTTCATATTTTTTGTAATAATAAAATTAAGTTGTATTTCTCATAGTGTTTGGGTTTTTGCCCTCTTAAAGAGAACCTTATTCTCTTTGTTTTTTCTTGTATGCCCATAGGGTAACCCGAACTGCATCCCATGCTAGCCATGTGGATGAATGTTTATATACATTTTTGTTAATCAATTTTGGTAATTCCGGAGGTTGATCCAGTCAACCAAACAATATCTTTTGATATCCCTTGAAGACTGCCTATGCTGATGCTGACTGACTATCCTGTTATGCCAAGTGACTATCCTATTCCTCCTCAATGTTCATGTTGATATCTTCTAAGAACATTTTTGGTTCTGGGCACCAGTGCCTAAAGCCCAATTTCTCTGCCCCTGTTTAACAGGGGCGCTTAATTACAATTTTTGCTGTAATATTTTGCAGCAGGGTTCGTTCTTGCACTCAGATAGAGTATCTGTGAGGGGTTACAGTGTTGTGGCACCAGCACCAGTGCCTAAAGCCCAATTTTTCTGTTCCTGTTTAACAGTAGCGTGTAATTACAACTTTTGCTGTAATATTTTGCAGCAGGGCTTGTTCCTGCACTTAACTAGAGTAGCTGTGAGGGGTTGCAGTGTTGTGGCACCAGTGCCTAAAGCCCAATTTTTCTGACCCTGTTCAACAGGGGCATGTAATTACAATTCTTGATATAATATTTCACAGCAGGGCCATTCCAGCAGCCACCAAGAGTAACTGTGAGGGCTTACAGTGTTGTGGCAACACCACCACACCACCACCAAAGGCCCAATTTTTCTGACCCTGTTCAACAGAGGCATGTAATTACAATTCTTGATATAATATTTCACAGCAGGGCCCATTCCAGCACCCAGCAAGAGTAACTGTAAGGGCTTACAGTGTTCTGGTACCACCAACACCTAAGGCCGAATTTTCTGCAGAGTATATACGGCAGGCCCCTACTGTTAAACATCCGACTTACAAACGACTCCTACTTACAAATGACTCCTACTTAAAAATGGAGGGAGACAACAGGAAGTGAGAGGAAATCTACCCCTAGGAAGGGAAATTCTCTCCTGTAAGAGTTAATATGGGAAAAAGGTGTCTCCTCCACTGATTTATCACCAATCCTTGTTTCCCTTAAAAAACCCATATTTTCAAAATCCAATTGCCATTGGGACAGAAAGTGAGGTAAAATCTTCTGAACAGGGGCACAGACAGCAAAACAAATGTTACAGGGGTGTTGATAACCCTTCCCTATGTTTTCCAAAAAGCATTAAAATAGATTTTTTGGCTGGAACTACACTTACAAAATGTACCTGTTCCAAATTACAAACAGATTCTACACAAGAACAAACCTACAGTCCCTGTCTTGTTTGCACTGCCTGTATACTGCTGTTCAGAGTCAGGGCTGGCCCTACCATGGGACCCGATGGTACCATCATCCCAGGCAGCACTTTCAGGGGGGTGACAAATTACCGCCCGCCAGCCAGCAGGTGACGTTGTGGCAAGTGACAATCTGCAACATTTGGCAGGTGACATTGTGGCAAGTGACAATCCGCAATGTGTGGCAGGTGACATGGCAAGTGACAATCCGCTACATGTGGCAGGTGACGTTGTGGCAAGTGACAATCTGCAACACGTGGCAGGTGGCATTGTGGCAAGTGACAATCCACAACGTGTGTCAGGTGGCATCGTGGCAAGTGACAATCCACAATGTGTGATGCCATGGCAAGTGACAATCCGCAATGTGTGGCAGGTGATGTTGTGGCAAGTGACAATCCGCAATGTGTGACATGGTGGCAAGTGACAATCCGCAATGTGTGGCAGGTGACATTGTGGCAAGTGACAATCCGCAACATGTGGCAAGTGACAATCCGCATCTGGTGACAGGTGACGCGGCAAGTGACATCTGAAGGCAGGTGATGTTGGCAAGTGACTTGCTCAGAACTCCCACTGATTCTACACTATGGTGAGTTGAACTATTTTATTTTATATAACAATATAATAATAGAAATGTTGCACTTCAATAATTTTTTTTTGCAATACGGTGTTTCTAAACTGGGGGATAGGACTGACAGGAGGAGGATAGAGATCTCTGTTCCTAATCAGTAGGAACAGCAGATCTGTCTCTCCTCCCCTGTCAGAATGGGGATCTGTCTGTTTACATTGACAGATCCCTGTTTTGGCTCTCTGTGGAGCGATCGCAGGTGACCGACTGACATTGTGGCCGCCGGCCACGCACAGGTCCTTTTATACTCCTATATACATGTATAGAGCCATGACAGGTCCTCTTTATACTCCTACATACATGTATAGAGCCATGACAGGTCTTCTTTATACTCCTATACATGTATAGAGCCTAGACAGGTTGTCTTTCTACCCCTATATACATGTATAGAGCCATGACAGGTCCTCTTTATACAGTGGGGACGGAAAGTATTCAGACCTCCTTACATTTTTCACTCTTCGTTATATTGCAGCCATTTGCTAAAATCATTTAAGATAATTTTTTTCCTCATTAACCACTTCAGCCCCGGAAGAATTTACCCCCTTCCTGACCAGAGCACTTTTTGCGATTCAGTACTGCGTCGCTTTAACTGACAATTGCGCGGCCGTGCGACGTGGCTCCCAAACAAAACTGACGTCCTTTTTTTCCCACAAATAGGTGGTATTTGATCACCCCTGCGCTTTTCATTTTTTGCGCTATAAACATAAAAAGAGCGACAATTTTGAAAAAAACGCATTATTTTTTACTTTTTGCTATAATAAATATCCCCCAAAAAGACATAAAAAAACATTTTTTTTCCTCAGTTTAGGCCAATACGTATTCTTCTACATATTTTTGGTAAAAAAAATCGCAATAAGCGATTATTGATCGGTTTGTGCAAAAGTTATAGCGTTTACAAAATAGGGGATAGTTTTATGCCATTTTTATTAATAATTTTTTTGTTTTAAATGGCGGCGATCAGCGATTTTTATTGTGACTGCGACATTATGGCGGACACATTGGACATTTTTGACACATTTTTGGGACCATTGTCATTTATACAGCAATCAGTGCTATACAAATGCACTGATTCCTGTGTAAATGACACTGGCAGTGAAGGGGTTAACCACTAGGTGGCAGTGTAGGGGTTAAGTGTGTCCTAGGGGCGTGTTTCTAACTGTGGGGGGTGTGGCTGTGTGTGACACGTCACTGTTCTCTGCTCCGATGACAGGGAGCAGAGAACAGTGACACTGTCACTAGGCAGAACGGGGAAATGCTTGTTTACATTAGCATCTCCCCGTTCTTCCTTCCCGTGAGGCGATCGCGGGTATCGCTGGCCACCTCTTAAAGGGGAACGTACAGGTACGTGATTCTGCCTTTACGTGCTCTTCTGCCGCAGTATATCTGCGTGAGGCGGTCGGCAAGCGGTTAATGTACACACAGCACCTCATATTGACAGAAAAATAATTTTTGACATTTTTGCAGATTTATTAAAACAGAAAAACTGAAATATCACATGGTCCTAAGTATTCAGACCCTTTGCTCAGTATTTAGTAGAAGCACCCTTTTGATCTAATACAGCCATGACTCTTTTTGGGAAAGATGCAACAAGTTTTTCACACCTGGATTTGGGGATCCTATGCCATTCCTCCTTGCAGATCCTCTCCAGTTCTGTCAGGTTGGATGGTAAACGTTGGTGGACAGCCATTTTTAGGTCTTTCCAGAGATGCTCAATTGGGTTTAAGTCAGGGCTCTGGCTGGGCCATTCAAGAACAGTCACGGAGTTGTTGTGAAGCCACTCCTTCGTTATTTTAGCTGTGTGCTTAGGATCATTGTCTTGTTGGAAGGTAAATCTTCGGCCCAGTCTGAGGTCCTGAGCACTATGGAGAAGGTTTTCCAGGATATTCCTGTACTTGGCCGCATTCATTTTTCCCTTGATTGCAACCAGTCGTCCTGTCCCTGCAGCTGAAATAAACCCCCACAGCATGATGCTGCCACCACCATGCTTCACTGTTGGGACTGTATTGGACAGTTGATGAGCAGTGGTTTTCTCCACACATACCGCTTAGAATTAAGGCCAAAAAGTTCTATCTTGGTCTCATCAGACCAGAGAATCTTATTTCTCACCATCTTGGAGTCCTTCAGGTGTTTTTTAGCAAACCCCATGTGGGCTTTCATGTGTCTTGCACAGAGGAAAGGCTTCCGTCGAACCACTCTGCCATAAGGCCCCGACTGGTGGAGGGCTGAAGTGATGGTTGACTTTCTACAACTTTCTCCCATCTCTCGACTGCATCTCTGGAGCTCAGCCACAGTGATCTTTGGGTTCTTCTTTACCTCTCTTACCAAGGCTCTTCTCCCCCGATAGCTCAGTTTGGCCAGACGGCCAGCTCTAGGAAGGGCTCTGGTCGTCCCAAACGTCTTCCATTTAAGGATTATGGAGGCCACTGTGCTCTTAGGAACCTTAAGTGCAGCAGAAATTTTTTATAACTTTGGCCAGATCTGTGCCTTGCCACAATTCTGTCTCTGAGCTCTTCAGGCAGTTCCTTTGACTTCATGATTCTCATTTGCTCTGACATGCACTGTGAGCTGTAAGGTCTTATATAGACAGGTGTGTGGCTTTCCTAATCAAGTCCAATCAGTATAATCAAACACAGCTGGACTCAAATAAAGGTGTAGAACCATCTCAAGGATGATCAGAATAAATGGACAGCACCTGAGTTATATATATGAGTGTCACAGCAAAGGGTCTGAATACTTAAGACCATGTGATATTTCAGTTTTTCTTTTTTAATAAATCTGCAAAAATGTCAACAATTCTGTGTTTTTCTGTCAATACGGGGTGCTGTGTGTACATTAACCTCCCTGGCGGTATTCCCGAGTGTGGCTCGGGGTTAAAATTCAGTACCATTAGCGGTAACCCCGAGCCACACTCGGGATCGCATTGCAGGATCCTGGGGCGGCGTTACTTACCTTGTCCCCGGGATCCTGCGATGTCACCCGCAGTGTCCGAGGGCTCCGTCCTCCTCCGAAGCCTCTCCGTGCCAGGCTCCGTTCCCCGCGAGCGGCGCGACGCACGGGGGCGGAGCCTGGCGGCAAATTCAAAAAATAGTAAAAATCATAACACATACAGTACTGTAATCTTACAGATTACAGTACTGTATGAAATGCTTTCACATCCCTTTTGTCCCCAGTGCTTTGGCCCATGCCCTGCATGCAGTTTTATATGATATATACTGTTCTTTCTGCCTGGAAACTGGAGATTGTCCATAGCAACCAAAAAGTGTCCCTTTATGTCAAAAGTGGCTTTAGACCAGCTAGAAAACAGCGATAGTAAATTAGAACACTTGCAGAATTGAGCGATAGTGAATTGTGGGGAAATTTATTTTATTACTATTTTTTTTTTTTTTTTAATTATTTATTTTTATTTATTATATTATAATTTATGTTTTTGTGTTTCAAACTTTATCATACCCGGGATATCTACTAGACTCTGGTTTGGACAGATTTAAGTGTGTTATTGTTAAGATTTACAGACCTACAATATAAAACGCCAAATTTCCATGCAAAATAATTGTACCGCTTTCAGCACCTAAAATCCGAAATAATCATACCGCCAGGGAGGTTAATGAGGAAAAAATGAAAATGAACTTAATGATTTTAGCAAATGGCTGCAATATAACAAAGAGTGAAAAATTTAAGGGGGTCTGAATACTTTCCGTCCCCACTGTACTCCTACATACATGTATAGTGCCATGGCAGGTCCTCTTTATACTCCTATACATGTATAGAGCCTAGACAGGTTCTCTTTCTACCCCTATATACATGTATAGAGCCATGACAGGTCCTCTTTGTACTTCTATATACATGTATAGAGCCATGACAGGTCCTCTTTATACTTCTATAAACACATATAATGCCATGACCGGTCCTCTCTTTACTCCTATACATGAATAGAGCCATGACAGGTCCTTTTTGTGGAGCCATGACAGGTCCTCTTTATATTCCTACATTCATGTATTGGGCCATGACACGTCATTTTACACTACTATACACATGTATAGAGCCATGACAAGTCCTCTTTATACTCCTACATACATGTATAGTGCCATGAGAGGTCCTCTTTATACTCCTATACATGTATAGAGCCTAGACAGGTTCTCTTTCTACCCCTATATACATGTATAGAGCCATGACAAGTCCTCTTTATTCTCCTATATATATGTATAGAACCATGACAGGTCCTCTTTATACTCCTATACAAGTATACAACCATGACAGGTCCTCTTTATATTCCTACATACATGTATTGAGCCATGACATGTCCTTTTATACTCCTATATACACATGTATAGAGCCCTGACAGGTCTTTTTATACTCCTACATACACGTATAGAGCCATGACAAGTCCTCTTTATATTCCTACATACATGTATTGAGCCATGACACATCCTTTTACACTTCTATAAACATAGAAAAAAATTGGTACATGAACGATAAACACCCAGTCCGAATAAAGCAAACAGTTGATGTGAAACCCCATTACACCAACAGTATGATCCTTCAGTGAATCACAAAATGCAAAACTCCAATGAGACCCTTGTAGGAGAAGTCAAACACAGCACTTGTAGAGTTGAATATTCCCCAGCTCAGCAGCCCATTTAATGATTTCTCCTATCTCTCCTATCAGAGCGGTTCCCCCTTATAATACTCTCCTAACACTTCTAATAGTGTAAATCAGGTTAAAAATTTATTAGGATCAGTTAAAACCACTTATAAAACGTTGCACTTGAAATCATTGAAAAACGTCATATCCCAAAATATTCTGCGATGAGGGTGCATAGATAGTGACTTCATGGTTTACGGCTCTTTCCAACGCATTTCATCAGAAAAGACATAATCAGGGGCACCTGATGCCTCTGGTGCCGTTGTGCCCCTGATGACCCAGCCATCTTCATTAACCAGCATGGGATGACATTACTGACGCAGGAGAGCAGTCATCCTAGCATACAAGATCTGTGCCAAAATGTAAAAAGTGTACATTCTGAAGAAGTCTATAAGCAGACAGGTAGGTTTATTTTATTGCAGAAGAGGTATCGCATGTATCTTCTGCAATAAAGAGCCTGTCTGCTAGCAGTTTTTCTGCTTTAAAGCTTCATATCTCAACGGTGTATTCAAAGTTGTCTCATTTCAAATAACCTGACTTTTCTTACCTTCTTTCATATATGAAATCAGTTTGGGAGCATGGTCATTTGTCTGCCTTGTATTTGTTATATATTCCATTATAAAAATGATAGGAGCAAATCTGATCATGTTCTGTTCACCACAACCACAGGGAAGTTGAATTAGTGACTGCAGACTGCTGGCTGAAGGTCCTAGAACATCACCTATGGAACAAGGAGTTGTTTTTATCAACAAGTTAAGATAAAATATGGCTATAAGGATACATTAGAATCAATCCATGTGGCAACGGTATGAGGCAGAGGCAAAAACAAACAAAGATCAAAGTTGATTGGTTGCCATGCACAGTTCTTCCAGATTCTGGCTGCTCCAGTTTTGATAAATTCTTCTCATGGGGAGGGGGGGGGGGGTATTTACTAAAACTGGAACAGAAAAAATTTGGAGCTGCTTTGCATATTAACCTATCTGGGTCTGACTTTGGTTGATTTGGTTAAGCTTTGAAATTGAAAGCTTGAATCTGATTGGTTGCCGTGCACAGTTCTTCCAGATTCTGGCTGCTCCAGTTTTGATAAATTCTTCTCATGGGGAGGTGGGGGGATTTACTAAAACTGGAACAGACAAAATCTGGAGCTGCTTTGCATATTAACCTATCTGGGTCTGACTTTGGTTGATTTGGTTAAGCTTTGAAATTGAAAGCTAGAAGCTGATTGTTTGTCATGCACAGCTGCTCCAGATTCCAGCTGCTCCAGTTCCTCACATTCCCTGGAATTCATAAAGACTAGTGCAGCATGCACCAAATTCATATACCTGTCTAAAACTGTTACTTGAATTTGGTTAATTCTGCCCCTTTTAGAATGCACCCAAGACACTTTGACAAAATCTGTCTGTGCCAGTTTATCTCTATACGCCAAAAAAGTTGGTCTTCATTAGCTCCACTTTTGTAAGATACGAACTGTCAGTTTTTTATTTTGAATTTGTCGCATTGAATGTGCCAAAATCGATTTTGCAACACAATGTGAAAGTGGTGCATTTAGGAATTTGAAGCATGAGTCGCTGTCAAAGCCAAAAGTGTCTCATATACTTAGTGAATTTGGCTCAATACCTTAACAATAGGGATTAATGCCAGAAAAGTGGAGCAGCAGGTTTATTGAGTTCCTCACATTATATTTAAATATGATCAGTTATATAATCGGTTAACTATTTCTACTGATAGGAAAACAGGTGTGGCCACAAACAGAGAAATCCCACCTCTTTATCTCCACCTGCCTGCTTATAGGCATATGCCTACTACTGTGCCTAATGGTAAATTCAGACCTGACCATGCTAAACAGAACATGTCTGAACATGTAACATTATTTCAGTAGTTTCCATTCACAAACAAATTGCCACAGAAATCAGGCAATGTATTTTCACTTTACTTAGAACTCCAAAGTAGGCAAGACTCTATTGACTTTATACAGTGGCATTTCTGTTTTAATCCCCATTACTGCTCTCTCCTGTTGTATGCAATGTTTGCAATCACAATTATTATACTGAAGGCAAAATAAAAAATGGCAAATATAATGTCACTAGCGTTAACAAAGCAGTCTTAAAGGATAACCCCTCTCTTCCCTCTTGTAAAGTTTTTAAATTGGTAATCATGTTGTTTTTCAACTTTCGTTAACAGACCAAGTTGTGCAGCGAAAGTGGAAGTTAGAAGGCTTAGACAATTTATTTAATAGGGGTGTTTACAATGGTTAGATAGTACTTATCTGATTAAAACTTTTATCCCAAAAGGAAACTGTTTCATTAACTGCTTAAAGAGTATGTAAAACCAACAATTCATATTCCTGATATGTGCCTGCTGTACATGTATTAAAAAGTATCGTATTCTCTTTGTATTGCTTCCTTTCTGTGAAATCCCTGGTGTTCCTGCCAGTTCCTCTGCTTCTCTATTAACTCCTTCCCGACCGCCGCACAACGATATATGTCGGCAGAATGGCACGGGTGCGCAAAAGGGTGTACAGGTCCGTCCCCTTTAAGATATGCATTGTGGGGCGCGTGCCCGCTGCGTGCTCCATGACCATGACTGCAGGTCCCGCGGACCCGATGTTCACTGGGTGCTCGTGATAGTGTCACGTAGCGGAAGAACGGGGAGATGCCTTTGTAAACAAGGCATTTCCCCGTTCTGCCTAGTTATATGACAGAGATCTACTGCTCCCTGTCATTGGGAGCAGTGATCACTGTCATGTGTATAGTAGCCCATCCCCCCACAGTTAGAATCACTCTCTAGGACACACTTAACCCCCTGATCGCCCCCTAGTGGTTAACCCCTTCCCTGCCAGTGTCATTTACACAGTAATCAGTGTATTTTCTTAGCACTGATTGTTGTATAAATGACAATGGTCCCAAAATTGTGTCAAAAGTGTCCGATGTGTCCACCATAATGTCGCAGTCCCGATAAAAATCGCAGATCGCCGCCATTACTAATAAAAAAAAAATAATAATAAAAATGCCATAAAACTGTCCCCTATTTTGTAGACGCTATAACTTTTGCACAAACCAATCAATATACGCTTATTGCAATTTTTTTTTACCAAAAATATGTAGAAGAATACATATCGGCCTAAACCGAGGAAAATTTTTTTTTTATATATATTTTTGGAGGATATTTATTATAACAAGAAGTAAAAAATATTGCATTTTTTTCAAAATTGTCGCTCTTTTTTTGTTTATAGCACTTAAAATGTAAAAACCGCAGTGGTGATCAAATACCACCAAAAGAAAACTCTATTTGTGGGGAAAATGACGTAAATTTTGTTTGTTTGCAACGTTGCATGACCGCGCAATTGTCAGTTACATTAACGCAGTGCTGAATCACAAAAAGTGCTCTGGTCAGGAAGGGAGTAAATCCTTCCGGGGCTGAAGTGATTATAAACTGACCACACTAAGCAGGAGAGACCACACCGTGGTCATTTTTCTAGCTCTGCTGGGAACTCAGTGTACTCTCATCCAATGATCAGACTTGTCCTGCCACCCCTCCTACCCTGCAAAACCTTTCACTGAGAAGGGGGGGGAGGAAGGGAGGGAGTGGGGTGATGAAAAGGTGGGAAAGGAAGGTGGGTTACTGCAAAAGGGAGCAGACAGCCGTGGAGTGGGGCACTGGTGTGGGTCCTGTAATCAGGTACCAATCAACCTGTAGATGGAGAAGATGTGGCCGTTGCTGTGTTAGAATGGAGCTGGAGTAGCAGCAGGTCCAAAGATGTAAGTGGCAGATTGCTACAATAAATACGGTGGTATTAAGAGTCTGACCGGGTAAGCACTGGTGCGGTGAATGAAACCATGGCTTTCATATAATGTGCTGGGCAGAGATGCAAAGAGGATAGTTGAGTACATTACCACTTCCGGGTCTTGTCTAGAAGTCCACAGATACTGCCATAGTGTATATCATCTATGCTGTACTCTGCTTAGTTGGATACTGCACATGGTACCAAGTGCTTCCTACGAGGTCTCCGTGCTCCTGAGAAACACTGCTAAGGTGCATTGATGGCCAGCCATCTAAGTGTGCCTGTTCCCTCCTGCACGGCTGTTCCATATAGCCGATCGGAACGCTCCCTCGGTGTACGAGCCGGCTAGCCCCAACGGGGGATGACAGCGGGCGTGACGTCCGGACGTGATGACGTCAACGCGTTTCACAAAACTAGAGTGTGTAGCTTCATCTGGATGTGTAGGTGGCGTGCGAGGGCTCCTTCTTATTGCCGTCCATTCCTCGTACACGCCCACCCAGCTAATCTGTGTGAAGGAAACTCACCCCGTCTGTGTGTAACCGTCTGCTGTTCGTTTGCCACTTCATATACGTAGCAATCTTTTTAATGTTTTATTGTTGTGTAACCCCTCATCCACGATCTCTTATGTACTCAGTCTTGAGATTTTAAACAATTGATGAAAATAGAGGTACAGATAGTCCGCACAATTGACATCCCTATTTCTTGCAATATAGCGTCTATTTGGTACGGAAAACATTTAAATATGTCACTTTTTTATTATTCCATTTGTCATATATAATAGACATCCAAGCAATATCTGAATAGGGAGTACATTTAAAACATCAGACAGATCAGTGAGATAGAGCAAACGGGGGAGAGGGAAGAGTTGGAGAGGAATAAAGGAAGGGGAGAGGGGGGGGGGAGGGAGGAAAGAGGAAAAAAGGGAAAAAGTAGTTAATTTCATTGATGCCGTGTCTGGATATAAATTATCTGTAGTGGCCACAAATGACCCATAGTATATCCAGCTTCGGCAGCGCTGCAACACAGGCGCTCTTAACCCTTTCTTGGTCCATTAGTGGGGGTTAAAAGCGCCACCGCTAAAACAACGGTAAAGCACTACTAAAACTAGCCGAGGCCTGCCGCTTTCAGTGGGAAAGTAGCCTCAGTGTAGCCTGTGAATCCAGGAAGTCTGTGGAGCAGTGCTGCAGATGGGGACAGTGCTGGATTGTGGGCAGAGTCAGGTACATCTTTAGGGGTGGGGGGGCACCAAACAGTGGAACATTTTTTTCCTTAATGCAGGGAGTGCGTAAAGGTGAAAAAATGTTTTGCTTTTAGAACTGCTTTCAGTGTACTGCAATTGCTGTTTTAAAAGGAGGAGAGTGATGACTTTATCAGTCTGTTGCTAATCCATTATCATTCCGTCAGACAGGCATGTGACCAGGCTGCATTGCATAACTGTAGTGGAGTAAAAAGGGGGTCCCGGGCCTGGCTGTGCTGTGTAAATTTCAGCACTATATCATTGATAGCAATACAAATGTTTTGGAAGGTACAAGAGCCCTTGTGTTTATTTTAAGCATTGTATTTAGCTGTTGGCTTGGAGTTTATCTCTGAGGTCAAACTGAGGAAAAGTAACTTTGTACATTTAAAAGAGATACATAGAACAGATAAAAAATATTCTTTTGGATGAACAAATGAAATGTTTGCTACTGCTTCATTGCAATATTGTTTAAAAACGTTAATGTTATCCTTACCAACAACAGTGATAAATGCCTTTTCACTGCCACTTACTACATCAGGAGGGAATGTAAAGTTCAAAGCTTTAGAGATATTTTGTGGTTTATTGTTCATCAGTTCCAAAAGTAAAGTTTGTGAATACGAGTGTTCTATTCCTTCAGCCTGTCAAAATAAAGCAGTACATGATTAACTCTAAACCCCTGCAATTAGCTGAAAGCATCATGCCTGCTAGCATTCCATGCGTAGTGATCCAACTATTAAGATATTCCCAGAGTTATGTCACACAACAATGTACTTCTGATGACCTGTGCTCATTGTCATAGAAAACATCATGTATTTCTATCTAATTAGATAGCATACAGTAATAATATGAAGCTACACTGCCAATGTATTAAAGTGTATGTATAAGCAAACATTTTTTTTTGTTTCAGATGGAGTTGGAAAGGATTACAGGCATACCCCACTTTTAAGTACACAATGGGATTTATTTACTAAAGCTAGAAAGTGCAAAAACAGGCTCACTTCTGCATAGAAACCAATGAGCTTCCAGGTTTTATTACCAAAGCTTAATTGAGTAAGCTGGGGTTAGAAGCTCATAGGTTTCTATGCAGAAGTGAGCCTGATTTTGCACTTTCTAGCTTTAGTAAATAAACCCCATTGTGTACTTAAAAGTGGGGTATGCCTGTAACACCTTTGTCAATCTATATTGTTGTCAGTGTCCATTGTAGTTAGATTCACCCTCTATATTGTCCTGGTGGCCTGTGTCATTGAGAAAAAAAGTGATGTTATATAGAACATTTTTCAGTTGTCATCAAAAGAAGAGGTGATAGTAAATCCTCCAATGTGGAAACCCATAACAGTAACATCTACCTAAACCAGTTCTTTACCTTTGCAGAGATATCCTTATATACAGTGTTGTATAAAAAATATTTTGCAACAGTTTTATTGATACAAAAACATATTAAAACATATCACATCCTAAAATGTACACTGGCCCTGGTATGGAAACAATTCCAATGTACTAAATACTAAAAACCCTATATATATAATGGGCAAGCACTTTAAGTAATAGTTTACAATAGATTTTCTCAAATAGTGAATCCTGCCAGATGATGTTATCATCAGAATGATGAATGAAAATCCAGAATACAGGCATATACCAAACCCAGGTTCTCAGAGCTTATCAGAGGGACTCTAGTATGTGGTCTTCAGACAGTCCAAGAGTTCAAACCCTTGAAAAAAGGTATTGCATCGTTGGACTGGCTAGACACCTTTACAAATTTTGGGCTGTGTTTAAAAGTGGTTCACTAGAGTCCTCCTGACTAGTGATGAGCCAGCGATTTGAGTCGAATGTAAGTTGGACTGGAACATCAGCTATTCATCTGTTCTAAAACGAACCAAACATATGGGGCGTTCGTGGGAAATTCGAGTGCCCTGGAACACCCCATAATGCACTGCGAGATCGCAGTGCATTGCTGTATGATGATTGGCCAAAGTATGCACCTTTCCGGCATGCTTTGGCCAATCACAGCGCGCTCTGCTGAGAGAGTCATAATTGGCTCAGGGGGACTAAGTCCACGCCCCACACTATATAAGGCTGCTTACATAGCGTCCGTGTGTAGTGTTGTTGGCGTGGACAGAGAGATAGCTTGAGTTAGATTAAGCAGGCAGGTTATTCAGCTAGTGGCAGTTTATTTGATATTTATATACAGTCAGCCTAGTGTATATATATATATATATATATATATATATATATATACATATATACTCTGCATTTAGCATAGACTATATATTCAGTGTTTACTCTATATTCAGTCAGTGCAGGCAGTGTATATATAAATAAATATATATATATATATATATATATATATATATATATACACACACACATACTCTACATTCAGTGTAGCCTATATCTACAGTGCATTCGGGGGTGTAAAGTTTCTAATACACTTCAGGCGGTGTACACAGTATATAATACAGTGTAGTGTGGTGTTGCAAAACAAAAAACACATCATGTCCGGAAGGCCACCAAGGAGAGGCAGATGCTCACAGGCCACTAAAAGAGGGCAAGCAGCCTCTGTGTCTACAGTCAACAGTGGTGATCGTGGACATGGTGCATCCTCTGCAGGTGGACGTGGGGCACACTTGTCCTTTTTTTCTGCTGCTTGCCGTGTTATTAAGCCACAGCATGCAGAAGAGTTGGTGGAGTGGATAATGAAGCCATCCTCATCCTCCTCCTCCTCTGTCATCCAGGCTCAAAGTAGTTTGCCTTCCAACGCAGCTGCCAATGCAGCCTATTCCACTGGCTCCTTGTCCACAGTCACTCCTTCCATAGCCCCTCCATCATGCAGTGAGTCCCCAGAATTATTCAACCACAGTGTCGGTTATATGCTGCTGAAGGATGCGCAGCGATTTGAAGGCTCCGATGTTGATTCACAGGTTGAGGAAGGGAGTAACGTGAGCGTAAAGAGAGGGGGTGCCACAGAAGGACAAGAAACTGGCAGCCATGCTCCCCCAGCTGTAGCATACTGCCCTCCAGTGAGGGAGGGGATGATGAGGTCACTGACTGTACTTGGGTGCCTGAGAGAAGAGAGGAAGAAAGTGAGGAGGAGGCACAACTCCAACAAGGCAGGATGTCCTCTAGGGGGCAGTTTAAGGGCAGCCACCCTATTGCATCACACCACAGAGCTCCGCAGGTGCAGGGCGTTGCTGACTCCCCACTGACTTTTAAAAGTTCCTTGGTGTGGGCCTTTTTCGACACGTGTGCAGCAGATCGCACCATTGCTCTTTGCAACCTATGTCTGAAGCGGATCAAGCGTGGCCAGAACAGCAGCCGCTTGGGCACCACATGCTTGACCAGACATATGATGACCTGCCATGCAGTCCGTTGGCAACACTTGAAAGACGCACATCATAGATAAAAAACCTGCTTTGAGAGGAATGAAGATATAGCAATAGGTGCCCCAAGTACTTGCAGCCAATCTGCTAGCAGTACACCACCAATTGATTATAGCAGGCAAATTTCCCTACCCCAGTTGCTGAAGCGTAAAAAGGAATTCGGTCCCAGCCATCCATATGCTCAGCATCTAAATGCTAGCTTGGCCAAATTGCTATATTTTTGATATTTTTGATATAATATTTTTGATATAATATTTCACAGCAGGGTCTGTTCCTGTCCCCAACAAGAGTAACTGTGAGGGGTTACAGTGTTATGGCACCACCACACCTTAGGCCCAATTTTTCTGCAGAGTATATAGGGCAGGCCGTATAGTATATATACTGCTGTTCAGAGTATGTAATGCCTGGGGGCTCCCCACACCATTTTTGTTTTAATTTTGGTGCAGGGTTCCCATTAATATCCATACCAGACCTGAAGGGCCTGGTATGGATTTTGGGGGGGGACATCCACATCATTTTTTTTGGTATTTTTGGCACGGGGGTTCCCCTTAATATTCAGACCAGACCCAAAGGGCCTGGTATGGACTGGGGGGGAACCCACGCTGTTTTTTTAAAATGGTTTTTAGCTATATTGCTGGGATCCGACAATACATTACAGCTGCAAGCAGTTTTAAATGAATTTTTATCCTTTAGAAATGTCATTTTGCTGTGGTACTGTTATAAACATGGGAAAGATGCGCTACTTTACAGGCAGACTAAGGAGACCCCCCAGGCATGATGTTAAAAGAAATATTACATTTTTATGCATTATTCAAATCACTTCTCCTGAAAAAACTGCCTTTTTAACATTTTTTTTGCATTGATGCATGTCACCTGGGGCTGGACCCGGGTCCCCAAACACTTTTTATGGCAATAACTTGCATATAAGCCTTTAAAATGAGCACTTTTGATTTTTTACATTTGCGTCCCAAAGACATTAACGGTGTTCACATACATTTTTTGCCTATTCGCATGTTCTGCTGTTAACCAAACCGGGGTGGGTGTTTGACTCATCCCTACTCCTGACAAGTCCTAAGAACCTGGGTTTGATATATGCCTGTATGCTAGACACTCATTTGAAGTATTTCACCATTCTGATAATACAGTATATTCCCAATATGGTGGTTTGTTCTAATTGGCGGTTCCTTCATTCTTGGTGAGGGGAGAGCCCATGTGGTTCCTCGTGTGCACTGATATAGGTGTCCCTGTCCTCCTGGTGCCTGCGGGCCTGGAGTAATCACACCTGGTTTTTAAAGAGCTATATCTACTATTTTGCTTCCTGAGGAAGATTTTGACCAAAGCATTTGAAATGCATTGGAGCTTATTCTTGCAGGATTCACTATTTGATAAATGATATTGTTAACTATCAGTTAAAGTACCTGCCCATAATATATAGTTGCTTTAGCATGCAGTACATTGGAATTGTTTCCATACCGTAACCGTGCTATGTTTTAATATGCTTTGTATCAGTAAAGTTTTTGCTAAATATATTTATTCAATATAATGGTGTTCTGCTTGTGTTTGTCTGCATTAAAATCCCAAGGGGAGAACAAACAGAATGGATTGACCAATTGTAGGGATGAGCAACAATTTACTCTATGATGGTTATTCCTTTGTTAATCCCATATATCTTGTTGCATCTCTGGGACTGGAAAAAAGGGGAAATCTCCTCAGACAGCACAATATACAGTAAACTAGGGTAGGGTTATCATCATTAATAAAAATGATTTGAATGTTAATTGAAAGGTTTTTTACTACTCTTGCAGGACTTTTCTAATCTCATAGAACTGTTTCTGCTTTTCTTATAATAAATAACTGTAAATTCCAGTAAATTTTCCTAAACAGACATGCAGGAGTGTGGAAATGGGAACTCAGAATGCAACACTTCTGTTACTTTAGTCATTAATAGATGTACCCAAAAGTAAAATATAAGTTTGGGTGCATATACCTTTAAACACTATACCCACAGGTAAGTACAGTAGTTCTGGAAAAAATAGAAGGATCACATATGACATTTGATGAGGATAATTATGTGTATGGAGTTTGTATGTCCTCCCTGTGCTTGTGTGGGCAATCCAGTTTCCTCCCACACTGCAAACACATGCTGGTAGGTTAACTGACTCCTGTCTAAATTGGCCCTAATATGTATATGCATATGCATGGGTGTGATATAGAGACCCTAAATTTTAAGCTTCTTGAGGGCAGAGACTGCTGTTAATTTATAATATGTAAAACACTGCATAAATTGTCAGCACTATATACATACATCTAATAAATAAATAAAATACAAGTAGGTACTCAGTCCCAAACATCATTAAGATAACCAAATAGCATATTCAGAAATAAATGCTGACACCTTGTGGTCCTGAGGAGTTAAGATTAAAAAAAAAATGTATCAACATCAATGTACATACATTTTTCGCATCCTTTCCTAAACTCTGTTTACGGAGTTCAGGCAAGGAGTTCCTATGGAACCCCATAAGAAAACTGCTGGCAAACAACGAGAATGGAAACATACTAGAAGGCCACAGATGTGTGGTGTTAGGACATGTCTTCTAGCCATTTATTACACTTGCCGTATGAATAATTCATTATTGCCACTCAATGGATAATTGTGATCTTTTCCACATGGAGTTTAGTGTACATCAAGCTGAACTCCATTAACCCTGAGGTGTATGGATCCTGGCTCAGAAACGACTTCAGTGCCAACAGATCGGTCATTTGCCATGCACATAAAAGCATTGGCTTGATCTATGCTAAATTTTAATTTCCTGCTATATATATGGGGAAAAAAGTATCAACAATTTACAATTTCCTCTGTCTAATTTAAACTGGAACAATGTCCAACAGTATCACAATCATTTGGTCTGGGTCTCAGTTCCAAGTTTTGGAGCATTAATAAAAGTTTTTTTTCTCTTGTAAGTTTTGGGTTGTTGTTACTTGCTTACCTCATTGTCACAGCTGTATATACCATATACTTGTGGTCAAAAACGGGTTTTCAGTCTGACATAATTTTTTTTTGGTAGTCTGAAATCAATCTAGATGTTATTTAAAAATGACCTTGACAAGGAGCCTTTGAATCATTGCATTCGAGGCAAGCAAGGATATGACTTTTACCCTTTTTATTCTGCTAGGACATCGATCCAAATTTTATTTTTAAAAAAATTACCTTGACGAGGAGCCTTTGAATCACTGCATCTGAAGCAAGGGAGGATATGGCTTTCACCATAATTGGAATCTCGCCCAGCTGAATCGGTCTAATTGGAAAGAAAATCATTTTTCCTTCTCGACTTGGGACAGATACGGTTTGTTGGCTTCCAGTCGCATTTATAAATTCTATGTGGATTTCATATGCATCATTTTGTTCAAGGGTCACAGAAACCTATAAAGGAAATTATGGTTAAAGGTAAATTGAGTTGCTGAAAACTGGCCAGTGGTATGTGTAATACATTGGGGTGTTTTAAGAAACAGCATATTATGTTTGTTTTGTTTATTTCTTATTGCAATGCCTGGTCTTAACAGTATACATCTATGTAAAATAACAACTTGATCTGATCTGCATTTAGCTATACTGTATGTACTTATTGGTTGTCATATTGCCAAGTTCATGTTGTAATATTAATAATAATACCACTACAAAGAAATGTTAATTGAATCTTTTGCAGGTTCAGGAGCAGTTGTAGACAATTGTTGGGGAGAACTTCTTTGCCAACATGTAATGCACCTTTATTATTTGGCTTTTCTTTTAAATTTGCACCACCCAGTGGTTGCCATATAGTTTATTTCCTTCTTTTTGGATATAAGAAAACAAGACAGAAAGGGAGATTGGATCACTAACAGGTTCAAGAGTGACTTGATAACACTTGAAAGAGCAACTCATCAAACCTAAAATATACACTATATTACCAGAAGTATTGGGACGCCTCCCTTTACACGCACATGAACTTTAATGGCATCCAAGACTTAGTACGTTGGGTTCAATATTATGTTGGCCCACCCTTTGCAGCTATAACAGCTTCAACTCTTCTGGGAAGACTGTCCACAAGGTTTAGGAGTGTGTCTATGGGAATGTTTGACCATTCTTCCAGAAGTGCATTTGTGAGGTCAGGCACTGAGGTGGACGAGAAGGCCTGGCTCACAGTTTCCTTTCTAATTCATCCCTCTATTCATCCCTCTATCAGGTTGAGGTCAAGACTCTGTGCAAGCCAGTCAAGTTCCTCCACCACAAACTCGGTCATCCATGTCTTTATGGACCTTGTTTATGCACTGGTGCGTAGTCATGTTGGAATAAGAAGGGGCCATCCCCACACTGTTCCCACAAAGTTGGGAGCAAGAAATTGTCCAAAATGTCTTAGTATGCTGACGCCTTAAGAGTTCTCTTCACTGGAACTAAGGGGCTAAGCCCAACCTCTGAAAAACAACCCCACACCATAATCCCCCCTTCCACTAAATGATTTAAACCAATGCACAAAGCAGGGTCCATAAAGACATTAATGACCGAGTTTGGGGTGGAGGAACTTGACTGGCCTGCACAGAGTCCTGACCTCAACCCGATAGAACACCTTTGGGATGAATTAGAGCGGAGAATGCGAGCCAGGCCTTCTCATCCACATCAGTGCCTGGCCTCACAAATGCGCTCCTGGAACAATGGTCAAACATTCCCATAGACATACTCTGACACCTTGTGGACAGCCTTTCCAGAAGAGTTGAAGCTGTTATAGCTGCAAATGATGGGCCAACTCAATATTAAACCCTACGGACTAATGCCCTGTACACACGGTCGGACTTTCCGACGGAATATGTGCGTTCGGAGCCTGTTGTCGAAAATTCCAACCGTGTGTGGGCTCCATCGGACTTTTTCCATCTGAATTTCCGACACACAAAGTTTGAGAGCAGGCTATAAAATTTTCAGACAACAAAATCCGTTCGCATAAATTCCGACTGTGTGTGGACAATTCCGACGCACAAAGTGCCACGCATGGTCAGAATAAATTAAGAGATTAAATCTATTGGCTACTGCCCCGTTTATAGTCCCGACGTATGTGTTTTACGTCACCGCGTTTAGAACGATCGGATTTTCCGACAAATTTGTGCGACCGTATGTATGCAAGACAAGTTTGAGCCAACATCCGTCGGAAAAAATCAATGGATTTTGTTGTCAGAATGTCCGATCAATGTCCGATCGTGTGTACAGGGCATAAGACTGGGATGCCAATAAAGTTCATATGTGTATAAAGGCAGGCGTCCCAATACTTTTGGTAATATAGTGTATGTTTACAATACTCTGTATCGACTAGCACATCTGTTTTTCCCAATAATTCCTTGAAATATGTATATTTATTGTCAGTATCTTCTAAAAAAATAGTTTACTATTTCAACAAAGGGTTTATTTAGTTTGTTTTGGCAAGCATAAAAATTAATTGAACCAGTCAGCAGCACACATAGAGGTAAGCATATACATTTGTTACAACTTTGGATACAGGGATGTAATGTGGCTCACACTAAGCACAGCATGCTAGAAAATCCCTATGACCAATCGTTCAGTCGCTTCCATAACCATGAAGAAGAGCAAACCCCAAGGTAGCAACTCTTAATTTTTCAGAAACATTGAATAGCAGTTTGGTACTAGGTGATTATGACTACAATTATTTGTGTCTATGGTTCAAAAAAGAACACACACAGGTTTTAATGCAAAGTTAATTCTTTGGACTTATTTGCAGGATGTTGCAAGTTACATGGTAAAAAAATTTCACTAGCGTATGGTAAGGACTAGTTTTGTCTTCACTATTGGAATTTAATGTGTGTGGATACACACAAGATCTACCCAGGGCCGTCTTCAATATTGATTGCACCCTGGGCGACAATTTTCTTTGGACCTCCCCACATGCAATTTTGCTCTTCACCTGCTTTGAGACTTACATTAAAAAGCAGCTAAACTCAGTTTAGTGTAGCAGATCAAGCAGCAATTGTGATTGATTGCTAGAGGTTACAGCATAACATTACCACTCACTGATTAGTTTCCAGAGGTTACTGCACATCATCAATGCTCACCCATTGATTACTGGGGCTAGAGGCGGTGTGATCAGTGGCAGTGGTGGTGGTGGTGGTGGGGGGGGTGGAATGGTATTAATGGCAGTGCTGGGGGGAGGGAGGTGTGATCATTGGCAGTGCTGGGGATTTGATGGAATCAGTGGCAGTGCTGGGGAGGTGGGATCAGTGGCAGTGCTGCGGGGAGATGGGATGAGTGGCAGTGTCTGGAGGAATGGGATCAGTAGCAGTGCTTGGGAGGGGGAATGGGATCAGTGGTAGTACGGGGGGGTCAGTGGCAGTGCTTGGGGGGATGAGTGAAGACAGAGCTGGTGGGGATGGGATGAGTGGCAGTACTAGTGGGGAGATGGGATGAGTGGCAATGCTTGGGGGAATGGGATCAATAGCAGTGCTTGGAAGAGGGGGAGGGGGAATGGGATCGGTGGCAGTGCTTGGGGGGGTCAGTGGCAGTGCTTG
This sequence comes from Aquarana catesbeiana, assembly GCF_042186555.1. Taxonomy (NCBI): domain Eukaryota; kingdom Metazoa; phylum Chordata; class Amphibia; order Anura; family Ranidae; genus Aquarana; species Aquarana catesbeiana. The sequence goes on along the minus strand of NC_133327.1, from coordinate 311,402,223 downwards.
GGGTGGATGTGATCAGTGGCAGTGCTGGGTGCAGATGGGATTAGTGACACTTACTTGCTGTCACCTGTCAGTCAGTGTCCACTCAGTTTCCCTGCCTGCATGAGGGAGAGAGGGGTGAAAGAGAGAGAGAGAGAGAAAGGGGGTGGGTGGGCAGAAGAAAGACAGAGAGGGAGTGGGTGACAGAGAGAGAGGGGGGGTGGGTAAGAGAGAGAGGGTTAGAGATAGAGGGTGGTGAGAGAGAGGGGGGCCAGAGAGGAGGGCTCAGAGAGGGGGTGAGAGAGAGAGAGAGGGGTCAGAGAGAGAGCGAGAGAGAGAGGATGAGAGAGAAAGAGGGGTGTGAGAGAGGGGGTGAGAGAGAGGGGTTTAGAGAGGGGGTGAGATAGAGAGAGGGGGTCAGAGAGGGAGGTGAGATAGAGAGAGGTGTCAGAGAGGGGGGTGAGAAGGAGAGGGGTCAGGGAGAGAGAAGGAGGGTGAGAGAGGGGTCAGAGAGGGGGTAAGAGAGAGAGGGGGGTCAGAGAGGGGGTGAGAGAGAGGGGTGAAAGAGAGGTTGGAGAGAGGGGGGAGAGTGGGGTTAGAGAGGGGGGGTGAGAGAGAGAGGGGGATAAGAGAGAGGGGTTAAAGAGGGGTCAGAGAGAGGGGTTAGGTGGGGGTGAGAGAGAGAGGGGGGTCAGTAAGGAGGATGAGAGAGAGGTCGGGGGCATGAGAGAGATGCCCAGTACCTTCCATAGGACGTTCACGCTGGCCAGCAGCGGGCAGGGCTCATTCTCCTTCTGGGTGAGGTGATCCTTCCAGCGGATTCATAGACTGCGGACTGTCACGGGAGGATAGCAGTCCCTGGCTGCCTGCGCCTCCCAGCGGTCCTCAGGGCCCACTGTCAGAGCTGGGAGTGAAAAGGAGGGCTTATAGCAGTCCCTGGCTGCATGCACCTCCTGTCGGTCCTGGGGGGGCCCTCGATCTGCCTGTCCTCTGGGCCCATTGTCAGAGCTGGGAGTGGAGAGGAGGGTGGATAGCAGTCCCTGGCTGTCTGCGCCTCACACCGGTCTTCGGGGAGCCCCGATCCGCCTATCCTCCAGGCAGCTGGGAGTGGAGAGGAGGGCGGAGGAATCCAGGCTCTGGGTGGCACCGACACATCAGGTATGCTGCTTTTTACTTCTATGGTGCTCAGGGAGCTCTTCTTCCTCCTGGGCTCTTGCTTCACCCTGCTCCTGCAGCTCCGGTCCAGGGCTCGCCATGACAAGGGGCAGCTGCTTTGGGCCCCTCAACAATGACTGGGCCCTGGGCAGCTGCCCCTTTTGCTCTGTGTTAAAGACGGCCCTGGATCTAGCTCAAACAACATCTTCTTTAAAACCTAATTTTAGTTCATTTGTTTTTTAGTTTTGGATAGAGTGGGAAGAGTTAAAATTACTGTTGGGTTTTTAGGTCTGTTCTCTCACTACCTGTTCCGGTAATGTCTGTACAACAAACTGGAGATGCAGCCATCACCAGGACTGGAAGTTGTAGATATCAAGAAAAACATTGGCTTCTCCAAAAAATGTTTGTCTGTTTTCTGCTTCCCAAATATGTTTTCTGATCTAAAAACCTCCTCCTTCGTATGTAATGGAGATGAGGCAAGGGGGAGGCATTTGTAGTCTACATCAGGATAGCAACCTAGGGTGACAATACAACTCCTCCACAGATACTGTACAGTGAGTAAGTGTTGTCACTCTAGTAAAGGAAATGTGTTTCTGGCAGGATCCCCAGGTAAAAATAAATAAAAAAGCCAGCAAAAGAATACGAATGCTGCCTCTTCATCAAGGGACTGGTAAACTGTAATATTTCCATATTTGGCTTTTGGGTTTAGATATGTTTCCCCAATATTTGTTATAGCGTGAGGTGCCTATGGGAAATTTATTTTTATCACTATATAAAAGACCATTGGGATCTGATCTTCTAAAGTGTGAATAGGCACTACAGTAAAGTACAAGGTGTTTTTTTGTTTTAGAGCAGAAAGTAAGCTAAAGTGTATGTGTTCATTTCAGACATCCAATCAAGCAAAAAAAGGTTCTGGTTTTATTTTTCTTCAAATTCCCTTGTTCAATGAAAATGTTGGATGCTTGAACACAGATTCACTTCTACTAACTTTCCATTAAAGCAAATAAAGATCACTCAACTTCACTGCAATTCACAATATAGGAAACCAGTGCTTCAGAACCAAAGGACAGGATACTAATGTATTGTATCATATGTTGTCACAATGTGGTTACTAAGAAAAACCGGGGTTGCAGCACTAAGTAACTGAGGTAATGACATGCCCCCCGGATCTGTTTTAGGCCTCTGTCCTTGTTACAATATGTTTACATGTATAAATAAAAAAAAAACACAACTGGCCTGAATACAACTGGTTATTGTTTTCAACTGCAAGTCTGCACATGGAACTAAACCATTTCTACTGTTTACCTCAGTATCTTCTTCCAAATAGTTGAAGACAACAGCTTCCAAAACAAATTGTTCTCCTCTGGTGACATAACTGGGAAGATTCAGGGAAACAAAAAATGGCTGAAAGGATTCCAGCTGAAAATACAACAATTCAAGTGTAAGTAAAAGTATGCAGTTGTACACGTGAGTTAATAAAGAAATGTCAAAAATGGTTGTATTGATATGTTTAAATCTGTTTAATTGGCTTCCCCCTTAACCCAGTTTAATTTGTAGATCTTGCTTCGGCGATGTCTGATGTGGGAACGGTGAATTCTGGAACTGACACATTGAAAACAATGTACAAAACACAGACAAATGCTGGACCCATCTGAAACATTTTTGTTGTTAGGTCATCTGTGAAAATAGGTAATAAATCCTGAACTGTTAAACGCACTTTAACATGTTTACACTGTCTGAAAACAGTGCTTAACTAGAACATGTACAAATGAGCTTTAAAATAAATAGAATTTAAAGGAGTTTTCTAGGGAAATAGACTTGACCTCTTCTGGAGATTCCTTGACATTGAGACCTTCGTCATACTGGATTAAAGATGGTTATACAGAGGAGCAGACTGTCACACAGTGTGGACAATCTTGCAACTATTTTTGTTGCATAAATGTTTATATGAAGAAAGTAACAGTGGGGTTGAACTAATTTAATTCTCCATTCTGTCCTATTACAATATAGAATGAAAAACGGTCATGTGTGTAGCACCCTCCCAGAGTAGAATGCTAGGTAAATCTTGTTTTTGGTTCCTTCTGTAATCAAGGGAGTAGTAATTACTTGCTTTGGTCTGCTCATGGTTTCACAGGCTGGGAGTGTGATTGTTCCCCTCTGTTTCTGGATAAAGTTTCCAAAGTTTAGGGTGGAAAATTCAAATAACTGATCTAAATAGTTATCATGCCCTGGCCAATTCCTGGGGAGCTGTGTTCAGAAGGTGGTCTGGGAGGTGGTAAAGAGTCTGGAGCTCTGGGGAGACTGCTCTTTTCCCCTGTCAGGGAAGGTTCCATGAGCGTCAGGGGGCTGCTTGCCCCTGAGACATCCTATGAACTGAGTTGCTGTTCTGCAGTGTCTCAGCTGTGGCAGGGCCACATGGGAATAATCTAGAGCTGAATGCAAGATCCTCTACAAGAGAATTGGGTCTTAAGAGGGAGAGTCTTACTCACTGGACCATGTCCGGAGAAAGCTAGGAGGAGGCAGCTGTCTTTGGGAATTGTGAGTAAAGACCTTAACCCCCCCCCCCTTTGACTGTGCAGCACCCTAAAATTCACTGGTTACCTATAGCTGTACAGCTGTGCAGGGTAACCAGATGCCTAAGAGACTTGCCTCATGGTCTTCAGCTGTGAGCCTTATGCCCCGTACACACGGTCGGACTTTGTTCGGACATTCCGACAACAAAATCCATGGATTTTTTCCGATGGATGTTGGCTCAAACTTGTCTTGCATACACACGGTCACACAAAGTTGTTGGAAAATCTGATCGTTCTAAACGCGGTGACGTAAAACACGTATGTTGGGACTATAAACGGGGCAGTGGCCAATCTCTTTATTTATTCTGAGCATGCGTGGCACTTTGTCCGTCGGATTTGTGTAAACACGATCGGAATTTCCGACAACGGATTTTGTTGTCGGAGAATTTTATATCCTGCTCTCAAACTTTGTGTGTCGGAAAATCTGATGGAAAATGTGTGATGGAGCCCACACACGGTCGGAATTTCCGACAACAAGGTTCTATCACACATTTTCCGTCGGAAAATCCGACCGTGTGTACGGGGCATTAGACTGTCCCCATTCCCACAAAGAGAAGAGTGTCCGCTGATCAATGTTACTGAGCATTCTGGAGTATCCCATACCCCAACCCCTCTCCTGTTACAAGTTCTACAAGCAATTAAAAATAAATAATATAATAAATGTATTATTATTATTATTATAATAATACATTACAAAAAGACAACTCTTAGACTGTTTATTGGAGCAGGAATGAATGGACTGTTGCTTGGGGGGCTGGTGGCCTCTGTACTGTTTGGGGAAAAAAACAGTCAATATCAGCGGCCCATAGCACTACATGTGGTATTCTCCCAAAGACAACAATGCATGATTGCCAGACAGGCATTGAGCAGTGGATGTGAAAGTCAAAACAACAGGGGATAATGTTAGGGTTTGATACTATTCAAACAATTCAATTCTAGCCCAAAAGCTGAAACATAATGACATGTTTAAGCTAAATGTGGTTGATTTACTGGGGGAGTAAAGCCTAGTCACTTTGCTAAGTGAATTCTCACTGTGCAAAGGAATTTTCATGCTTTGTGAATGAGGTAATACTGACGTCTATTATCAATCATGTGCAAGCAAAATTTGTTATTCCTTTTTTTTTTATTATTTGTTCATGATTATGTTTTTTGCAAAGTGAATTTTTACCACACTTACTAAAGTGAAAATTATCTTACAAAGTATCACTTTGTAAAGTGAACAGGCTCTACTCCTTTAGTAAATCAGCCACAATGAAGGAGTTACGATTCAATATTTCACCATGAATGGTTCAAAATACATGCTTTCATCTGCAGGTGCTTATAGTGAATTGAGAGCAGCAATGGCAGCAATAACTTGCTCCATAGAGTGAGAGTTAAAGTAGTAAAATTCTTCTAGATCTAGTTACCGGACCAAAAGGAAATGTGTGCTAAATCTCAAAGTATTAAGCCATTCCAATCTAACAAATACAAAAGCTGCTGTTATGCTCCACCATGTTTATTCTAGCTTCTCTTTACCAGGGTTCCAGGTGTAGACAATGAGCATGCACTAATGATCTGTACATGAAAATAGATGTAGGATTATGATCATCTTTACATATGGATGTATTGGTGTACAGAAAAACTGTCTAGAGCTTTCGCTATCCAGCTTGCTGATTGCAATATTTAATTCAGCTCCCAAAGTTAGAAGTTGTTTATTTTTAGGCACAGAGCCCTGGTCTTTCCAATACCGTGCTTGTTAATATTGTAAACTCTCAAGTGGGGTCCATCTTAAGTTCACAGTGCATAAGACAGTGCTGTTAAATGTCTGTATTTAGAGGGATGATGAGGCTTACAGAAGAACCGTTACACATGTGATATTTTGTTGTCATTCACAAATAGGGATAAGCTTCAAGTTTATGCCAAACATAAGTTAGAAAGTCAGCAATGACCATATTTGGCCAATGATATCACCTAGAAGCCAACTTGTTTACATAGAGAAGCTGGTAAAGATCTATCATTTGTGATGGAATTAGTGCCAGAGTGATATGTTATGTTATGGTGAGTCAACATTGCCACACATCACTCATTATGATTGATTTGGAAATATTTCACTGAAAGATAAGATCGATGTTGGATTTACATCACTGTAATTTCATTAAAAAAAATTTTCACAGTATGATTATTGTTATTTACTTATTTTTTGTGAATGATTATCAAGGTGCACTATGTACCCTATGCTCATTCATGTGGAGTAGGGAGGGAATATCTGGCATGCCATTTCTTCTAAAAGGGGCTTTCAGATTCCCATAAGTCGTTTTGGGGAAAGGATATGGCCATGAGTACCTTGTCCTTTCACCATGAGGAAAGGTGCTTTGCAAGAGGGGAAAAAGGAAGCTTCACTGCCCCTCCCTTGCACGGTACCCTTCCAATGTTTAAGCCATGTGGCCTGGTAAGGCTTGAGGGGACCTATTAGGAGTCCTTTATACCATTTTAGGGGGGCCCTAGCCATCAATCGAGATAATTGACACCCAGTGATATTGACCCTCCGAGTAGCTATGTGACCCCCCCCCGTTACTACTTACCAATTATAGCGCTAAGGTGCTCTGGTAGATGTGGTGTCTCGCAGCAGTATAGGGGTGCAGGCTTTTTTATGCTTAATCCAGAAATCAGTGGAAAATGAGGGGATGAGAGATGCCACAAACCACTAGTTCTACAGGTGAAGAGAAATGTGAATGACCTCAGCCAAAGGCTCTTCCTAAGCCCAGGCTCTCAAGCATTTTGCCCCACCCATCAGGGCTTAATCATATGATTAAGCCCTGATCAGAGGGGCAAAATGTATCAGAGGCTGAGCTCAGGAGGAGCTTGTGACTGTTTGCATTTCTCTTCACCTGCTAAGCTAGTGGTGTGTGGTGTCTCTCATTCCCTCATACCCCTGGTACCCCTGTTGCAAAAGACAGATCCCCACCAGCTTCTGTATGTAAACTGGTTTGTAGGGATTCTAGGTGATGTAATTGATTATGTTCATAACCATATTTGATCAATAATGCCACCCAACATCCCAGACAGCTTGCTTACAAATGGAATCTGGTGGGAATATCATTTAGCGACAGTAGTATTATTGATGCTAAATGACAGATCCATGGCCGCTGTTTGTAAACAAATAATGTATATTGTACTGCATTTAAAACTTTGTGTACAGATTTAAGGAATTCCAAAGACAGGTTCGTTTTTGCATCCATTAAAATACACATTTTAGGTCTAAAGATTATTTAAAACCTCCAAAACATTATACATTATTTGAAAGCAGAGACACTGGAGAATAAAATAGTAGTAGTTGCATTTTTTACAATGTCACATAGTATGAGCTCCACTGTGTATTAAAACCATATTTTTTTGTAAAAAAAATACACTAAAAATTATTTAGTCCACACAAATACAATATATTACCACATTTTTGGTAACATATTAAAAAAATAAGGTTGCATCAAGTAGACAGATACCAAGCGTGTCAAGCCTTAAAATTTCATGTGACTGATGTGGCAACAATCTACAGTCCCCAAAATTATATATAGGCAACACTTTAAAAGCCTTTACAGCTTGTCAATTTAATGTTAACTGAGAATGTTGGCTCTGTAATTATTGCTATTAACCACTTCAATACCAGGCACTTAGACACCTTCCCGCCCAGGCCAATTTTCAGCTTTCAGCGCTGTCACAATTTGAAGGACAATTGCGCGGTCATGCTACACTGTACTCAAACAATTTTTTTATCATTTTGTTCCCATAAATAGAGCTTTCTTTTGGTGGTATTTGATCACCTCTGCGTTTTTTTTTTTTTGCGCAACAAATAAAAAAAGACCGAAAATTTTGAAAAAAAAAACAAGTTTTTCTTTGTTTCTGTTACAAATTTTTGTAAAGAAGTACGTTTTTTTCTTCAATGATGGGCACTGATATGGCTGCACTGACGGCACTGATACGGCAGCACTGATGGGCACCGATAAGGTGGCACCAATGAGGTGGCACTGATGAGGTGGCACTGACGGGCACTGATGATGGGCACTGATAGGTGGCACTGATGGGCACTGATAGGTGGCACTGATGGGCACTCATAGGTGGCACCGATGGGCACTCATAGACGGCACTGATGGGCACTCGTAGGTAGCATTGATGGGTACGTATGGGTGGCACTGATGGGTACTTATGGGTGGCACTGATAGGTGGCACGGATGGGCACTGATGGGCACTGACAAGTGGCACCGATGGACACTGATGGGTGGCACTGATGACACTGATTGGTGGCACTGATGCTCCTAAGATTGGCATTGCAGGGCATCTAGGCAATATTATGGTGCCAATCAGTGCCCATTTGTGGGCACTGATTGGCACAGATTGGGCACTGACTGGGCACATTGGGCACATGTGGATGGCCATGGGGTACATACCTGGCCATCCACATGTTGCCCCTTCCCTGGTGGTCCTAGTGGCGATCCCTGGTGGTCCAGTGTGGTCATCTGAGGGGGGCTGCACTGATAAACAATCAGCGCAGACCCCCCCTGTCAGGAGAGCCACTGATCAGCTCTCCTCTACTTGTGTCTGTCAGATGCGAGTGTGGAAAAGCCGATCAACGGCTCTTCCTATTGACATCGTGATCAGCCCTGATTGGACACGGCTGATCACGTGGTAAAGAGCCTCCATTGGAGGCTCTTTACCAAGATCAGTGTAGCGGTGTGTCAGACTAACACACCTCTCCACCGATTGCCACGATGCACGCCCCAGCAGGTGCGTGGCGGCATGTTATCCTGCTGGACGTCATATGACGCCCAGTCAGGATAACGGAACCACTTCCCGGACGTCAATCCGCTATAGGCCGGGCGGGAAGTGGTTAACCTGGCATGAGCAGCGATACCTAATATGTGTGAAGCTATTCTTGTTTTCGTATGTATGCACACCCAACATGTGTATGTGAGGCAGAAGGCTTAAAAAATTGGGTGTTTTTTTACCTTTAATGTCACCCATGCACTCCAATAAAGCTTATTTAGGACTGATTGTTTGTGTTGTTTTAATGTTCTTCCCACTGAAGGGAAAATGTTTGCACTGGTACATATATACTCATGCCAGTGCCCAGTTACCAATGCCCATTTTTAATAAGGCCAAAAGAAACACAATATTTGGCTCCCATAGACTTTAATGAGTTTTTGCAATATGTTTGGTATTTGCAAAATTTACAATGCGTTCAGCAAATCAAATCCAAAAAAATCAAACTTCACCCAGTTGGCTCATCAATAATGACAAAATACAGAACATTTTTAGATATGCAGTTCTAGGCCACAGTGTTTTTAAAACGTTTCCACGATTATTGCTGCTAGAATCTGTGCTTCATCTTGTGTGTTACAAGGTGCTACAGAGTCTTTAATAGGATACAGCATATTATGTCCGAACTTTAAGGGCACCATTACATGGGTGTTGCTTTGATGAATGCTCCATAACCGAAATGCGTCAACATATAGCCTATACCTGTGTACTCATGTAACAAATAAAGTAAGTTTATTTAAAGGCATCTGAATTGCCAGCCTTCCTGATTGAAGAATTTTACATGGGTGTGCATATCGAAGATATTTGTGCCTCCCACTCACCAACCTTGACAGCCATCAACGTGCAGTTGTATATATTTTTGGCCTGCTGATACACAGACCTGAACTGACATATGATTTGCCCTGCAGTAATCTCCTTTCACCATAGTGACAAACATCTGTGAGCAACTGATAATTTGTCAGCCCTGTCACCCACTCAGGTACCAAGATCTGCCAGGTGCTCATGTGAGCCTCTTGAGTTTCCTGATCAGCAGAAAACAGGTATTGCTTAATTCTGGAGGTTTAGAAGGAGAGCAAGGACTTCTGCCTCCATATACCATGCAATCTTGTGCGTCCCACCTTTAAGATACCCTTATGAGGGAGCTCACCTACTTCCCACCCTAATTGTTTTTTCACCTCATTGTGGTATTGTTAGTGAGAGTAGTTATACTGTGAAACATAACAGACCTGGTTTGACAATAATTAGCTCTTTATTTGGACCATTTTTATAAAAACTTGAACTCCTTTCTGACCAGGGCAGTTTTTGCTGTTCAGCACTGCACTACTTCAACTGGTAATTGCGCGGTCATGCAATGCTGTACCCAAACAAAAATGTATATCCTTTTTTTTCACACAAATAGAGCTTTCTTTTTGGGGTATTTGATCACCACTGGGTTTTTTATTTTTTGCAATATAAACAAAAGAAATATATATTCTACTTTCTGTTATAAAAAATATCCGATAAACTAAAATTTTGTCATAAATTTAGTTCAAAATTTATTCTGCTACATGTCTTGGGTAAAAAAACCCAATAAGTGTATATTAATGGGTTTGTGTGAAAGTTATAGCGTCTACAAACTATGGTGTTTATACTGGAATTTAGGCAGCTTTTACTTTCTGACTGCCTATCACATTTCTTGAGGTGCTAAAATGCCAAGGCAGTATAAAAACCCCCTGAGTGACCCATTTTTGGAAAGTAGACACCCCAAGGAATTTGCTGAGAGGCATGTAGTCCATGGAAGATTTAATATTTTGCCACAAGTTTTTGAAAAACTACATTTTTTTTTAAATAAAGTTGTCATTTAAATAATATATTGCTTACACGTGCCATGGGTATATATGGACTAACACCCCAGAACATATTCTGCTACTTCTCTCGAGTATGGGGATACCACATGTGAGAGACCTAGCCATGTACAGGCCCCCAACATCCAATGACCATTTGCATTTTTTGTGACAAGGTTTTGAAAAGGAAATAATATGTTTTTGTTTTCTTTCTTCATTTTCCAAAAACTGGTGGCAAAAAATAAAATCTTCCATGCCTCTCAGCAACTACCTAGGGGTGTCTGCTTTCCAAAAAGGGGTAATTTTGGGGGTGTTTGAACTGTCCTGGCATTTTATGCCCAACATTAGAAGCTTATGCTACACTCACTCCTCTAACCACTTAAAGACCAAGCCTTTTCTTACACTTTTTGTTTACACAATGGGTGCTGCAATTTTTTATGTCACGCAGTATTTGCGCAGCGGTTTTCAAATGCAAATTTTTGGGAAAAAATACCCTTTTTTAAATTTAAATGCACAAAAACACAGTATAGTCTAATAATGTTTGGTGAGATGTAAAAGATGAAGTTACGCAGAGTAAATACATACCAAACATGACATGCTTTAAAATTGCTCATGCCTGTGCAACTGTGATAAAACTCTGTAAATTTTCAATATCCATAGGTGATGCTTTAAAAGCCTTTGCAGGTTACCACTTTAGATTTACGCAGGAGGCCTAGTTCTAGAATAACTGCTCTCAATCTGACGTTTGCGGTGATACCTCACATACATGGTGCAATCGCTGTTTACATATTGACACAAGACTGACATTTGCATTCCCTTTTGCATGCGAGCAGGAGGGGAGGGCGGGGCTGCTTTAATTTTTTAATTATTGATTTAGCTTTTTTTATTTTTACACCGTCCCTTTCATTTTTTTTTTTTATCACTTTTATTGTTATTACAGGGAATGTAAATATCCCCTGTGATAGCAATAGGCAGTGACAGGTACTCTTTTTTGAGAAATCTGGGGTCTATTAGACTCCAGATCTCTTCTCTGCCCTTAAAGCATCTGATCACACCAAGATCAGTGTGATCCAATGCTTTCCCAATTTAAAAATGACGCTGTTTATATTCGGCAAAACTAAAGTGATGAAATGCTGGTTGCTTCTGGTTTCTTAGATCATAGGGATGATTAGAGCCATTTTGGTCTCTGATAAGCTCTATGGCCAGCAGGCAGAACCACCAGCTGCATTCTTGGGATTCCCAGTGGGACAGGAGAGTCCAAGAAAGCCATTGAAGGTGGTGGTGGTGGTGGGGGGGGTTGTCCCCTCCCGTTGCTTGTTAAAGAAATCCAACGGCTATTTAGATACTAGGATAGCTTTTACATGAAAGCGACCACTGACTGAAAATGACACCTAGATGATGTCTGTGGCTGCAGCATCATCCTGGTATAACCACTCAAAGTCCACCGACGTACCAGTACATTGCTGGTCTTTGTTGGGCATTAATGTAATGTTATCGTTTTTTCATGCGGCCTGTGGGCTGAACTAAAAAAGAGAATCTAACAGATTCCTCCATTCACTGGATCAAAAAATCTCTGCCAGAAAAATTGTGTGGTGTGCCCACCATTAGAATGTGCATCCATCCACTTCTCATGTTGGTCATACATGTATTTTTTTTTTGTTCAGCCCATGGATAGTGCTGGCAGCGACCAGGGCTGATCCTACCAACACTGCGTTTTTAGGGACACTGTACTCAGGGGGCTCTAGTCTACTTGCTGATCAATATATTAATCAATACAACACTATACTACTAATGACAGTGATCAGCGACCTATAGCGTGAGTGTAATTGTGTGCGGTAGCTGACCCTGACACTAGTGGCAGTAATACAGTGATCAGGGAAAAGTTCTATATACTGACACTGTACCAATGGCACTGGCTGGGTGACAGGGATGATCAAAGAGTTAATAGGGACAGTCAAAGAGTTAAATGTGCTAATCTAACCTGTGTATGTAAAATGCACTGCTTTTACTCGCAGTATGGTGTTCTCTCTTCTCTCCCTGGACTGAAAAGGGTCCAGGAAGAGAAGAACCAGCTAGATCCTGTGCCCATATTTACAAATGCAGGCACAGGATTGCTTCTCCATTTGCTGCAGGAGATCAGCAGAGTTCTGGGCAAAAATCATTGGCCGGGACCCGCTGATGAACTGCTCCTGCAACAAATGCCAGGGGGTCAGTGGGGGGCACACGCATGCGTGCTCAGACCCGGAAATAGTTTGCGATGTACGGGTATGTTGCTTTGCCCAGAGCCAACACTCGGCCACATTTTCCCTCCCCGTTGTCATGTGACTCGTTAGTGTTACAAGGTCTCAGGTGTGAATGGGGAGCAGGTGTATTAAATTTGGTGTTATTGCTCTCACTCTCTCATACTGGTCACTGGAAGTTCAACATGGCACCTCATGGCAAAGAACTCTCTGAGGATCTGAAAAAAAGAATTGTTGCGCTACATAAAGATGGCCTAGGCTATAAGAAGATTGGCAAGACCCTGAAACAGCTGCAGCACGGTCAAGACCATACAGCAGTTTAACAGGACAGGTTTCACTCAGAACAGGTCTCGCCATGGTTGACCAAAGAGGTTGAGTACACATGCTCAGTGTCATATCCAGAGGTTGTCTTTGGGAAATAGATGTATGAGTGCTGCCAGCATTGCTGCAAAGGTTGAAGGGGTGGAGGGTCAGCCTGTCAGTGTTCAGACCATACGCCGCACACTGCATCAAATTGGTCTGCATGGCTGTCGTGCCAGAAGGAAGCCTCTTCTAAAGATGATGCACAAGAAAGCCCGCAAACAGTTTGCTGAAGACAAGCAGACTAAGGACATGGATTACTGGAACTATGTCCTGTGGTCTGATGAGACCAAGATAAACTTATTTGGCTCAGATGGTGTCAAGCGTGTGTGGCGGCAACCAGGTGAGGAGTACAAAGACAAGTGTGTCTTGCCTACAGTCAAGCATGGTGGTGGGAGTGTCATGGTCTGGGGCTGCATGAGTGCTGCTGACACTGGGGAGCTACAGCTCATTGAGGGAACCATGAATGCCAACATGTACTGTGACATACTGAAAAAGAGCATGATCCCCCTCCCTTTGGAGACTGGGCTGCAGGGCAGTATTCCAACATGATAACGACCTCAAACACACCTTCAAGATGACCACTGCCTTGCTAAAGAAGCTGAGGGTAAAGGTGATGGACTGGCCAAGCATGTCTCCAGACCTAAACCCTATTGAGCATCTGTGGGGCATCCACAAATGAAAGGTGGAGGAATGCAAGGTCTCTAGCATCCACCAGCTCCGTGATGTCGTCATGGAGAAGTGGAAGAGGACTCCAGTGGTAACCTGTGAATCTCTGGTAAATGCCATGCCCAAGAGGGTTAAGGCAGTGCTGAAAAATAATGGTGGCCACACAAAATATTTACACTTTGGGCCCAATTTGGACATTTTCACTTAGGGGTGTACTCACTTTTGTTGTCAGTGGTTTAGACATTAATGGCTGTGTGTTGAGTTATTTTGAGGGGACAGCACATTTACACTGTTATACAAGCTGTGCACTCACTACTTTACATTGTAGCAAAGTGTAATTTCTTCAGTGTTATAATAATAAAATATTTACAAAAATGTGAGGGGGTGTACTCACTTTTGTGAGATACTGTAACTTGAAACAAATTGACTAACCTCAGGTGATACACAGTGATTAATTAAATCCTCCTACATAAACATTACCATTAGATGGTATTTCTCAGCTTTTGTGAGATACTGTAATTACACCCTAAAACACATTCTGCTATGCCATAGGGATACCACATCTGTGAGACTTTTTAACAGCCTAGATGGATAAAGGTGCTCAAAATCCAAGGAACACCCTTGGGCTTCCAAGGACCATAAATTATACATCTAATTTCCTGTCTACCTATTATATTTTTGGAGCCCAGTGGAAACAACCACAAAATGACCCCATTTCGGAAAGAAAACACTTCTACAAGGTATTTTCTAAGAGGCATAGTGAGTTTTTTGAAAATTTAATTTTTTGCCACAAGTTTTTGGATGCAGAATGAATATTAAAATATTTTTTTACACAATGTTTGCACAAAGTTTGGATATTTCTCAAATACAGCTTGGGCATACTTAGAATTACAACTTAAAACACATTCTGTTACTCCTTCTGAGTATGGGGATACCACATGTGTGAGACGTTTTTTATTGTTTTGACAATTATATACCAGACATTTTATCTTGTGTACCACACAAATGAACCAATTGTATCAAAACCAATGTACTATATGAGTGCCCTGGGAATATAGCTTAGTGTAGCATCACTGTTTCTAAAAGCCAAGCAGGCCTAGCCTACTGGTATGTGGCTGCCCCCAGGAATGCCATTTTCACTGACCAGGAAAGACAAGAGTCTAAAGAAAGGACGAACAAAAGAGTACTTGTTGTTCTAGGAGTGTAGTTGTCCACAGGGGATGGTTGGGGCTGGCAACAAGAAATGTAGTCAATAAACAGGCCAATCAGGAACACTGTTTCTAGCTACACTGTTCTGGCAACACTGTGGTTGGTGCGGTGGTGACTGGTGAACTGTGACTGGCTGCACTATTAGGACTTATTCACACTTGAGGCGGGGGGCGGCGGTAAAACATTGTGGTTGAGCTGCAGTTTTACCATCCTTCAATCGCTACCCCATTTAGCTGCAGAGGCAGTGGCTGGGGGTGTACACATGCCATGGCTGTGATACTTTGCCTCGCAACTGTGGCAAAAATGATACCCCCTTTACGCCTGCCAATCACGACCCATTCAAGTGAATGGGGTTGCTTGCACAGGGTTTAAGGGGTTAAAGCAGGTGTTAAGGAGGGCGATACAATACCATTATGCAGAAATTGTGGTGTGAGCTGGCCCTCAATTAAATGCTAAAAACCCTGACATATTGTAGTTGCCACACAGACATGACCATTTCCTGTGGAGAAGGAGAATACCTGCACAGGAGACTCTAAAATTCCAAACCCCAAATTCTCAGAAATCACAAATGCATTTGTTATCCAAGTAGTGATGGTATCAGGTAGGACAGTACTTATCTCCAGTTCTGTATCACTCCTGAAAAAGAAAAAGAATGCTGCACTGTAAGTCCTACCATTGAAAAAAAAGCATGATCATTTTATAACATGCTATACATTCCTCATTTTGCACCCCCTTATTTCAAATGCCATGCTGTATATAACTTATGCCATCCAGTTTTATGCCAGCCAGTTTCATACTCCATGCTGTACAAAAAGTAAATTCTCTTTTTTTCACTGCCCCGTTCCACATACCATTTTATGTCTTAATGCCTCAGTCCATATGCCATACTGTACATTCCCTATGCCGCAATGCATCATACCATTTTTCATGCACATTCCTTATTCTACAACACATCATTCCATATAGCATGCTGTACTTTTCAGATTTTGCAATGCCTCATTCTGTATAACTTGCTGTACATTCCTTATTCTTCACCACCTCATTCTATTTGCCATGCTTCATGCTCCCCATTCCTCAATGTCCCATTCAATATACCATGCTGAATTGTCCCTATTTCTACTGCATCCTCCCATATACCATGCAACATGTTCCCAACTCTGCAATGTCTCATTTCATATACCAAGCTGAACATTCCCAATTCCATATGCTATGTTGTATGTTCTATATACTACACTATATCACTCTATATGCAATGCTGTATGTTTCCTATTCCGCACCCCCTTATTCCACAATGGCTTATTTAAAGTGATTGATTCTTGTTTTTTTGTATGGAAATAACAAACATGTTATACTTACTTGCTCTGTGAAATGGTTTTGCACAGAGCAGCCCAAATCCTCCTCTTCTTGGGTACCTTTTCAGTGCTCCTGGCTTCTCCTTCCTGTCGAGTGCCCCCACAGCAAGCAGCTTGCTATGGGGGCACCCGAGCCAAGCTGCAGCTCAGTGTGTCCATTCTGACATGGAGCCGCAGTTCAGCCCTGCCCTTCTCCCTCCTGATTGGCTAACTGACTTGGATTGACAGCAGCAGGAGCCAATGGTGCTGCTGCTGTGTCTCAGCCAATCAGGAGGGAGAGTCTGAATGCCCAAAGCACTCGTGCAACATCTGGATAGAGATGGGGCTCAGGTAAGTATTAGGGGGGCTGAGGGGGTCTACTGCACACAGAAGGTTTTTTTTATCTTAATGCATAGAATGCATTAAGATAAAAAAAACCTTCTGCCTTTACAACCGCTATAAGATTAGTTGTACATTTTATATGTGTGACATGCTATACATTCCTTCATCACCTGCCATGGCAATTAGAGTCTTGTACAAAAGTTTTTTGTTTTTTTTTGTTCAGGGGCCCATTAATTTTTTTTTTGTTTTGGTGTCCTGTGATTCCTAGTTACTCCCTTGGTAGTTTAAGCACATAGAAGCAGAGCTCATAGTAGCATAGGAATAAGCAGCACAGAGAGCCAATCAGTTGGGCTGTAGTACTCATGTGCTCGCAAGAAACATGCTGATATAAGTAGAGAGCAGAGTAACAGATGTGAGATGAGCTAAGTTTGTCATTTCTCTTTTCTCTGTGTTCATCTGTGTACCTGAAGCTCATTTTTAACAACAATGCATTCTAAAATGTAAGAGATGTCCAGTTTTCATTGTATGCCGATTTCTTATACTGTTTCTTCTTCATGAGCTGCTAACACACATCAAACTCCATAAAGACTATTGAAAATCCCCTCTTTCCCCCAGCATAACTGTAACATTTACCACATTTTTTTGTCATATGCATGGAAATAGTTGATGGACATAAATCATTTTGCATATGTACACTTGCCATTGTGTGAGCAGGTTGTGGGTTTAACCACTCTGGCGGTTTTCCCAAGTGTGGCTCGGGGTTAAATTTCAGTACCATTAGCGGTTACCCTGAGCCACACTCGGGATTGCATCTCAGGATCCTGGTGCAGTGTACTTACCTTGTCCCCAGGAACCTGCGATGTCCCCCCGCTGTGTCCTCCGCCCGATGCCTCTTTGTGCCGGGCTCCGTTCCCTGCGAGCGCCGAGACGCACAGGGTGGAGCCCGGTGACAAATTCAAAAAATAGAAAATTCATAACACATACAGTACACTGTAATTTTACAGATTACATTACTGTATGAAATCATTTCACCTCCCTTTTGTCCCTAATGCTTTGTCCAATGCCCTGCATGCAGTTTTATATTATATATACTGTTCTTTCTGCCTGGAAACTTGAGATTGTCCATAGCAACCAAAAAGTGTCCCTTTATATCAAAAGTGGTTTTAGACTAAGTGGTTTTAGAAAACAGTGATAGTAAATTGAGCGATAGTGAATCATGGGAAAATTCATTCTATTATTATTATATTATTATTTTTTATAATTATTTATAGTTATTTATTATATTATAATTTATGATTTTTTGTTTCAAACTTTATCATACCCGGGATATCTACTAGACTCTTATTTGGACAGATTTAAGTGTGTTATTGCTAAGAATTACAGGCCTACAATATAAAATACCCAATTTCTATGCAAAACAATTGTACCGCTTTGACATGCAAAAATCTGACATAATCATACCGCCAGGGTGGCTACTACATATCAGTTTGATAATATGTAATATAGCAAGATCAGTGTCACATTATATTACCTCATATTAATATTCTTCCAGATCCATGTCTCAGGAAAATAAGATCTGACACGTGGGCCACCAAAATCAGAATGCCATGTTGGCAGGAAGTCCTCTGTTGGATCATAATTTGCTTTAACCACTGTAACAAGAAATTAATGCCTTTTACAGATAAGCAAAGCACTTCAAAATGCTAGTGTTAATGGGAATGGTATTGTGTTTACTACACCTGACGATGTATTGCAGAGATTTTCCATTTTTATGCAATAAAGGAACACTCAAATAAAACCATACAAACTGACCACGATTCTTCTAAAACAATTGGTCATGCTAGCAGTTTTCGAAATAAAATGAAACATATACAAGTTTTTTTCATCTGTGTTTCTTATTTTATCACTTGTGATAATTTTTAATGTATATTTAATTACTGAAAGCTCCTGTTTCTCCTGAATTTGTAAAGCCTCGTATACACGATGAGAATACCAGACGAATTATAGTCCTTTTTTTGTTGCATGCTAGTCTCATATCGAAAATAAAGAGGTTACTTAAGTTATAAAAATTCTCGTACGACAGAGCACAACTTCAGAAGTGCTGTAATGTGTTGTGTTGTATTGTAGTGTATTCTGTAGTTTATGAACATGCGTGGGCTTGCTCTTCTGACTTTTTTTTCAGACGAATACTGTACTGATTTAATGAAAATCGTAGGATCTGGTATCGTACGAGAAAAATATTTGTGTCTGTCCCTTCAGATAATTTTGCATGCACTGTCATGATCGGCTCCCGAAAACTGTGTACTAACAATCAGATTATTGGACGACTGCTTCGAAAGTGGTATTTTTCATCAGAATTTTCTGATCGCATGTACTAGGCTTAGATCTTTTTTTTTTTTTTTTTTTTTTTTTTTTTACCACTACCAGGTAATTTTCTTAAGGTTAGGTAATGGTTATAGTAAATGCATCATCCCCATTGCTTTCCTCACTCTCATCAGATGCAGGGAACCCAAGGGACCCCTTCTCAAGTTTACTTAATGGAAGAAGGAAAAATAAATCAATAAGTCAGATGAAGCAGCAATGTCAAAGATATGAATTTGTATAATTGTTAATTATAGTCTTAAAATAAATAATTAGCAAATTGTACATTTCTAAGTAAATATGTAGAACTTCATTTATCAACTGTCAGTATTATTTGAACAAATGTACTTACATATATCGTATGCATCTTCCATTTCAAGGATGGCGTCAGTGAGTACACCAATATTGCATCTCTATGATAAGAAAAAGTTCTGAAGAGGTTATCTTTAAACTATATATATATATATATATATATATATATATATATATATATATATATATCTTACAAATCATTAAAGTTTAACTCTAGGTTAGAATGAATGCCAGGACACAAGCAGACAAATTGCAGATACCATGTGGTGCTTTTTTCAGTTTTGAATGATATGGAGAAGACATGGTTGTAAAGGCAGAAAGTTTTACTTTAATGCACTCTCTGCATTAGGTTAAAAAAACCTGTGTACAGCCCCCCTCCACCCATGCTTACCTAAGCCCGATCTTGATTTAGCACTCTCTCTCCCCTCAATGGACAAGGAGGCAGCAGATTGGCCGGTGAGGAGAGAGTGGGGGGGGGGAGCGAGCTGTGCGCTGTGTCAATAGATAAGAACCAGCTCAGGTTTGCACATGCATGAGTGCCCCTATAGCTAGTGACTTGCTATGGGGATACTCAGAAAATGAGAGGAGCCTAGAGCACCAGCAGGGGACCCCAGAAGAGGAGGATCAGGGTTGTTATGTGCAAAAGATATTGCGCGGAGCAGGTACGTATAACATGTTTGTTATTTGAGGGGAAAAAATACCTTTACAATCACTTTACCATTTCTGCTAGATTTTAACATGAAAAGAACAAATAAAAGCTAACTTTTTTCCACGTTACTTAAAGCATATTTTTGCTTTGTTTTTGCCAATGCCCCTATAGAGAGTTTTCCCATCACTTCCTGTCCTAACAGGAAATAAGGGAAATACCCCCAATAAATACACATACACCAGTAAAAAACTGGTAGAGGCACTAACTATTCTATCCAAATCAAAGTAAAAAAAAAAAAAAGTTTAGGCTGGAATAGGGCTTTAAAACCTGTTTTTCAGTGTGATTGGTTCCATTCACTATTATTATCTATCTATGATCAAACATTAAATGAACATGAATAAGTAACAACTGTAGTGTCCATAAAAAGTAGGATCATATACTTTCTCAAAGGCTGGTATGTATTCTATTACACAGAAAGGTATGATATTGCTCCACTTCACAGCTGAGAACCTTCTGCAGGTGATCATGGGTTTTTGCTATGCTATATGGGTTTCTGGGACCTACAATAGTTACAAATAATTGTTTCAATGTGTGATTATTAGTATGTTAATTTATTGAATACATGTTATATATAAATATTTCATAATGAATGTCACAAATGTGGCTACAAACAATATATCTCATTAAAACAGTCACAAAAACATGAGAAATAGTCTCATAGTATAATTTAGATTCTCTGTGATTAATTTAACCTAAGATCTCTCTCCCTCTCAGACTATTGAGTAACACCTAAATGATTTAATAATTACCTCAAAGACTTGGTGTGGATTAGTGATACGTCTTGGATGAATGGTGCTGTAATCTCTCAAATCCTCTGATATCTGGGAGAGTGAATAACATGAAGAAATTAACGCATTTAACCACTTGCTTACTGGGCACCTAGACCAATTTTCAGCTTTTAGCGCTGTCACGCTTTGAATGACAATTGCGCGGTCATACAACACTGTACCCAAATTACATTTTTATCATTTTTTTTCCCACAAATAAATCTTTCTTTTGGTGGTATATGATCACCTCTGGGTTTTTTATTTTTTGTTTAAAAAATTAAAAAACAGCGAATTTAAAAAAAAAACAAAACATTTTATATTTTGTTAATACATTTTTCTCCTTCATTGATGTATGCTAAAGAGGCTACACTGATGGGCACTGACAGGCTGCATTGATGGGCACTGATAAGGGGACACTGATGGGCAGTGATAAGGCAGCACTGATGGGCACTAATAGGCGGCACTGATGAGGTGGCACTGGTGGGCACTGAGAGGTGGCACTGAAGGGTGGCACTGAAGGGCATTGATAGGTGGCACTGAAGGGCACTGATAGGTGGCAGTGATGGGCACTGATGGGTGGCAGTGATGGGCACTGATCAGCACTGGTAGATGACACTGATAGGCAGCACTGCTAGGTGGCACTGATGAGGCACTGATGGGCACCACTGGTGGGCATTGATAGGTGGCACTCGTGGGCATTGATAGGTGGCACTAATGTACTGGTGGGCACTGATTGGTGGGCACTGTGGGCACTGATTCGTGGCACTGGCAGGCGGAACTGGTGTGCACAATATAAGGGCGGCTTAGCCTCTTCCTCTTCGGGACCGATGTCCCTTCAACAGAAGCTGGTGATCAGCTTTTTTTTCTCCTCACGCTGTCAGCGTGAGAAGAAAAAAAAAAGATTACCGATCTTCTGTTTACATCACGTGATCAGCTGTCATTGGCTGACAGCTGATCACATGGTAAGGGGTCGGGATCGACCCCTTTCTCCGATCTGTGATCACCTGAGTCTCATTGACTTGGGTAATCACAGCGCACGCTGCGCACGCCATTCAGGGGGTGTGGTCAGCTTGCAAAGGGGAGAACTTCTATTGACGCCCTCCCGGCAAAGCAGATCTGCGCTGTAGCCGTCATTGGGCTATAGCGCGGATCTGAAGGAGTTAATGCTATTTAAGTGATATTAAACCCAAAACAAAAAAATGTAATATATTGCAGATTAACAATCATTAGATGTGGTGACTGCATTAGGTTTTTTTTAGGCTTTTTTTCCCCTCTGCTTTCATCTGGTGATCTGGCCAGTAACATACACTGTGTCTTAGGGTGCCTACACTCTGGATGCAGGAGCAACAGAGACACCTTTGGACAGCAGCATTGTCAGTCTTTGGGGTGGGTAGTGTTAGCTGTACTAGCAAATTTAGATACACTAACAAACCCAAGCCCAACTCCAGCTAACACTTTTTAAGCAGTTACAGCAACAGTTTTGTGTTACTCCCTCTCTCTGTAGCTAGGAGATACTCTATGTAGCTACCCCCCCCCCCTCTTTTCAGTGTATCTTTAGTTTCTGAGCACGTGTAATTGCTGGAGCTAGACATACTTTCTCTCTTTCTCTCCTTTCCTTCTTCTGGGGTTTTTAACCTAACAACCCAGAGACAGGAAGTGCATACGTAATATATTTACAGGCATTTATAAATACAGACAGTAGAGGGCAGCAGATCCATGTTGATAAACTCTGTAATTCACATCTCACATTTTAGTCAAAATTTCAAATTGGCCTTGCCATCTGGCCAGGAACTTACTTTCCACTATGGGAATCAGCACCACGACTTGATTACCCATTTGAAGGTTCTTTACTTTAGCAGACCTATTTTAAACCCACCATTGTGCCTCCCAGACCCTTTCCAGATATTCTCTGACCAGTGTCATTATATTTGCTATTCTGTCTTGCATTTGGGAGACATCTAACACACTCTTGTGCAGGTAGATAGATACAATAGATCCAGAGCCAGCTCAGGATTGCACATGCATGAGTGCCCCCATAGCAAGTGGCTTGCTATGGGGGTACTCGTAAAATGGGAGGAGCTTGGAGCACCAGTGTGGACCCCAGAAGAGGAGGATCGGGGCTGTTATGTGCAAAAGACATTACATGGAGCAGGTACGTATAACATGTTTGTTATTTGAGGGGAAAAATACCTTTACAATCACTTTACCATTTCTGCTAGATTTTAACGTGAAAAGAACAAAAAAAGCTAACATTTTTCCACTACTCTCTCTTTCTCCCCTTTCCTTCTTCTGGGGTTTTCAACCTAACAACCCAGAGACAGGAAGTGCATACGTAATATATTTACAGGCATTTACAATGCAGTCAGTACAGGGCAGCAGATCCATGTTGATAAACTCTGTAATTCACATCTCCCATTTTAGTCAAAATCTCAAATTGGCCTTGCCATCTGGCCAGGAACTTACTTTCCACTTTTGGAATCAGTACCACCACTTGATTACCCATTTGGAAGTTCTTTACTTTAGCAGACCTATTTTAAACCCACCATTGTGCCTCCCAGACCCTTTCCAGATGTTCTGACCAGTGTCATTATATTTGCTATTCTGTCTTGCATTTGGGAGACATCTAACACACTCTTGTGCAGATAGGGTTGCCACTTTTTCTTCAAGCTAAACCCAAACACTTTAGCAGTGCATGGCATTTTTTTTGTAGTATACACTATAGAATTGTAAATGACCTGGGACAGCTTTTGGTGCCCCAAGGAGCATGCAGCATTGAACAGTGGGTGTGGCCAAATTGTGTTAACAGTGGGAGGGGCTTAAAGGGGCATTGTTAAAAAAACAAAAGCATTCTTGTACTCAAAAAATATGCTTAGATTAACAAAAAAATAATAACATTTTTTGCAGATCTTTCACTATATCAGTGTGCCTGTACGTCGTATGGGCAAGCATATACAATCTGACAGAAAGCATGAATGAACTACCACAGCGCTCCACAGCACCGTGGTAGTTCATTGAAAACTACAAGCCGACAACAGCAAAGACTGTCAGGACTTGTCGTTTTCCTTTCACAGAAGACAAAGATGGGCACGTTATGTCCTAAATAAAGAGGGGTGGCAGGGGGGCATTAACTAGGTGTCCAGGTGTGACAGGGAGGCTACATGGGCCAGCTGGAGTATGAGAAGCCGCAATCCGGTTTGAATAATGTGTCCAGGCTTCAGGTGGACTGAAACCTGGACACATGATTTAAAACCGAGACTGTCCGGGTAAATGCCAGACAGGTGGGAACCCTATGTGCAGGGTGTAATCACTCTTGCATTCTTCATTTACTAGGTCAAGTAATTCCCAAGTTCTCTGTCTATATACCAATTCAAAGAGTGAGAACCCTGTGGAAGCCCAAGGCACTGGCCAGTGAAGATGTTCTTTAACGACAAAACATGCTGAATGGAGTCACTTTCAAGCTTGCTGGCAGACAGCATTTGACTGATACATGCTGTATTGAATTTTTTCTCATGTAAGTACTGATTGGTGCTTTTTATAATAAAACTGTGTGACAGTATTGCACCATGAGTCTGTCCTTTTCCTCTCTCCATGGTCCATTTATGTTGTTTTGAGGAGTTGTGATGCCTGCCTAAGGGGTTCATCTGGCAGTATCCCTGGATAGCCCCTTTGCGTTTGGGACCTTTACATTAGAGGTCTGATATCTCTGGTAAGAGGATATGTTTGGTGTTGGAGCACAGGAGTGTTTACGTGTGATTTCCAGTCAGCACTTTTTCACCTCATAAGGACTTCAGGAAATGCTGAAAAAAGGTTATCAGAGCACATCCTCAAAGTGACACATTTTGGGCACTCTCTTGGATGGTAGATTCCCTGATATCCCCTTGTATCAGGGAGAAATTAAATATACCCCCAAAAATGTCTTCTTCTTATCACTGCCAGCACCCAACCCTCTTCCTCCTCACTGTCATTACCACAAAACTTCTCCTCCTTATCAACACCAGCACTCCAACCCTCTCCCTCACTGCCAGAACATGCTGGAGGAGGGCAGAAATGGCCTTTTGTGCAAAATAATGGCAGCAGGTATGTGGCCTTCTGGGCAAATAGTTGACAGCAGGATATTTGTCACTGAGGTGTGTTTTAAGCCACAAAATCATGTAAACAGGGTGTTTGGGAGGGCTGGCATGAAGAGGCTAAACATAGGAGTAGTTTCGGGATTTTTTTTTATCTGATCCAGTAGCAACACTGTGGACCAGCCCTGGGGATAGCCTAAGAATGGAGCATGCATGCTACAAAAGCATGTCAAGCACGCTGGTCCTGTACCTGCCAGTGACGTCACCCATGCTTCTGAGTGTCCGTGAGCACCGCTGAGTCCTCTGGAAGCACTGGGAGCCACCAGCGAGGCCGGATCCGAGGCAGCCCCTGAAGCTAGAGACACAAAGCACCCTACCTGGGACAGAGCGGAAGATCCCATTATACACATGCTGGTTTTAATCGCTCTCTTGTAAGTGTTACTCTAATGTTTCTAATATTAAAATGTTTCACTGCTACACTTGGATGGCACTGCTTTTGTCTTTCTCCACATTCCAGAGTCCCTAAGGATAGTTTTATGTTTCTCCCCACATGGATTCAGTATTTCAGTAGGTTAAATAAGACTGCCCTATTGTGTGACTAAGTCACAATCATTTTTTATCTTTTTTATCATTTCTAGAAGCCCCATCTGGAGTGCGCCATGTAATTCTGTTGGTCTTTTGGTTCTTAATCAGGCAGGGTCAGCCAGATATTTCAGGTGTTATGGGGGCCAAATTACACAGCACAATCACTGTGCTGTATAACATGCTTTAAGGGAACAGGATCAATTTTTTTTTGTTAGGTTAACAAACACTTTAACACTGGCAGGGGTACTCACAAAGGCTAGCTTTAACTCATTTAATTAACCTGTCTGCCAAAAAAGTAAAAAACTGTTTCTTTAACTGCTTAACCACTTCAGCTCCGAAAGGATTTACCCCCTTCCTGACCATAGCATTTTTTTTTTCGATTTGGCACTACGTCGCTTTAGCTGAAAACTGCACGATCGTGTGACATTGTACCCAAACAAAATTGACGTTCTTTTTCCCCTCTTTGATCACCTCTGCGGTTTTTATTTTTTGCCCTATAGACAAAAAAAGAGCGACAATTTTTTTTAAAAAGCAATATTTTTTACTTTTTGCTATAATAAACATCCCCAAAAAATATATAAAAAAACTAATTTCTTCCACAGTTTAGGCCGATATGTATTCTTCTACATATTAAATATATATACATATATATACATATAAAAATTGCAATAAGTGTATATTGATTGGTTTGCGCAAAAGTTATAGTGTCTACAAAATAGGGGCTAGATTTATGGCATTTTTATTATTAATTTTGTTTTACTAGTAATGTGACATTGTGGCAGACAAATCCGACACTTTTGACATTATTTTGGGACCAGTGACATTTATACAGTGATCAGAGATAAAAATAGCCACTGATTACTATATAAATGTCACTGGCAGGGAAGGGGTTAAACACTAGGGGGTGATCAAGGGGTTAAGTGTGTTCCCTCAGTGTATTCTAACTGTGGGGGGATGGGCTCACTACAACATGACAGAGATCACTGTTCCCGATGACAGGGAGCAGTAGATCAATGTCATGTTGCTAGGCAGAACAGGGAAATGCCTCTCCCCATCCTGCCTCTCCTCAGCGCAATCGCGGGTCACCGGCAAACATCGAGTTTGTGGGACCCGCAGGTGGGGTCAGCGCACGGTGGGTCAGCGGCGTGAGCGCCCGCTAAATGGGAATCTCGAAGGGACGTGCGGGTACGCCCTTTTGCCTGCCCGTGCCATTCTGCCGACATAAATCGGTGTGCAGCGGTTGGCATGTGGTTAAAAGTGTTATCTGGAGTTTGGCTTTAAATTGTTACTCCAGCTAAATCTACTAGTGCATCTGACACAAGACTCTCCAGACAGACGCTCCTTTGCTCCTTCAGAAATAGAGGAAAGGATAGGAAGTGCGTTACTGGCTGGATCACAAGGTGAATTAAAAGCAAAAACCTAAATAAAAAAAGGAATGCAGTCATCACAACTATGGATGTGTTAAGCTAAATTTTTGTTTTAGGGTTTAAAAACACTTTAAAGAGTGGGAGGAAATGGCACATTATATATAATATATATATAATAGCAGCATTGTAAAAAAAAGAAGCGTCTGTGCCATATATATATCTATATATATATAGATATATATATAATATATATCTATATATATATAGATATATATATATACTGTATATACACTATATTACAAGAAAAAACCCACACCATAATCCCCCCTCCACCAAATGATTTGGATCAGTGCATAAAGCAAGCTCCATAAAGACATGGATGAGCGAGTTTGGGGTGGAGGAACTTGACTGGCCTTTATCCGAAAGAATACCATTGTAATGAATTAGAGCGGAGACTGCGAGCTAGGCCTTCTTGTCCAACATCAGTGCCTGACCTCACAAATGCGCTTCTGGAAGAATGGTCAAACATTTCCATAACACTCTTAAACCTTGCGGACAGTCTTCCCAGAAGAGTTGAAGCTGTTATAGCTGCAAAGGGTGGGCCAACTCAATATTGAATCCTACAGACTAAGACTGGAATGCCATTAAAGTTCATGTGCGTGTAAAGACAGGCATCCCAATACTTCTGGTAATATAGTGTATATATGTTTTCATTGTTAACAAAGAAATGGTGGTAAATTGATGTAAATGTGTAGATCTAAACAGTATGCCTTAATTAAAAACAGCTGGTATTCAAATCAAAAAGTTAAAATGATAGAACCATCTCATCATGTTCAGTACTTACTGCTAATTTTTCTCTAAGAATGTTGTATAGGCTTGAGCAATGATATCTTTGTAAAAAAAAAATCTATGTTTTATAAATGAAAACCAATGTGAACTCACACGTTTTGTAGTAATTTCTTGTCTGTCCCCAAGTAACTTCACGCTTTTGTCCACAACTGAAAGCCCAACCAATGAATTAGATTCAGTCACGTTGATCTTTAGTGATACACTGTCTGATGGGCCTGCTTTCTCCTTGTTCCAAGAAACAAAAATCTGCAAGTAATATAGTTATTTTAGAGAAGTTGAAATGGGAGGCATGTAAAGATAGTTAACATTAAAGATATGTATATTACCATTCATTAAACAAAACAGAAACATGGTATTCTAATGTGACATAATGCACTGGTGCATTTCTAACTTTACTATGGCAAATATGATCTTTAGCTTGGCAGCTATGAAAAATTTGAAATTTTGAGGTTTATTTACTAAAGATAAATGGGCTGTTCATTTTGTTAGGGTATTTTTCCTTAGGTTAGTGAATGAGGGGAAGCACTACTAGAAATATAGTCAAGGGGTCTCTTGGATTCTTGGATGTCTATACTGGTAATGTCAGAGTGAAGGTATTTATGTCAAGAAGCCCAGGCACATCAATAAAGCCATGATTTTCATGACTTTACTAGATAGAAAAGATAGAAAAAAGGGTACTTGCCAGCTGGCCAATTCCAGAAAGGATCTGCTACTCTACAAACAGGAAAGACCCTCTTACCATGTCACCTTATAGACTGTTTTACCAAGAATAGTGAATAATCAATCCACAACAAATGTTTGAAATCTCTCCAAAGTGAGGAAAATCCTCTCTTAGATAGTTGTCACCAGAACAAGTGAACCATTGGAAGATTCAAACGATATTTCTGTTTCAGAGATAATGGTTACTTCCCCATGCTTTCATTGCCAGCGATAATGGTTACTAGGACAAATAGAGAGTGAATTTTCCAAATGAGGACACAGAGAGCTAAAAAAACGATGGTGATAATACTTACCTACTGGATTCAATAGTATAAAAAAAAAAAAAAATTTGGCTGTAGATACACCTTAATGTAATAATAAATAATAAATGGTACACATGGTGACTTACAACAGAAAAAAAATATCACCTTATTTTCAAAGTTAGGATGCACAGAGAGAGTGGTAACATCATTAACAACTGTCCCGTCATCCAACGTCGTATAAACAACTAAACATGCCTCCGGAGTCCATGAGCTTTGGGGATTCAATGTTAGTGACATAGCATTCTCCTTACCAACATGTACTATCTGACCCCGGGAAATGACCTGAAAAACAGAAACAACTGTAAAAGGAAAGCCTTGCTTAAGACTTGCCTTGGTCAACATTGCATTACTTTTCTAGTTATACTGGTAAAAAAAAAGTGGAAATCTGCTTAGAGCAGTTAAGAGAAGCAACCTCATACAATTGGAGCTTTCATTGTCTTATTTCTAACATTATAATAAAGTGAAAACAGCAATATGGCCTTACTGTGGGCATATCATTGCTTTAAAATGTGCTTAGCTCCTTTTTTTTCAAAGCAAGCAGAGTGTAATTAAAAAAAATGATAATTAGAGGAAAGCCCAGTCATGTGACCTGTCAAAGTCATGGGACCAGCCTAAACGCCAATCACAGAGTTCTCTCTGCAGCATTAGGCAAAGAGAACTCTATGAAACATTGCAGATTCGTTACCATGACATGCATTTTCTAAATACAATGAACATTTCAGGCCAAAAGTAGCAGTATCTGCTCTCCCGTTTAACCACTTCAGCCCCGGAAGATTTAGCTTTTACTTTTTGCTATAATAAATATCCCACATTTTTTTATCAAAAAAACTAATTTTTTTCCTCAGTTTAGGCTAATATATATTTGATGATCTGTTTTTACTTGTACCACCATTTTTCTCTGAATAAAATAGTTTGTAAACAAAAAAAACACAAAATAATTTAAAAAATCTAATTTTGTCATCAATTTAAGCTAATATGTATTCTTCTACATATTTTTTGGTAAAAAAAATCGCAATAAGTGTATATTGATTGGTTTGCGCAAAAGTTAGCTCCTCGGGGCTTTCACACTGGAATTAAAGCAGCGGCACTTTCGGGTCGGTTTGCAGGTGCTATTATTAGCACAATAGCGCCTGCAAACCACCCCAGTGTGAAAGGACCCTAAAGGTAACTTAAAATCACCACAAAGGACATACCTTACAGTTAGTATGATGCGTCCCTCGTGTTGATTCTTCTTGTTTTAGGAAAAGCCCATATGTCTAAGTGAATTGCATTTGTAATTTTACCTGACAACTATTTTCTTAAAACATTTAGTACTTTTATAGCATACTTGGATAGCATAAGCACATTTTTTCACAAAATTGATGTTTTAAAGGAAACAGAATCTGTTGTGTCTTTCTAAAAATGCCAGCTACCTAACTGTTATACTGATCCACTAGCATAAATATTTTTTATTCAAATTTTTGATTCTATTTGTAACGATTTATAACAAGTATGCAGATAAGGAAGTCAATCTACATACATTTCAGTTTAGTGATTCAAAGGTGTTAAAATACTTCTACATCTAATCGCAGGCAGGGTGCATTTCACAGGTGTGAATGCACACTTATGCTGCAGCATCACTGACAATGCATAGTGGATTGGAATAAAAATGTGATGATGCATATTACCCATGTACCCCTGAAAAAAATCCAATGATGAAACACGTAGGTTAAGACCTTGTGAAGCTATCACACTTTGAAACTTTGTAGTTAGTTATTTGCTACTATATAGCTTGTATCTTTTTAGAAACTATTTTGTTTGAGTGCTGTCATACATAGTCTGTGTTGAACTAGGAGCATACAGTATATGTTTTTTCTAGCTTTAATACTTTAAAAAAATGTTAAATGGTACTTTTACTATTGCAAGAATTCTCTGTCTTTTCAGAGTACTATTTTAAATGAACCAGCCTATAAAGTCAAGATAAGGAGGAATAAAGAAGGAGTTGGAATTTCTTGATGTCATGGAGAAATACCATCAGACTCATATTGACTTGCATATAATTTGGAGGTCAGTAATATATCATAAGTGACATTTTATGAGGTGGTGGCAAGGGATTTTTTTAGTGATCTCTGTGGTGGTGATTGGAGAAAGAGATAACGATTAATAAACCTATAACACATTAATTTTCATGTATTTACACATAATGTTAAAGTGTTTCCTTGACTTTTTTATGTCTATGTCTGAATATCATATTATATAAGAGAACAGCTGTCTCTGATACACTTTGTTATTATTTTTTGCTTGCTCTGTGTTTACTTATTTTTCCATTTTAAGTTGCAGTGTAATTTTTTTTTATTACATTTCTAATGGAATTTGGCTTTAATTAATTCATTTTGCTCAATTCATGCTAAATTACCAGATATTTTATTTCATCCAAATGGATGTTGCTCTGTACATCCAGATTAAATGGAATGCCGACCTAGATAAAAAATAAATACATAAAGAATAATTACATTTAAATTGACACATTTAAATACATTTAAAGTAACTGCCAGTCTGTAGAGTAACTGTAACATAGGGCTATATGATAAAGCCTGAATAATACTGTAGGTCCTATACTGTATAAAAGGTTAATAAATGTCACAAAGATACATTTTCTTTAAATATTTTAATTTGCTGTTTGAAATCGGTTGATCTTGCGTGTGAAATAAATGAAATAAAACACAAATATCAAAATGTTTAAGCTGTGAATAAAAATTTACTACAGTCATAGTATGGAACAGTGTTAGTTTAATGGAGTAAAATGTTTAAAATGAACATTTATTGTTACACTGTAATCACTTTGTAATTGTCACGAATGTCACATCTACCTCAACGCAGGTGGTCAGACACTATAGCTAGCTACTGTGTGCTTCACCTATAGCAACCCCCTTTCCCTTAAGGCAAGCAGGCCTACCGGTACTTGGTTGCCCCCAGGACCCTCAAAGACCAGTTGGACACTCAGCACAGGACCAACAGACTGGGCAGAGGTCAGTGGACTAGATCAGGCTGGATAGCAGGGGACGTGTCATACGGGTCAAGCCAGACAGCTGAAACATGAGCGGCATACAGAGAGCCCTAAAAAGAGGATTGAAAGCCCCACCTGCCCGAATGAGGCAATTTATCCAAAGGGTGGATTGAACCTCTTAGACTGGTTAGAGAAGTAGGGTGAGATCAGGTTACAGAAAGCCCTCAATAAGAAAAAGCAGGAGGCACAATGGGCATGGGCCGGACCGGCACAATTAATGCAGTGGCCAACCGAGCCGCATCACCAAGTGCAGCAACTGTCTGAGTCGCATCACCAGAAAGTCCTGAGTAAGAAAAAACAGGAAGTTCAATAGGGCATGTGATGGATGGGCATAACTGATGCAGTGGCCGACTGGGCTGCATCGCCAAATGTGACGACTTTCGGAATTGCATCACCGGAGAGTCCAGAATTTAAAAAAGCAGGGAGTTCAATGGGCATGAGCTGGACTGGTGTAACTGATGCAGTGGCTGACTGGGCCGCATCGACAGGTGTAGTGACTGAATGGCATCGCCAGGCATAGCGACTGTCCGAATTGCATCACCTGAGAGTCCAGAATAAGAAAAAGCAGGAAGTTCAATAAGCATAACTTGGACTGGCATAATTGATGCTGTGGGCGACCGGGCCGCATCACCAGGTGTAGTGACTGTCTGAATCGCATTGCCAGTGAGTACAGAATAAGAAAAAGCAGAAAGTTCAATGGGCATGGGCTGGACTGGCATAATTGATGCAGTGGCCGACTGGGCCGCATCGCCAGGTTTAGCGACTGTCTGCATTGGAACACCAGTTGTAGCAACTATCTGAATCACATCACTAGGTGTAGTGACAGTGGAACTTGTGGACAAGTTAGCCTGGCTGTGCGTCCAAGGGAGTTTAGCGACAGGCAAACGTAGGGGTAATCCAGGGGGCTTGACTACTGAGGATTTAGAGGAAGTTTCCAAACAAGGCTCAAGGCTATGAGACAACGGACAAGCTCGGTTTCTAGGAGGAGAGGGTTCAGGCTGTGGCAATTGGCTGGAGAGGAGACCTGTAGAGAATTCAATAGGCTTGTCAGCGTCTTTTGTTATAACAGAGTCATATAAAGGCACGTGACTGGTACTGGCCACACAAGAGTTATACATGGGCAACTGGTCAGCGGTTTTAATGCAATTCTGGATGGAGGTCTGGGACCAGAACCCAATCTCCTCTGCAGCCCAGTCTATGTGCGGGTTGTGAAGTTTAAGCCAGGGATACCCTAAGATAAGGGGATAAGCAGGAGAAGAGATCAGGTAGAAGCTGAATGTCTCCCTGTGAAATTCCCCAATGGTCAGGGTAATAGGTACCATACACAAGGTCACCAGACCTATGGACAAGGGGGAATTATCAACAGCTAAGACTGAGAAGGGTCTGTGCACCTTAGTCACCAGAATCTGTAGACTGTGTGCTAGGTCTCTATCAATGAAATTGCTAGCAGCACCAGAATCTATGAAAGCGGGAGGTGGTGAGAAAACTTGGCAGTACTAAATTATGCAGTAACAAATAAACCATCTCTGAGGGAAACCGACACAGTATGGTCTATAGAAGCAGACCCCACCCGCACTAGACTCTTGGCGTTTCTCGGCTTATTAGGACAGCTAGTGACAAAGTGGCCGTGGTTGCCACAATATAAGCAGAGACCCTGAGATCTCCTTCTAGCCTTTTCCCCAGGGGATAAATGGGTAGCACCAATATGCATGGGCTCATCCTCCCGGAGAGGCTGAGAGGGCTCAGGAAATGAAGAAAATGGGCAGCCTACTAAGGGGCAAAAAAACAAACCTCTCTGTTTGCCTTTCCCATAAACGCCTGTCTATACTGATGGCTACTTGCATGGCTTCATTCAATGACTTTGGTTCAGGGTATTGAACTAAGGAGTCTTTGATGGAGTCTTATAAGCCTAACCTGAACTGGCTTCTTAGAGCTGCGTTATTCCACTGTGAGTCAGGTGCCCAGCAGCGGAAATCAGAAAAGTATTGTTCAGCGGTGCGCTTATCCTGACATAGTGACCTAAGGTTAGCTTCAGCTGAATGGTCATGGTTGGGATCATCATACAGTAAACCTAAGGCTTTGAAAAAGGCTTCAACTGACCCTCTGACAGGATCATCTGCAGGGAGACTAAACGTCCAAGACTGGGGATCCCCTTGCAACCATGTAATAATCAGGCTGACCCACTGTGCTTCAGAACCATAAGAGTGTGGCTTGAAAGTATAGTATACAACTATTTTTAAAGTTAGAAAACACATGGGGATCACCAGAAAAACAGTCAGGCGGGTTAACTTTGGGCTCTGAGTCCTCTGTTACTGCTGGAGGTGTGTTTACACACACAGACAGTTCCTGGACTTGTCTCCTGGCATGTCAGTTTGCAAATTTCTTCAGCAAATAAACGGGCCTGTGCAGTGTCCATCTTGACAGAAAATGTTTGTTAAAGGCTTGTGATAATGTCATGAA
The DNA here is from genome assembly GCF_042186555.1 of Aquarana catesbeiana. Classification (NCBI taxonomy): domain Eukaryota; kingdom Metazoa; phylum Chordata; class Amphibia; order Anura; family Ranidae; genus Aquarana; species Aquarana catesbeiana. Next base: position 311,368,209 of record NC_133327.1, on the reverse strand, counting down.
TGCCACGTCTACCTCAATGCAGGTGGTCAGACACTATAGCTAGCTACTGTGTGCTTCACCTATAGCAGCCCCCTTTCCCTTAAGGCAAGCAGGCCTACCGGCACTTGGTTGCCCCCAGGACTTATACACAATGCTATAGTGCCTGGCCACCACACTAGGGCAGACGTGAACAGAGCAAACAACAGACTACTTGCAGTTTGGCAGACAGATAGCGTGGTTCTAAGACGGTCCAGGTAATAAGGCAGGCTGAGTTCAGGGAATAGTCCAATATCCGATCCAATGGCAGTCTAGGTGAAAGGCGGGCTGAGTTCAGGGAATAGTCCAATATCCGATCCTCTGTTCAAATATGTAATCCTATACATGGGTAGTGCAGCTTTGATCAGTGCCTTCCAGGAGGAGATGGAGGGGGGGTCTATTAGGATCCATTTGAGGAGGATTTCTTTTTTAGCTTAAAAGAATAGGTATGCAATTAGCAATTTTAAATGGTGTGGTCTTTGTTCGTCATTGTCATCAGTAATGCCAACTCAGGTGACATTGGGAGTGCCAGTTGCAGTCAGGAATTAACTTTCCTAAAGACCTTCATCCAGTAAGTGGAAATGACAGGACAGTCCCAGAACATGTGGAAGAAGGTTCCTATATGTGCTTTACATCTGGGACACTCAGGGTCTTTGTCTGGGTACATCCTGTGAAGTCTTTGGGGCGTATAATATACCCTATGCAAAAATTTTACCTGTATTAGCTTATCTCTAGAGGAGATAACTAATTTTGGGCCATACTCCAGGCAGTCCTCCCATCCCTCCCTATCTAGTGAGTGTCTGTCACTGTGCCATGTTTCCCATAAATGTTCTAGTTTGGGGGACTCATTGCCCAATAACGCACTATACAGAGTAGAGAGAGGCTTGGTTATATCTCCTGGAGCCAATAGTTTCTCTGTAGGATCAGCTTTACGTGTGTTCGGCTGGGGGAATTGGGCTCTAGTGGCATGTTTAATCTGTAGATATCTGAATGCCATCCAGGTTGGTAAATTATATTTAACCTTCAGATCCGCAAACTTCAGTAGGGTACCCTGGGGAATTATGTGGTCCAGTGTCGTGATGCCAAACCTGGCCCACGAAAGCTGCGGAGCCCAGCGAGGGAGCCCAAGCAGTTCACCTCCAGGCACACCGCCGCATTAGATCTAGCCCCCTGGTACCACCACTGGACTGTCACTAGCACCGCCACCCAGTAATAAACTTGAAAATTGGGTAGGGCTAATCCGCACAGGTGGGCAGGTAGCCAGAGCGTGGATCTGGCCAACCGTGGTATTGCCCCATTTCATATAAAGGAACCTATGCATTTGTTTATTTCTTTGAAGAAGCTGACTAGGATCCATATCGGGCAGTTTCTGAATAAATAATTAAATTTGAGTAGTATGATCATTTTTAGTAGGTTAATGCGGCCTATCAAATTTAGTGGCAAATTTGACCATGTTGAACACTTGGATTTAAGGGTCGACAAGACAGGCATCAGATTTTTCCCCAAGAAGCCTGAGTGATGTTTCGTCACCTGGACACCCAAATAAAGAAATTCCTCAACCCAGTGGAGAGGAGTGGAGGCCATCCCACGGATGGCTCCCTCATCTAGAGGGGAAAGGATTGACTTGGCCCAGTTAATCCTTATACCCAAGTACCCTCCAAACGTTTTAAAAATACATAGGGCAGCTAAGAACAAGGGGCCTGCATCGTTATGGTATAGTAATGCGTTGTTCGCGTACAGGGACAGCCGCTCTTCCAGCTTACCCAGCCGCAAGCCTATCACATCTGGAGCACTCCTGACCAAAATGGCGTAAACGATTATTTGTAATAGAAATATTTTAAATAACTACAAACATAACCCAGTTTACACACTAATACATGCTTAAGAACAAATCAATCCTCAACCTTTAGAGTTTCCTTTTAAAGATATACTCATAAGGAATACGCTATGGGACCTAGGACCAGGTGTGGTTGACTTTACTAATGACAGTTAAGCACTGTTCACATGATCTAAGCTTGATGGACTGTTATGACTTATTTTGAGACACTTAGTGGTTTTACCTGAAGAGTGTGCCTCCCCTTTGGTGAATATTACTGAATAATGCCTCATCATAAATAAAACTATTTATGAAAAAAGAACTAGAACTCACCAACATGTTCTAATTTGTTTTTTAATAAACAAGTCCCGTATGGCTTACCTTTAGATCCTGGTATTCATTTTGGGCCTGCAGATATACTTTTTTTGGTGAATTGAATAAATCATCAACATCAATTGAATTCACACTGTCCATAAATACTGCCTGAAAAACAATATGCAATATAAACACACGCACATTATATATAATTTATATTTAATCCCTTAATTATGGTACAATATTATAGCATTAAAAAAAATTCTGACTTATATAATTTTCTTTTTAAACTAACAGTGAAAACACTGGATGGATCTGAGACACATTTGTACTGCTATCAGCAGCCTTTCACAAGTCTTACAATGGTGCACTGAGGCTGATTTACTAAATGTTTACGGATCATTGACGTAGCCAGTTATGTGCTACCAAATATGATATACATAGATTTTCTATGATTTTAATTATACTGTTTGTTCAATGTGAACAGGCTGACCTTTTTTTTGTTCTAGAAAAGTACTAAGTTTAAGTAGTCTAGGTTTAGAACAAGGGTAGAAAGGTTCAGTTATAAGAAGGGTACTATTCCATAACTAGGTCCAAAAATCCCATTTATTGTGGAAAGCTGGCATTAAGTAAATGCATGGTATGGTAAATGCTCTCCATAAGATTCAGAGATTCCATCTTAGAATAAACTTATGAACTTGGAGCAACTTGTGAGCACCAATTTAAACTAGAGTTCTGCTGCCACAAGCTGTGAACAGGGAGGCTCTTTATTACAGAAGAGACATACAATGTCTCTTCTGCAATAAAATACACCTGTCTAGCTGCTTGCATGGCATGGTCCCTGTGTACGGGGATGACATCACTCCTGTGCATCCCACACTGACCAATGAAGACGGCTGCAGACCAGCACCCAGAAGGAGATCACAGTGCCAGTGAGGGACAGGGACCATTGAAGGAAAGTTAAGTTTAGCTCCATGTTAAGGCTATAAACCACTGAAAGGCACTAAAAAAGTATAGGCATACCCCACTTTTAAGTACACAATGGGGTTTATTTACTAAAGCTGGAAAGTGCAAAATCAGGCTCCCTTCTGCATAGAAACCAATGAGCTTCTAACCCCAGCTTGTTCAATTAAGCTTTGGATGCTCATTGGTTTCTATGCAGAAGTGAGCCTGATTTTGCACTTTCCAGCTTTAGTAAATAAACCCCATTGTGTACTTACAAGGGGGGTATGCCTATATGTAGATGCCTTTCAAACGTTGAGGTATCACATTTGGAATAGTAGCCAATTATAAACATATTGGCAATGATAAAGAGAAAGTTTAGCCAGATATCTGGGCAGGTTTAGTCACCCCTTTAGTGCCAGAGAGCACTGAGAACCTTACAGCTGCAGAATACAAACAGGTTATACTTTTACATTATTTAAAGTGAACACTTTTTATTCCTTTAGTACATCAAACCCAATTAGTTTGTTCTAACCCTTCTAAAATGTACTTTAATGACATGATATTGGACTTTAAATAAGAGCATCAAGGGTGAAAGGTGCATACATCTACAAAACATGAACATGATAGCCCTTTTAAAGGTTTAAAATTAAGATTGAAAACATCAGTTACATTAATGCCCTGTACACACGGTCGTACATTGATCGGACATTCCGACAACAAAATCCATGGATTTTTTTCTGACGGATGTTGGCTCAAACTTGTCTTGCATGCACACGGTCACACAAAGTTGTCGGAAAATCCGATCGTTCTAAACGCGGTGACATAAAACATGTACGTCGGGACTATAAATGGGGCAGTAGCCAATAGCTTTCATCTCTTAATTTATTCTGAGCATGCGTGGCACTTTGTGCGTCGGATTTGTGTACACACGATCGGAATTTCCGACAATGGATTTTGTTATCGGAAAATTTTATTGCAAGCTCTCAAACTTTGTGTGTCAGAAATTCTGATGGAAAATGTGTGATGGAGCCCACACACGGTCGGAATTTCCGACAACAAGGTCCTATCACACATTTTCTGTCGGAAAATCCGACCGTGTGTACAAGGCATAAGACTTATCACACAGCATGCACCTGTGAAAGCCAGTACAGCCAGTAGATGAGAAGAGAGTTCTCCTAAATGTATTTAAAGAATCTTGCTACCGTGTTTTCCTGAAAAATAAGCCCGGGTCTTGTATTAATTTTGGCTACAAAAAACACACTAGGGCTTATTTTTAGGGGATGTCTTATTTATTTACAGTGTGTACAAAAAAAGTTTCTCCCCCTGTCAGCTCAGGAGTCAACATTGTAAAATCCCAAAAATAAACCTTTGTTAAAGTCCTTGTAAAATCATGTAATCCGTTCTGTAAAAAGATTATATAATGTGCAATGTGTTTCCTAACTTTATTGTGGAAAATATCTTATTTACAGCGCTGCTGGGCGCTCACGTGACCCGCCGGAGCTCTTCTTCCCCACTCTGAATACTGCAGAGGGAAAGGCCGAGATCCCTGCTGACATCAGCCTGCACCAAGCACTGCGGAGGGAGGGGCTGCTGACGCCAGGTGGGAGGAGAAGAGAAGAGTTCCAGCGGGTCACTTGAGCACCCAGTGGCGCTGTAAATAGGGTATTTTCCACAATAAAGTTACACAAGAAGACATATTGCACATTATATAATCTTTTTACAGACCGGATTACATGATTTTACAAGGACTTTAACTAGGGCTTATTTTCGGGGTAGGGCTTATATTGCAGCCATCTCGGAAACTCATGCTAGGTCTTTTTCAGGGTAGATCTTATTTTCAGGGAAACAGGGTACAGTTTGATTCAATTATGCAAAATAATTTGAATAATTAAAAAATGAAGCCACCTAATTTACTTTATTTAACATCAGTTCTTTTTTTTTTTTTTTTTGTTTCATAAAGTTTTTATTGATTGAACAAATAAATGTAATACAACTTTGTCATATAAATGAAGTATAGTAAAGTCACATAGTCATCTGAGTTACATTTGGGTTAAAGTGGATTACACAAATAATAGTAATATCAAGATGATTTGGACAGTATTAATAACTATATTTAAAGCATATACATATTACATATTTAAACTTATTTGCTTAGTGAGTATTAAGGTGAATTAACTCATTATATGAGTATGGAGAGGTATGGAAAGGCAATAGAAAAATAATAGTAAAAAAAAAAAAAAAAAAAAAAAAAAGGGGGGGGGAAGGGGTGAATAAAGACTATTTATTTATTATAGTAGTCTAGTATTCTCTTTGGTTTTTCTGTGTATGTCTTGTTTTGGTGAAGGACTCTTTTTATTAATTAATTAATTAATAATAGCTTTGTAAGACTGTGAATTTTTGAATTCAATCCAGTTGTACCATGTTGATGTAAAATTAGAAATCCTTTCCTGGGAAATACTTATAAGTTCTTCTATCTTTTCTATATTGTTTATTCTCCGGAACCATTCTTTTTTCGATGGGATAGAGTTTGAGCGCCAGTGGCAAGGGATACAGTGTCTTGCTGCATTTATCATGAACATGGGTAAAGATTTTAAATATTGTTTTTTGGGGATTGAATTGTAGTGAAGGAGGTATTGTGCTGGATTAAAACTTATGTTCTCTGAAGTGAGTGAGGTAATGGTTTCATGAACCATTTTCCAAAAGTTTTGTATTAGGGGGCATGACCACCAGATATGGAGCATAGAGCCTTCTTCTTGTTTGCATCTCCAGCATCTGTCTGAGATGCTTGGAGAGATTTTGTGTAGTAGGGCAGGAGTTCTGTACCACCTGGTAATTATTTTGAAGCCACACTCCTGGGTGGCTACATTAAGAGATCCTTTATGAGCATGCATGTATATTGTTTCCCAATCCTCTTTTGAAAGAGATAAATCAAGCTCTTGTTCCCATACTTGGCACGACGCACTGGAGAACTCAGTTTTGTCCCCAAAAAGTGAATTGTAGAGAGTAGATATAATGTGTCTTTGTGGGGTTTTTCTTGTGCATAGTTCCTCTAACTTTGTGAGTTGTCTTGTCCATGATTGGGCTGTCTCATTCCTGGTCAAAAAATGTCTGATTTGCAAATAGTTCCACTGTGAAATTTGGTTAGGGTTGTTGTTTTTGTTTATTTCTTCTCTAGATAGAAGTCTCTTATTTTGAAAAAAGTCACTGACTAGAATTTCTTTATGCGGCCATGAATTTGCAAGGAAATTTTGTTCTAGTCCCGGGGGGAAGTCTGGGTTATTTCTAAGCGGTGTGAGGGGGCTAAGCCAAGGAGAGGAGTTTATTCTTTTAAAGGTGTTTCGAAAGGTTTCTAATGTGGGGCCTATTAGGGGGTGAGTTTTGATATCTTTTGAGTGATTTTTTGGATGAATCCATGGAAGAGATTTAAGCTGTTGGGAGAATTGTTTTTGTTCTAAAGATACCCAGTCTTTCACTGTGTTATGGATGTTCCAATCTACTATTCGAGCTAAGAGGGCAGCCTGGTGATATTTCTTTAGGTCAGGTAATGCAATTCCCCCCTTATTTTTGGGTAGATTTAATCTAGTGAATTTGATTCTGGGAGACTTGCCTTTCCATATGAAGGTAGAACAGGCTTTGCGAAAGGATTCAAAGAATGTCGTTGGTAGTCTGATGGGAATTGTTTGCATCACGTAAAGGAATCGGGGCAGAATTGTCATTTTTATTAGGGAAGCACGTCCAAACCACGATACGTTTAGTGAGTTCCATCTTTTTAAATCATCATGCGTTTCTTTTAGGATAGGGGTGAAATTAAGTTTAAAGAGATTATTTAGATTTGTAGGAATTTCAATTCCAAGGTATGTAATACTGTGTTTGGCCCATGAGAAGGAGAAGTTTTTTTGGCTAATTTGTACTGAACTTGGGGCTAGAGAGATATTGAGGGCATTAGATTTGGAGTGATTAATTTTTAGATTTGATAGTAGTTGAAAGTGTTCTAGATCTTGTATAAGATTGGGTATAGAGATGTGCGGTTCTGAGAGGAAAAGGAGCATATCATCCGCAAAAGCTGCGACTTTATATGTGTGATTTTGGATTTCTATTCCTTTAATGTCTGGATTTGATCTGATTTTATTTAGTAACGGTTCTAGTGTGAGGACGAACAAGAGTGGGGATAGAGGGCATCCCTGTCTAGTACCATTTCGTAAGTGGAAGGCGTTCGACAGGTGGCCGTTGACACGAACTCGTGCTGTTGGATTTGAGTATAATGCTCTAATGTATGATCTCATTAGAGGCATAATTCCTATATGTTTTAATACTGCGTCAATGAAGTCCCAGGCCACTCTGTCGAACGCCTTTTCAGCATCCAGGGAGAGAAAAAATCCCTGTTTCTTATTGGTTGTTAACCAATGATTTATGTTTAGTGCTTTGATTGTATTGTCGCGTCCCTCTCTCCCTGGGATAAATCCCACCTGATCCAAAGAAATAAGGGAGGTTAATAGGGGTAAGAGTCTGTTAGCTAGTATTTTAGCATATATTTTTACGTCTACATTGATCAGTGAGATTGGTCTGTAATTAGTGACTAAATTAGAATCTTTTCCTTCTTTGGGAATTACAGTTATGTGAGCTTCTAGTAATTGTTTTGGGGGCTGTTGTTCAGTATGTAGTGATTGGAAGGTTTTTAGAAATCTTGGTTTCAGTATATTGGTGAATGTCTTGTAATATTGTAGGGGTAGTCCATCTGGTCCTGGGGCTTTGCCTATTTTCATATCCTTTATAGCTCTATCGAACTCTGGGCCTGATATAGGGGCTTCAAGCTCTTGAGCTATGTTTCCTGCTATTTGAGGGGGACTGTATTTCTCTAGGAAGTCTTGAATGAGTTTTGTTCTCTTGTCTGTGTTATGTGGGCATCTAGGATTGGACGGGATGTTGTATAGGGATTGATAATAATTTTCGAACTGTTTAGCAATCTCCTCATTCGACGAGTGTGGTGTACCTTGTTTATCTCTTATTTGATGTATATTGGAAGCAACTTTCTTATTTTGAACTGCTTTTGCCAATAATTTCCCACTCTTATTTCCTTGTTCATAATATATCTTATGTCTTAGGATATATTGCCTTTTGGTTTTCATGTTAATTTCTTCTGATAGTGCTGTTCGTGCTTTTGTTAACTCCTCAAATGTTGAGATTGCAACAGTTCTTTTGTGTGCTATTTCTAATTTGTGGATTTGTTCTATCAGTGATTTTATTTTGGATTGTTGTTCTTTCTTTAAATTGGCTAGTTTTTTGATAAATTCTCCTCTAATTACGCATTTCTGCGCCTCCCATTGTGTGATTACAGAAGTCTCATCATTTTCATTTTGTGAAAAGTATTCTTTTAGTGTACTATTAAAATGTAATACATCTATGGGATCTTTTAGTATGGTGGTGTTAAGTCTCCAGGTTTTAGTAATCGTCTTTTTTTCCGGAAAGGTCAGTGTCAAGGTTATCGGGTGATGATCAGAAAGAGTCATGGTTTCGATTGTGGAATGGGTCAGTAGGTCGAGGTCAGGTTGTGAGAGAAAAAAATAGTCTATTCTAGAGTATTTTTGATGGACAGAGGAGAAATAGGTGAAATCTTTGGTTTGAGGGTTTAGAGTTCTCCAGGCGTCGTGCAGCATTAGTTCCTTAAATTGAATTTTGATTTGTTTCAGTGCTTTATAGGGAAGGCTCGATGTACCACTTGAAGTGTCAATGAGGGGGTTTAAGGGAGTGTTGAAATCTCCCCCAAGAATAAGAATGCCTGATTTGAAAGTTGTTAACAGGTCTTTTATCTTGCGAAAGAAAGCCACCTGTTTTGAGTTAGGGGCGTATACATTTGCTATGGTTATGGGATGTGGTCCTATCTTACCCTTCAAAAATATGTATCTTCCCCCTGGATCAAGCATTGTATCATGGATCTGAATTGGAGTTTGTTTAGATATCAAAATTGACACTCCTTTAGTTTTCCCTTCTGGATTGGTGGCGTGAAAAGCTGTTGGAAATCTTTTGTCTTGTATTTTTGGAATTTTGTCAGATTTAAAGTGGGTTTCTTGTATGCAAATGATATTTGCTTTCTGTTTATGAAATTCATTAAAAAATTTGGTTCTTTTTTCCGGTATGTTGAGTCCTTTTGCATTTATTGAGAGTAATTTTATTGTTGAAGAAATTTTCTGTTGATTTTGGATAGGCATTTTGGAGGTAGTTTTTCGAAAAACTGGATTTAAAGATGTTGGTATTGTGATACTGATCTATATTATGGAGGATCTGATTATTATATCTGTTCGTCTTTACGTTAGTCTAGAAAGATTACTTAAGATTGGGGAAGGGAGGGAAAGGAAGGAAAAAAAAAAAAAAAAAAAAAAAAAAAAAAAAAAGGGGGGAAAAACCCCAACTATAGATGGAAGGGGTAAATGTTCCGGAGGTAGGTTAGACCAGCTAGTCTACCCTTAAAAAAAAAAAAAAAAAAAAAAAAAAAAAAAAAAAAAAAAAAAAAAAAAAAAGGATCCGGAAAGGTCAAAGAGCAGAAAAATTTCTTACCCTTTGTGTGGGTTCGAGGTCTAAGTAAGGCAAGATGAACTCCTACACTGCCTCTCTTTTTCTTTTTAATATGCAGTATAAGATAAAACAATCCTTTCTTACTTGTTACTGTTTTCAAGCACTTCGGAGCAGCTAGCATAATATAATGTTTTAATAATTCGGGGATCTGCTATATTTTATTGCATTTCATAAAATATACCTATATTACGATAATTAAGGTTTAATATACTTTGTGGGCTAGAGTGTGTTGAACTTTTGTGTGTTTATGGGGTAACACATAAACCTATGCCATATTATGAGTAGAGTTCTTCAGGTCAGAAATTGTTGAGATCAGCTGTTACAATTATGCCTTTTGGCCGCTAGAGGGAGCCCTTGTATTCAATAACATATTGTAAATTCAAGAAGAACAGTGCATAATCTATGAATGGGAAATGAGATGTACAAATAAAACAAAGAGAAAGTTAAGGAGAAAAAAAGGGGGGTTAGATAGAGGTCATAGGTTATCAAGAAATTATACCATACTGAATTAAGCAACTGTTAAATCTTCTATTGAGTGTGTCTAATACCTGTAACTTTTTTTCTTTTTTTTTTTATTTCTATTTTCATTAGATACAAATGAAAGGCACCACGGTGGCTTAATGAGATGCTTGTTGTTTTATTATGTTTGATACCTCTACTTGATTGAGGGTGTTATCAGTGGGTTATATAGCACCTTCCCTTATGTGTTCATTGGGGCAGTGGTTGAGTGCCTTAGAATTAAATAACATGGACCTTGGATTTTTGAAGGCCTTTAATATAATCCACCGTGATACGTTTCCTCTGCACTAGATTTAATCGAACAACAGAATGAAGTAATATTAACGTAAGCTGTGTTTGAACAAACTAGATGTAACTTTAGCTTGGATCTGTGAATATAAGTCACAAGCTACTAATAACTCTCCTCTTCTTTTTATAATAGAGGATATTTCAAATCAAACTTTAATTATGTTCATTTAGAATTTCGTTTATTATCTGGGTTGATCAGTGTATGTAGATATTGCAATTTTGGAGTATCTAACATGTCTGATACTGGGTAACCAAGTTTGTGAGTATTTATTTTTTATTTGTTTTATTTTTATTTATATTTTTTATTATTTTTGTCTATTAATTCTTTTTTTTATTTTTTTATTATTATTATTTTTTTTTTTTTTTTTTTTATTTATTTATTCATTTATTTATATATTTTCTCTTCATCTCAGATTACCCGAGTATCAGAGTGGTAGCATAAATTACAATATTTACTATCATTTTCCATAGATCATATCCTATTGAACATACCATCAAAATAATGTTTTTTTCCAAAGTAGTTTTACATTTTCGAGTATTTTTAGAGGATGGTATACTTGCCTTGGCTTAGGTATGTATCATAAATGTAAATGGGTAGGAGAAAAAAGAAAAAACTGGGGATAAATAAAAGTTAACAGTCAACCTTTTTTTTTTCTTTTCTCTTTTTTTTTTTTTTTTTCCTTTTTCTCTTTTAACTGAAAACTTGGTTCTCTGTGTTTGGATAGAAGTCTGTTAATCTTCTTGTTTCTGTTTCCTCTGGGGGTTGTATCCCCATATTATTATAGCTTAGTTGAAGATGCCTATTTGGGCAGAGGATAATAGACATCACGGCTATAGACAGATAAAGTTCAGGTGTCCATATGATCCTGATGATCCATGCGGTCCCTGCGTCTGGGTGGTGAGATTCCAGGGCTTCCTTGGTTTAGTCTTCTTCTGTTATGTTGATCTGATGGCGATCTGCGACGGCGATCTCGGTTCCTTTGGGCTCTGGGAGTATAGTTGTTGGTTACTTCAATCCAGGAGTCATTTATCATGAATGAATTGTACCATTCTGGGACCTCGATTGAAGGGATATTTAATGTGTCACAGAAGGATTGAAGATCGTCGGGTGTGCGCAGTAGTGCTGTGTGTCCTCTCCATGATGCTGATAGACAGAATGGAAATTTCCATCTATACGGTATTCCTCTGGTACGTAATTGATCAAGAATTGGACGCAAGGCTCTGCGTTGCTGTAGTGTAATATTTGACAGGTCTTGGAATAGCTTGATTTCATTTCCATTGAATAGGACTCTGTTTTTTTCCCTTGCTTTTTTTAGAATAGCTTCTTTCAGAGGGAAGTTTACCAAGCAGCAAATAATATCTCTTGGAGGATCAGTGTCCCTTCCTCTCGGTCTGAGGGCTCTGTGAGCTCTTTCAAAATCAATGGGAGAGTCAGGGGGTCTGTCTAGTAGATCATTAAAGATTGCTGCAGCAGTCTGTTCTATTGGGTTTTGATCTGCTAATTCTGGGACTCCTCTTATTCTAATGTTATGTCTTCTCCCCCTGTTATCGAGGTCCTCCAGGTGACGGTGAATCTCAATGATATGAGAGAGATGCATGTCTGAATTTTTCTGTACTTGTTTGATAGCTTCTGCATGGCGTGCTGTGGCCTGCTCTACTGAACCCATCCTTGCTGCTACAGTCTGTATTTCAGTCTTTAGGTCTGTGACTGCTGCTGCTAGGGTTGCTTTTATGTCCAGGGCCACTGCTTGCAAGTCTGCTAGGCATAGGGCTTGAGGTTGATGTTGTGCTGGGGGACCCGGTTGTGTTTCAGGGTTGTAGGGGCCGATCGCGCCGTCCGCGGCAGGGCTGGAGCCGCCGAGCGGGACGGGATGTTTAGGCGAGGCCGCGGCTTTGAGGCCTTCACCCTGCGCCGTTCGGAACATCGCTGGGATGCTGCTAACCTGTTGCTGGTTTGCGTCCTTCGGTTCCCGGGTAGATGAGGAGCTCCGGTCACCCTTCACCATGGTTAGGTATGCGCTGTGGGATCCAGATGCTTATTTTAGCTGCTCCTGTGTGCTGGAGAGCCCGGTCTAAGCATCCATCTTGGTCCGGAGTTAGGCCACGCCCCCATCAGTTCTTAATTCTTAAGAAATAATTCCTATGTAATAAGCCATGGCAACCAATCATAATTTATCTTATGTGACAGTGGGGTTCCCTGTCACAGTGTTAAAAGGCAGTCTGGGTCAGGTTTGGTAGACAACAGGCAGGACCAGGACAAGGGGTGGGCAGGAGGGGTGGTTGCCCTGGGAACTGTGGCATCATGTAAAGTGGGGGGGGGGCTCTGCAAGTAGATTGGGGGGAGGGGATTTGTGTTGGGAGGCAGAATTTTGGGGGGGGGGGCGGCAGAGGGTGAGAATTGTTCTAGGAGGAGAAATTTGGATGGAAGTGCTGGGAGTGGTGATTTAGGGTGATTTGTGTTGGGATGGGAGATGAGAGAAGAGGATTGGTGCTAGGAGGGGGGATTTGGGGGTTTGTGCTACAAGAGGGGACATGGTAGGGCTGGGAATTTTTTGTGGGGGGGATTTGTGCTTGTAAGGATGACTGAAAAGTATTTGTGCAAGGAAGGGAAATGTAGTGTGTGGGGGAGGGGGGGTATTTGTGCTAAGATGGGGTGTTAAGGGGGGAATTTGTGATGGGAGGGGGCTTTTTTTGTTTGGGGGGAATTAGGGAGACTTGTACTGGGAGTGGGGATTTTAGCAGGGGGGCAGATTTGTACTGGAGGAACTTTTTGCTTAGGGGGTAAGCAAGCAGTGCTCAATTTTGGGGGGGAATTTTTTAATGACATATAATGCTCATACATCTTGGGGGGGGTGGGCGCAGTTTAGCATGTTCGCTCTGGGCTCTAGATGACCTTGTCCCGGCACTGACAACAGGCTTACTGATAGTGCAGGTGTGTGCTGGGATCCTAGGGTTCTTAGGGTAATCAGACCTTGGATTCTGGACTCCACCTTCCCGAGCAGTCTATGTTGTTGCAAAAGAGCAGAGAGAGGTGTGCATGTCTGCACAGTGCTGTCTGGTCCAGGACAGAGAAAGGTCCAAGCCTGAGAGTAAGAGCAGCAGGGCTACCAAAGAAAACCAAAAGGCTGAATATTATTATGTTCGTATTGATAGTGGAAAACCCCCTGCGAGGGAAGCTATTTGTTTGCTGTAAAATGTTCTTTCTGTTTTAAATAAAAGTGGGCCTACAAACCCTGGAAAGACATATCTGGTATGGACTGAACTCTCTGGCGAGTGCTTCATTTGAGCTAAACATCACCCAAGTTATGTCACTGGGTACTGATCCTGCCTAGCGTGGTCAGTTCTTAATAGAAAAGCAGGGGGACTGGCAGGAGGACCAGGTATGTCACTCAAAGGAAGCAATGCAAAGACAACAGGATACTTTTTCATACAAATACAGTTCCTTGAAAAAGCATTTATACCCCTTGAAATTTTCCACATTTTTTATGTTACAACCAAAAACATACATTTATTTTATTGGGATTTTATGTGATAGACCAACACAATTTGTGAAGCGAAGGGAAAATGATAAATGGTTTTCAAAATTTTTTACAAATAAATATCTGAAAAGTGTGGCGTGCATTTGTATTCTGCCCCCTTTACTGATACCCCTAACTAAAATCTAGTGGAACCAATTGCCTTCAAAAGTCACCTAATTAGTAAACAGAGTCCACCTCCACCTGTGTGTAATTTAATCACAGTATAAATACAGCTGTTCTGTGAAGCCCTCAGAGGTTAGTTAGAGAACCTTAGTGAACAAACAGCATCATGAAGGCCAAGGAACACACCCGACAGGTCAGGGATAAAGATGTGGAGAAGGTTAAAGCAGGGTTAGGTTATAAAAAATTATCCCAAGCTTTGAACATCTCTCAGAGCACTGTTCAATCCATCATTTCAAAATGTAAAGAGTATGGCACAACTTCAAACCTACCCAGACATGGCCGTCCACCTAAACTGACAGGCAGGGCAGGGAGAACATTAATCATAGAAGCAGCCAAGAGGTCCATGGTAACTCTGGAAGAGCTGCAGAGAGGTGGGAAAATCTAGGAAAATCTGTCCACAGGACAACTATTGTGGTGCACTCCACAAATCTGGCCTTTGTGGAAGAGTGACAAGAAGAAAGCCATTGTTGAAAGAAAGCCAAAAGAAGTCCCATTTGCTGTGTCCCATGTGGGGACATGTGGGGAGCAAACACGTGGAAGAAGGTGCTCTGGTCAGATGAGACCGAAACTGAACTTTTTGGCCTAAAGGCAAAACACTATGTGTGGTGTAAAACAAACACTGCACATCACCCTGAACACACCATCCCCACTGTGAAACATGGTGGTGGCAGCATTATGTTGTGGGGATGCTTTTATTCAGCAGGGGCAGGGAAGCTGGTCAGAGTTTATAGGAAGATGGATGGAGCCAAATACAGGGCAATCTTAGAAGAAAACCTGTTAGAGTCTGCAAAAGACTGGGGCGGAGGTTCACCTTCCAGCAGGACAAAGACCCTAAACATACAGCCAGAGCTACAATGGAATGGTTTAGATCAAAGCATATTCATGTGTTAGAATGGCCCAGTCAAAGTCCAGACCTAAATCAAATTGAGAATCTGTGGCAAGACTTGAAAATTGCTGTTCACTCTCTATCAAATCTGACAGAGCTTGAGCTATTTTGCAAAGAAGAATGGGCAAAAAATTCACCCTCTAGCTGGTAGAGACATACCCAAAAAAAGACTTGCAGATGTAATTGCAGCGAAAGGTGGTTCTACAAAGTATTGACTCAGGGGGGGCTGCATACAAATTCCACTTATCATTTTCCTTCCACTTCACAATTATATGCCACTTTGTGTTGGTCTATCACATAAAATCCCAATAAAATAAATGTACATTTTTGGTTGTAACATGACAAAATGTGGAAAATTTCAAGGGGTATAAATACTTTTGCAAGGCACTGTACATGGTACAGCAGGCACATATCAGGAATATGATATGTTGAGTTTACATACTCTTTGACTGTACCATACAAAAGCTGACTAGAGGAAAAATACAGAGATTACTTGGGAGCTGCATCAGCCAGCATGGGTGTTTTTTTCACCTTTATGTTGAGAGTTCAAAAACTCAACCATAGTGTCTCTCCTTTCGAAGTGTGGTACAGGAGTTGTTACCAATACTGCTGACTTCTAAAAGTTTTTTTTTTTTTTGCAGTTGAATAAGAATTTTTTATGGGAATACTGCACTATGACCATTAGCCTAGCATTTGCCTTGGGGTTGTGGCATAGCCTCATGTACTTGAATGTATGGCATTTGGCATTGGTACTGCCCACTGAATGCAACATAGAGTATAATTGTAACCCGGTCTGGCCACCATTACAAATTAAGAGAGTCAGTCAGAGGGCAGTACAACCCCAGCTCAACCTCCCATGTGAACGAGCCCCAAAAGTTTTTTCTTGAACATAATTTGGAAATTGTATTGTTGTTTTTAATATGCTACCAAATGCTACCCATACCCCCAGGCTCTCTTTTTCTAAAGGAAATTATACGGACCTACCCCTATCTAAACCCTAATTGAGGCATATATTTAAACTATAATCTAAATCTGATGAAATTGGTAATATTGGTAAAATTCAGGTGATAAAAAGAATGTGTGTTGTATTACAGCAGGCACCCTTATCAGAGTAAGAGTCTGTTGGCCAGTTGTATTTTTAAGGTGATAATCTATTGTTAGAATATTGGTGGATGTCTGTAAAATCGTAGAATTTGTAGGATAAGCACATTTGTATACAAGTCTATAGGTTCACACACTGTTATCAATTCTTCACAACCAGCCAAACTTTAGCAATGCACCACCTGATTTTCTAAAGTGAAGTGAATAATCCATGCACTGATTGCAATAAATGGTCATATATGATTTAGCATCCAAGAAATCAGGCAACTGGGGTTTGTTCAAAGTGCTTGCTATTATTAACAGAGATTTTCCAATATGTTAAAAAAAAATATGTGGTCAACAAAGAATTATTCCTTTTTCCCAATAGAAAAGCGAGATTTGCGTGTAAAGTAAATCCTATATCATCC
The DNA here is from genome assembly GCF_042186555.1 of Aquarana catesbeiana. Taxonomy (NCBI): domain Eukaryota; kingdom Metazoa; phylum Chordata; class Amphibia; order Anura; family Ranidae; genus Aquarana; species Aquarana catesbeiana. The sequence continues at coordinate 311,351,646 of NC_133327.1, read as the reverse complement.
TCATACAGTATAATGATACTGCAGGACCAGGAATCTGGCATACAGGATCAAAGAAATCCCATACTAATTAGTAGGAATATTAACAGTTGACACAAATATCTACATATTGCACAATTCTACTAACACTCTGCCAATAACTTTGTAATACAGAAACACTTAAGTAAGTTGGCTGCAAACATGCCAGAAGTATTATCCAACTGGCCACATACTACTGTGTGCGTCATCAAAAAGTCTCACTGAATTTAAATGGATCACTATCAGGCATGTTCCTAATGGGGCCTGACCACACCAATGTCTGAATGCAGTCATTTTCTGGCTACATGTACAGTCAGCTATGTATGTTTACTTGTTCTCAACCGCAAGTCTGCTAACTACTCATAGTCATCCCTATGGGCAGATATCAAAATGCACATTGTTAAACACATTGCATATACAACTGTTTTGAATAATTTAAAAAAAAATCTAGTAACACATTGCACTTAAAATGAGCTGAAAAAAGAACCCCTTTTCACATTTTATAACATTCATGCATTCATGTATTCCTTCAATTGCTTTCTTCCCATGATCATCCAGCTGCTTGAAAATGAAATTAACATAGGGTAGATCGATAAGAGGGATATATTTTAAGGCTAGCAATAATGTATGCTTTTTCTATTCTGCAAATTAGTCTGCAAATCTGATCCATGAGCAATGGGAACATTGTATTAAGAAATAGAAACAGCTAGTTGTTTAAAACAGCAAAGTTTTCACAAAGTTTAGTACAGTATATTATCCAGCAGTACTTTGAGGATTGAATCTCAATTGTGTGTAATAGTGCTCCAAAAATGATGTGAATGCAATAAAAACCACTTACCAAAAGCAAAAGACCACTTTTGTACAAAGAAGATCAAACTGTGTTTAAGAGGAGGGGCAGATAAAAGATAAAAACAGTGTGCAGAATTGAAGTAAATATAACTTTCAGTCCTGAATTTTCTGTGACATCCGCACTTCATATTTCCATTTAGGAAAGCTCTGAAAAAGCTTGATGGGGTAGAATCTCTATGCTATAATATAACTAACATGGCTGGATACTTCATTTTTACTTTTTGGGCAGTAACTTTTATATGTGGTTTCAAATGGAATTAGAGTCTCAGCCATACTACCTTATTTGGAATATTTTCTCTCTATGTTGAATCTGTTGAAGGAAGTCCACATGGAATTTGTTATCTTATAATAGTAGGTCATTGTTTGCAAGTAAGTGATGACAATCCGTGTTTTTATCTTCATTTATTTTAAATGCTGTTTGGCCTTCTTTGCACAGAAGATACTTTTCTTTAAGTGTCTGTGGTTCTAATTTGAAGAAAGTGCATTCACTTATACATTTCAATTTTTGGAGCATTATTTGGCATCAATACTGTGATGTCTGCTGATGTCTTGAAAATTCTTCCTCTTTTAAAGGAGAACCTCACTGCCCACCAAAACTTGCTAGAAGGTGTAGGCAACTAAGGAAGATTTTACTATTTCACTTACAGTCACTCAACGGATACATGAGTACAGTTTTCACAATTTTAAGGGAAGGGATGTTGGACTGTAAGGGTAGGAGACAGTCATATTGGTTTTATGACTTCTGTATCGTTTCTTCCTCCAGGTGAGATATGCAAGTCATAAAGCCAATATCCAACGTTTGAAGTTACACAATTCAGAAATTTCACATTAGAACAAAAATAATCCTCACCTTGATCTTTAAATGAACTGTGTCAGCATTTATAGGCACTTCAATGTGAAGTATTCCATTTTCAGGAAGATTGTAAGTTATAACCTGTTGAATTTCAATATTACCTTCTTCCTCTGGGGACATTTTTGTAAAAGTCCCTTCAGTGAAAAACATTTTTGACTGAATTATTGTTACAGAAACATCATTCATTCTATCATCTGCAGTCAGGTTTCTTCCATCGTATCTCTTCATTTTAAGCTGAGGGAAATAAAAAATAAATAAATAAATAAATAAAGGAAACACTATTTAATATTTGACATAAGTTTTTTATTGTTACGAAAATAGTTACAGAAAGTTTTCTGTTCTAGATATTGGGCATAATGTAAAAAAAAAAAAACATAAACTGTCCTAAATTAAATAATAGTAAACAACTAATGTCTGTGCAAAAATATTACAAGAAAAGTCAATTGTCAGCATAAACAGTAATAGATACTTTATAAGCACAACCATCCACTGGTATATACAGTATCTTCCCAAAAATACTGGCGCACATGATTTAATTTTATCATTTATTTTTTCTCCCTAACCGTTCACAGGGAGATACATTTTTCAATAAATATGAAAAATGTTTCTTGCTAATTAGTGCTCTCACACAATCAATCTACCAACCAACCAAAATTCTGAAAATATTAACAGACTGATAATTACATACACCATATTACCAAAAGTATTGGGACGCCTGCCTTTACACGAACATGAACTTTAATCGCATTCCCGTCTTAGTTCATTGGGTTCCATATTGAGTTGGCCCACCCTTTGCAGCTATACCAGCTTCAACTCTTCTGGGAAGGTTGTCCACAAGGTTTAGGAGTGTGTCTATGGGAATGTTTGATCATTCTTCCATAAGCGCATTTATGAGGTCAGGCACTGATGTTGGACAAGAAGGCCTGGCTCGCAGTCTCTGCTCTAATTCATCCCAAAGGTGTTCTATTGTACTGTTGGGGTGAGGTCAGGATTCTGTGCATGCCAGTTGAGTTCCTCCACCCCAAACTTGCTCATCCATGTCTTTATGGACCTTGCTTTGTGCGCTGGTCCAAATCATTTGGAGGAGGGGGGATTATGGTATGGGGTTGGACTTGGCCCCTTAGCTTAGTGAAGGGAACTCTTAAGGTGTCAGCATACCAAGGAACAGTTTGAGGATGGCCCCTTCCTATTCCAACATGACTGCGCACCAGTGCACAAAGCAAGGTCTATAAAGACATGGATGAGCGAGTAAAGGCAGTCCGAATACTTTTGGTAATAGAGTGTACTACTAAAAATATAATTCCAGTTCTGACCAATTTGAGTATGTCTTACTAAATGTTTGAACACAAAAGCAGGAAACGCATCTGAGAGTATATCGTTATAGCTAAGCAAGGCTAAAAAACCTAAAAAAGCTATGACCTGCTATCGCTATAATTATGATCTTGTTTGTCAGAACATAGAGTGGTGTGGTTGTCTGAAGGGCCATCATTAATAGGGGTACTGCATGCAGTGATATATTTGGTGTAAAACAAGCAGCTGCAGTTAATAATGGGAGTAGTGCCCAGCAAAGATGGAGGGGGACCACAGCACCTACACTACCATACTTACATGAGTAAGCAGTAGTACACAGTATAATGTGACTCGTATCCAAGTAATTTAAGTATTTTTTGTCAAGCTTCATTGTGATGGTGTAGCCTTATATTTTCCTTCTGCTTTTGTGCTTTAGATTTCATTTTATCCAGTAATTTGAGATTAGAAGAGCGGCTTCACCATCAGCACAGTGCCTGAAATTTGCTACTATTGGTATTTTGGTCCTTTGTTTTCTGGTTCCTGTGAAAATATTCCTCTTACTGTCACCAATTATGGGGCTCTATTCCTCCCACTAACATCAACAATGATCAGGGCACAATTTCATCTACTGACACCATTGATGGGACACTAATCCTCCCACTTGCACCAACAATGGGGCAATGTTCCTTCCATTGACACTAATAAGGGGACATTATTCCTCCCTTTGATACCAATAATGGGACACCATTACTTCCACTAACACCAACAATGGTACATTATTCCATTTCGTTCAGGTACAGTATAGTTATATTTTTTAAAATCCCACTGACCACCAGCCCTGGTGCATAATTTATTACCGCTGACACATTTCTTTTAGTCCCATTGGCAGCAGTCCAGCCCCCCAAAAGGTCTGAGGGACAGTGAAGTGGCCCTTTGTTGAGAAAGTTTAAGGACCATTAGTGTTATATGTGCTGTATTCTAACAGTTCCATGTCTCCATATTAGAAATCTCGGAAGGAAGGTATCTTCCCAGAGCTTCTGCAACCAATCATCTAAACCTCATGTATTCTATGTACACATCAGCCAAGTGAGATAAGAGGAATCTTGTTATTTCATTCTAATAAATACTTTCATAAAAGTACTTTTAGGTTAAAACAGTGTGCAAATGCAGATATTGCATAAAAAAATGTGTCACAGGGAATGTTAACTTACATATGTAGTGAAGTTAAGCATTGGTTTGAGAACTGTGGGATAGTTGTAAAATTCACTGTAGTAATCTTTATCAATAACATATATGCTGGAAGTTTGGTTCTGCGAAATACCTAAGGAAACAGAGCACGCAGAATATTATTATTATTATGAATATTTGTCATGCATGTACAATGCTAGTCAATTATCACATGTAGTAAGAGAAATTCCACCCAAGAGTCAGTAACTCCCCATTAATGCATTTTAATTATCACTGCAATTTTACTATAAATTTAAAAATACCAACCCATCCTAAAGTGTAGGAGATGGTGGAGTGCTGAGCCCACGTTAGCTGCATGTACTTATCCACTTACACGTTTTAGGCATAAGTTATTATGTGTAGCTGGCTAGAGAAATAGGAATATTCTAGAAATTAGGCTTTGCCCTCTTTTTTAAACTCATAACTTTGGCCATGCAGGTTTATAGGATGCCAAATTCTAGAGCATAATACCAGCAGGTAGAAGAAATGGTATTTTATTATTATTAGTGATTAATATTAGCTAATCATCCAGAACCTAATACAGTATGTGAAAGCATAGCAATCCCAGGGATGATGTATTCAAATGTAACAGAATTTTGAACGTTATGCAGTGAAATCTTGACCATGAACCAGTCCTCTTTTGGTGTATACCTCATGAGAGTTTATATTTTCTGCAGAATCTGAGGACTTTGTTGAACAAATGTGTACAGTCACATGAATCTGCCTATTTTGTTTTTTTAAGGAAAAACAATGCTTAAAGTAAACCTGTCATGGTAGAATATTGGGAGTTGCCTTTGCTGACTTTTGTTTTTTAGAGGTTGCTAGCTCCTTGGCTGTCATTCTCTTTCTATAGTTTTACAGCTTACTGAGTGGATCATGGGCTTTATGCTTGTTTCAGGTAAGTAACTAAATACTGAAGCCATAGATCAATGAGATCTATGAAAATAGCATCTTTTATAAGGTGAGCAATGGCAGCTAATTTTTTTCTTTAACTTTAATTTTGAACAGATGGTTGTTGATTACATTTATTTCAACATTTTCAAGTAATACACCTTAAAGTAATTGTAAAGGCAGAAGGTTTTTTTATCTTAATGCATTCAACGCATTAAGATAAAAGATCTTCTGTGTGCAGCAGCCCCCCTAACACTTACCTGAGTCCCCTCTAGATCCAGCGATGTTGTAGGATTGTCTCGGCTGCCCGGGACTTCCCTCTTCATTTGCTGAGACAGCAGCATGGTGCCATTGGCTCCCGCTGCTGTCAATCAAAGTCAGTCAGCCAATGAGGAGAAAAGGGGGCAGGGCAGGGTCGCAGCTGCATTTCTGAATGGACACAGGGAGCTGCGGCTTGGCTCAGGTGCCCCTATAGCAAGCTGCTTGCTGTAGAGGCACTCAGCAGGAGGGAGGGGCCAGGAGCACCGAAGGGGGACCCGAAAAGAAGATAAGGGCTGCTCTGTGCAAATCCACTACACAGGGCAGGTAAGTATAACATGTTTGTTATTTTTAACTAAAAAAAAAAATGAGACTTTACAACCACTTAACCACCACTTACAATGATCAGCTATATTTTATTCATTTAAAACCTTTATCTCAAAAGGACACAGGTGTTTGCTGTAACTGTAAATAAAGAATTAGCTGGAGTTTGGCTTCAATTTGGTTGTGTATTTAAATCTGCTAGTCCATCTTACTCTCCCTTCCCCTCAGACTGAAGCTGCAATATATTACATTATTGGTTTTGGGTTTAATAACACTTTAGGATTATAGGCGGTTACATTTTAAGTGTTTTTTTTTTCTGAACATTAAAATCACATTATTCTCTATTGTGGCCATTCACATCAATGATTTGCAGCTGCAGTGCATTTCTTTTGAAAAGGTGTGTGTGTGTGCTATTTTGGTGAAGTCGCAGTGTGATTTTGGCCACATAGACTTCAATAGAAATGCACCAAAAATGCATGTAAAATGCGTGTATATGTATTTTTTGTGTGTTTTGGCAGAGTTCTGTGTATAAAATCCAGTCTCCCATAAAAAAAATGCATGAAGCACGAATAGCCTATTAAAGATGCACCAAAGACGCACTACAAAAATGCACTGAAAAACATAGCACTAGTGTGAACCAAGGCTTAGAAATCCCCGCAGGCCCCTCCTGCCTCCTGTCCTTCCCGAGTGGTTGTATGTGACATCATCTGGGGTGGACAGGATAGGAGGAGGAGGGGTCGAGGGGGAACAGCGCGCCACTGGAGGAGATATGAAATGAGCTCTGAAGCCAGAAGAAGAAAGCAAGTACTGAAGTGTGCCCCGCTGTGTCCCTTCACAATGTGCCCAACAGTCTGTCCCATGTAATGTCCCCTGTCATGTCCCCTACCCCATGTAATGTACCCTGCCCCATGTCCCATGTAATGTCCCCTGTCATGTCCCCTGCCCCATGTAATGTACCCTGCCCCATGTCCCATGTAATGTCCTCTGCCATGTGGCTTGTCCCATGTAATGTGCTCTGCCCCATGTAATGTCCCCTGTCATGTGGCCTGTAACATGCAATGTACTCTGCTCCATGTAATGTCACCTGTCCCGTGTAATGTCCCCTGTCATGTGCCCTGTCCCATGTAATGTGCTCTGCCCCATGTAATGTGTCCTGTCATGTGCCCTGTGCCATGTAATGTCCCCTGTCATGTACCCTGTCCCATGTAATGTGCTCTGCCCCATGTAATGTGTCCTGCCCCATGTCATGTCCCCTGTCATGTCCCCTGTCCCATGTAATGTGTCCTGTCATGTCCTCTGCCCCATGTAATGTGTCCTGTCCCATGTAATGTGCTCTGCCCCATGTAATTTGCTCTGCCCCATGTAATGTGTCCTGCCCCATGTTATGTCCCCTGTCATGTCCCCTGTCCCATGTAATGTGCCCTGTCATGTCCCCTGTCCCATGTAATGTCCCCTGTCATGTCCCCTGCCCCATGTAATGTCCCCTGTCATGTGCTCTGCCCCATGTAATGTCCCCTGAATGGATCAGCTCTGCAGGAAAAGAAAGCACAAGTTTCACATTAAATAGGTACGTTTTAATATTTATTCTTTTATTCAATGCTATTTCTAGAAATAACTTTTGTTATTAACAGCTCGCTGATCATACCAATGTTCCGTGAGCTGTAGATGTGAATATTATTTCAGGGGTTCCTCGAGATCTCAAACTTTTTGCCAGAGGTTCCTCCAAGGTAAAAAGGTTGAGAAACACTGTTCCAGACAATTGTTTCTGAACAGAGAAGGCTGCATTTTTGGCTTTCTCTGGATTCTGTAAGCCTGGATTGGGGCCCGAAGCTTAAAGGTTCCAAAGTGTCTTGGGTGGGAAGGAACCTTCAATCCTGTGTCCAGATTTTAGTGAGTACACAGGTGTACAGAGTTGTTATATACTCAAGCCTGAGGATAGCTCAGGGCTCCCAGTTTGGAGACAGCTCCCATATTGGAGACATGAGGTCTTACCCAGGGGTCAGAGGTGCCCCAGCCAGGAGTCAAGAGATAGGAGGACGCAACCAGTGGGCAGGCCCTAGCCAGTAGCCAGGTGACAGGAAGTCTTCGAGAGAACAAGGAGAGCTGGATAATAATGTGAAAACCCCTTCATGGGCACCCGATTTCTATGTTGTGTTCCGTTTTAAAAAAGTGGGCTGCAATGCCCTAAAATGCAAACATGAACAATAGTATAGGCGCGTCAACACAGAGATCATAGAAGTCCCAATACAAATCTGCTAGTAATTGACAATATAGTCCATCTGGCATACACAGGCAAATCAGTTATGTAGTGGTATTGGGAGAGGGAAAAAAACGTCCACAGGAAGCACACAAGGCTGCCATCAATTAAGGGAAGAAACCATATTCCAAGGAGCTGAAAAAAAGCACAAGCGGAGAGGCGCCTCTGGGTGCAGTCATTTTTTTAAAAATCAATTTAATAGACAACGTAAGATCAACTCACATGTAGTATATAAATGAAAAGCATGGTATCAGAAAGTCGAGATGAAGTTCCCACATCCTGTGACAAGATCCATGCTATGTATGATGACCGGGGATCTTCCAAATGATGTAAACGCCGGCTCTGGAAGAGCGGCCTGAGAACGAGGCTTGGAACACAGTGGATGGCTGGCAGCAGGGGGACGTCGTCATCAAAAATGGATGCGTTTCATGAGCGTGCGCACTTGTATGCTCTGCAAGTCGCGCTCCTTCCTCAGCAGACCAAACATCATTTACATCATTCGGAAGATCCCCGGGCATCATACACAGCACGGATCTTGTCACAGGATGTGGGAACGTCATCTCGACTTTCTGATACCATGCTTTTCATTTATATACCACATGTGAGTTGATCTTACGTTGTCTATTGAATTGATTTTTTAAAAAACGACTGCTCCCAGAGGCGCCTCTCCACTTGTGCTTCCAAATGCCCTAAAATGCAGCTTGGACTGGCCTAACTCATTGGAAAAGGCATCTGCCACATTGGTATACCCACCCCAACAATGCTTATATTTATCTTATACAAGGTTAACAAATAGAGCAAAACTCAAAGAATATCACAAGTTATGTATTTTTATAACCAACAAATGAAGAAAAAAAAAATAAAATCATTCATATATCTAGTCTGCTGTATTCTTTATAAGAATTTAAATTGAATTCCAAATACTGAATATGGCAAAAATGGAAGGAAAATTCATTTTTCAAATATCTCAGTAATTTATGGCATAACTCTGGGATGAGTTGCTCTGTTATGAAATTACTAGTTAAATAACTCTCTATGACTAAATTAAAATGAGACTTGTGTGACTTCTCCAAGTATATGTCTCAAAGGAACGCATTTTGTTTTCTCTCTGAATATGTAGTAACTTAATAGGGAAATATCAGGTCACTGTTCTAAGTAAATACTTGGCCACTGACTATTTTGACATTTTTTTTTTGTTCTGCTGTTGCACTTACTGTAGAGGTTAAAGGGTGAAATTCCAGCATTTTAATAATGACAAAAATAAGATATACAGTACATGGTTTAAGGCTATTTTTTAGATTGAAAATTTGCTTATATAATGTATCCTAACTGCCTAGGAACTAGAGACATGAGTAAACATAAAAATAAGCATCGCTATGCTACGTGACATTAGTTAAAAGACAGATAGGCTGAATATCGTCCATAAAATGAATTGGTTCAAGTTGAGTTAATTAAAACTTAGGGACTAAGCAACAGGCTGGATATATACATTCACAAATGTGAATATATTTCAATTTTTTTTCCAAAAATGACCATCACAACTTTATATAATTGTCTAGTCATGCAGTTAAATATAGTGCATGCTATGACTAGGGGTATACTGTAGGCCAGGATCCAGCTTTAGCAGTAAAAAATGTCAGAGGGGCAGAGAATGGGAGGTCGGCAGGGGGTCAGCAGGGGGAAGACAGGGGTCAGCAGGGGGAAGACAGGGGTCAGCAGATCTGAAGATAGGGGTCAGCAGAGTGGAGAAAAGAGGTCATCAAGGTTGAGGACAGGGGCCAGCAGATCTGAGGATAGGATCAGCAGAGCTGAGTATAGGGGACAGCAGAGCTGAGGACAGGGGTCAACAGGGTGGAGAAAAGGGGTCAGCAGGGCATAGGACCAGGGTCACTATTGGAAGGGCAGCGGACAGGGGTCACTGCTGGCAGGGTAGAAGACAAGAATCACTGCTGGCAAGGCAAAGGACAGGAGTCACTTTTGGCAGAGCAGAGGATAGGGGGTCACTGCTAGCAGGGCAAAGGACCGGGGTCATTATTAACAGGGAACTCAGCAGAAAACAGGGGTCACTGCTGACAGGGCACTCTGCAGAGCTCCTTCTCTCATCCTTGCACTGCACACAGTCTGGGCACAGGTAGTAGAGCTCCTCCTCCCCACACAATGCATAGCTGGGATTGGAGAACCTGACTTTTATAGATGACAGAGGAATGGCACAGGTAAGGCACCCCACCCCGCTGGGCCCCCTTTTTACCCGATTATCAACTTAGCCAGGCAGTACATTTACTACTGCAAGGATAAAGAAAGTGCAGCATTCTGCAGCATCAGTCAGTGTGCCAGGCACAGTGTCCAGGGTGGAAGGGGCATAGGTTGGCTTGGGGGTGCCGCAACCAAAATCTGGGGGATGCAGCCCTCCTCAGCACCCCCCCCCCCCCTTGATCCAGCCTTGGTATACTTTAATGTGTGGTATATTTCTTAACCATTTGAGGACCAGGCCTATTCTGACACTTCTTGTTTACATGTAAAAATCTGTATTTTTTGCTAGAAAGTTACTTATAACCCCCAAACATTATATATATTTTTTAGCAGAGGCCCTATAGAATAAAAATGTGGTAATTGCAATTTTTTATGTTACACAGTATTTGCGCAGCGATTTTTCAAGGGCAATTTTTGAAAAAAAAAAAACTCTAACCACTTGACCTCCGGAAAAGATTTAACCCCTTCATTACCAGGCCATTTTTTACAATACAACACTGCCTTATTTTAACTGACAATTGCGCGGTCATGTGACATTGTACCCAAATAAAATGTATGTCTTTTTTTCCCCACAAATAGAGCTTTCTTTTGGTGGTATTTGATCACCTCTGTAGTTTTTATTTTTGTGCTATAAACAAAAAAAGATCGACAATTTAAAAAAAAACAAAACAATATTTTCTACTTTCTATTATAAAACATATCCGTTTAATGCTACACATTTTCAGTCCTGTCTTTTTTACAATGCATTTTTGTTTGATGATCTGTTTTTACTTGTACCACCATTTTTCTCTGAATAAAATAGTTTGTAAACAAAAAAAAACACAAAATAATTTAAAAAATCTAATTTTGTCATCAATTTAAGCTAATATGTATTCTTCTACATATTTTTGGTAAAAAAAATCCCAATAAGCGTATATTGATTGGTTTGCGCAAAGGTTGTACCATCTATAAACTATGGGATATTTATTTAAATTTTTTCACTAGAATTGGAGGCAATCAGCAACTTATAGCGGGACTGCGATATTGTGTCAGACAAATCAGACACTAAGGGGTTTATTTACTAAAGGCAAATCCACTTTGCACTGCAAGTGCACTTGGAAGTGTAGTTGCTGTAGATCCGGGGGAACATGCAAGGAAAATAAGAAACAGCATTTTTTCTTGTACATGATTGGATGATAAAATCAGCCGAGCTTCCCTTCATTTTAAATCTTTCTTTCAGATTTACAGCGACTGCACTTCCAAGTGCACTTGTAGTGCAGAGTGGATTTGCCTTTAGTAAATCAACCCCAATCTAACACTTTTGACACTTTTTGGGTACCTACTTATGCATTGACCTCTCAGCACGAGCACAAGGGGATGGGGCACTTTAAAACATTTTTTTTTATTATTTTATTTCATTTTTTTATTTCATTTTATTTTTTATTTTTTTGTTTATCACTTTTATTGCTTTATGGAGAGATCTGGGGTCTATTAATCTCTGCCCTTAAACCTACTTCTAGACAAGGTAGCAGTTAGAGGGTTGAGACAAACCATTTACCACTTACAGGGGTGCCTACAGTGATTAGCTTTTTTTTTTTTGTTCATTTATGGAAAACCTTTATATCTAAAGAAAAAAAACTGTTGTAACTGCTTATGAAGTGTTAGCTGGAGTTCAGTATTAATGTGTTAGTCAAGTCCATCTAAGTCTGCTAGTCTAACACTACCTTCTCCCCAGACTGACAATGCTGCTGTTCAAAGGTGTCTAATTTACTGCTTCATACAGAACACAGACACCCTAAAACAGGACGTGTACTATTGGCTGAATCACCAGGTGAAATGAAATAAACGATAAAAAAAAAAAAAAGAAAACCAACACAGCCACCACATCTAAATTGCTCAGCTCCAATATGTTACATTTTTGTTTTGGGGTTTAATAACGCTTTATTGTGTAGAATCCTAAAACCAAGTTGTTTGTAGACTAGATGTGATGGACCTGTATAGGCAGTATGTTAAACTAGGATCTATAGGCTGATGGTTTCACTTCTGATTCAGCCAAGTTAGGTGAGAAAGTTCTGGATTCAATTTAAGTATTTTTTTTTTATTCATAAGAACTGTTTAAAAAAAAAAAAAAAGAATCCTAAGACTGTGTGTGTGTGCGGTGTGTATGTGTGTGTGTGTATATTTGTCTGCATATGGTCAGTTTCACTATACTCACTAACAGATCACAAAATGTTCCCTACCTAACACCTGAATGCCAGTGTCACATGATAGCTAAAATAAACCAACTGAATGAGAAGTGACACGAATTGGGCACAGGCTGCTGTAGTAAACATTGGAGTTTAGCTAATGCATGGGGGCTGATACGAGGATGATGATGAGTGAAAGCAAGCAGCCCCCAATGAGCACAGTATTTATAAAGCACTGTAATTAATAAAGGCCCTGAATGTCATGATTATCTACATCAAATGCCAAAAATTATCATGATTAGTATAAAAGTTAAGTTACTGCATTAAAGTGATACTAAAGTCTTGTTTTTTTTTTAGTTAAAGATAACGAACATGTTATATTTAACTGCCCTGTGTAGTGGTTTTGCACAGAGCAGCCCCTCTGGTCCCTCTTCTCTGCTCCTAGCCCCTCCCTCCTGTTGGGTGTTCCCACAGCAAGAAGTTTGCTATGGGGGCAACAAGCCAAGCCACAGCTCCCTGTGTCCATTCAAACACAAAGCCGCGGCCCAGCCCTGCCCACTTTCTCTCCTCATTGGCTGACTGACTTTGATCGACAACAGTGGGAGCCAATGGCGCCATGCTGCTGTCTCAGCCAATGAGGAGGGGAGCCCCAGGCAACTCCTGCAACATCGCTGGCTCTAGATGGGGCTCAGATAAGTATTAGGGGGCTGAGGGAGCTGCTGCACACAGAAGGCTTTTTATCTTAATGCATAGAAACCTTCTGCCTTTACAACCACTTTAAGTTACTACATTGCTCTAGTATTCAAAGGTTTATATACAGTATGTTCTGCCCTCTATATTACACAGCTACTATTGCCCAAGGCAAACAAATAGAGACCCAAAGGCTCATAAGCCCAATCTGCTCAGGAAGCAGAACACATATCTTTAAAGTGTCCTACACCAAGTTTCAATGTATTCTGTTTTTCTTAGACCTTAAGCACACTGGACGTGTTTAACGGTGCTTTTAGGGACATCTGGCGTTTTTTCTTTTCTGCCTCTAAACTCCTCTGCATGTAAGCCATGCACTTTTAAAGGTAGAGGTGTGCACTGGAAGTATCAAAAGTCAGGAGGTGTGGTGGCCATATTGCATTTCCTTAAGGCAGGCATGTCCAAAGTCCGGCCTGCGGGCCAATTGCGGCCCGGGTTCCAGTTTCGAACGGCCCGTCTGGTAATTTGGGCATGTATATCTTTTATGGCCCCCAACGAATCCCCGAGCACCAAGGGCCACAAAATATATATATGCTGGCTGCCTTGGAGGGGACAGGGAGGGGCGAGATGAGTGCCGTACATACAGGAGAATTTTCTGTGTGGCCTCTGTAATAGGAAGTCCCATCTCCTGGGCTGCCATTGGACGACTGTTCTGTCTATCATAGGAGGCAGGACGTTGTATTAAAGAGGCCGCCGAGAAAACAGATTCTCCTGTATGTAATCTGTTGGTGCTCGTCCTGCCTCCTCCTTGTCCTCTCTGAGGCTGCAGGTGGGCATGGATCAGGCTGCACTATTGGCAATGATGAGTCTGCATTCATGGCAATGGGACTGCTGCATTCATGCCAATGGGAGTGCTGCATTTATGGCAATGGAGGTGCTGCATTCATGGCAATGGTGAGATTGCATTCATGGCAATGGTGAGTCTGCATTCATGGCAATGGGGGTGCTGCATTCATGGCAATGGGGGTGCTGCATTCATGGCAATGGGGGTGCTGCATTCATGGCAATAGTGGGGCTGCATTCATGGCAATGGTGGAACAGCAATCATGGCACTTGTGAGGCTGCAGATGGGCACTGATTAGGCAGCATTGTTGGGCACTGGCCCTTATTTTGCTTCACAGTTCTTTATTTAAAATGTAAATTTTTTCCTGAAACTTCCTTTTTAAAGTGAAGGTGCGCATTATACGCTGATAAATACGATATATCCAAATAACACGCCCAAGCTCATCTCTTCACCACACACACCCACAAAGGCAGGAGAAATCTTGTTGGGCAGTGTATTAGTGCTCGGACTAACACACTTAGACCGAATTTTAATGGTTCAAAGAATGTCAGGCAAAAAGGTCGACCCTCACACATGTTTACTTCATTAAATCTGGCCCTCTTTGAAAAAAGTTTGGACACCCCTGTCTTAAGCGGACAGAGATTTATGCTGGCCCATATATTATATATGTAAAGTGAGGGCGCAATGTTTTTATTACATTCGGTTATTAGCTAATAAAAATAATACACTATACGGCTTTTGTTTTTTGGGCTTTTATGGTTGGCAAGCGGTGAGGCATTGGATCTAATGTTAAAGCTAAAGTAAACCCATTAATCAGAAAATACAACCTACTATCCTGGAAGCGTTATGTAGTACTATATAATGCTTATGTGGACCCACTTATTAACTTAAGGGGTCTGCACATCTGGTGAGTGTATTCACTTTTAGGGTGCAAGCACTGGTGCAAAGGTTGAAGGTGTAATATAGTTTGTTTTGAATAAATCACCACAGTGAAGGCACAATTAAAGAAGACACATACAATATCATAAGTTGAGAACTGTTTGAGATTTATAGCAAGATTGCAGACTTTGTTGTTATGTTAATTGTTGTTCATTTATATGAAGTGTGTTTTTGGAGATGGAGAAACCCATTATTTGGTTTATATAGTTGTGCAGGAAAATACACTATGTTGCCAAAAGTATTGGGACCTCTGTCTTTACACGCACATGAACTTTAATGGCATCCCAGTCTTGTCCGTAGGGTTCAATATTGAGTTGGCCCACCCTTTGCAGATATAACATCCTATGCATTAAGGTGAAAAAACTTCTGTCACTAAGTAGCCCCCCAGCCCCCCCATTTTAGTCACCTGAGCCCATTTTTTCCCACGGCAGAGGTGCCCTTTACCTCTCTGCCCAGGGTTCTCGGCTCTTGATTGGATAGATTGATAGCAGAGCAGCCATTGGCTCCCACTGCTGTCAATCAAATCTAATGACGTGGGTGCCGGGGGGGCGGGGCCGAGTCCAGCATTCTGTGTCTATGGATGCAAATGCTGGACTCCCGCATGGTAGCCCCCAGAGAGAGCGCTTCTCCTAGGGGGTTAACTGATGTGGGGAGGAGCCGCAAGCGCTGTTGGGGGACCCTAGAAGATGATGATCTGTGCAAAACGAACTGCACAGTGGAGGTAAGTATGATATGTATGTTATTTATAAAAAAAAAAATCAAGGGTTTACAACCCCTTTAAGAGTCCCATCACTGGAACTAAGAGGCCAAGCCCAACCCCTGAAAAAAAACCGCACACCATAATCCCCCTCGACCAAATGATTTGGACCAGTGCACAAAGCAAGGTCCATAAAGACATGGATGAGCGAATTTGGGGTGGAGGGCCTTGACTGGCCTGCACAGAGTCCTAACCTCAACTCGAACCATTGTGTTGAATTAGAGACTGCGAGCCAGGCCTTCTCGTCCACAGCACAAATGAGCTTCTGGAAAAATGGTCAGATATTCCCATAGACACACTCCTAAACCTTGTGGACAGCATTCCCAGAAGAGCTGAAGCTGTTATAGCTGCAAAGGGTGGACCAACTCAATATTGAACTCTATGGACTAAAACTGGGATACCATGTGCGTGTAAAGGCAGGTGTCCCAATACTTTTGGTAATATAGTGTATTTTAGAAGCGTGACACTGTCCTTTTGGTTTTTATACACGCTAGGTGTGTTTAGCGCTTGAGTGTTAATTCATTTCAATGGCCAGAATAAATTATTATTCTGGCCAATGAAATGAATTAAAGCCCAACTCCTTGAAACACCTAAACTCATTTACACAAGTTAAGCATTTTTTCTGCCAAAACTCTGCTGCCAGGAGGAAAGGAGTCTAGGAGAGATGTCTAAAACGTCTGTTTGCATGAGGCCTAAGAAGTGCAGAACAGGATGGTGTTTAACTGCTTATTAAACAGCACACACTACAGTATATGTCTTATGGCAAACATGTAGCATGTGAGTAAAAAAAAGATTTGCCTTACCTGTCAGCTCCTCTGTGACTTTGGCAATCACGTCCAATGGACCAGCAAAAGTTGAAGTTCTGGCATCAGATGGTGTTTCTTCATATCGCAGAAAATTTCTCAGCTCTGTATTACTAAAACTAAATTTCGAATTGCCATTTATCTACAGATGCATTAAAATGGAAAAGTTTAGAAAATATTCTAAAGATCATAAAAACTTGAAATGAGTATAAAATTAGTTTAATATCATTTGCAGAGATAGCAATTCAGGGGCTTAGTAGTACAGTTCAATTCCTGATTTTATTATACATCTCTGCACTTAAATATGACTTTTTTTATATATTTATTATAGTTATTTACATTATTAATATGTATGGCATTACCTCCCACTGAATAAGTCTCATGGCATGCATATATTATATCTAACACCTTTAACCTGAATTAATCCACAGCTATGGTAACTTATTAAATAATCAGTTAGACCGCTTTCACACTGAGGCGTTTTACAGGCATTTTTGCGCTAAAAATAGCGCCTGAAAAGCGCCTGTAAAACTGCCTTTTCTGCAGCCCCAGTGTGAGTGCTTTCATACTGGGGCGGTGCGCTTACAGGACAGGAAAAAAAGTCCTGCAACCAGCATCTTTGGGGCAGTGCGGGAGCAGTGTATGCACCGCTCCTCCACCACCCCTGCCCATTGAAATGAATGGGCACCGCTGCCAAAGCACCTGCAAAGCGCTTCGGCAGCAGTGCTTTTCAGGCGCTATTAACCCATTCCTTGGTCGCTAGCGGGGGTAAAAGCACCCCTCTAGAGACCGAATAGCGCTGTATAACAGCAGTAAAGCGCCGCTAAAACTAGCAGCGCTTTACCGCTAACGCCCCCCCCCCCCCCCGCCCCAGTGTGAAAGGGGTCTTAACCACTTCAGCCCCGGAAGGATTTACCCCCTTCCTGACCAGAGCACTTTTTACAAATTGGCACTGCGTCGCTTTAACTGCTAATTGCGCGGTCATGCAATGCTGTAACCAAACGAAATTTGTGTCCTTTTCTTCCCACAAATAGAGCTTTCTTTTGATGGTATTTGATCACCTCTGCCATTTTTATTTTTTGCGCTATACACGGAAAAAAACCGAAAATTTTGAAAAAAAATGATATTTTCTACTTTTTGTTCTAAAAAAAATCCAATAAACTCAATTTTAGTCATACATTTAGGCCAAAATGTATTTGGCCACATGTCTTTGGTAAAAAAAATGTCAATAAGTGTATATTTATTGGTTTGCGCAAAAGTTATAGCGCCTACAATCTAGGGTACATTTTCTGGAATTTACACAGCCTTTAATTTATGACTGCCTATGTCGTTTCTTGAGGTGCTAAAATGGCAGGGCAGTACAAAACCCCCACAAATGACCCCATTTTGGAAAGTAGACACCCCAAGGAAATTGCTGATAGGCATGTTGAGCCCATTGAATATTCATTTTTTTTGTCCCAAGTGATTGAATAATGACAAAAAAAAAAAAAACAATTACAAAAAGTTGTCACTAAATGATATATTGCTCACACAGGCCATGGGCATATGTGGAATTGCACCCCAAAATACATTTAGCTGCTTCTCCTGAGTATGGGGATACCACATGTGTGGGACTTTTTGGGAGCCTAGCCGCATACGGGGCCCCGAAAACCAATCACCGCCTTCAGGATTTCTAAGGGCGTACATTTTTGATTTTACTCCTCACTACCTATCACAGTTTTGAAGGCCATAAAATGCCCAGATGGCACAAACCCCCCCCAAATGACCCCATTTTGGAAAGTAGACACCCCAAGCTATTTGCTGAGAGGCATGTTGAGTCCATGGAATATTTTATATTTTGACACAAGTTGCGGGAAAGTGACAATTTATTTATTTATTTTTTTTTTTTTGCACAAAGTTGTCACTAAATGATATATTGCTCACACAGGTCATGGGCATATGTGGAATTGCACCCCAAAATACATTCTGCTGCTTCTCCTGAGTATGGGGATACCACATGTGTGGGACTTTTTAGGAGCCTAGCCGCGTACGGGACCCCGAAAACCAATCACCGCCTTCAGGATTTCTAAGGGTGTACATTTTTGATTTCACTCTTCACTGCCTATCACAGTTTCGGAGGTCATGGAATGCCCAGGTGGCACAAACCCCCCCCAAATGACCCCATTTTGGAAAGTAGACACCCCAAGCTATTTGCTGAGAGGCATGGTGAGTATTTTGCAGCTCTCATTTGTTTTTGAAAATGAAGAAAGACAAAAAAAAAAATTTTTTTTTTCTTTTTTTAATTTTCAAAACTTTGTGACAAAAAGTGAGGTCTGCAAAATACTCACTATACCGCTCAGCAAATAGCTTTGGGTGTCTACTTTCCAAAATGGGGTCATTTGGGGGGGGTTTGTGCCACCTGGGCATTCCATGGCCTCCGAGACTGTGATAGGCAGTGAAGAGTGAAATCAAAAATTTACGCCCTTAGAAAGCCTGAAGGCGGTGCTTGGTTTTCGGGGTCCCATACGCGGCTAGGCTCCCAAAAAGTCTCACACATGTGGTATCCCCGTACTCAGGAGAAGCAGCAGAATGTATTTTGGGGTGTAATTTCACATATTCCCATGGCATGTTTGAGCAATATATAATTTAGTGACAACTTTGTGCAAAAAAAAAAAAAAAAAAAAAAAATTTGTCTCTTTCCCGCAACTTGTGTCACAATATAAAATATTCCATGGACTCGACATGCCTCTCAGCAAATAGCTTGGGGTGTCTACTTTCCAAAATGGGGTCATTTGGGGGGGGTTTGAACTGTCCTGGCATTTTATGCACAACATTTAGAAGCTTATGTCACACATCACCCACTCTTCTAACCACTTGAAGACAATGCCCTTTCTGACACTTTTTGATTACATGAAAAAATTATTTTTTTTTGCAAGAAAATTACTTTGAACCCCCACACATTATATATTTTTTTAAAGCAAATGCCCTACAGATTAAAATGGTGGGTGTTTAATTTTTTTTTTTCACACAGTATTTGCGCAGCGATTTTTCAAACGCATTTTTTGGGGAAAAAACACACTTTTTTACATTTTAATGCACTAAAACACACTATATTGCCCAAATGTTTGATGAAATAAAAAAGATGATCTTAGGCCGAGTACATGGATACCAAACATGACATGCTTTACAATTGCGCACAAACGTGCAGTGGCAACAAAATAAATACATTTTTAAAAGCCTTTAAAAGCCTTTACAGGTTACCACTTTAGATTTACAGAGGAGGTCTACTGCTAAAATTACTGCCCTCGATCTAACCGTCGCGGTGATACCTCACATGCATGGTGCAATTGCTGTTTACATTTGACGCCAGACCGACGCTTGCGTTCGCCTTAGCGCGAGAGCAGGGGGGACAGGGGTGCTTTTTTTTTTTTTTTTTTTTTTCTTTATTATTTTTTTGCTTTTTTATCTTATTTTAAAACTGTTCCTTTCATTTTTTTTTTTTTAATCATTTTTACTGTTATCTCAGGGAATGTAAATATCCCCTATGATAGCAATAGGTAGTGACAGGTACTCTTTTTTGAAAAAATTGGGGTCTATTAGACCCTAGATTTCTCCTCTGCCCTCAAAGCATCTGACCACACCAAGATCGGTGTGATAAAATGCTTCCCCAATTTCCCAATGGCGCTATTTACATCCGGCGAAATCTAAGTCATAAAATGCTCGTAGCTTCCGGTTTCTTAGGCCATAGAGATGTTTGGAGCCACTCTGGTCTCTGATCAGCTCTATGGTCAGCTGGCTGAATCACCGGCTGCATTCTCAGGTTCCCTGTTGAGACAGGAGAGCCAGAGAAAAACACGGAAGACGATGGGGGGGGGGGGCATTCTCTCCCACTGCTTGTAAAAGCAGTCTAGAGGCTAATTAGCCGCTAGGATTGCTTTTACATGAAAGCCGACCGCTGGCTGAAAAGAATGATACCAAGATGATACCTAAACCTGCAAGCATCATTTTGGTATAACCACTCAAAGTCGTGAATGCTGTACCTGAAGACAAAAATATGGCTAACAATAAAGCACAGTAAATGGTAAAGTATAAAAAATTGCATACCTGAAAAGCAAACATGATAAAACACAATAACAATAAAACATTGCAGAATAGAATACAGTAAAAAAGAGCAGAACAATAGAGAGAATAGAGAGAGAGAGAATAGAGAGAGAACAATAAAACTACAACTATTACTTTTTATTTTATATTTTTGTTTGTGTTTTTTTTTTTTTTTTTTACACTTTTTTTGTAACTGTAACTTTTATAACTGTAACCGGTTCCAGGTTCGGGTCTCTCAAAATGCGATGGCATCTTGGGAGACCCTGTGAAAGTGTGTCCTAGTCTGTGCAATGCTGTACCCTACGCTAATACTCAGCTAGTGAATGGTAGCATTCAAAACATTCACCAATGCAAAGACCAGGATTGTCAGGACAGGAGGGACAATAATAGCGGGTGTCACGCCTATATCCGCGCTTACTGCAGACACGACATCTTTTTTGGGGGGTTCGTTGGGTAGGGGTACTCGGGAGGACATAAAGAAAATGCCTCTCATGCAGCCGACTGCATTTGGTTGGGGATGTGAATGGGGGAAGTACGGGCGCTGCAGAAGCGGTGGGTTCCCAATTAGGATTGGTGAATGCAGCAGGAAGGGCACTATGGGCACGACGGGCCTGTGTTCGTCTTCTTGGTGGCAGCGGGACACTACTTGTGCTTGCCACCTCACCAGCTTGAACTGCACTTATGGGACTCGCCACGTCACCAAGTGTTACTGCAGTGCTGGTTTGACTATGACCGGGGTGTACTAGGCCGCTGGCGCTTGCCAGTTCACCAAAACGCTACCAAAAAAACTGTTAACGATCGCAGGGATCAGGCCTGACTCTGCGAACGCTGCAGTTATGCGTTTAGTGTTTTGTAAGTGACAGTGATCGATCGATACTGCACTTGGGTGGGCTGGGCTGGGCCGGGCGGAGGGGCAAAACGCAGGTGCTAGCAGGTATCTGGGCTGATCCCACTAACACTGCGTTTTTGGGAACCCTAAACTGCTGGGGATGCCAGTATAGATCTGATCGGATCAGATCAGATATTGATCAGTTCAGATACTATACCACTAAGGGAGGTGTACGGTGCGTGCGTGGGTGTTAGCGCTACTGGCACTAACCTGACGCTGCCTGGGGCTGGTGCTTGCCAGTTCACCAAAACGCTACCAAAAAAACTGTTAGCGATCGCAGGGATCAGGCCTGACTCTGCGAACGCTGCAGTTATGCGTTTAGTGTTTTGTAAGTGACAGTGATCAATCGATACTGCACTTGGGTGGGCTGGGCTGGGCCGGGCGGAGGGGCAAAACGCAGGTGCTAGCAGGTATCTGGGCTGATCCCGCTAACACTGCGTTTTTGGGAATCCTAAACTGTTGGGGACGCTAGTATAGATCTGATCGGATCAGATATTGATGCGTTCAGATACTATACCACTAAGGGAGGTGTACGGTGCGTGCGTGGGTGTTAGCGCTACTGGCACTAACCTGACGCTGCCTGGGGCTGGTGCTTGCCATTTCACCAAACGCTACCAAAAAAACTGTTAGCGATCACAGGGATCAGGCCTGACTCTGCGAACGCTGCAGTTATGCGTTTAGTGTTTTGTAAGTGACCGTGATCGATCGATACTGCACTTGGGTGGGCTGGGCCGAGCCGGGCGGAGGGGCAAAACGCAGGTGCTAGCAGGTATCTGGGCTGATCCCGCTAACACTGTGTTTTTGGGAACCCTAAACTGCTGGGGACGCTAGTATAGATCTGATCAGATCAGATATTGATGCGATCAGATACTATACCACTAAGGGAGGCGTATGCTGCGTGCGTGGGTGTTAGCGTTACTGGCGCTAATCTGACGCTGCCTGGGGCGACGCATATCACCGCCGGGCGATCAGGGGGCTAAATCTTTATTCGGCGGGTGCCCTGACACTATAAAAAATAAACAAACTAACCAGCGTCACCCGTAACGGTTATACAGTGATCAGTGGTGAAAGGGTTAACTAGGGGGCAATCAAGGGGTTAAAACATTTATTAGGTAGTATATGGGGGTCCCTGTCGCTATAAAACGCTGACGGCGAACCTAAATATTTACCTCACTAACTAGCGTCACCAGCGACACTAATACAGCGATCAGAAAAATGATCGCTTAGCGACACTGGTGACAGGGGGTGATCAAGGGGTTAAAACTTTATTAGGGGGGGTTAGGGGGGTACCCTAGACCTAAAGGGGGGTAATACTAACTGTCCTAACACTGTAAATGTCACAAACTGACACCAATACAGTAATCAGAAAAAAAAAAAAAAAAAAAAAAAAAAACCTGCTGGTGTCAGTTTGTGACAGGGGGGGGGGGTGATTGGGGGGGGATCGGGGGGGCGATCGGGGGGGGGATCGGGGTGTTTTGTGTGCCTGGCATGTTCTACTGTGTGTGTGTGTGTTGTGCACTCACATTGCAGTCTTCTCTCCTCGGCCCGGAACGGAAAATACCGAGCCGAGGAGAGATGACATCATTTCCTCTGCCTCTGTGTACAATACAGAGGCAGGGAAATGATCCCATTGGCTGAGAGCGATCGCGAGGGGGGGGCCACGAATGGATGGCCTCCCCCTCACCTCCGATCGCCGGGGGAGATTTGCCGACCGCCGCTGGCACCGGGGGGGGGTCCGATCGGACCCCCCACCCGCGGGCAGGCAAGGACGTACATGTAAGTCCTTTTGCCTGCCCGTGCCATTCTGCCGACGTATATAGTCGTGCGGCGGTCGGCAAGTGGTTAAGGGAATCTTCAAGACTGGGAGCTGCTGCTCTGTGGCCAGCTATTACATCTTTTTTTTATATAACTGCTGTTAATAGTTACTACCCAACCTGATCTCAATGCGTTTATCATTATTATGTATTATTTGGTACAGTGTATATGTCACCGAAAATGTGTCCGCATTCTATAGAATGCCTAGGAAATCTGAAGATTGACAAAAATGGGATGGCAAAGTATAAAAGAACAAAGAATAAGGTTGCCCCAGCAGGAGAGGTTGAGTGTCTGATAAAGCCCTCATCTAAATTCACATCAAGCTGCTCCTTGAGCACCTTCAATTCAGATTCTGATAGAGAATAGAGGCAGTTGAGGGTATTTGTGCCCCTGGAAGCAATTCAATGGGACAGTCATATGGGCGATGAGGAGGTAACTGATCAGCATTCATGTTGTCACAAACGTTCCAGAATTCATGATACTGTGGAGCTTGTCATATGACTGAGTAGTCACCACAACCACTCATGAATCCCCGGTCAGTGGATGACTTGCTTGGTAAGATCCTTTACAATGCTCTTTGTAATTGTCAGACCTAAAATTTATAGTACCTGTCCCCCAGTTGATAGAGGGATTCTGAACAGAGAAACAATGAACGCCCAGAATGATGGGAAATTTGGGTGTTGTGATTAACTGAAAGCTAAAGGTCTCATGATGGTCAGCCTCAAATTGTCTTTCAAGTGGAACCTTTTCATGGGTAACAGGTCCCGAGGAGAAGGGTGAACCATCAACTGTCTCCATATCAATAGTGGTTTATTTCTCGTTTGAATATTATAACTTTGAGAGAATTTTATGTTTATAAAGCCCCCCTCCCCCCAGCCTGGAGTACAATATAGCTGAGCATGGAATTTCATGGCCCTCAGTGATAAGTTTAATGTGGACGACAAAATGTGATAGTAGAGAATTAACTTTATTCTCTTCATAAACCAATGGGGAGATAGACTGGGTAATGGAATTTATTTGTTCAGGTACTATAACATCAGTCACAGCAATAGCCCTTTTACCTTTGTTGGGACAATCAGGTGCATAATGTCCATAGACCCCACAAGCATACGGTTTTTGAATGTTTTATCTTTTTCTCCTGAGTAGAAATAGATTTTCTAGTAGCATCAACTGCATAGGTTCAGAAGTGTTGCAATCCGGAACAACTTTTCAACACTTCTGAACTAACTGACTGGTAGAAAATGCATACATCCAGTGTTATGCTGCTTGATTGGGCTGTCTCTTTACTGGGTTGGGCTGTCTCTTTACTGGATTGGGATGTGTCTTTGCTATATGGGGATGTCTC
The DNA here is from genome assembly GCF_042186555.1 of Aquarana catesbeiana. Classification (NCBI taxonomy): domain Eukaryota; kingdom Metazoa; phylum Chordata; class Amphibia; order Anura; family Ranidae; genus Aquarana; species Aquarana catesbeiana. The sequence continues at coordinate 311,327,108 of NC_133327.1, read as the reverse complement.
TTTGCTGGATTGGGCTGTTTCTTTGCTGGATTGGGATGTCTCTTTGCTATATAAGGCTCCTCCTACCCCCTGCCCTGAAGAGGATACACAGACTCAATCCTGCCTCTACCCTGCCTCTACCCTGCCTAAGGTAGGTCTGTGCAGGTGAGGCAGAGAGTAAAAGGGGGCACTTTGATTAGAGAGAAAAGGGGAAAGGAGGGCATGACTGCAAGAGGCACCCTGATGGGGGGGCTGTGATTGCTAGGGGCACTGTAAAGTAAAGGGGCACTGTGATATAAAGGGGACTGCACTGTAAAGAGGAACTGTAATTATTACTCTTTTACCGAGTGAGTAACAACCCCTATTTTGGGGGTGTGACCAGATGCTGAGGTGAGAGGTCGCCGCGCTCCTGGACCTCGCACTCACTTCCATGCTGGCGATGATGGAGGGGTAGGAAGGAGGAAGACGCTGGGGGTCGGACAAACAGCTGGTGCACTGGTGTATTGGAGCTGGGGAAGTGTGTAGCGGGTCCCCCTGTAGCTCTCCCGTAGAGACTTTTGAGCAAGCGCAAACCCCTGGTGAGTGCGTGGGGGAGGTGACGCGAGCACGGGATAGAGTGGCTGGCCGTGACTCCCACCAAGCATGAACGGACCCACCGCCTAGCATGTCTAGGAGGCGAGGGGGGGATGAGGCGGACACACAGGAAGGAGCGGGTGCGGGAACGAGCACCCAGACCCTGCGCGGACCTCAGAAAAAAAACAAACCAGGCTACCTCAGCCGCTGCAAAGTTGGAACGCTATGCGCACACGCCAAACCAGACGCCAAAGAAAGGGGGTGGACAGTAACATCAGCCACCCTTGGTGGCTCAACCAGCGGGGAGGAAAAGCCAGGGCTCTGTGGATAAAATCAACAGTAAAAGCAGCAAGATCTGCAGGGACACCAGCAGCAACAGCAGCAACGCCAGTAGCAACTTCCGTAACAGTGACACCCCAAGGTCTGGAGATGGAACCAGGGGTGGAGGAAGGTACATCTGCATCAAACTCAATGGCAGGAAAAGAGCCATCCTTGAAAGAAATTTTGCCGGCAATCAACAACTGTAAGTCATCTTTAAATTAATTATTTGATCAGCTTAAACATATCAGTGAAGATGTATTATTAATAAGGCATGATATACAGGGAGTGAGTGCTGCCCAGCATCACCAGAGAGAGCGCCACGCTACCCAGCACCACCAGAGAAAAAAGCCACGCTACCCAGCACCACCAGAGAAAAAAGCCAAGCTACCCAGCGGCACCAGAGAAAAAAGCCACGCTACCCAGTGCCACCATAGAAAAAAGCCACGCTACCCAGCGCCACCAGAGAAAAAAGCCACACTACCCAGCGCCACCAGAGAGAGCCACGCTACCCAGCGCCACCAGAGAGAGCCATGCTACCCAGCGCCACCAGAGAGAGCCACGTTACCCAGCTCCAGAGAGAGAGCCATGCTACCCAGTGCTACCAGAGAGAGAATAACTGTACCTTGGCAGTGGCTCACACATGCTACACTACTGACCAGAATCGCCCCAGGGGAACCCAGAGTGAGCGATCATCCAGCTGGAGGGATCACTTCTGTAGTTTCGCTGGGTCTGGTAAGACGGCCTGTTGGCCATTATTCATTACTTATCCTAGGGACTGTACTACTCCTGCAGTCTCTGACCATGACAATGTGATAATGACATTGTCGAAAAGGGGTGGCGCATGGGTGACCCTAAAATGATGCCCCCCCCCCGAGTTCTGCGGGCGCCCATGCCCACATCGCCCCATCTACATCTCTCTGTGAGGTGCTTTATAAATTTTTTATAATAGTTCTTAAATTCCCTCACTGTTTCAGAAGTGATCTTTCTAATTTTTCCTTTTTTATCTTGCATTACTGATATGGTAGCCGAAGGACTATTTACCTTGGATATTAGGGCCAGATTCTCCCTACTTGCTCACCTTCCCCATAGAGAGCCTGCTTCTGAAATAATTTTTTATTTTCTACTTTTTCCTCAAACTAATTTTTTATATTCATCCTGTTTCTTCAGCCACTCATCATTATTACCAGGGGTCGGTAACTCCACATATCGTGATTCTGCCCATTCCACCTCCTTTAGCCCCTTAATTTCTTTAGCCTGCGATTGCCTTTTAACGTGAGTTATTTTTTGTATTAGCATCCCCCGCAGGTATGCCTTTAGGGTATCCAAAATTATTCCTAATGACGCAGTCCCTGTATTCAAGTCTATAAATTCCCTCAGACTAGCAGCAATTACCTCAGTGTCCTTAATTATCTCCAACCAAAATGGGTTCACATTCCAGTCCCCCCTACCATAATTCACCCCCACTTTAATTGAAAAAACTATTGGCGAGTGGTCTGAGATCCCCCTCAGCTTATAATCTATCTCCTCTACTATCTTCAAAGCTTCTTCATTGCACAGAATAAGGTCAATCCTGAACAAAGTAGAATAGGATCTAGAGTGGCAAGAATACTGTTTTACCCTGGGATACCACCTCCTCCATATATCCACCAGCCCCGTCTCTTCACAGAATTGAAACAATGGACCACCGGGAGTTCCATTGACAGGGACCCTCTGTGGGAACCTGTCTAAACTTTTATTCATGATCATGTTAAAATCTCCTGCTACTACGACCGGGACTCCTGGTTTATCAGCCACAAACCCCATTAGATCACATAAAATTTCCGTCTTAAATGGTGGGGGAATATAAACATTGGCCAGCACACATTCACTATCTTCAGTCGTACAAGAAAGGAAAACATACCTTCCATTCTCGTCTATTTTACTATGTCTACAGGAGAAAACCACCCCAGAATCTATCAGTATACTCACTCCCCTTGAATAAGAGGTGTGGGTCAAATGATATTGTACCCTAAATTTCTTATGTTCCAAAACATTAGTTGACTCTTTCTCTAGGTGTGTCTCCTGCAGGCATAGTATTTTAGATTCATCCAGACTGATCTCTGAAAAAATTGCCCGTCTCTTGGACGGATCTTTTACCCCCCCCCCCGCACATTCCAAGAGCATATTTTAACTTTCTTGATTTTCCTAGTTTGACCTAAGGTCTCCCCTCTCCTATCCCCAGACCCTACCATTTCACTGTTCCATTCCTCTTATCTTTAGAAAATAGTTCCTTAGTTCTATTACACTCCTTCTCATATTTATTGTGCTCAAATATTACTTCCCCTATATACTGTGTTTTTAGTGATTTATTTTCCAGTGTAAACTCAAGCCCTATCCCACATATATTCCCGTATCCTAGCCACAACACACCTCCCACAATCTTCCCTTTCTCTCCCCCCTCTCTCACTCCAAATTCATACCAGATCCCTCCACTACCTCTCCCATTCTTCCCTATGAGTTCCACTATATCCCATTCACTCCCCTCCTCCCCCTCTCCCTCCCTCTCCCCCTCCCAGTCCTTTCCTCCCCACTCCCTACACCTCCCACCTATCCCAAACCCTCTTTTTCTGCCCACCTTTGGGCCCATTTGAGGGCTTCTAAATTGACCGCATTTCTTCCCTAAGGTGAGAATTTTCAACTTTTTAAAAAATAACAAACGTTCAATATATTGCAAACTGAATTGAATAAGGGGGAGTCCATCCCCGGTGTCTCAAAAATCTCAATTGTGTTCATTGTGCAAAAAAAACAAAAAACCCTCAATTTACAATTACCACTTCAATACCACTCCTCACTGGGAAGGGTGACTCAGCCCTTCCACACTTTACTCTGAGTCACTCTTCCCCTTCCCTCCCTCCCTCCACCACTCCCATCTCCTGTGCATATAACTGAAAAATAAAAAAAGTAGAAAAAAGAAAGTTCAGGTACAAGAGAGAAAAACATCCATATTCTGGTCAGCCCCATGATTTCATTACTCTTCACCCTGCCGTATCCTCCCTTCATTAGCTTCCAACCACAATGTCACTTCTGCTGGTGTGTTAAAAAACCTGGTTTCTCCAAGGGCTGTTACTTTTAATCGGGCCGGGTACAGCAATGCATAATTAATTTTTAGCTGTTGCATTTTACGCTTGCAATCTACAAATTTTGTTCTTTGTTTCTGTAGTTCAGGAGAAAAGTCCGGATATATTGAGATTCTTGCACCGTTATACTGTATAGTCCTCATCACTTTTGCCTTTTGGAGAACTGTATTTTTATCCTTATAGTACAGGAATTTAATAATCACGGGCCTGGGCTGGCTTCCTGAGGGCAATGCCCTGAATGGGACCCTGTGTGCACGTTCAATGGCAAAAAAATTTGAAAAAGAGTCTCTACCAAATATGTCTTTGAACCACATCTCCATGAAATCTACAGGGGTATTTCCTTTACTTTTCTCGGGGAGATCTAGCACCCTCACATTTTTCCTGCATGATCTATTTTCCATCTCATCTATTTTATGGATGCACATATTCAACTGTTTCCGCATTAGTTGCATTTCCTGCTTAATAGGGTTTACATCATCTTCTATCTGGCCAAGTCTTCCCTTGAGAGCTGTTGTTCGTGCAGACACCTCCTGTATATCATGCCTTATAATTAATACATCTTCACTGATATGTTTAAGCTGATCAAATAATTAATTTAAAGATGACTTACAGTTGTTGATTGCCGGCAAAATTTGTAGCACTCACTCCCTCAGCTTTTTTCCAGGCTGCAGTCTCTCAATCTCTCTCTTGATCAAGTTGTAGCCTCCTTCATGTAGAAAATGGGGCCACCAGTCCTCGGGACTACATGTCCCATGGTGCTCTCCTCTCCTAGTCTCCTTTGACTGGCCCTCAGTTATAGCCAATGGAGAAGGAACGGAGCGGGCAGGAAGCTAGGTGGGTAACCTGGTGAGAGCCGCCATCTCTTCTCCCTGACAGGAGAAGGGGGCGGGGGGCGAGCGGGGGGGAACCTTTGACAGCCTGCAGCTCACCTTTTTCCTGACACAGCGCTGCCGAGTTCTCTGCTGGACTGAGCAGGGAAAAGAGCCCGCAGTCCCATTACACTGATTGGGGGGCTTGACAGCATCTTGATGGTGTCCCCCCCCGCTGGCTGCCTGCAGCCCCATAGTGACGCCACTGTGCTGAATGTGCCGATCCAATGCCTGATTCCAGGGGGGGCACTTGACCACCCTTGCCCCTACCTGTGGACGCCCATGGATATGGGGTTTTTTCCATAAATTAAAAATGCCTTCACTATCAGACGAGGATAAGGAGGGGTTGGAGGCTCCGTTGACACTTGAAGAATTATGCAAAGCAGTAGCAGATATGGCAAGCCAGAAAGCCCCGGGTCCAGACGGCTTGCCAATAGAAATAAAAAAAAAACATGGGACATATTATTTCCCAAACTTCTACAGGTCTTCAATGGAGCTATGGGGGAAGGGAGATTGCCACGTTCTATGATGAAAGCAACAATAATTGTCTTAGCAAAAGAAGGGAAAAATCATCTAGAAACAGCTTCATACAGGCCAATATCCCTCTTATGTTCAGATGTTAAAATTCTAGCAAAAGTATTAGCAGCCAGATTGAATAAAATAATTAGTAAGGTAATACACCCGAACCAAACTTGGTTTATCCCAGATAGATCTACGAGTTTAAATATAAGGCGGGCTTATCTGAACATACAGATTCCGGTAAAAAATGGAGGGAACAGAGCTATTTTATCATTAGATGCAATTAAAGCGCTTGACAGCTTAGAGTGGCACTACCTGTGGAAGGTACTGACAGAATTCCAGTTTGGACCCCAATTTGTCAGATAGATAAAATTATTATACGAGAGCCCTAAGGCTAAGGTAAAAATAAATGGGGAGTGCTCTGATTGGTTCCAGCTGGAGAGGGGGACGAGACAGGGTGCCCCCTGTCTCCCCTTCTCTTCACTCTCGCAATAGTGCCCTTGGCAATTGCTTTAAGAGCTTTCCAAGGAATCCAGGGATTTAAAAGGGAAACAGGAGAAGAAAGAGTCGCTATGTATGCTGATGATGTTTTGTTGTTCTTGGGGGATACACAATCCTCTTTGGAAGAGACTATGAGATTGGTACAGGACTTTGGATATTTCTCCAGATTGGAAACCGGTTGGGAGAAATCTGTGCTTATGCCCATAGATCCCATTACGGAACCACTCCCACAACAGGCAGCCCAAATAAAGGTAGCCAATCAAATGAGATACTTGGGGGTTAATCTGACTAAAGATCCAGGGCAGTTTATAGCAAGGAATGTAGTCCCACTTATGGTAAGACTTAAGCAGAAGAGTAGGGTCTGGGGCCTCTCTCTCTCGGTGGCTGGTCGGGTTAACTTAATAAAGATGGTGTGGATGCTGCAAATTTTATATATAATGCGCAATTCACCAGTATGGATCCCAAAACATTGGTTCAAAAAGCTAGATAGAGTATTCAGGGTATTGATTTGGAAGAAAGGACCAGCAAGAATTTGGTTGCAGGCGTTGCAACGTCCGAGAGAGGTGGGAGGCCTGGCTCTGCCAAACCCGGAGTTTTACTTTTTGGCGGCACAATTACAGTATATGAAGGGGAGTAATATATCTGTAGGAAAGGAGGGAAGTAATAAATTATTGCTGAACGACACAAGACATAGTACAGTAGTAGAAGCGGTGGAAGCGGATTCCTTTGGATGTAGATGTCCAACAACACAATTAATGTTGAGAGTCTGGGACACTGTCAGGACTATGTTGGGTTATGACGGCTTCTCCGAGTTCTCCCCCCTTTGGGATAATAAAAACTTGAAAGAACTTAAGATAATGGTCGAAGGTGGAAGAATGGGATCGGAAAGGTATCCGCTACCTAGCTAGCACAGTTGTACAAGGAAGGTAGATTGAAATCATTTCAGGAAATTAGTGCAGAACATGAAATCTCAAATCAATTATTTTACAGATATTTACAAATTAGGCATGCTCTGGACACATTTAAAGGGAAAGTACCAGAGTTGAGTAAAATGCCCTTTCTTAAGAAATTGGTTAATGCAAGAACATATAAAGGGTTAATATCAGAAATGTATGAGCATATAAGGGGGGCAGTACAGAAAGCAGAGGTGGAACATGGTAACAGGGTTAGGTGGGAGAGAGATGTGGGGCCAATAACAGAGGAACAATGGAGACGGGTTCTGGCTTTGGGTCCCAAGGTCTCGCTCTCGCCCTCGCAGACTGTATCCCACCTATAGCTGTTACACAGATCCTACTATACACCCGCAAGGTTGTTTTTGTTTGGAAGAAGACCGAATGCAGAATGTCAAAGGTGTGGAGATGGGAGGGGTGATTTGGTGCATATGATCTGGCGATGTCCCAAGCTGTATAGGTATTGGAAGGGTATAATAAGCAAAATAAATGCTGTGTTCGGGACATCTTTAGGTGCAGAGGCTAAGATATGTCTCCTGGGGTTAATAGAAGAGGAAGGAGTATTGGGATCTGTACAAATTGCAGTAACCAGGTGTCTGTTTCAAGGAAGGAAGCTAATTGCACGAAAGTGGCAAGAAAAAAAAACCCCGACAGTAATGCAATGGGAGAGAGTGGTGAACGACACGATTGGGAAGGAGAAATATATATATAGGAAGAGAAGAAATTATAAGAAGTTTGTTAAAATATGGAAACATTGGTTAGAGCTGAAATAAACTGAATATGCGATTATGAATGAGTATGAATGAAGGTTGGAAGTGAATGGAAGTCGTCTGTAAGTACAGAGAGTGAGAAGGGAGGGGAAGGAGGCGGGATGGTATGATAAAGAGGGAAAATACGGTTTTCTTCTTGGATCCTGTTTTTTTTTTTTTCTCTCCTGTTTATGTATTTTTACCATGGGAACTGTATATTGTTTAATATTGAGCTCTGGAGATTGGAAAACAATTGTATTTTTGTATTTTCTTAATAAAAAGTAATTGATTAAAAAAAAAAAAAAAAAATTACTCCTTTACCCATTTACACCCTTGTAATCAGTGCCCCTTTACAGTGCAGTCCCCTTTATATTACAGTGCCCCTTTACATTACAGTGTGGAGGACCTGCTCCAAGAACATGCCATTACCAGCTGTCCTTTGAATGCCTGCCCCCCTTCCCCCCAAGGACCTTGTTTGTGCACTGCTGCACAGTCGTGTTGAAACAGGAAGGGGCCATCCACAAACTGTTCCCACAAAGTTGGGAGCATGAAATTGTCCAAAATGTCTTGGTATGCTGATGGATTAAGAGTTCCCATTACTGGAACTAAAGGGCCAAGCCCAACCCCTGAAAAACAATCCCACACCATAATCCCCCCCCCCTCCACCAATGATTTAGACCAGTGCACAAACTCCTTAACACACTCCTTAAGCTTGTGGACAGCCTTCCCAGAAGAGTCTAAGCCGTTATAGCTGCAAAGGGTGGGCCAACCCTATGGACTAAGACTGGGATCCCATTAAATTTTTTTGCGTTTAAAGGCAAGCGTCCCAATACTTTTGGTAATATAATGTATCTCTACATTTCAGCTATAGCGGCACTTCCATTGTCAGACTGATCTGAAATTGTATTGTTGTGCAGTAGATGCTGTAAATTGTAAATGTAGCAAATACATATACAGTATAGTGACTTTAAACTTGGTTTTAGCATCTTCTTTTTACAGCAGAAATGCAAATAGATCCTTATTAGTTCCTTGCCTCCTGTACAAAGATTTGTGTTTTTGAATAGATTCTCCCTCCGACATCATTTACTATATGTGAAAAGTTTATAGTCTACTTACCTCAAAGGTTTTGGTGACATTTCTTTTATGAAAAATTGTTGCATATGATAAGGTAACATTTAGCTTTCCTTTCACAGACATGCCATAGGTATACCTACAATTAATCATAAATACCATAGTGACAACTAACCCATGTTAATTTTACTCAATATTGCAGTAGTTTATAATTGTGTAATTAAAATGTGGGTATGTTTTAAATTGTTTACAACTCTATGGGTGTAATGTAACCCTATAACTACAATAGATCTAGTTCCTATGTTCACTTCACAGTACAACATTATTATCAGAGGAAAATTCAGTTTTATGATTACAGTACTGAATGCAAGTTCTATCATCAGAATCGGCTCTAGTCCAGAAAGCACAATATTTTATAGTAATATATAATATAATGCTCATTCAACAAAACAATGTAGTATGCAGAATATCATACACCCACACATAATAATCATCAAAGTATTGAAAAAACCATAGCTAAAAACACATAATAACAGGGGTCTCCAAACTTTCTAAACAAAAGGGCCAGTTTATTGTCCTTCAGACTTTAGGGGGGCCAAACTGTGGCCAGCGAGAGTGGAAATTTTTCTGACATCAGTGGGAGTAAACATTGCCACATTTAGTATAAGGTGAAGAAATAGTGCCCCATCGTTGGTATCATTGCGAAGAATAGTGCCCCATAGTTGGTATCATTGCAAGGAATAGTACCCCATCGTTGGTATCATTGTGAGGAATAGTGCCCCATCGTTGGTATCATTGCGAGGAATAGTGTCCCATCCTTGGTATGATTTCCAGGAATAGTGTCCCATTGTTGGTTACCTTCCGAGGAATAGTGCCCCATCATTGGTGTCATTGCGATGAATAGTGCCCCCTTGTTGGTATTATTGCGAGGAATAGTGTCCCATGGTTGGTGTTAATGGAAGAAATGGTTCCCCATTGTTGATGACAGTTGGCAGTATAGTGTCTTGTATCAGTTGGGAGAATAATGCCCCAAGGACCGGATAAGGGCAAGCAAAGGGCCGCATCTGGCCCCTGGGCTGCAGTTTGGAGACCACTGCATAATAACATATTGTGAATATTTCATCCTTACAATATACAGTATATTGTGTCTAAATCTGTATTGTTTATTGTTAAAGTTTTTATAGACAGATTTAAATTTAAAAAATGGACTTACTTGGCTGTAACTGTTCCTTCTAATGACCCACTTTTTATTGACTGATATGAGGGAGTGGACAAGAGAACTTCAAACTTGGGCAAAACTAGAAGATAGGGAATATTTGAATAATACTAATAGGTAATGTAGACATGGAAGACAAAATGAAAAGTAGCATATAATATGTATTATTCAACAGTGTACAGCCAAAATTACAGTGTGTTCAAATATTATAATTGTGCTCATTCCAGTTTGAAAGGTAGCAGAAGAATTAAACAGACCTCAAAATGTTATTTGCCAATAAAACTGCAGGAAGTGAAATACCATTGGTCTGCAATTAATTTAGCAATTACAATAATCTGCAGCTAGTATTACTGAGTATTCCTTGCTTTACCCGTGCTACAAAAAAGGACATTTTAAGGCTCTATTTAATAAGGTTTTACCAGAGACTCATGCAGCCTTCACCCAAGATTCAAACATATTTCAAATGAATTTGCTTGAGAAAGTGTATAAATCTTGGGTGAAAGTTGTACCAATTTTGGGTGAAAACGTTGATAAACAGAAGGAAAAGAACAGTGATGCTAAGACACTGCTGTCCAGAGTCCACCCCTTCCATAGTGGAATTGGAATGGAGGTAGTGTCAGAAACCATGAACCAGACCGAGACAGAAGTACAGTAAAATCACACTTGTGTATTAATAAAAATAAAAAGGTAAATAGAGTAAGCGTACTCAAAGCATAGCCAGACTCCAGTAACCGGATCGGGTAGTCAGGCAAGCCAGAGTTCAGTAACCAGATCGGGTAATCAGCCAGGCCAGAAGTCAGGGATCCAAGTAGAGGAACAGCAAGCAGGATAAGGAGCCAGAAGGGATGTCAGCAAAGCCATTCTTTAACCACCTCAATACATTGCACTTACACCCCCTTCCTGCCCAGACCAATTTTCAGCTTTCAGCGCTCTCACAGTTTGAATGACAATTACTCAGTCATACAACACTGTACCCATATGAAACTTGCATCCTTTTTTCACACAAATAGAGCTTTCTTTTGGTGGTATTTAATCACTAGTGTTTTTTTTATTTTTTGTGCTATAATTAAAAAACATAAATTTTGTGAAAAAAAATGCCTTTTTCTTTGTTTCTGTCCTAAAATTTTGCTAATTCGTAATTTTTCTTCAGAAATTTTGGCTAAAATTTATACTGCTACATATCTTTGCTAAAAATAACCCAAATTAATGTATATTATTTGGTCTTTGTGAAAGTTATAGAGTCTACAAACTATGGTGCCAATCACTGAAAATTGATCAGGCCTTCAGTACATCAGGTGTATCTCATTTCTTGAGACACGAACAAGTCAGGAAAGTACAAATACCCCCCAAATGACCCCTTTTTAGAAAGTAGACATTCCAAGGTATTAAGTAAGTAGCATGGTGAGTTTTTTTAAGTTGTCATTTTTTCCCACAATTCTTTGAAAAATGAAGATTTTTTTTTTTTACAAAATTGTCATATTATCAGGTTATTTCTCACACACAGCAAATGCATACAACAAATTACACCCAAAATACATTCTGCTACTCTTCCCGAGTATGGCGATACCACATGTGTGATACTTTTACACAGCCTGGCCACATACAGAGGACCAACATTGAAGTAGCACCTTCAGGCGTTCTATGAGCATATATGACATATCTCATTTCTCAACCACCTATTACACTTTTGAAGGCCCTGGAGCACCAGAACAATGGAATTGCCCCCATTTTGGAAAGCAAACACCCCAACGTATAATCTATGGGGCATAATGAGTCTTTTGAAGGGTTCATTTTTTTCCAGAAGTTTTTGGAAAATGTGGGAAAAAAATGAAAACTCATTCTTTTTTACACAAAGTTGTCCATTTATAAAATATTTCTAACACATAGCATGTATATAGCAAAAATTACACCCCAAAATACATTCTGCTACTCTTCCCGATAATGGCGATACCACATGTGTGAGACTTTTACACAGCCTGGCCACATAGAGAGGACCAACATTGAAGTAGTACCGTCAGGAGCATAAATTACACATCTCATTTCATTCCTACCTATCACACTTTTGAAGACCTGGAGCACCAGGACAGTGGAATTACCCACAAAATGACCCCATTTTGGAAAGCAAACACCCCAACGTATTTTCTACGAGGCATGGACTGCAAATAGGTACTCGGGTACTCTGATGGGCTGCAGATAGGTACTCGGGTACTCTGATGGGCTGGTGACAGGTACTCGGGTACTCTGATGGGCTGGTGACAGGTACTCGGGTACTCTGATGGCCTGGTGACAGGTACTCGGGTACTCTGATGGCCTGGTGACAGGTACTCAGGTACTCTGATGGCCTAGTGACAGGTACTCGGGTACTCTGATGGCCCGGTGACAGGTACTCGGGTACTCTGATGGCCTGGTGACTGGTATTTGGGTACTCTGAAGGGCGGTGACAGGTACTCAGGTACTCATATGGGCTGTGACAGGTACTCAGGTACTCAAGCACTCATATGGACTGTGACAGGTACTCAGGTACTCATATGGACTGTGACAGGTACTTGGGTACTCAGATGAACTGTGACAGGTACTCAGGTACTTATATGGACTGTGACAGGTACTCGGGTACTCAGATGGACTGTGACAGGTACTCAGGTACTCGGGTACTCAGATGAACTGTGACAGGTACTCAGGTACTCATATGGACTGTGACAGCTACTTGGGTACTCATATGGACTGTGACAGGTACTCGGATACTCTGATGGACTGTGACAGGTACTCGGGTACTCTGATGGACTGTGACAGGTACTCCGGTACTCATATGGACTGTGACAGGTACTCAGGTACTCAGATGGACTGTGACAGGTACTCAGGTACTCTGATGGACTGTGACAGGTAGACAGGTACTCGGGTACTCATATGGACCGTGACAGGTATTCGGGTACTTTGATGGACTGTGACAGGATCATCAGGTACTCGGGTACTCATATGGACTGTGACAGGTACTCAGGTACTCAGATGGACTGTGACAGGTATTCGGTACTCTGATGGACTGTGACAGGTACTCAGGTACTTGAGTACTCATATGGACTGTGACAGGTACTCGGGTACTCAGATGGACTGTGACAGATACTCGGGTACTCATATGGACTGTGATAAGTACTCAGGTACTCTGATGGACTGTGACAGGTACTCGGGTACTCTGATGGACTGTGACAGGTACTCGGGTACTCTGATGGACTGTGACAGGTACTCATATGGACTGTGAGAGGTACTCAGGTACTCAGATGGACTGTGACAGGTACTCGGGTACTCATATGGACTGTGACAGGTACTCAGGTACTCGGGTACTCATATGGACTGTGACAGGTACTTGGGTACTCAGATGGACTGTGGTAGGTACTCGGGTACACATATGGACTGTGACAGGTACTTGGGTACTCAGAAGGACTGTGACAGCTACTCGGGTACTCTGATGGACTGTGACAGGTACTCAGGTGCTCAGGTACTCATATGGATAGTGACAGGTACTCGGGTACTCAGATGGACTGTGACAGGTACTTGGGTACTCAGATGGTTTGTGACAGGTACTCGGGTACTCTGATGGACTGTGACAGGTACTCGGGTACTCAGATGGACTGTGACAGGTACTCTGATGGACTTGACAGGCACTCGGGTACTCTGATGGACTGTGACAGGTAGTTTGATGGGTGGTGGCAGGTACTATGATGGGTGATGACAGGTCCTCTTTATTGGGGGGGCAATCAGTGTGATTGGTGTACACTGTAAGCGGTAATGAGGTGTTACCGCAATCTCCTTCTCACACACGATCGGTGTGTGAGAAGGAGAACCCGGTAACTATTTGTTACCGCAGTTTTTGACATTTGGCGATCGGGAACACACCGCCACCGACGTGCACACACAGCGAGCTCACGTGCATGCGCCGTGCACAGTGGGGTGGAACCATCTGTGATTGGCCGTGACTTCATCACAGCTGATCACGTGGTAAACAGCAATGCCCAATGGCTGTTCACCCCCCTTGGTGGCAAACGGTGTCTCCATGACGCGCCGCCACCGAAGAAACAGGGATGCCCATGCACGATCGCGCGCAGTCACTGTTTAAATGGGAGGCCGTCATATGACGCCCTCCCACAACGAGAGACGCGCCGCCTGGCCCTCATATGACAATCGATGGTGAGCAAGCAGTTAAACAGGAACGCAGGAGATGGTTTCTTGTGATGTGACCAAGGCGAAGGCAGGAATTAACTGAGCTGGAGATCTTTAAGTAGGCGGGACTGATGAGCAGATCCACAACAGCTGGTTAACTGTGGAGAGAGATGAGAGCTGGCAATTAGCCAACAGCTGAGCGGCCAGCTCAGAGAAGGGAGGGCTGAGCCAGCCCTGACAGTATCCCCTCCTCAATGGCCCCTCCCCCTCGGAGGACCACCGGCCTTGAGGGGAAAACGTCTATGGAAATCACGGAGGCGGGCAGGAGCATGTATGTCCGAGGATGAGACCCAAGAGCGTTTCTCCGGACCGTATATCATTGCGCAGTGAACTAGAGGAAAGTACACAAGCAAACAGCTTAAGAGATACACTCACATGCGTCTGGTTAAATAAAGGCATTCAGGTATGCAGATTGCAGTCAGCCGCTGTGGACGAGGCTTCCCATAGAGAAACTGCTGCTGTTCAGCTCGATGTGTCATGCAGCAGTGAACGGAGGAGCCTAGGACGTTCACTGCTGCATGACACATCGAGCTGAACAGCAGCGGTTTCTCTATGGGAAGCCTCGTCCACAGCGGCTGACTGCAATCTGCATACCTGAATGCCTTTATTTAACCAGGCGCATATGAGTGTATCTCTTAAGCTGTTTGCTTGTGTACTTTCCTCTAGTTCACTGCGCAATGATATATCTTTTTGCTTGCTTTTCATAAAATCATTCCCTTGAGAACCAAACTACCAACAGTATCATGGCTGAAGTGGGATGTAAGAAAAGCCAAAAATCATGAATAACGATCAAACACAGTGAATCAATTAATTTGATTAAGGAATGAACTACTGGGCCTTTATCAGATCGGCATTATCTATTTATTTATTTATTTCTATACACCATCACATATTATTTTTTGAGGGGTATGTGTATATGTATTAGCACCAGGATTTTATTTATCTCTATTTAATGGGTACCTATTCATCTATATGCGTATCTGATTATTTATTCATTTGAGCATTTTTCTGATATTTTATTTATTTGCGATTTGATACAGTTTTTGCACATTGGTTGATCAATTTTTAGAGCGCATCAATTTTTTACATTTTATGTTTTATACTTTATGGGATTCTGATCACCTTGCATTGATAGCAGCTTAATTTTATTGATCAATTCACGGTACTCATTTCATTTTATTTTTATTCACGTATATTTATTTGCATTTATTCCGATTTATTATATCCATCTCAGCGCTTGGTTTTTACTCACGATTTCCATTCTTTCAGGGCTAAAATGATTGCCAACAGCTCTCTGTCACCAATCTTGTAATTGCACTCAGCAGGTGACAATTTCTTGGAAAAGTAGCCACAAGCATGCATAGCACTCTCAGAGGTAGGACGTTGAGACAGAAGGGCGCCAACACCAGCCAGCCAGCATATTAGGAGGGCTCAGTGGAGAATCTATATAGCTGGAGAAGTACCCATGGTTCCACCAGCAGTGTATGTAAACACAATAAGGCCCCAATAGGATGCTGTGAACAGTCCAACTTACCTATTGAAGCGATTTACTTCATTTTCATAAGGTGAGAGTTCTGTGAGACTAGTGTTTGAAGAGGGAACTCGTGGAGTCATTTTAAGGACAATTTACCACTTTACATCTGCCCATTATATATTTATGTACTGTGTACACTTCCTCCTTAATTTGGAGTCTCCCCTGACACTTTATACTTTTTTTAGGATGCTATATAGTGATTTTTTCTTTTAATTCACGCATTTAGCCATTTATTTTTTAAGGATTTTTGGACATCATTTGGACATTTTGTGCACATTTTCATTCTTTTCTTTTTCATTGTTTGCACTTTTTTGTGGAGATACCAAGATTTTGCACGTAAATATTTTTGCACTTCAATATTTTTGCACAATATTTATGCACTTTATTTATCCCTTAGTGCAGTGGTCATCTACCCTGTCCTCAGGACCCACTAATAGGCCAGGTTTGCAAGACAACTGAAATACATCACAGGTGATATCATTTGCTGCTCAGTGATTGCAGTGTTCTAGTTTGCATCTCCCCACGGTAATACATAAAACCTGGCCTGTTAGTGGGCCCTGAGGACAGGCCAGGTTTTATGTATTACCGTGGGGAGATGCAACAAAATCCGATCGTTTAAATTACGATTGTGTGTACACAAATCCGACGCACAAAGTGCCACGCATGCTCAGAATAAATTAAGAGACGAAAGCTATTGTCTACTGCCCTGTTTATAGTCCCAATGTACGTGTTTTATGTCACCACGTTCAGAACAATAGGATTTTCCAACAACTTTGTGCAACCGTGTGTATGCAAGACAAGTTTGGCCCAAAATCCATCGGAAAAAATCCGACAGATTTCATCGTCAGAATATTGGATCAATGTCCAATCGTGTGTACAGGGCATTACACTCTTTAGATGTTGTAAGAGCAGTCAGAATCTATCTGCAGGCAACGGCTCAGATATGAAAGACTGATTGTCTATTTATTCTGCCAGAAGGCCCCAAAAAGGGCCAGGCAGCATCGAAATCCACTAACTCTAGATGGATTTGACAGGTTATTGTTCAGCCTTATGGTGTAAAGAAGAAGATTCCTCCTTTTCAGAAACAAAAAAGACTGAAAATTTTGGAAAAAAACTATATTTTTTTACTTTCTATCCAATAAAAAAAAATGTAAAAAATCAAATTTGTTTTATCAATTTAGGCCAATATGTATTCTGCTACATAGTTTTGGTAAAAAAATCCCAATAAGCATATATTGATTGGTTTACGCAAAAGTTATAGCATCTACACGGTATGGGATATTTTTCTTTCTTTTTTTTTTCTTACTAGTAATAGTGTTGATCAGCGACTTATAGTGGGCCTGTAATATTGTGGTGGACAAATCGGAACACTAAGTGACACTTTTGACACTTTGTGGGAACCAGTGACACCAATACAGTTATCAGTGCTAAAAATATGCACTGTCACTGTGCTAAAGACACTGGCAGGGAAGGGGTTAACATCAGGGGCGATCAAAGGGCTAAATGTGTTCTAGGGAGTGCTTACTAACTGTGGGGGAGGTGCTTTGACTGGAGGGAAGGTAAAGATCCATGTTCCTGCTTAGCAGAAACACAGGATCAATACATCCCGCTCTCACAGAATGGTAATTTTCCTTGTTTACATAGGCAGACCACTGTTCTGCCTGTCGATTGGCGTGTCCAATCACAATGGGAGTGGGTTGCTTGACGGCGCGCACATGATAGACCCAGAGATGTCAGAACACGTACTACAGTATATGTGTGTGAAGCGGTCTGAAAGTAGTTAAAATAGAACTAAACTCTCGAAAAAGAAAGCATAATTTTGTAGAACACAGTATGTCCAACATTATAAAATCACAGTTATCACCTCACTTCGTTAGGTTTCATTTACATGTGCTGTGCACATCACGTAGACTGTTCATAGAAGCTTTTTGTGAATGTTTTTGTGCTTCAGTTGAAGCTGAATGTCACAATTGTAGTGTGTTGGCATGGCTACTTTCAACCCAAGTCTGGGATGTGCAGGAAAGGGTGATAACACCGTAGCTAAACTGCAGTAAGCATTGCCACCCTAGGACAGGAATTTTCTATGGATATGCCCTGCTCGTGTGATTTAATTGAAAACAGAACACAATAAAGTAAAAGAAATAAACTTTTTGACATTACAGGAGCATGTGAAACCACATAATGATTTAGACACGTTTTAGGTTAATGACTGCTGTGTTTTTATCTGAGTTTTAAATGTATCATTTTTCACAGATTAGAAATCTGTATATGCATCAGGGCCCATTGGGGTCATTTTTAAAGTCTTATCTATGTAACTTAAAACATTTGACATCCAATGTAAGTCAAGTCAGAAGGTATAAAATCTACCCTGACCTGCTGTAATATATACTTACCTTCCCTACAGTCCACCTCAAACTTACACAGGCTGAGGATCCTCTTACTACCCCCATGTGACAGACTTGGCTGCCTAAATGACTAGTCATCAAACGTCAGCATGTGGGAGGAAGGGTAATAAAGTTGACCATACACTGTTTTATTTTTTAATTTTTTTTGTTCAGCCTGAAGTCCGAACAAAAATAATAAAGCAGATTTCAGCCAGTAGCAACTTCAGACTATCCATACAGTGGCTGCATCTGATTGCATGCTGCCACTGTTCAAGCAAGATATTCGAGCAGGCTCCTTCAACAAAGGTTAATAAAAGAAATCTACATTTGTTGAACAGAGCAGGATCAGTTACTGAGCAAAATTTGTCTGGTTCATCAGGAATTGGCTGACATTTGCTCAGTGTATAGATAGCTTTAGCCATATGTTCCCAATAGATGAAGCTAATGAAATGTGAGCTTGAGCCGCTGGAGAGGGTGGCAGTTAAATTAACCCATTGCATTAACATGCATGATTCACTTTAAAGTTTTTAGAAACATTTTCATTATTTTTATACTTCTGATTCTTGAGGGAGGCACTGTTTTAACAGACTAAAGCCAGCTACATCGTGTTGTCACACTGTTACATATGCACCAAGTTTAGACTACAAGTGGCTGGGCTGACATACATTGTGCAAGTATGGTCCACAATCCATCCTGTGCAAGAATGTGCAACCAATGTTGGAGCAAGTGCATGTAGACAGAAAGCAGCTGAAAGAGGCTGGAGAAGATCTGAGCACCAAGATTCAAAAAAGGAAGATCAAATTAAGTAAACAGTATTTTATGAAATTTAAAAAAAAAATGCTATTTATAAAAAAATATTTTTTTTTCACTGAAATTAATAGGGACATACATGAATTACTTGGTGTAACTCACTCATATAACAATATATTTTATATTACAAATATGCTTACCATACTGGGTTACTGTAAAAGTTTGATAATAAGGTTGATTCTGAAAAAAAATAAAAAATAAAAACAGGTCAGATTTGTATAATTTACTTGTCAGAGTTTTATACTGTGCTATATCTGATGAAGGTAA